>NW_024580668.1:5867009-6467009 GCF_017639235.1 Corvus kubaryi | reverse complement strand
TAAAGCTCATCTCATTCCACTCCCTGCCATGGGCAGGGACACCTTCCACTATCCCAGGTTGCTCCAAGCCCCATCCAACCTGGCCTTGAACACTTCCGGGGATGGGGCAGCCCCAGCTTCTCTGGGTACCCTGTGCCAGTGTCTCTCTCTCAATCTTCCCTCCCGAAGTTCATCAGATCCCTCACCAAGCTGCAGCCTTGAAAGCCAGCTCATGAATGTTATTTAGTGAAATAAGTGCTGCTGCCATCCTACCCCGCTGAGCCCCCTCTGACGAGCTGCAGATCATTACTGTGAGTGAAGGGAGAAAAAAGACCCAGGGAATGGACTTGCTGCAGGGTGCCATGGCTCCCAAAATGCGCCGGCTCTAATCAGCTCCCCTGGAAGCAGATGAACTGGGTGACCTTTCTGCTTGAAAAGCCCTTTGGTGGCTCCCTCAGAGGTACCTTCCCAGCCTAACACGCTTGCTGGTATTCAGGAGTGCTCCTGGTAAGTGGGCTGATGGATGCTCTGTGGCTCTGTGCACAGCACAGCCGCAGCACTAACGAGCCGGCGCTCAAATGGGCCCTTCTCGGCTGTAAAAGTTGTCCTCAGATACTCTCAAAGGCTTTGATATGTCAGAGAAGGTTGAAGAAAGGCAACGCAGGCGGTTTTTCGTCAAACTTCATTTTTTAAAGTATTTGTGAGCCGGAGGCAGTGTTTGCAGGCTAATTGGGAGCACCGGCAGCCGCTGGCCATCAAACGTCAGCGCGCGGATGCCGATGCACTCACCTCCCTGAACTCTCCAGCTCTGGCTAATCAGCCTCGAGAGGGACGATCACACAGCACCGGGATGTGGCATTCCCTAGGGGATGCAGAGGTCAGGGCAGATAGACGAGGAGGAGGGTTTGTGCCAGAACCACTTCACTCGGGGATGTTCAAAGCCGGTGTCTCTCTCTAAGCGGTGAAGGGCAGCTCCATTGAATGGAATTAACCTCCCACTTTAAATGAATTACCGGGAAAAACTGAACAGCTCTTGCTGTTGAGATTAATTACTCTGCTGAATCTGCAGCATCTTGTTAAAAACGATGCTACTCCTGCTCAGCCTCTGGGCTCTCTGGGTGCAGGAGGGTGTGGACAGCAAAAATAAGGGACAAAGCTCAGGGGGGTCTCCAAGGAGGTTTTGCATTTGGTTCAAAAGCAAGAGAAATGGTGCGTGTCAACCTTTGCAAATGCAGGACAGGAATGGAACATCCAGTCCTCTCTCCCTCGAGGAGGAGCTGGAGCAGCAGGGCTGACCTCGGGTTTGATTCAGCCAGGGTGTGCAGCAACTGAGCAGGGACCTCACAAGGCTCTGGGGCTCCCCAGCACCCCAAAACACCACAATGGGGCCCTGCCACACCCCCCACCACCTGGTTCCACCTCTGTTGTTGCCTTAGGAAGCGGCTGGAAGCCACATGTTGCTGACTGGCAGCAATACACAGGTTTTCAGGGAAAGATGGGAACCTTCCCAGCCTGCTCTGGATCAACATTTACATTTTCAGCTGGGCCAACACGAGGCTTCTGAAATTTCATAAAAATCATAGAATTATTTGAGTTGGAAGGGACCATCAAAGGTCTTCTAGTTTCAACCCCCTGGAATGAGCAGGGACACCATCAACTAGATCAGGTTCTTTAAATCCCAATCCAAGCTTGCCTTGGCTGTTTCCAGGCTGTTTCTGTGCCTCACCAGATGCTCTGGGCAGCGTGTGCCAGAGTTTTTTTAAAAAAATTCCCGTTGCAGAGGTGCTGCTGGCAGGATGATTTCATGTGCGAAAAAAACCAGCCCAAACAAGACGGAGATTCTTTGGTGTTTAATCCCATTTATTTCAAATTAATTTCCCTGACCCTGCCAGGGGAGTTCCATGTCCAGTACAGGCAGATTTTAATTTTCCCATTATGTGGCCTGTAGGAAACACTCACTGCTGAGTGTGTCAATGGCTGCACTGTGTGCATCCCTCAGAAACCTTAACACATTCACTTAATGACATGCAGACTGTGAGTATCAGATAAAGGAATAACATTAAAATGGATCTGAATCCCTCTCTGGGTTTTAATCAAGGCTTACAAAGCCTGACTGCCTTTGCATGGGCCCCAGACAGCCATCACTGACTCTGCCTGGTGTTCTGATCTGTTTGGATGCACTTGGAAAAGTCTTCTGTGCAGGAGGAGTGGTGCAGTGGTCTTTGGTTTGAGATCCTCCATCAGGCAGCTGCAGGAACAGGGGTGTGGCACAGGGAGAGCTCAGCTGGGAGATGAAAGAAATACCAGAAGGACAAGGCTTGGCCTGTATGAGCTTGGAGTTGTGTGTCATCTCTTACTGGCACCCCACACACAAATACTCTGTGTCACAAGAAGATTTTTTTTTCATTCTGGTAAGTCTTTGTCTTATTTGGTTTCAAAAAGCCAGTAAAAATAAAGCAACCCACATAGAGTGTGGTCCCGTGTGTGTAGTTTGTTTTTTTTTTTTTTTTGCACTTCTGGACTATGTTTTTATAAAAGTAAGTTTTTATATCATTTTACTTTCTTCTTGAAATCATACCTGCATTATTTTTTTGAGAGTGCATGCCCAAGCCTGGTAGGTGTGCAAATACATCAGATTTTATGCTTTAAGCAGTCTTTTATGTCTCTGCCTCAGTCACATATTCATTACACTTCACTTTTAGCAGTATTTTTCTGTCTGCAGTACATGATTACATTATTCCAACTCATATCTCTCCATCTCTCCCACCTTTTCAGGGCTGAATGGAACTGGGGAGATCATTATTAAAACACAGAAAGCACAGAAATAAAATTAACCAGAGCACCAGTTCTCTGTGTGCTGAATACACTGAGGAAATAAAAGAGGCCTTCCACTTCTAATAAAATCTGGATGTGAATTGCCTCATAAAAGCTTGGATGAATTATATTCAGAGGCCAAAGAGAGAGAAGAGAGAGATCTTGGAGCCCTCCAACAGCAGGATGCTCTCCCTGCCTTGGTGTGCATCCCAAGGAAAATGCCATGAAAGCTTTGGAAACAGGTGAGATGTTCTGCTCGGAGGATGAGCTTCAGGCCTTGATGAGACACTTGAGCCACAGGGCCACAGTTTGTTAAAGTCCTTCTCAGTGAAATATTAGTCCCACTGATGTGCTGGAGCTCTTCCTGCTGCCTCCTGAGGTCTCAATCTTCACTTCGGTTCTTGCCCAAGTTGCTGGATGGTGGAGAAAGGACCCTGCAGAGATGTGGTGGATTCTAAACCCTGTTCTTGCCCCACTCTGATCTCCCTGGGTCCCAGGAAAGTTTTAAGGTACGGGCATGGCTTCTCAGCTTCTTCATCTCTGAGGTGGAAGATGAAGGCTGGTGAGGAACATGCCCCTTGTCACCAGCACGCTCCTGCTGTCCCAGGACATCGCTGTTCTCAGGAGATGCAGTTTGGTGACGTGCTCACTTTTAAGGATATGTTTGATTGGGTGGGCTCTTTTGTTTGGCACAGGGATTCAGCAGAAGCCAAGGGGACTGTGCCTGACTCAGTAATGGAGAGATTAACAGCCCAGAAAGCCAGGACTGCACAGTGCTCATTGATTGTTTCTCTTAAATATAAGCAGAGCAGCCCAGAGTGTCAGGCATGTGAGGGGAGAGGAGACTGCAGAACTGATGTACTCCCGCTAATGAATAATCGTTAAACTCCAAAGGAGTTTATTATTATTGCCACTAATTCTGGTGGTACTGTGCCCACAGACAAGGAAGGTGGAGAAAGATTGCGGTAGCCTGTTAACCCACTGCTTTCGGGGCGCCATGCTCCCCTTCCTGCTCCCCCCTTAGCCTTGGCCACTCCCTCAGGCTCTCCCTATTGGCTCCTGTACCCCAACCCCGCCCAGGGACCGCCCCATAGCCTCTGACAAAACCCCCCGCGCCCGGACCACCAGGTCTCTCTGCCTCTGAGGGTCGCTGGCTGAAGATGTGATTAAAGTCATCTCTTACCCTCATGGGAGACCCTTCTCTCCTCCTCTGTCAGCACTGGGTGTAACGCTGATGGCTGACCGGAGCAGATCGCGGGGCTGTCGGAAATGGGCTGTGGGATGCACGGGTCGCATTGACCTGGGTAACCCCGCAGAGCTCGCAGGGAGCTACAGCCTGCTAAGCAAAATCTAGCGGCTACAACAAAAGATGAGTTCATGACCTACATATTACAGGCTAGATTTTATCCTGGTAATATGAGAAAATTGATCATTTCTTAAGTGAGAGGACTGATGAAATCACTGACTTCAGAAGAGGAAAATCATTGCTTTTATGTGCTCAACAAGCTCACAGGGATGGTGCTGGAGAAGGTTCAAATCCCTCTTTTGGATCTCCTAAGGTCAGGAGTTAGTCTGCCCTCAGTTTCCCAGAGGCAGGAGGGAAGCAGGAAACACCATCCAGCATTCACACCTTCACTTATGTTAGGATTTCTCCTCCATGCTAACCTGAGTCTGCCTGAGGTTTTACTTACCCTGAATTCAGAATAAATTGCCAGAAGTCAAGGAAAGCCATAGGAAGATCCCTCCAGCCACAACAGGGATGGACCCAAGTCAGAGGTTTAATGTTGTTCCTTAAAGTGGTTTGGATCAAGAGTAGAATACTGTCATGATGTGGGAACCCCGCTCTTCTTCACACACCCCAAATGACTCGAGCACGTTCCTTTGTACCTCTGAGCCAGAGGACTCCTTCCTCTCCTGGAAACTAAAAAATGAAAGTAGCTACAGACCACCCACAAAAAAAATGTCTGTTGTAGTTTGTGCAGACCAAAAGGGACATGCCAACTGCTCTCTGCCTTTTGGGTCTTTGAGCAGTGTTTTTCCCAGCTCTCTTTACAGCTGAACCGGGAAGAAGTTGGGTTGCTTTCTGCAGAATTGCTGCCTTCCCATGTGGAGATGTTTCTGTATTTCTTAGCTCAGAATGGAAGGTGCAAATATGAATGCATTCATGGTCCTTCTATGAGCTCTTTAGGGTGAAAAACAGAGTCAGTCACTTTAATGGGTTGTCTTGGCAGAGGAGTTTTACACCCCACTGTAGTCCTGTCATTAATTCAATTAATTCCTTTTTATATAATACCCAGAGCTGGTTTAGCCAATGCTCTGAGGAGTGGGCTAGGAATGTTTATTTGTGGGAGGGAAAGTAATTCCTGAGAAAGCCAGGAGCAGACCTACTTTCTGGTTAATAATTTGAAAGTTGGAACTGTCATCCCCGTATTTTTTCCTATAATTACTGCAGACTCTGACCCACTTTCTTGTGCTTGCACAGCTTGGAGGGCTGCATTTACCAGGTCACTCGAGAGCCACCAAAGCAAACCAGGGAAATGTGGGCATTTCCTAAGAACTGAGAGAGGGTAGGGACCTATCAGCACTGTTCTTCAGGAAAAATAACCCACTAACCCTGCCTGCCCTGGCAAAACTGTGTCATAAATCTGGAGTAATCTTTGATGACAAATGGC
Source organism: Corvus kubaryi (assembly GCF_017639235.1). Classification (NCBI taxonomy): domain Eukaryota; kingdom Metazoa; phylum Chordata; class Aves; order Passeriformes; family Corvidae; genus Corvus; species Corvus kubaryi. Next base: position 6,461,544 of record NW_024580668.1, on the reverse strand, counting down.
CTGGAAAGTGGGAAAGGAGAAAGCTCACGTTCTCTTGTGGGAGGAAAGATGAGTTAATTCTCATGATTAGGAGAGACAGCAAGTGAAGACACTTCCAGCTGCATGGACATTGTCTTGACATTGCCTGTTAAATGCCTAATGATGACAGTTAGTATGAATTAGCTACAGAATATGTTTTATTGTGTCTTGTGGTCCCCAGGGCAGACATGCCAGAGATATTTAAAGAGAATAAAAACAGAGAAGGGGAGGCCTCCATAAAGGCTCATTTTGAATGTGTAATGTCTGGTTATTAATGGTGTTGAACAGTCAAAAAGCCACACGTGGCTCCCATATAGTACATGTTAAGCTTCAGCAGGTTCTGTCTTTATAAATAAAAGCATGGAAAAGTGGATGGATCCCAAAATGACAGGCAGAAACGTACGTGAACACAGGAATTGTTTTTTTTTCACTTTCCAGGCTGAAAACTGGGATAACATTTTTGGTAATCTGCTGAACTGGCAGCTATTCCCATCCCTTTCCCAGGATGCCAAGGCAGGGTCCAATTTTCATTGCTGAAGTCAGTGTGAGTTTTTCTCAATACCTTTGGCCATCAGAAATTCAGATACAAGAAAAAAATAAAAGTCATCAGAATTCAGCAGGATCCAATCTTCCATCCCTGGATTTCAATTTGACAACAACAACAATCCATAGAAAAAATGCAAATTTGGTTTTTGCTGCAGACAGGAAGGAGAGAGGGTGCTGAGAGCATTGTTTGATCGCTTTAAAGCCTTTCTTGCAGAAGCTGAAATGGTGAAATTCTGCTTGAAATGGGCTGGGTGCTTTTACAGGTAGAGAGATGAGATGAGTAAATCTTCTTCAGCTTGGAGCAGCCTCCCCCAGACCTTTATGTTTGTCCACTCAAATACAAAGACAAGATTTTTCTTTGTGGCTTATCTGTGGATTCACCCTGAGTGCTTCTGGTTCAGCCATCCAGTTCAGGGAAAGGAGAACCAAACAGGTTCCAGCTCTTTCCCCCCATCCAGCCTTCCTGTCCTGTGATGTTAATGCTTCATGAGGTTTTTTCACAGGCTATTTCTGCTCAAAATCTCTTTGGTGCATTGGGGTTCTTATTTTGTGGGTATATCAAGAGCTTTCTGCAAAGCAGAGGAATGAAGACAAATGAAGTGTTGTGACTACAAATCCCATAATGATCTGACCTTTAATTGTCTCAGGATCAACTTTTGAAGAGTAGTCCCTCACCAGGCACATTGGGGATGCACAGCAATACTTTGTGCCTCTCCTCCATAACTCACACTTCCAAAAGGCAACACTCTCCATCCAAACTGAGGAGTTGTTGGGAACTGGACAAAGCTTTTTCTTTTCCTGGTTAAATCTATAAAAGGTAAGAATGATGAGCTTATTACCTGGGGTGAAATTAATTGTGAAGTGAGGCTGGGATAGCTCTGTGGCTCCATCCCTGTAACCTCCTCATTGCCACTGTGAGTGCGCTGGGCTCTGAGTAGGGGAGGGATCACTGGGATTTGAGTAAACAATATTTCTCTGGGATTGGTGGTATCTGAGACATTAAGGCAGTCAGGACAAATGGGAAGGACTCTCCTATGTACCAAGTATTTATCTGAGTCTGTGGCAGAGCAAGCCTCTCTCCCCAAGGCTCTAGAAAAGTCTTGCAAGCAGCAGTATGAACCCCATCACATGTGGCAGGGAGCTGCTGGATGGAGCCTGGGCAGGAGGAGATAATTTCTGAAAGGAAGGGAAGGGACATAATTTCTGAAACCCTCTTGCCTCTCAGTACAAAACCAGCAAGTCCTCCATGCACCCCCTCATTGATTTTTAAGGTCCCTTCCAACATTCCATGATTGGACCTGCAGCACCAGTTTGTCCATATATAACTATGGATACTGGGATTTCCTTCCCAGAACCTTTGTCTTCTTTCACTTCAAGCCCCCAGTTCTTCTAGTCCCATGAGGGGCTTGAAATAGGAGTGGCTGCAAAAGTGCTGCTCCACAGCCAGATTCAAACCCATCGGGGCAGGTGGTGTCCTGTCAAAGCAGAGAGAAACCTGACAGTGGCACAGAGTGCTGCGTGTTTTCCTTCTCATTTTGGCATTGAGAAAATGCTTTTGGCCTCTTCTCTCCCAAGAGGGGCTGGATGCAGGTGTTCAACAGCGCTGTGAACACGACACAAGAGCCATCGAATCCGTGGGCGAGGTGTAATAACTTCACTGTCCATGTCCCTTTGGAAAGGTGCTTTAAGGCAGCTGTATCCCCAGCTCGCAGAGGCACTGGCAAGGGATTTCTGGACTCACACTGTACCATTTCTGAAGAGGTAACAGCCCTGGATATTAAAGAGCCTCTAAGGGAACGGGAGCAGCTGCGCCATGTAGACCGAAGGTGCAGCTCTGGCAGCACTAAATCTGGAACATCAACAAGCAGATTAAATAAGATGGTTTAGCTCTTAGAGCCAGCCTCAGGCTTGCCACTGAAATTGGTGATGAGAGGCTGTAATTGAAAGGAAGTCTGACATTTCTACATCTCAGAAGGTTTGGAAGCAGTGGGTGATGGTGTGCAGGTGTGGGTGGTGGGTGCATCTCCACCCCACAATCAACCACTTCACCTCTCTTGTAAGCATCCACAGATCATCTTGGTCAGCCTTACCTTAGGAATTAGCACTTGCTGGCATCAAAACCTAGAGTAAGATTATTAATTACTTATTACATCTACTTTCCTTTCCTTTGCCCTTTTGTCTGTGTGGAGAAGGATGAGTGTGTGTCTGGTTTGGGGTTTTGATCACAATTTTTTTACTATCTCATGCAAAGCATCCTTACAGCCTGCAGGTGACCAGATTTTTCAGCCCACACTTGGAGAAGTGGGGCTCTGAAGTGTCTCTGCCCCATCATCACCTACCAGATTTGAAGCCCGGCCTGGGTAAGCACCACCTCAGGTTCAGTTCAGTTTCTGAATATTAAAATATTATACCCAGGTTTAGGGGTTTCTTCAGGAAAAGGGCAGCACAACAGCAGTGCTCTCCCTTTCCATCTACCCAGCACAGAATGGATTTTGCTCAAGGTGTCAGCTTCTATTTCTCAGAAACTATTTTACTTCTTTCCTCGCTGGACATAAATGCATCTGTTCTCTTTTGTTATTCAGAAAAGAAATGAGGAAACAAACCCCTCACTTATTCTCCCTGCTCAGCTTTGATAAAACTATAGCTCAGAAAACTCTACATATTAATAGTGTGAATCACTTAAGTGAGGTACATTATGTTTTCAATTTCCATGATGCTTTTAGTGTAGGCAACTTATCAGGGGCTGCCTTTTAATCTGTTGTAGCAATCTTGAACATTAAACCCAGGTTATTTCATAAAGGGATGTATTCCTTTCACTGGGAAGGTTAATATCACCCGTGATTATATTTGACATTTGGGCCTGGCATATTATTTTTTATACCATGTCTGAGCCTAACTACCCACTCCTCTCATGAGCAGGATTTGAAGTGGGTACATTTCAAATCTCTGCACACATCCATGAGTGCCATCCTAACAGCCTCATCACTGGAAATAAGAAAAGACAATTTAATGAACAAAACGGGGAGGGTGAGATCAGTAAATGAAATTTTCTCTGGTGGGTAAGCAAGCAAAGAGTAAGTGTTGTTGTTGTGCATTCCTGCTGAGGAAATTATGGAAGGGGAGAGGGTGCCGTGCTCCTTGGAGGAACATCTCCAGAGCATCCTCCCTGGAAATATCCCTGAACAAACACTGCTGAGGTGCAGCTAATGTGCAGCCAGGCCTCCCAGCCTCTTGCAGAGAATCCTTTCATAATACAACCCGCAGCATGGCTTAGGGGTCTCCTCTCACCAAGAAACAGGGATGCATTTGGAGAGACAGGTCCAGAGGCTGATGCCTCAGGCTGAGAATGCTTCATGTCCTGTAAAGCCAACGAATGCTGGCTGCTGTCAGTGCAGGGCTGCTTGAGTGTGAGCCTAAAGGGACCCTTCAGAGCTGCAGGTGGTAAAACTAATCCTGAATTTCGGTGCTGGCCTGGTGAAGATGGCAATTCTCTGTTAAGGGAAGTGCCTTTTGTTTAGCAGCCAAGGGAGCCCATGGTTCATCCTGTCTCAATGTGAATTGATTGCCAACTGCAGCTGTTCACTCTCTGAGTCCCACTGGCTCCCATTTGTCTTTGGTAGGAACAGGAGATTGAAGGTGAAGCTCTGGATGCTGCTCTTGGATACGAATAACTTGGGGAACTTACTGCCACCAGCAATACCTAGAGCTGAGCAAGTTCTTAAGGAAACCAGGGCCTTTCTACTTAAAATGTGAGTTCCTGGGTGCTATTTCTCTCATTAGCCAGCTGTTTGCAGTGTGTTGGAGCCAGCAAGGCCTTGATGTGGCCTTTGAGTTTTTGGTTTTGTTAAGTCACTGTCCTATTTTAGGCTTTGTTTGTTCAACCTTAGAGCCTTGGTTATGTCCAAATGAGCCCTGGCAACAGAGCAGTGGACTGAAAGGGAAGAAAGGGACCTGAGAAGATGACAGTCCAGGAGAGAGAAAGAGTAAGTGGAATTAAATTACCACCAATTTCTGAGGCACAAAAATACATTAGAGGATTTCATGGAGGATTCAAACAACTGGGCTTGAAAAAACTCCCTTCCCAAAATTCCGTGTCATCAAACGTCATTTCCACAGTCCCATCCTTTGATTTATTTTCAAAGGTGGCTGATAATGCTCCCATAAGTTCTTCTGCCTTTTTCTTTTATCTGATCCTGACACGGAGACTGCAGTGGAGGGAAGACCCTAAACGGTGAGAGCAGCAGCTGTACCCTTTGTTTCCTGCAGTGCAGGGAATTTGAGACAAAAGGGACTCTATAGGACTACAAGAGCAAACCTAAGCTGCCAGCAGAAGAAAGAATAACCAGATTCCAGGCTCTCTGAGCACTGCTTGGGTGAAGACACCAATCTATGGGGTCAGAGCCCGCTTCCCGTTGGTTCCTAACACAGCCCAGTGCTCCCTGGGGACTGCTGGGTATCACAGGGTCTCCTGAAGTGGAAACTCCACTTGACAAATCTAAGTACAGCTTGGCAAAATGTCACTGAAATGAAGCCATTTGGAATAATCACAAATCTCCCTGAACTTAACAGGGCTGGGATTTCAGAGTGAAATCCCCCAATTGCTCTTATGTATTAAGACAGTCCCAATCATGGAAAATGGGTGGGTGAGAGGGCATCAGGATGTCACAGGAATCTGCTCCTCCATGCACCTGTGTCTGATCTATCATTTCCCTTCCTGTTCCCACAAATCTCACAGAATTGGAGGCTCGACTGCTCCCCACACAATTGGCTCCAGTGTCCTTATCCCTGGGGAAGCCTTCCCAATATCTGACTCCCCCCTGCTGTGGGTTAGGGAAGTTCCAGACGTGAGTTCAGGGTACAGATGACCTTGCCTGTCTTTTGAGGAGTGATCAAGTGGAATATTTTTGTTTTATAAGACACAGCTTGGGGCAAGCTGATGGCTTTTTATGCATCAGCCCCAAATTTTTAAACCCACCTGTTTTCACCTGTGGCACAGCACAGCTTAAACAGAGCTGCTCATGGCAAAGCCCAGAACTGGTCAGGGGAAGGTCCCTTGGGAAATGCACCTCTGGACCCCCTGTCCCCTCCCCCTTGTTCCCAAACTCACGTGCTCTGCATTCAGACCCAGTTCCAATCAGAACTCCTGTACTTATATCCTGGGTATTTTACAACTGCAATTTTGTTTAACATTGCCCCTGAAGATCTCTGTAGTGTTTTGCAGAGCTCCAAGTACAAGAGCTCCTTGAACCTTTCCCCTAAGTATTCCTGCTGCTGTCAGGAAAGAATATTAGAAGAGTGTGGTCCTGCCTTCCCCTCTCTCATTTGGAGGCTGTGATTCATGTTTTACAGCATCCTGCTCCCATTACCCAGCTCTGCTTTCTGGGGGTTTGTTCTGTAGCATCTCACACAGCAGCAGGGCTAATGAGTTTTTATCTCCCATGGGTTTGTATCCTTTATCTCATACCCGTTCTCTTTTATTTCAGTAACCCTGATCCTGTATCCTGTCCCTTGGCCATCCTGTCCAGATGAGACAGGGCAGAGGGAGGGATGTTTTCCAGCTGCATGGATGCAGATGGGTCCACCAGCATGGGCTGACTGGCCAGAAACACACTGCCAGCAGAAAACGCAATTTTTGGCTGTTTCATTTACTTTACTCAGGGCATACTTTTCACAGAAGTTCAATTTCAGACCCTTCCTGCCTTTCTCCTACCCACCCTTCCTCTCATAAGTGCTTTTAAACATTGGTAATGAACTGAAGATGAGAAGCAGCCAGCTCAGCCAGCACAGTTGCAGAATCCTCTTCTCCTTTAGAAACCAGGATAAAAATCCAGCTGCAAGGACTTTGTAAATGCAGGGAGAGGGTTCTACAAACAATTTCTACCAGGGAATGCTTGTGAATGCCATTTGATAAGAACTTGTCAGCATAGTGGGGTGGAACAGCTGAACTTGTTAATGGAAATGCCTTTTCTATCACCATTCAACTATTTTGCAAGGCAGGATTGTTTCAAACAAAATTGTTCTTGTAAAAAAGAAAAGATTTCTCTACTGTCACATCTAATTGTGGTATTAGGGAGCAAAATGTCATTTTGAATGGACTTTTTGGAAGGGAACTGGTTATTTATAGCCATACTTTGTAAAAATTGGTCAGAGCAATTGTTTGAATTGAAGAGAAGCTCATTAATTTTTTCTCTCCCTTTTTCTGCCAGGGCAAACAGCTGCTCTTGGGCTGTGCCCAGCGTGGAGCTTTCTGCAGACCAGCAGTGCCACTGCACCAGTGTCAGGCTACAACAAAAAGGTGACAAAAACATCATCTGGGAGACCATTATTTCATTTCAAACTTTTTTGGTTAGAGGAGGAGACTTTCGAGGTGAGGGTGAATTAGGAGCATCCAGTGCCAGCGACTTCCCTGGGTTTGAGTGCTTGAGCTCAGGGCTGGGGTTTCCAGCTAAGGTGTCCATCACAGGAGTGCTCCTGGTGGCACTGGGAAGCCCTGCCATGGTCCATCCCTCCTGCAGTAAGGATGAGCTCTGTTCCCCCTGGATTGCTGGCAGAGCTCCTCCTTCTCCTCGGGCATCCTGCCCCCCTCCAGCTGCTGCTCTCAAAGCAGGTCTCTGGTGAGCTTTGCCTTTGCCTGAGTTCCTGAGAGGCTGAGCTCTTCTTGTCCGAGCTTTCCAAGGAGATAAATGCTGGCACAGGCCCTGCATTGCTAATTAGCACACAGCAAACGAGCTGGCATCCCCTGCAACAGGCACTGGTGATGCACTAACGCTGGCTGGTTTTACATGGTGATAACTGGGATCAGAGTGTGGATAACTGGGATCAATTTTACTGCATGTCTCTCCTTGTGAAACCTGCCTGGCATGGAGGGGGCATGGTGATGAAGCAGGACATCACCACCTCACCTTTGCTTCTGGATGGTGCATCCCAAGCTCATTTCCAGGCCAAGACTGTAAAATACTTCCCCATGGATGTGTAACGGGAACAGACACTTCCAGGCTGTGATGTGGGCTCAGCTCATCCTAAGCTGCCCCCAAAGCCATCCCAGAGTCCTGAGAGCTTTCACCCCTACCAGATTTGTTCTGCAGCTCAGCTGTTGGGGCTGGAAAGTGTTTGGCATCATGTCCTCAACTCACCTTGCAGCACAAGGGAAGCCGAAAAGTCTGGTTAAAATATGAGGGAGGAGGATGGTCCTGACAGTTCAATTAATGCGGGGATTGGGACATAAAAATCCAGCAGGAAATGTTATGTACATTTGTAAAATGGTACTTGCTAGGTAGGAAAAAAATGTAATGACGGTGCTTTATTTGAGAATTAATACAAGCCCATTTCACTGCCCAGGGAGAGCCAAGGGGAGCGTGTGGCTCCGTGCTTAGATCTTCACACCAGCTTCTACTTTCAACTGTTCAAACCCAGCACCACTTTAAACTTTTTGTGCAAATAAGAGTGAAAACAACACTAAGCCCTTCATCTTGAAGTACAGAAACATCATTCTTCTTTGTAAGTCATCATAAATTACAGCTGCAAAAGCAAACACTGCTCCACCTGTGTGCCCAGTAAATCAAACTAAGCTCCTATAAAATGCAATGCTCTCCTCATGGACACAAAGTCCTTGCTGAAAATCCCAAGGATAACATGAACTGACCAAAGAAGTGAAGGACTTTAATCTTGGATTTTGAAATCCCCTGAATTGCAGCCCTGCCACTGCTCAGAGCCACCTGCTCCCTCTTCCCACTAATGAAGCCCAGGCAATTTAGCTCCAGCCTCCAATTTTGCTCTTCATTATTTGCTGGCTACTCAGAGCTGCTCCACTTGGGAAAATTGCTGTTTCCATGTGCCAGCCTGGCCCTGATGTGCTTTTCTCCAACTGCTTGGCTGTTGCATGTGCATGGCTGCATCCAGGTGCAAACAACTGGGAAACCTGTGCTGCAAAAATGCAGCTGCTTCCCTTTGCCTCCCTCTCTCCTGGCAGTTTGGGTGTTCTTTGGGAAAAGCTCTCTCTCGAGGCTGTGCTGAGGAAGGCGGGCTTGGTGCCCCAGTGGGATGAGGTGAGAGCTGGGGTTGGGTGTGGTGAAACAGGCAAAGCCTGGGCTGGGCTTTCCCTATGGGAGGAAAGTTGTGAGCAAACCACAGCTCAGGCTTTGTCTTCCAGAATCTGGCAGTGCTGACAAACCTGCTGAGGTGTGGGAAGCCAGTGGGCAGATGGTGATTCCCAAGGGAGTCTCATTGTCCTGGTTCAGGAAACTTAATTACCAGCGGTGCCAGCTTTGGTTTACACGAGGAAACATTTTCTGTATCAGACAAATCCAGGCAGGAGATCCCATGGAGGCATCACATCCAGCGAGAAGGGCAGATGGCATTTTATAACTCTTGCAGTGTCCTCAATCCCACCAAGCCCTAGGAAGGAATAGGAGCAACAAAACTTTCTCTGTGTTCAGCAAGGAGATGTTTTTAGAGCAAGCTGGAAATGGGACCTCCTGGCACGTCAATATTTGACTGGGGGTGATGTGGGGGTGGCAGCGATTGTGTTGTGGCTTTGATATATTGTCACTTCAAAGCACCAAACTCCCCAAATAGTTCAGGATCTGCACAGATGTTGGCAGGTGATGATAAATCCATGCAGACATGGGAAAACCCAGTCTTTGGGGAGAGCTTCAAAGCCGAAGCTGAGAATATTGCAAATGTTATGAAATATTTCAAAGTCTGTCAAGTGGGAGCTGTGCTTTTAGATTAGGTAAGAAATGTGTGGGCTAATTTTTTGAGACTCTCCAGCATTTACTGTGGATTATGGATTCTCTTTTAATCTTTAAATGGCTGCACTTTTCTTTTAGTTTTCAAAAAAGGAAAAAAGCCTCAAAGAAACCTGACAAAAGTGTTTCTCCATACACTCAGTTTGAAGACAATTCCCAGATGACTGCAGTTAGTGAATTATACAGAGCCTTTTGCTAAGAAAAAATGGGCAAATAGGCCAAATGGGTTCCCAGCTTGGAACCTGCACCACTCCTGGCACAGGGAAGGAAACGGCGTCAGGAGACAGCTGCAGGGGGACCACAGCCTGCTCACTGCTCCTCCTCCCATCACCTCCTGTTTTGCTTCTCTTGCTTATCCATCTTCATCTTTCCAGTTCAGTGTTTTCCCAGCAACACAGACCTGAGAGAGGAGACTGGACCTTCTTGGCTGCTGCATTTCAGCAGAGCATCTCCCTTCCTTACACAATCGTAGAAGTGTTTGCGTTGGAAGGGACATAAAGATCATTTAGTTCCAACTTCGTCTGCGGCTTGCCCACCTTCCAGCCGTGTCCACCTTCACCGGCAGAAATCCCAGGTGCCGCGTTTCTTCCCGTGATTCACACCTGTTAACGCTGCTTTTTTAAACTGCCTCTGCCCTCCAGTCAGATGCAGCACCCGCCTAATTTTAGTCCCATGAGTCAGCGCCGATTTTTGACAGGGAAATATTTATTGCCAGCTAGCCGGTCTGGGAGCTCTCTCCACACACCCCAAGCGCTCCAGCTCCATTAGTGGTGTCAGTGTAAACAGACGAGCAGCTTCGGGCTTGCAGGGACGGACTTCTAGCAGCGTGCGTCACGGCAGCCAACAGCTCTGCTCATTAAAACAAAGTGAAGGACCGGCTGCTAATGGAGTGCCAAGTGGCTTTTTTTCTCCTCCTTTTCCTTTCTCTATACAGGGAAAAAAAAATAGAGTGAGCTTCTTGAATCTCCTCATTGTAAGCCAATGCGTTACTCTATCAAAACCCTGTCAAAACCAAGAGGAAGGAATTATAATTTTGATGTTCAATTGCATGATTTCTTTGTCCCTTTGAGTCAAAGCATTGTTTTAAATTATTTCAGCCATCAAAGCTTGTTCAGCAGAGATTAAAATTCAAAATGAGTTTAAGAAAAGATAAAGAACCATTTGGCTTGTTTTAATTCCTGTTGTCTTTGTGGGAGTTAGTGTGAATAAAATAGAAAATTACATTTGGGTATGAGTGGTTCTGGGGAGCAGAAAACTCTAATTTGAGCCTAAAAATCAACGTGTACTTATGTAGGCACGGTAATTTTTTTTCAGGAATTCTTTATTTCAGATATATAAGGAATCCAAGACATTACAGAAATGACAAAAAAGAGAAATATCTTGCTTTATAGCAGCTCTAGACCTGTGGAGGCAGATATTGCTTTTCTTGAAGGCAATTTGCAGTGTGGGAACTTTGGTCTGTGCGTTAGGTTGTAAACCTGGTATTGGCAGTACCTGCTGTACATTCAGACATCCAAAGGTGATAAGCAGGGGTCACTGAGCAGGAGCGAATAAAAAAGCTGTTTTGGGATTTCATTTTGCAATAATTGTCAAATTTCTCTTCGGTTAGAATAAAGCATTTCTCACAGCAGTGAGTCTCGCGCTTTTCCCAAGCATTTCTCACAGCAGTGAGTCTCGCGCTTTTCCCACGTTTCCAAAATGAGTTCATGAGCCTCCAGTAAGGGAAACAGTGTGGATCACTAAAACATAATGTCTGCTGCTGAGCCTCCGTGGCAGAGCTCGCTCGCAGGCTGCGAGGTGCCCAGACATTCCAGAACCACATTCCCCCCATGGCTGGTGCCAAGCAGAGAGATAATGAGGCTCAGCCTTGCTGCTTGCCCTGCCTGCTGCTTGGAGAGGTGCAGCGAGGTCCTGGGAGAGAGCATCTTAAATCCGATTCACAGCCACCAGGTTTGGGGGTTCTGTCACACGCTGGGTGATGCTGGTGTGTGTGAAATGACACTTCCCTGGTACTGAGGGGGACCTGGAGTGAGAGTGGCTGCAGTGTCAGCTCTGCAGCATCACAAGGTTTCCAGTGGAAGCCACTCCAGGAGGTTTTCCAACAATCTCATCTTGGCCAAAAAGAGGGCTAGTGCTCATATCTCTGTTGAAATTTCCCACTGAGGACACGTTTCAGCAATGGGAGGTGGTTTTGCTCCCCAGACTGCCTTGGGTAGGATCCTGGGATTAGATATAGAAAACCAGTCCTGGTCCTCTCTGCACTTGTGCAGCAAAGGTGTAACATCTGCATGTGTCCAGATGTCAAAAGACAGGAGGTATGGCAATACAGTGTAAATAAAGTATGTGGATCCAGAGGTGTTTATGTGAGTGTGTTAATGGGGATATGCAGACTGCAAATCTTCAGGGATAACGTGAATATATAGTGTGTTTATTCTACAGAGAAAACCCCAGCAAGGATTTCCCTCCATTTCAATCCAAAAGCCTCATAAAGGGGTAAAGGAGAGGAGATCTATTGCCAAAATTTGCTGTGTTCAGCCACAGGACAAGCTCAGCAGGAGGAGGGGACTCAGCCTCCTCTTCCTCAGCCTGCCATGAGCAGAGGACGCTCCACTATTGGAGCTGGGGAAAGAAAGAAGCTCTGATCAGGTACAGGTAATTAATGAATTCACTCTCCTCTCCTTGCTCCTCCTCATCCTCCTACCCAGCCAGCCCTGGAAAGGAGCAGAGCTGCTTCTGGGTTGAGGTGATGGTGAAACTGGTTATTCTGTCAAGATTTTGGCCAAGACTCCTTTAAATGAATACAAGTGAGGCTCTAGAGGGACAGAAGAGTGTTTTGGTTTTCTTTTTTTGTGCTTCTTATACCTTGAAGTGCTGCCTTTAAGCCGCCAGGAAGGTCTCTAAAAGCCTCTGAGGGATAATAGGGAAAGCAAAGCCTTTTCTCTGAGCAGTGGTGGGAAGTTATTGTGCAATCAGGTAAAGTTTTAAAGGGCTACTTGGTGTTAAAAGTCAACATTCTGTGTAATTTTCTGCTGGGGAAGGAGCATTTTAGGGGCTGTAGCTACAGACTATCACAAAGCCCTGTGTTGCTTCCTGAGCTGGGCAGCTTTGCCCCTTCTTTTCTTGTCCTGTGTCCTACAACAGGAAAAAGAAAATTAAATGGGGACTGGTCATCCTGGGGGTGAAATGTGAGAGTCCCTGAGCACAGAGAGCTGAAGGAGAAGGGAAAGTTAATTAATCCATCAGGCTGAAATCTCCAATGTCAAATATTCTTTTCCACCAGAGTGTGTTGACAGTTGGAGCCCATGAGCAGCCCGAGGATGACAACCAACAGGAAACTTGGGACCAAAATGAGGGAAGAAAAACTCAGCAGTGTTTTCTTGGTAAAACTTGTGGCAGATGCCACATGGGAGTCAAGAGAAATAAAAGAAGCAAATATGAGGTGCCAGGGGAGGGAAGGAGAAGTGAACGTTTTTCTAATCCCTGAATTTGACAGCCAGTTTATATGAAATAAACTCGGAAGGCTCCTGCCTTCCCCAAGGTATTTTCTTTCTAAATAGATCTATAGATACACTAATTAGTCAATGGAGAAGCACAGGAGTTAATCCCTAATCATGTAAATGTGTTGTTTCAATTAATTAATGCACGTGGCACTTGTGCTCTAGTGATCGGCACCCTAAGGAAAGACAGAGGAAAATAATCATATTTAGCAATCTACTCCCATTAATTCCTCCAAACACTAATGGTGTCAAAGCTTCCCATGGTCTTTCTCTATAATTCAGTGTTGCTTTGCAGTGGTGTGTTATAAGTTAGCTGGAATCACAGGCTGGAAGTGATAGTTTTGGGAAAAAAGGAAAAACAAAGACTTTTTTTGGGGGGAGATTTTTTTTTTTTTTTTGGATGGCTCCATAGAGGAGTGCAGAGAAGGGGAGAAGTGAATCACTATTCTCTGGGTGCTGATGGGGCTTTGCCAGTCTATAGGATTATAGGGGGATTGTTAGAGCAAGCAGAAAGACCTGGAAGATGAAAACAAGTCATCAAAGAGAATATTTTCAGCCGTGAAACAACTCTTCCCTTAATTGAGCACCTTACTGACCTACCTAAGAGAGCTGCCCAAAACATTTCTACTGGTTTTTTGCCAAATGTTAGCATTTCAGCTCAGACAGCCATGATGAGGGTTAATAAAAAGAACATGTTTATATAAACCTGAGGAGACTGTAATGTCCTTTTTGTGCTGTTTCTGAGAACTGGAAGCACCACACCAGAATTAAAAGCTGCTTTGTTAAGAAAAAGGCATTAAAGAAATATATGGAACAAGGCAAGCGAGGGATGGATGAGCCCTTCAGAGCAGACAGCACAGGATGGAGCTCACAGGAAAGTTCTGGCTCCTTGGCAAGATAAAAATACCCACAAATGGGAGGAAGAGGCATCTGTGGAGCCAGTAATTACCTCCTGGACCGGGCAAATGGTGCCTTTATGAAAAGGCAGAGCGCTGTTTGGTTTGTCTGAGGCCTCTGTGGAGCGGTGTGATGTTTGCAGAGGTTGTTCTGTTTTAGTTTCTACTGACCAGCAGCAAACATGCCCTTATTGCAGCCCATCGTTTGGGATTTGGAGCCTCAAGGTGAGGGGCGATGCTCAGGATGGACGATGAGCAGAGGTGCAGGAGCAAAGTCCTTGAGGTGCTGGTGGGACCTGCAGAGTTTGTGGTCCACCAAGCCTTTTGTGCTTGTCCTGACAGCAACAGCCTCAGCCACGAGACAGCCCCAGAGCAATGGTTCCTCTCCAGCATAAATACAGTTATTTGACATAATTGAAGAAGTAATTAGAGAAGAGACAGGAGTCAATGGAATTGCAGAGGCCAGTGTGTGCCATGGCTAGAAAAATTGGGATTTTTGTGTCTGTTCTCTCACATGCAGCTGCTAGACAGGGCTGAGAGGAGCCCTGGGACACTGGCAGCCTAGGGAAGCTGCAGATCACAGCCCTTGGGGTACATTTGATTTTGGCTGCTTTGCACCCGACTGCACAGCTCAAGGTCTGATCAATCCCACTGGAAATACCATTTTTTTGGAAAACTCCTTGGAAATGCACTGCACAGGGGTGGGGGCAAATGCACTTGGACCTCTTTGGCCCCGTGGGCCAAATCTATCTATTATAAATTCAATTTTGTGGAACCTTTTTCTTTCCCTTTCCTGGAGAACTCACACTGCAGCTCCCTTGAAGGCTTCCTCCTTCTCCTGGAAATCAGGCGAAGAAAGCCCTTCACAGATCAGTCAGGGTTTCCCAGCATTTCTCAGGCTGATGAAGAGGAAGGGTTTGCAGTAACAAACTGTGAGCTCTGCCCTGGCCCTGCATCCCAGCACAAACCCCAACCCACAGTGGCTGAGCCACTGCACATCTGTGTGATGCTCGGTGCAATTAGAAGCCGTTTTTTCTCAGTTTATTGGGGGGTAGGGGAATATCTATGTTTTCTGTGGCATTTTTTCCCACCTGTTGCTACAGTAACTGTTCTGTCAGGCTGCTGATTTGGGTATTTGAGTGATAGAAGGTTTAATTTTGCTTTAGCAAATTATCCCCTTTCTTTGAGTGTGATTTCCTCTGTCGCAAAATTCCTCCTGAAGCTTCCCATGACTTCAGAGAACATCCTTTTTAAAGACCACAGCTCTCTGCTTTCCTCTCAGAGCATGAAACCTTCCATTTATCCATTTGCTGGACTGGCTGTGATTCACTTCTTTCCTCTGCAGACCAATCTCCAAGTTTGTGCCCTGTTGGTTATTTAAAACCAGAGACAGCTCCAAACTGAGTCCTTACTGACAAGGGAGACTCAAGACCTATAGAAAGTAAGTGGATTGCAGGGATGAAAATCACGAGTCTGCCCTGAAGTCCAAGGACATCACTGACCCAAACTAAACCGAATTTGCCTCTGCCCAGCAGGGAGAGAAGGTGGCAGCAGGGCTGGGAGCTGCAATTATTTTACTGTTCTTCCTCAACTGATCACGAACTATGACAAGATAATGCTAATTATTTTTTTTCTTGCTAGTTCTTTCTCCTTTTTTTTTTTTTTTTAATATAATCGTTCTGAAGCTTAGAAACTTAGTGTTGAAGTGTATTTATGACAAGTTTATTGCCACTTGTTTAACTGAGCTGGAGTGTGGTGGGTCCAGAGAGGACAGGAAGAAATTGCACGTTTCTGAACAGCTTGGAAAGAAATCTGACAAGCTGAAATCCCAGGTATTCCCCCCATTCAGTTCTGGACCACTGTTATAATTTATAAAAGCAGCATTTGCCTGCTTGAGAGTTTGGATTTTCTTTCCCAGTTTACAATTCCCTCGAGTGGGTTAAGAACTTCCTAATAGCTCCCAGCAAAATTCTCTTAGAAACCTTAGTGCAGACAAATAAAATTGGAGTTTTTGTCTGTTTTGTTCACCTGTGCCCAAGCCCCCGAGAACTGCTGCTCCTATTTTCCGAGCAGTTTTACACCTGATTTACTCCCATTTTAGGGAAACTGGGGAAGGCTCAGGCAGCCAAGCAGGGAGCCCCTCGCCATCAGCAGTGTCGCGGGGGACCTGCTGGTGTGGAGCATCCGTCGCCGGCTGCTTTTGGTGCATCCCCGTGCTCGGGCGATGAGTGATGGAGCTCTGCCACCTTGTGGGGTTGTCGCCGTGTCGCCTCATCTACCTGGCTGGTTTCATACCCAAAGATCCCTTTTCTTACTTTGTACCTTACAGGGAGCTCCAAAACCAAATTTGCCAGGCCTTGGAAAACATGGCTGGAAATCCTTTGGTTGTGTCTCAAAGGTCAAACCTGATGCTAAAGTTACAGTTTCAGTGCAACATCTTGGAAGGAATGTGACGTTTGCATTGACCCCAGTGCTCTGCCCTGATGGCTTTTTGGTGCTCTCAGTGTTCCTGTGCAGGATCTCGATGGATGTGAGAGGAGCAGGGTGAGGTCTGCAGCTCAGGACCAGACTATGTAGTACCTTGGGGTGTTTGCTGGTTTTGGGAGGTGGCTGCTGCCAGCTGAACCCCACACTGATGAGGTGCTGTGGCATTGTGGGGGTACCATGTGCTGACCTGGAGCTCACATACAAAATGTCACCTCCCTCTGCTTTGGGAGGCCGATCAAGAGAGGGACCTGGAGCTCCCTGTGTCCGCCTCAGTCACAGAGGGATTTTTGAAGGTCTCAAATTAACTGAATCATGAAACAGTCTGGGTTGGAATGGACCTTAAAGTTCATCTCATTCCAATCCCCTGCTATGGGCAGGGACACCTTCCACTGTCCCAGGTTGCTCCAAGCCCTGTCTAGTGTGACCCTGAACACTTCCAGGGATGGGGCAGCCACAGCTTCACTGGGCACCCTGTGCCAGGGCCTCAGCACCCTCAGAGGGAAGAATTTCTTCTACCATCTAATTTAAATCTACTCTCTTTCAGTTTGAAGCCATTCCCTTCCTTTCTGTCACTAGAGTTCCAGCAATCCCTCAGAAGTCCCTCATGTTCTGAAGATTCCTTCATCCCACAGGTAGGATGCTTTTGATGCAGTTTTATGAATCAGATCTATTGGACAGAAAACAAATACTCTGAGGCAGTTATTCTGAGGTAAAACTTTATTTTAGGAACATCCTGTCTGTCCCAGGAGTAGCAGAGATATTCTCCCCATCTCTTCAAATTTACCATCTGAGAAACTTTTTAGCCACAAATAGTCAAGAGTTGCTATTCTGGACGCTCAGAACAGTGTGATGGGTTAAAAACAAATAAAAATAACTCTCCAAAGCACAGAAGAGGTTTCTGATCTCTTCGCCTTCCACCTGTGGGACTTTGCAGGAGAATAAACTCCCCCAGACTTGATTTGCTTTAAAAGAATAGAGGTGCTAGATTTGGAAGAAAATCTGCTCTGTTTTTGTTTAAGTGGTTGCTATTGTTTGCTCTGCTCTTTTGGGAAGGAATGACTCACCACCTGAAATCGGTATGTGCTCAGGAAGGGTTTCAATTTAACTAAAAAGCCAACAAAATTCATTTCCAAGCAACTATAGACAATTTATGATGTCAGGTCTCATTTGTGGCAATACAGAATATAAAAACACTTCCCTCCCCCAGCCAGAAAGAGTTGTAATTCTTCAAGGAAATAAAGCAAACAAGGGAGCTTGAGCTAACAGCACCAAACTGTAGGATAATCTGCAGGATTATTATTGATCTCAAGAAAAAGAGGAGCAGTTTCAGAATCCTCTCAGGGCAAAATAATTGTGTCTGAAATCCCGTTTGCCAACTGATCTGTATCCAGAGCCAGGGAATTATTTTGGCCTTTGTGGGGGGGCAGGGGAAATGTCAGACATGATAATTTAGTGTGCTGCTGGGAGGATGCTGGGAAAGCCTCGCTGAGGCTCTGCACCACTGAGTTTCCTCTCAAAATATGGCCTTTTTTATTTTTACTCCTTGGAGAAGCCATGCTGTCCTGGTGCCTTCTGAGCTGTTTCATGGAGGGAAGTGATTTCACTCTGCAAAATCCTTCTGGCACTGCTGGAAATGGCAGTGTTCACACCCCTCTGCTCCCTCATTCCCTGCCCTGTCCCATGGTGGGAGCAGCAGTGTGACATCGGGGTGGCAGAGTCCCTGGGAAGCACAAAGGACACTCCAGGGTGGGCTCAGAGGGGTGCGGGCAGAGCACAGATCTGGATGATGCTGGCTGCCAGGCCAAACTGAGCTGGTATTTAGGCTGTGACTGGGAAATTGGTGTTTTATGCTGAGTGTGGAGAGGCAGAATGGGGCTGTGGCAGGGGGGCAGCTGCAGGAGGGACGAGCTCAGCTGCGCATCTGGGGGAGATGCTCTGTGGTGCCTTTGTGCCATCCAACAAACCTGGCTCTGTTGCAGCCCTGAGGCTGGAGGAAGACGGAGCAGGAAGGAATATTGCCTGTCCTGGAAGTGGGAGCACTACAAAGCCTGCACTGAAGGAGGGGGATGGACTGAGAGGCTCCTTTCAGTCCTTGGAAACCTTTCTGAGTGAGTCTGAAGCGCTTTGGAGTTGTCTTTGCTTGCTGAGGGATGCATTGACAGAGCCTGACCTCATTTCCCCCGGAGCACAGACCACTGTGTATTCCCTCTGCCCTATCAATCCAAAAGCTGTGTCACTCTCTCGTTTGTTTGAACAAGATCCCACATATCTTTCCTGGGTGGGGCCTGTCCTGCTCTCTTTCTTTGTGCATCCCCAAAATGAACCATCTCAAAGTTAACTTCAGAGTCATTTAGTACTTTTTTTCCCAACCCCCCCTTGCATGAGATTGGATCCCTTTGAGCTCTGCAGCATGAACCCTGTTGCCAGTTTTATGACAGTTCTCACCTGGGTGGCAGCTCCTTTCTCTGCCTCCTGCTGCAAATCCCTGATCACCTGAGGTGTGTGTGTCCCTTTGTCATCGCTGCTTGGCTGGAACAGCTCTGCCCTGGCCTTTTGGTGTGGTTTGATGTCCTCTATCCCCTCTCTTGAACCCAGAGGGCACGCTCTCCATCCAACCCACCACTCAAGTTGCACAGGGAAGGAGGAACAGCTGATCCAAAAGCCGCCTGGTGAGGATGAATGTGCAACTTAATCATGCAGAGGAAGCCAAAGATGTACAGAACAGGATTTTTTGACTCTAAGCCATGAAGTTACTCAGCCATTCTCCTCCTGTCTCCTTTCTTGCTGCGAAAGCTCTGCATGGTGCCCGGGGAGGCGCAGATGTAGGGATTCTTCCATTTGCCATCAGCTACTTCTGGAAAAAGATATGCAGGAGACTAAAAATGTCAGTGCTTCTGGAGGAGGAACAGGACTAAAATCCCATCTGGAGTTTGCAGAGCAGTTTTCAGAGTTGGGGGGGATGGCACTGAGAGGACACTGTCCCCTCATGTCATCACATCTGACCAGGAGAGCAGGGCAGGGGAGGGGGAGACCAAGCTGCCTCAAAAACACCGTGTAAAGGCTTCCAGTTCTGGGTGAATTTCAGGGAGGAAAGGGGAAAGGCATGTGTCTTCCTGGACACCCAGCCCTGGCCATGTGTGGGGCTCTTGTTGCTGGTGTTTTGGCATGGCAGAGCTCTGTTCCACCAGGACTTTGGGGAAAACCCCTGGGGCACTAAAGAACGCGTTAGAGTGCCAGGGTGTGGTGATGGGGCCGGGGTCACCGGGGTTCAGGGTCGTCCTCACAGCAGGAAAGGATTTTTTGCAGTGACAAATTAATGAGCTGGAACACCCAGCTCAGAGAAGCACCAAGGAGGTGCCTGAGGGTGTTCCAACCACCATCCTCTCACTTCAGCTGGGGAGAAACTGCTGAGCAGGACATCAGGCTTGAGGCTGGCTTTGGGTCTCTTCTGAGGGAGCACATTGTTAGAGTGGGGACTCGACCTCCCGTTCCAGGCTCTGGGCTGTGTGTAGCTCATGCTCAGTGAAGTTATTTCCATCCTGCCTGTTGATCCCTGTGCCGGCCACCCTCACATCAGCAGATGGCAGCAGCTTCCCGGGAGCTGGCGGAGGAGCCGTGGCTGGGAAGAGCTGTGATAGATACTGGAGTTCAGCCTTTCCCTTCCCTGCCTTCCGCTGGCTCTCAGCCCAGCCTCCTGCCACACTCCAAACTGTAGATGGCAGCAGGAAAAAAGATTTTCCTATTTCTTTGTGACTTCTGCTCTGGATAGTATTTTCCTGCTGTTGGCTCTTGGAGCCTGCTGGCTCTGGGTTTTTGGGTCAGCTCACAGCCCTGGCTGGACTTAGGTCACTGTCCAGGCTTGGATGAAAGGGTTGAGAGAATTTTCTGTGCATGCTCCTGCTTCCAGCAATATGCACGGGAAACACCTGGAAGTGTCCATGGGGACATGGAGGGGGGATGCTGCCAGCAAACCACACATCACAGCAGTCCAAAAGCTGTGGCACAAACTGGTGCCTCACAGCCAAGGGGGAAAAGTGGCTCCTGATAAAGGAGATGGCGTTTAAATAAGAGTTGTGTGGACAGAGAGATTGTGCCAGCTCCATCCTTGGAGGTTTTCAAAGCCTGACCAGACAAGGCTCTGACATCCTGAGTTAAATTCAAACTTAGCCATGGTCAGAGCAGGAGGTTGGATCAGGGATATCCAGAGCTTTTCTGTGCTTGTCAGTCTCCTCTCTGACTTTCTGCTCTGCTCTGCTGATCACACTCAGCTGGGCTAATGTAACATGGTTTTCTCTGCCTTGTAAGAGATTGCATAGTCTGTGACCCCTTCTTGAGCCGGGATAGATGAGTCTTCAGAAACTCCATCCAGGCTGCGTAACACCTCACAAATAACAGTCAGTGTGTCCTAGGTCTGTCTGTAGGACCCTGAGGCCACATCCATCCATCCATCCATCCATCCGTCCGTCCGTCCGTCCGTCCGTCCGTCTGTCCGTCCATGTCTCCCAGGTACAGCCATAAACCTTCCTGAGGTGCTTTTGAGACTCTATTTGGTGAATTTGTTTGAAGTTTCACTCTTGGTCGATGTAACAGGAGTTTAGCAAGCTGATGTCCTAAGGAACTTGGGGCATTTGAAGAAAATACCACTCAGCAGAGGAGGAAATTTTACCGTGGTACTTGCCAGCAAGGAAAAAAAATCTAGATTAAGGTGCATCACAGAAAATGCTGCCTTGAAATGAGAGCTATTAGCTAT
Organism: Corvus kubaryi; assembly: GCF_017639235.1. Classification (NCBI taxonomy): domain Eukaryota; kingdom Metazoa; phylum Chordata; class Aves; order Passeriformes; family Corvidae; genus Corvus; species Corvus kubaryi. The sequence continues at coordinate 6,440,603 of NW_024580668.1, read as the reverse complement.
TAGAGTAACTCATGAGGAGAGAATATTTAGGCTATTTAATGCACCATAAATTACATAGGAATTCTCATGCTTTAACTCAGTAGTCACTTGATTTAAATCTGCTTCTCTCCCCAGCTTCCTATAATTACAGCATAGCTACCAGCCACATCCCAGCCACCTGCAGTGCCTGTTCCCAGTGAAAGGGGCTCCCAGATGTTCGACACCTCTCGGCACAGGGTCCCACATCTATGGGGTCTCTGTGGTGGAGCTGACGAGTCCCACTCCCGCCCTGCCAGCGGCTCTTGAACCGCCTGGCTGCTTTTCACTCTGCCTCTCTCTTTGTGGAGCTGGGAAAGCATCCAGAGCAGCTGTGTTAGGACCTGTCAATCTCAAATTGCAAAGTCATAAGGAGGGAAAATAATCATCGTAATAATAATAATAATAAAGTCATCAACTTGTCTTACCCTCTAACAGAAAAAAGGTTTTGGTTGGAGGTTTGCATTAGCTATAATTTTCTCCAAGCTGATTTCTCCCTGTGATGCCACTATACAGCCTCTAAACGATGCTCAGGCAAAATCTCCTCTGACATTCATCTCTGTTTGCAGAGCTCATCCAAAAACAAGAGGCCTTTTCTTCACTTTGTTCAGCATCGCCACGACTCGGTTGCCAAGGCATCAGCCTTTGATTCCTGCAGTTTGGCTCTCACCAGTGATGCCCAACACCTCCCGATCACTGGTGAGTGCAGCCACCCCAGCACGGATCCTGCAGCCGATGGCACCGTGTCCCCTAGGTGGGACATCTGCCTGCACCAGCCAGCCTTGGTGGGCCCCTTCCTGGGCCTGACATCGGCACCTGCCTTCAAACCTGATTTGTCAAGGGCTAAAATGTGGTGGAAAAGACTCCAGCAAAATATTTGGTCAGAACCTGTGCATTTATGGCTGCTCAGCCAAAATCACCTTCGTTCTCTGGCTGAATGGAAGGGCTGGTCAAGAAGACCCTAAGACAAGGCTCATGAAGCCCTTGATGGGTCAGCAAAGGCGTGGCTGTTGTAAACTCTCCTGTCCGCTCAGTCTCCCAGCCACACCACCTTCACCAGCTGAAGCACATCTATCCTCAAACACCCAGGGATTTCTGGAAAAACAATATCTCATTGCAAAACCCTGTCCTGAGTCAATCAGTTGTTCAAGGTCTGAGCTGATCTTGGATGAGAGCTCTCTTAGCAGCTCTTCTAAGCCCCCCATCCCCGCACTGCTGCTAAAGCTGCCATTATTTATTTATTAATAGCTCTGAATCCAAGTGTGATCCGTGGAAAAAGATGTTTCTCCTTTTCTGGTTTTCCACCAAAATAGAAAGAAACATGTTCTAAGCTGCACAGCATGCCAAGGGAAAAGAGAGGAGGGAAGCGAGTTGGGAAGGGACGGAGAGTGAATCTTGATGCCTTTAAGTCACTCAGATGAAGTTCATTTCTCCTTGTCTGTACAAGGTTGGACTCTTTGCATTTTCATGGTAAATTTGTTTACTGAGCCGTTGTTGAAATTCTGGAAGCAGAGAAAATGCATTTGCTCCATAACCTTTCCGGATCTGACAAGTCCTATAAAATCTATTAAAGCCTTTAATGAAATCCCCGCTTGGAGCCAGCTCCCATGAATGAATGTGGAATCGGAATTTAAATTAAAATGTTGTTTTTGTAGTCTGTGGGCTTTAGCCTCGACAGAAATTAAAGGGACAGTTCATATTTTGGGGGCTGTTGCTTTCTCCCTGTAGTTTTTTACTGCCACAAAACGCCTCTCCTTACAGGAGATGGGTGTTTGAAGCTCTTTTCCTCCTGCTGAGCCGGTGGCCAGTTGGGAGCACCCAGCTGCAAGCACAAAACCTGTTATACTGAATAATCCTAATTAGAAATGAGTAAATTGCTTAACAGGCAGCACTGTCCTTCAAATAGGACGCAGAACTCTCGTTAGCAAATGGAGGGGTTTTGGGTCCAATCCCCACTCTGAGGAGCACAGAGCTGGCCTTGCTGCAGGGATAACCACAGTGCCACTGTGGTCAAGAGCGTCATCAAACACTTCTCTGCCCCCTGCCATCAGCCACTCAGGGACACGCTGTGGCTTAGCCCATGAGTCTTGGCACTATGGAGACACTTCAAGCAAGCCTCGGTGAGGAGCCTGATGTAAATCCATTGGATTTGCTTGGCTTTGCCTACCCAAGGATTTAATTTCTGTATGTAAATACAGGTCTGCGTGTGCAGGGGGTGTGCAAGCAGTTCATTATTTTTGATCTCTTCTGCACTGAGCAAAGAGAAATGTCCCACAGTGGAATGTGTGTCTGAGCCTGGGAAGGAAAAGGCTGCTCAGGGCTTTGATCACCTTCTCCTGAGCTTTGACCCTGCTCGAGCCTGGCCCAGCACAGGTCAGGGGCAGGCCAGGCTTATCTGGGTCTCTACCTCCTTCCCCCAGGGAAAATTTGCCAGGGTTTGCTGGGTTTGGCTTCCCATGGAGTGATGCCACCAGCTGCCCCTGCTGCCTCTTTGGGTGTGCATTTTCCAGGAACAAGTGACAAAAGTCTGCATTTGTTTCCTCACGTAGCTTCACTCTTTTTTGACGCGTTTTGGATTTACATATTTGCCCACAACTGCATCAGCTCTTGGCATTCCCTTCAAGGAATCAGCTCTTTACCTGAGGTGGAGGAAACATCCACCCTCCTTTCCTAGGAGCCAAAAGCTGCCTCAGCTCTGGAGCTCCTCAGCTGCTCATCCATGGGCTGGGAGGTGACCCGAGGGGGCTGCAAAAGGCACCCAATTCACTTCATTTTGGGGATTTGAGCTTCTGTTTACTCTTTTCACAGCTTGCAACTCCTTCTGTTTGTGTTTCTCCCTTTGCAAGGGTTATTTTTATCCAGAGGGGCCCTTTGGCCTGGATTTGTGCCAGGTGATGGGCTCCTCCTTCCAAGCTGAAGAGTCCCCACCCAATGCCTGAAGGCAAGTGGAGAATGCCTGGTACCCCCTTGGTCCCAACCTGGGGTCTAGTGTTACTCAGCTTCTTTTTTATGTCCTTTCCATGCAGGCTGGTTCCAGAAACACCTTCCCAGCCCATAGGCCTGCCCTGGTCAGTGTTAGCCTGCAGGCTCTCGGCACAGGACAGCTGCTGTTATGAGCAAGGCATTAGGGGAAGGGTTGCAGACCACAAATAAGAGCATAATAAACACATGTAAACAGCCATTTGGTTCACGGCTGATAAACTTTCATGGTCCATTTTATCACTGTGTATGCAGAGGAGGAGGGCTCAGGATTCAGGATGCTGCTGGCTGTGGACCAACCCTCTGCCTCTGTCCTGCAAGAGGTTTGGGTGGGATACCAAATCATGAATCCCAGAATGGTTTGGGTTGGAAGGGACCTTAAAACCCATCTCATTCCACCCCCTGCCATGGGCAGGGATACTTTCCACTATCCCAGGTTACCCCAAGACCCATGCAACCTGGCCTTGAACACTTCCAGGGATGGGGCAGCCACAGCTTCTCTGGGCACCCTGTGTCAGGGCCTCCCCACCTGTTGGGGAAGATGAAACAGGAAAACCTTGTAAATATGATTGCCTGACAAAAGATTTTGGGAATATGAAAACTACAGGCAACATCGAAATGAAAGCCACTTTTGAAATACCAGGTCTTAGTTACTGAACAACTAGAAAACAATGGTATGGCCACTGAAGATAATCCCCTCTTGATGGAACAATACCCTCTGCTTGCAAGCGGTCCAAGGGTCAGAGCAGACCCTACTAGCTCAGCAGAAGGGGTCCAAAGAGTAGTTTTTAGAAGTTAAGATGTAACACTCTATGGTAATATAAGAACTCTTATAGGCTGTATGTAAATGCTATAGGATTTGTATCTTGTACTAGATTGGTTAGTGACAATTAGAATATTCAGTACAGAAGATGATTTATTGTATTGTAACCAGGACTTCAGACATTCTCTCTTCTATTCACTTCATTCCTCTCTTCCACTTCTACTCTTGCTCTTACTCTTACACTCTCTCTCTCTCACCTGCTTACTCTCTTGGGCCTGCTCAGAGCTGAGTCAGGCAGCTCTGAGCAGTGTCCCTATACCCACGCCTTTACAATAAACCGACTGTGTCCCAAGACCTGCCTATAGAGATCTCTCCATCCGTCTCCGTCCCGACCGAACCCGCACGTAACCTACACCCACCCTCAGAGGGAAGTATTTCTCCCTAATATCCAATCTAGCCCTGTCCTCTGTCAGTGTGGAGCCATTCCTCCTTGTCCTGGCCATGCCCTTGTCCAAAGCCCCTCTCCAGCTCTCTTGGAGCCCCCTTAGGCACTGGAAGGGGCTCTAAGGTCTCCCCAGATTCTTCTCTTTTCCAGGCTGAACACCCCCAGTTCTCCCAGCCTGGCTCCAGAGCAGAGCTGCTCCAGCCCTCGTAGCACCTTCATGCCCTCCCCTGGACTCTCTCCAGCAGCTCCACATCCTTCTTATGCTGAGGGTTCCAGAGCCAGACGCAGCACTCCAGGTAAAGTCATGGACTCATTTGGATCACGTGCCAAAGGAAAAGTGTGATTTTGGGCTTGGGTTATAGCACAGAGAGAGGTTTCATTCTCCAGGGTGCTCAGCACCCAAACCGCAGAGGAGGAAGCTCTTCTTCCAAGGAAGCTGCTTGTGTTGAAACCTCTTTGGGCCAGGAGAGCAGCAGTGGGCAGGAGATCCTCCAGAAGGGAGGATCTTGGAAGCCAGGCTAAGGTGAGAGACTGTTTTCAGTGCAGAAAAGGAGGGAAACTCATTAGTGCAATGTCAAGTGAAACAGAAAATGCCTAAATTTGTTGGCAAAATGGCAGGAGGAGAGAAGAAAATGCTCTTTCTATGTCGATGTGTTGCTGGAAGGATGGCAAAAAGTTTTCTCCTCGTTCCTTTTTCTTTAACAGGTTATTACAAAGCGATCCATGCTGTTTCTAAGAAAAAAAAAAATCATTAAGTTTCACTTTGAAAATGTCAAAACAAAATGTTTTGGCATTTCTGAAGTGAAACATTTCATTAAAAATGCTGCATCTGAGTGTTTTGACATTTTTAAAATCTGCTCTCCTCCTCCTCCTCCCATTTTCTCAACCTAAATTTGTTAATAGTTTTAGTCCTTCTAAAACTTAATTTCCCAGCAAACACAGTAGTACTGAAAAAATAAATTGCTGCTTTGTGTATACCGAAAGCTGTGAGCAATGGGCAACCTGGGCAGCTGAGCTGAGGTTTCCACTGCCTTACAACCTCAGCTGTCATTTCCATGGTGCAAAAGGATTGTGTAATTGTGGGGTTCTGTAGTGAGAGCTTTACTCACTTTTCATTCCTTTAGATTCACAGTGGTAAGAGTACCTGACATGTAAAAGGAGACCTGGTGGTGGGGAGTGAAGCTGGAGCAGGTGGGGAGCTGGGTGATGGTGCTGATGCCCCTTTCCCTTCCTCCTACTGCCCTGTGGCACCACTGGTTCAAGCAGTGAACCTTGGAACACGGAAATGACTGCGGGGAGTTGTCTTGGTGCTTCATCCAGGGGAGCATGTGGAGGTGGAGGGGGGCAGACAGCCCTGCAGTGCAACAGGATGGGTTGCTCACATAGTTCTGAGTGTTTCCCACCTCCCAGGAGCCACCACCATCCTTCCAACCCCCTGGCACACCCTGGGCATGCATGGGGCCCCCTCCAGCCAGAGCCAACTGCTGCTGCTCCGAGGCTGTTCAAAATGGGCCGAGTCAAACGCCATCAAAAGCTGCCTTTCAAGTGATGCTTTTTGTGCAGGGGAGGGAAGAGCTGGCGGGACGTGTCACTTGTGGCAGAGTGTGATAGTCACCTACAAAGGCTTGAGGTGTTTGTCAAAGGGGCCGGGGAAGCCTCTGAAGCCAAGAGATGCTTTCAAGAGGAGAGCGCGCCGTGCGCACCCCGTCACTCGCAGATGAAAGGATCCCAGCTCTGCTGCATTGCTTGTTGCTGCAGCCCCAGCAATTGCACACCCTTTCCCTGCCAAAGCCTCAACGCTGCCTAAATTAAAGGGAAAAATGGAAGAAAGTGCAGAGGTTTTCTATTCGGTTTCAAAGCCCTATCCCCAGGAGCTGGAGTGTGGATGGGCACAGCCAATACAGGCTCAGGGTAGCCCTGCTGGCTTGGCTGGTGCCACTGGATGAGGGAAATCGAGTTGATTCACCCCTCGTCCTCTTGTCACAGCACATGGCAGTGACCTGCTGGCAGCCAAACCAGAGTCCCAGCACCAGCTCCTGCCACAGGAGAGGCTCGCATCAAGGCTCAGCCTCAAATGAGGCTGCTGAAATACGGCACTCTCACTGCTAAAACACAAAGCAGCCTTGTCTAGTGGGAAGTGTCCCTGCTCCTGGTGGGGGCTTGGATTGAGAGCATCTTTAAGGTCCCTTCCAAGCCAAACCATTCCAGGATTTTCTTTGGTGACTAGCTCAGGACTGCAGTGCCTTTGTCCTGCATCACTCTGCACTCAACCTCTGCATAAATGACCTTCAAAGGTCCCTTCCCACCTAAACCACACTTTACTGTGCTCATCCAAGCCTGCCTGTCTCCTTGGAGCCCTCCACTTTTCTTTCCTAAACAAACATTAAGAAAATAAGGCGGAAGGGAGGTGGTGGTTCAGGAACATAAAGTCCCACAAAGAAAATTATCTCCCTTTCACTTGAGTTTTTTGAAAGCTGCTGGGTTGCAAAGGCGGTTCTGTTGATTGCAGTTTTAGTCCTTGATTATGCAGTAATGGAAGCATCAGAAATCATCAAGCTTCCTTCCTCAATTTGAGTTTGCCCTTCATCCCGTGGTTTCAGACTAAGGATAAAATGGTCATTTGGAAGAGGAAGGAAGGAAAAAAAAAAACCAACACAGTATTGTTTATCTCCCTTAAAGTCACAGCTCTTTATTTGCCATTCCCATTTTACAGCTTGGCCATTTGACAGATCAATTAGCAACTGTCTCATACACGAGCAATAAAACCTCTCGAAGGGAAACTTTCCCCCAGGCTGAAAAGTACTTTTCTGTCCTTCTTAAGAAGGAGGAAAGGCCAGGTGGCTCCTCAAAGCAGGAATTCCCAGGTAAGAAGTTCACTGTGGGTTTCAGAGAGACCCCTCTCAGTGGGCTCTGGGCTGAGGGTTGGTATCAGTGAGGGAGAAATGAGATCAGAAAGTGAAAAGAGGAGGAAAGCACTGCAATGGGAGGTTTTGGTGATGAAGATGAACCTGCCCATCCTCTCCCTTTCAGTGTGTTTGTTCTCTAATGGTTGGGATCACCTGGGCAGGGATTAAGCAGTTAAACCACTGTGTTAGGTTTGTTTTTTTGGGGGCAAAAGTACAGCCTGTATTTTAAAGTTTATATATGTGCACATCTGTTTACCCACAAGGATTTATAGATATTTGTGTAGATAAAGATGTAGATAAGGAAGATCCAAAGTTCACAAAACGGGGCCAAAATTAATGCGGACCCAAATTTTAGGGCATTGCAGCTGAACAAAGCCTTGGGTTTTGGGGTACTGAAGCTGCTGAGAGTAACTCTGCCACCTTGGCACCTCATTTCTGGGGAGAAAGTGGAGCTTTGGCCATCCTACCATTCCTGGGAGACTTCTCCTGCTCTCATGGTGCCCCAGGCAGCTGATGGGTCTGCACCTCTCACAGGGCCTGAGCACTTTTCTCTCTCTTGTATTCTTTTTTTTAAACTCCAATCTGTTTGCACTTCTCCCCCCTCCCCATCACCATCCCTTAGGCCTTCTGGGGAAAGAAAGAAACAGCCTCTCTGTTTTTAATCAACCTAATTAGTGTATCTTTAATACAATTAGAGGGAAATTTTACCGCTTCCCCCCTCCCCGTGTATCAATTAAAGCCCCACAGTTGCAGGGTAAATTTTTAATCCATTTAGGACCATCTCCCCCAGCCCCGCATCCCCCTCCTCCTCCCGCCTGGCAGAGTGTTGCTTCCTCCTCCGTTTTCTTTGGGAGTCTGTTCAAACAGCACATTGTGAGGAGTAAATAAATTACTCTCTGCCCCCTTGCCCTCTCCTCCACGGCAGCCGGCCCCGTTCCAGGCAGCTGCCCTGATTGTAGGGCAGGCGCAGGGGGGAAGGGGCTCGCACAAAGCCGGGGCTGCACGCTCCGGGTCAGGGGGGGTCGTGCTGTTCATCCTCCTTTCTTCTATTCTTCGTCCCCTCTTCTGCATCTTGATGGGGTTTATTTTTTTTTTTTGACTCTGGGGGTGGTTGGGGATTAGTGTCTATTTTTGTGGCATGTTTCCACCTCCTCCAGTGGGTTTTTCTCCCCTCGGGGGTCTCAGTGGAGTGGTAGGTTATGGTCCTGCTTCCGTGGTCATGGCTCCTGTCCTCAAGATGCTGCATGGGAAGTTGTGGGGTCCCAGCATGCCTGTCTGCCTCCCTTTCCCACTGCCATTCCCATGTGGAAAAAGCCCTGGGTTTAACTAAACAGCCCTGCCCCATGTCAGCACCTACAGACCACCTGGCTCAGCCCCATCCTGCCCTGCACCCAGCGAGAGCAGCTTGAGGAGCATGAGGTATCCGCTGGTGGAGCAGCACCTAAATAACAAGAGCATTTTCTCGAGTTCGGGAGTTTTTCTTCTAATAAACACAGATGGCTGCTGGATCTGCAAGTTGAAAACTACCAAATGTGGCATCCTGCCGTTGGAATCATAGAATTTCCCATCTCTGCTCCTCTGAAGCTCCCCGAGATGGTCTCTGCCTGGGATGCTTCAGTCCAGTTTCTGCAGGACTTGAGGAACCAGCCCAGAGAGCTGCTTAATTAGTGAATGTTGGTTTGTGGCTCCTGAGAGAGGCTGAGGGCTCTGGGCTGGAGCATGGCACCCTGAGGGGATGGAAGCTGGGAGGGAACCAGGAAGGAGAAGGCAGGATCCCACCTTCTCCACTCTCTTTTCACATGTCGGTGTAAGAGCTTGTTCACAGAGGTGCAAGGGAAGCTCTGGGTGCTGTGGCGCTGGGGGCTGACCCTACACAGTGCCTGGCTGGTGTCCCAGCACGGGGTGGTGGCCTGGGAACCCAACCACAGCCAGCAACTGAGCTGTCCTCCAGAAAGTCCTGCCAGTGGCTCGTTATCATCATGCAAACACAATTAGCAGCTTTGCTGCTGCCTTTTCGAAGTAAATGGGTGAGACTTCCCCTCTCTGAATTTCTCCCCAGCTGGCCCACAACTACAAGGTCCTGCCTTTATGGATCACCGAGTCCCTGCGCTTTCTTAATGAACCTGCGTTTAATGCTTGACTTCTCTGTGTCATGTTTAATTACAGCAGCTGTAACTTCCTCGTTGGCTGGCTTGAAATAATATCTAAGTGCTTCTGAGCTTTCGAGCCTTGTTATTCTTCTATAATTAGAGTTTTAAGGCTGGTGTGAGGCATCTCTGTAAAACAGGCAGCCATTTGCCAGGCATGCTTAGTGCCAGGCTTCAGGTTCCCCAAAGATGGGAAAGAGATGCTGTTTAATGAAAACCTTGCAGGTTTAGGTGGAAGGAGAGGTGTGCCGGGGTGCAAGAGGGGGCAGCCACGGGCTGTGGCTTGCTGACAGTGGAGCACCTTGCTGAGAGTTTCAAAACTCAAGTGTCATCAAGGAATAGGCACAAAACTGTTCCTCAGGGTGTATCAGACACAGGCGTGTGGGGTTTCTTTTGCTTAAGGTTGATTTTGCCTCCTTTCATTTTTGAATATGCTGCTTTTCCTCTGGGAAGGGCTGGGGTTGGGGAAGATTTGGGGTCCTCGTTGTCTCTTCGTGTCCCCCCTGCTTCAGTGTGTGACTGGTGATCTTCCTGGGAACGGGGATGAGCATCAGCCTGTGTGAATGATCTTCGAGACCTGAGGTGGCACGATGGGTGAGACAGCAGCCAACTTGCAGAACAAGTGGCCTTTTAGGACCTGCCAGCTCGGGAGAGAAGGGGGCTTTGAGCACATAGAGAGCACCCCATTTACAGCACATCTGCGCTCCCACAGAGGGCCCTGAGTGTTCCCTCCTCTCAATCTCCCCCTCTATATTTGCTGCCTTTTAAAGGAGGGGTTTTATTCCAGCAAAAGAGAAGGGATTGATGCCTTTTTCTTAACTTTCTCTTCAGGTACCTGTGTTGTTGAGGCAGCTGTGGAGGTCGGGCATGTGGATCCACAGCCCAGCTGAAGGGGCTTGTACTGGCCATGGTGGGGGATTGAGCCCCAGTGACCCCCCAGCTGTGTCTTTGCTCTGTCTGGGGTGTCTGGGGATTCATGGGGGACACAGGGACTTCTTGGCCCAGGAATGGCTCCTCTCCTTGTGCTCTGTTGTGTTCTCAAGCATTGCAGAGCCAGTGCAACCCCCAGAAACAAGGTGAGAAGAGCTCATATTCTCAAACAACTCTTTTGGTTTATATTAAGCCCACACACTTTTAAAATGCCCAACAGCTGGAAGGGGTCATTGCCCCAGATGAGGCAGAAGAAGCCCCAGCCTATGATGGATGTTGAGCCACCACCAGGGTACAGTCTCAGCTGTGGTAGATGTGAGAATTGAGCCCCAGACCCCACAGTATGGGACAGAAAAGGGGACTAGACTGAGCTGCAGAGTCAGGGAAGCACTGGGCTCACAGGGGCTGGGGAAGCTGCAAACAGGACACCCCATGGGCCACAGCAACTCCTCAGTGTGGCTTAGGGAGGAGCTATCCCTTCATCCATTTGGAAAGCAATTCCTTCTCAGAAAAGGACAGCCTGCTGATCCATCCTTAAAGTGGGATTAGTTAAAGAAGACCAGGACAATCCACCCTGATACATCAATTTACACTGTAAACTCTTCCCTGAAGCATCTGCATTTGGAGGCAAGATTCCAAATCCATCAGAGCTCAGGATGAGACCATGGCACAGGACCTTGTACTCCTGGCCATGGAGAACCTCATCTCCTCCCAGGATCCTCACGCAGTGACGAGTATTAAGAGGGCTTTTTCCATCGAGAAGGGGATGGTGAGGAGTGACAGTCTCTGAATTGCAATTTGAAACGTTTACAGCCCAGTCAATCCTAATTCATTATTAGCTGTAATTGTTTCAAAGAAAGTGTCCACTGTTATGTAAAATGCAGTCCCAGATGCTGCTAATGGTCCAGGCTCTCTGATTGCTGTAATTTGCAAAGCTTTCGCCTTTTTTTCCCCCTCCCTCTGTAGTTATGATGTGTCTTTTATGAGCCATCGAGGAAGAAATAGAAAAGCAGCCATTAGAGGAAAATAATAATGTTGTACCTGAAAGGCCATTAGTGAGTCTCATATAGAAGTATGCATCTGGTCTGTGCCCGATGCTCCCTCACACCCGGACACTGCCTGGGGACTCTGGAGCCTGGGATGGGGACACGTGGGGCTGGGGACAGCTCTGCTTGCAGGGACAAGGGCTGCAACCCAGGCGTGCAACCCAAAGTGGTGCTGCCCTCACCCAAGCATCAGGAGATGTCCATACCAACACGCCTCAAAATTAATTTTCACAATTAATTTTCATGATTAGAGATGGACGTGTGGATGGGAAATCAGCTGGGGTGGAGCAGATTTTGGCTGGCAGATTTATTGTGGGGAGTGGTGGTTTCTGGTGGGGGCGGCGGGGGGGGGTATTGTTTCTTTTTGACATGAAGGAGACACCCATTTCCCACTTCCAGTCTCTGATTCTCCTTTGTGCAAAGGCAGAGCCATGGGGATGTCTCTCACCAGGACACCCAAGCTGTGAGCTGGGGGGCATTTCAAAGCTCTTATGACTTGCTGTGTTTCGCCTGCACCTCTGCTTTCAGCTCAGGTGTTTGTTTTAGCCTGTCTGTGTCGATCCTGTCACCAGGATCTTCTTAAGTCCATAATATCAACCTAATTTAAGGAAGGCTTTACTTGATGAGACAGGTTTCGGCCCCTGCTGTGTGCAGAGGAAAGAAATGAAGGTTGATTTGGTGTTTCCATCACACCCTAGCCAAGGCTGAGCTCCCATGGGATGAGGCACGATCCTTGGGCTGAGTTTCTCCGTGAGGTTTGCCTGGATTAACTGCACTAGGTCTACAACTGGGATCAGACAAAGAGGCAGTTTTAGTTCCTTTTGGGGGTTATTTGTAGGCAAAAAAATAATAGAATAGAATGGAATATTTCAGTTGAATTGGACCTGCAATGATCACCTAGTCCAACTGCCTGAGTAACCCCCAAATTTACAGTGAACAAGCCTAGAGAGTGTGAAAGCTGAGTTTAAGTCCAGTGTCCAGCCCATGTCCAGCAGATGCTGTGTCCGTAAATTATCTGGGAGTGAAATACTCTGTGAATTGTGCTGGGATTTCCCTCGTTCCGAGGCCAGGCTGGGGGAGCAGCAGGACAGAGGAGCAAAAGGCAGGAGGAGCGAGCCGAGGCGGTGGGGAGGGCGGCTGGTGGGAAGGGAGGGCTGCTCTTTCACCCCTGCTCTCTCCCTGCTCCTCCAGGACTCTCGGCCGTGCGACCCAGTCTTGACACTTCCCACCAGACAGCCCTGCCCTGGCCCCCTCCCCAGGACCCGCTCCCCCGAGACAGGCTTTGTCTGGGGAAGATTGAGAGGGCTGCTGGAGCGGGGCGGCCGCCTGCCCTTCCCCTCCGAGGAGGGTGGTCCTGCGGGGTCATTGCCGGGGGCACGCAGGGCAGGGCGCGGTGGCATTGTCTGCTCGGGAGCCTCGGGACGGACCTTTAGCAGGGAGAAAGGCACAGAGCGCCCATTCCAACACTTTCCCTTCGCAGTGCCCATCCCAGCCCCTCGCATTCCCTCCCCTGTCCCGCCGCTGGAGATCTCCGGGTGTTGCCAACAGAGGGGATAACTTTTATTCATAGGGAGGGTTTAACATGGGTGAGCACGGGGGCCGTGGGTCTGGCTTTGGCAATTAGCAACGTGCATGGGCTTGGAAGTGTCAATTAGGCTTTTGAGTCATTGTTTACTCATTAACACAAGGTCTCTAATTACCTTGACCTGATGCTATGGGGCTGCTGAAGTTGGCTAATCAAACATGTAGAGCCTTCAAAAGAAAATTAGGACTCAGCATTGAGTGCAAATACCCTTGCCGTGGCTAAGCCCGTGTTGTTCGGGGATTTATAACCTCACACTCCCCATCCCCGCGGCGGGCGAGGAGGAGGGAGCGGATGGCCGGGCTCTCCAGGTGTCTCGCACGCTGCCGGAGCAGCCGGCAGGGCTGGGATTGCTTTATTGCCTCCCCCGTCTGCGGCCGTGCGGGGCCGGCAGCCCTGGCTCCTGCGGGAAGTGTTAATGCAGGTCAGGGCTTAGCTGGGCTCGCCAGCCCCCGCGGGAGTGGGACGGATGCGGTGACAGCAGACAGGCAGCAGGGACATTCCCTCACCAGCTCCGCGCAGGGCTGCGCCAGGAGATGGGGATCATGTGGCTGGGGAGCTCGGCTTTGCAGCCCACCGAAATGCAGATTTTTGGGGTGAGGTAAAACACTCTGAGCTCCCCAAAATCACAGCTAGGAAATGGATACCACGGTCGTGAGCACAATGGTCACACAGGAACCAAAGCAGCCTTTCTTATTCGATACCCTCCCCCCCAGTCTCAATTAACTCTCTTTATTATTTCATCATGGCAATAGTTTGTGCCTTTAACGAACGGGAGGAACACTCGCAAACGCCTTTTTGTCTGAAAGCAAAGCTGCTTGGTGTTACTGAACTTCAAGGGATCATTCCCTGTTTCCGTTCCTCTCCCTTTCTCTGCTGAGGCAGAATGTAGTGTAACTTAAAAGTCAGTGATTCAGACTGCAATTATAACCTAAAAGCACAAATAAAAGATAAGCTGGCATCCTACTGTTCCCCATTTGCATCTGTGTTGCATGGGATGAAGGGAAAAATAAAATCTGCTTTTATAAAATGTTGAGCCAGAGAATCTCGTCCGGCAGAAAGAAGAAAATAAACAGATCCCCTGAGGCACCGGCTGTTTGAGTTGCAAATGACAACTGGGGTGGAAGATGCACCAGAGAGGCACGAGGAGTTTGCACACAGATTGGTCACTCTGGCCACACGTGGAGCCAGACCATAAACCTGATGCTGGTAAAAAGCCACCTTTTGAGGATTTTTTGCATATCCTGTAAGCACCATGCACCTTAACGGGGTGTTTCCCATTGCTCCCCCAATATTTGCTGTAATTTCCAGTAGTGAGGAAGGGAGGTGGTGGCTGTCCAGGTTTGCCCATCCCATCAGTCACCCCACACAGCTCCTCAGGGCCAGCATCTCAAACCTTGGCCTCTGTTTTGGGGAGCAATGGCTCATTTAATCATTGGCAGAGATTTCTAGTGCTCCTGTCTTGGTCGGTTGAAAAATCACCTCCCAGAGTGTTCTGGTTTCTCTGTTTGCAGAGATGGCTGGGAACTCACAGAAGCCCTGTAAACACTTCTTGCTGAAAATAAACAGGTTTTTGAGACAATAGATACTGTAGGTTTGTTGCTTTTTGGTTTTTTTCCCAGAATATGATGGGTTTCTATCTGAAAAAAAAAAAAATCCAAAGAGAAGGCAGAAGGAGGAGTGGTTTGGCTGAGACACTGAAGAAATCCAAAGGTATCATATTTGGGGGCAGTGGGGGCTGTGCTTTGTGTCTCTGGGCCTGGAGGGAACTGAATCTTTGCCATCAAGTCTCAGCTGCAAGAAATTGTTTTCCAGCCTGGGAGCAGATTGTTTCCCAGCCGGGCACTGGGCTGGACACGAGGAGCCACACCAATACAAAAAACACTCTGGGTTGGTCTTCTAGGGCATTGTCCTTCTTTACCTGCTGCTTTCCCAAAGACCTACCCTGATACTTTATAAAGGCAGCTTGATTTTTCCCTGCCCCTATCCAAGACCCTTCAACACTTCATGGCAGACCCTGGCTGTGGAACGGGCAGCAGGCGGGGTCTCTGCCTAAATCTGTGCCATGCTGTAGTTGGTGTGGCCGTGTCCACAGCCCCGCGGTGTGTCTGGCCGGAGGGGCTCGGGCCGGCCCGGCTGGCCCCGGGAAGCGGAGCAGCTGTGCCGGGGATGCTCGGAACAAAGTGCCTCTCCTGGTGCGTCAGCCTGTGATTTGCATACAGATGCGTAGGAAATCCTGTCAGGCCCGGAGTGAGGGGGAAGGGGACCATGGGTGCGGGAAGAGAGGCGAGGCTACATAATGTGTGCCCCCAAATTTCCATCTTCTTTGGGCAGACTGGGGGGGGCACCAGCCAGGCTGTCCCAGCAAGCCTGGGGGTGCGGGGTTCTCCCCCCAGTGCAGCACCATCCTGCCCGGTCTGTCTGTTTATCCTTTCTCCCTTTCCTGACGCTTCTCTTGTTCCTCCTCTTCCCCCCTTCATCAGCCTATTCTTCTGTTTGCCCCTGCTGTTGTCTTTTGCTGAAAATCTGGGGTAATACCTCAAAGAGGTGTTTAGATCCTGCTCACCAGCTGTCTGACAGCTCTGGGTGACCTGTGCTGTCTCACGCAGAGCAAATCCCCACCTGAATGTGCATATGGTGTCAAACCCCACCCCATCGCCCTCGCTCCTCGAGTCCCTGTGTCAAAGGTGGGCATTCACCACCAGCAGTGGATTTTGCAGGTTAAGGGGGGCTGGACGAACCCTCCATCAACAAGTGGGGATCAACTGCAGCCTGTGATCCCTTCACCTCCACTCAGCAGAGAGACTCCAACTGGAGACTGCCATGGTCCATCAGCTCACTTTAAATAAAAGTTATCCATCAAATCTGTTTGAATAGCAAATAAATGCAGGGAAGCTGCGAGTGGCCATGGAGGGTCCTTGGGCAGAAGGGGAGGATGAATTTGTCAAACCCACTGTTTGTACAGCTGAATCTCTGAGTGTTTTGCAGCATTCAGAAGGCCCAGGCTGACTATAAATGAAACCCTGAATTCATCCCCTGCTCTTTGTGTTCTCTTGCCCAGATGCCAATGGCTCTGTGTTGCCTTTGCTGCTAGACTCCAAATCCCGCCTGACGTGACACTGGTGATGGAGGGACTGGTGACAGAGGGACACATGGCATTGTGCAACACATTGGCTTCCCAAGCTTTCCAAAGGGCTCGGAGAGGTAAAACACAGAGATACAAGCATCACATCTCGCTGAGGAGCTCAGAAAACCGCTCTCCTCCCCACATGCAATTAAAGAGAACAAAACCCCAACACCGTGGAGGTGCTGGAAATGAGGCCGCTCCCTCGCTGTCCTTGTCACTCCCATTAACAAATATCGTCCGTGGCACCCCAAATGCATGACCTCGGCAAACAGCAAATTGAGTCTGTTTGTCACGTGGCTCCTTGAGAGGTGCTTGCCTGGTGAATGGCCTTGGCATACATTAAGTGAATAAACCGCCCCATTGTTCGGCTCCTTCAGCCACTCTGCTCAGTTGACCCGTTCAATAACTGTTTGTTTGCACAGATTTCCCCATACAAGTGCAACAAGCTGAAGCCTGGATCTGAGCAGATGTGTTTGGAGTAGGCTCCCTCTCTTCGCTTCCTTCCCATCAAGGTGTATTGTTGCGTCTTTTGAGAGCTCGAGCTCTCCCCGGCGTGACTCATTCAGGCAAAATTTCTGTGCTGTTCTCAGGCACCCTCAAGGATTTCCAGGCATGATTCACCTCTTATGTGGCCGTATTTTGAGGCTGGAACTAACCCAAAACTTCCTCCGGAGAGTTTTCTTTGTCTTTTATCACAGTGTATCTGCACATGAGAAAACAGAATGCAATGGGGAATGGGAAAGGTGTGCATCTGGTTTTTGAGGTCAGAATTTAATCAGATTTGTCAGCACCTCCTCCAAGGCTGGCTGGCTCTGGAGTAGGTGCCCTGAATTCCTCTGGGAATGTATCCTCACAGGCATCCTTTGCCTTGACTTCACAGCACTGTGCATCCCAGCCCTTCCTGGCAGCCTGGAGCTCTGCCTGGACTTGGAAAGGCGCAGCCTGTACTTCTGCAGTGCTGGGAGGCCAAACTGCCTCTGTGGGTTGAACTTTTCATTGCCAAAAAGAGAAATGATGTTAAACCATTTGGTTAAACCCTTCTAGTACGGCCAACTCTTTCAAGTGCCTTTGTTTCAGGAACCCTGTTTTTTGACACGGGATCTGGAGGAGTTTCACAAAGACAGAACTTCTTGGTCTGAAAACCCCTAGTTAGTTTCACCCCTAAATTATCTGATATACAAAGCCCACTGCTCGCTGCTTGTGTCTTCTACCCAGAAGTAGCAAAGCGCTGTGTAAATGTCATGAGTTCAGGCTCATCAAGCACAATCTCACCTTGGTGCAGGGACCCAACAGCCGCAAGATTCACGGAAAAACAGTTTTCAGCAGGAAAAGCGAAGGGGTGTACCCTTGTGTTTTAAAAACGTGGGTACCTCGGTTTGCAGTAAGGGTGCATTCTTCAAAACAAAGAAAAGCTCTGGAGTGTGGGATGTTGCTGCCTGAAATCAAAGTCAGCTTGAGGTTAGCTAAAAATACAGTAGGCACGTTCCGTGGGACTGTGGGTGCCAAGACTCTGTAAGCTATTAAAAGTTCTGGAGATTTTGAATCCTTTTTTTCCCATTGATGCATCCCATGAATCACAAATACCCTCAAACGAGCCATTTGTGTATCTCCCTCCAGACGGAGCTGACAGGGGGATAAACCAAACGCATGCAAATATTATTCCAGGGCAGGCTGAGATTGGATGGGGTGAAAGAGAAAAGTTAAACATGGAAGCATATTTATTTCTGCATAATTTTGTCAGCTTTCTGCTGGCAGTGAGAGACTAAACTTCGGAGGAGCCTGACCCCGGGATTATCCGAGGGAAGACATGTGCTCGCTGTTTCGGAGTCACCATCTGTGAGGGAGATTTCGGGGAGCGGAGACGCGTGGCAGGGAGACGGCTGCATCTGCCCCGCCGGGAGAGGAACCGCCGGGACCCTCAATTCCTGAGCATCCTCCCGGCCCTGCCCCTCGCGTTTATCACCGCAACGAGTTTCTGCTTGACAGGAGGGTTCTTCAGCTTTTCTATTTCTTCCCCACCAACCCTCCAGCCCAGCTCCGGGGGACATTCCCCCCTCCCGCAATCAGCCCCGGCGGGTCCATTTGCTTTTGTCTCCCATTAATTGCTTGCTACTTTTCATTGCCTGCTCCTCCCCCTTTTAAAGATAAATTTTAAAGCCCGAGCGGGGTGGAGAATGGCTGAGCCCGCTGTTATTTTTGACATTCGCCCCAGTGACAGCTGGACCTTGCAAGGCTGGGGCCGTTCGCACACAAAGCCTATTAGCTGTGCCCACTCACTTAATGAGCCCTGAAGTCTGGAAGGAAAATTTCCTCCCCGAAGTGTGGCAGAGCCCTTTGTCATTGTAAACAGGCGCTGCTTGCCGAGCCCTGCCTTGCCTTTCTCCTTCCTGCCACCGTGGCTTTTCTATTTACTCAGGAAACAAAAGGGAGCCGTGTCAGCGCGCAGGGAAGAAAATGTACCCAGCGACTGCGGTTCACACGCGCCCGCCTCTGCCACCCACCTACCGCGGCCGGGGCTCCCCGGTGTCACCGGCACGAAGGGGACACCCCAGCACGTCTGCGGGATGGGCAGGGAGGGAGAGATGCGCCCGGGACTTGCAGATCCATAGGAAGTGCTCCCTGTAGGGACCGGCTGCACAGGTCAGAACAGCAGTGGGAAATCCTTCACCGAAACAGAGTGATTTGGGTCTCCAGAAAATCCTGCATTAGGCTCAAAGTTGGTTCGGAGGGGTATTTTCTGAATTTCCGTGAATTTCTGTAGTTCTTTCAGGAATTCACAAGCAAGGGGCTTCTGTCCTGGCCCTACAAATAATTCACAAAGAGATCTTTCCTTCTGCCTCTTTTGAATTTGCAACCTGCCCAGGTTTGCTACTTTTCAAGCCCAAGCAAGTCCAATTTTATGCCCATTTCCAGTGCAAGTCACTACCCAACAGAATAAAACCTTAAGTGCCTATAAAGTATGTTGGAAAGGGGAACACTTTGGTGTAACTGGCGGCACGTGTTTGTTGAGACTGTTGGCAATTGCAAGGAAAGTGGGAAAAAACCCCACCCAACTGCTTGCCCTGAGCAAGGCCACGTTACAGATGGTCCTTCCTTGGGCAGAGGGTGACCAGGCACTTGACACAGACCCTGCCACCAAGGGCAAGCAAAGTTACTGGGGTGAAAGATCTGGAATATAGGTCTTGATTTGATTAAGAAGGTGAAATCTTCAGGTCCTCATGATTTGCAACATAATCTTTATTATCTGCCAGGTGTAGAAAAGAGCTGGAATATCTGGTCTTCATCCAGGCTGGGAAAGAGCTGTCTCTGCTTTGTAGTGTCACTGAGAGAGCCTAAAGAACATTTAAATATCCTGCTCTGAGTGTGTGTGAGGGCAGGCTGAGGCTGCTGCCAACATCACAGCCTGCATAGCCACGATTTGCTTTTGAGCTTCAAGTGTGTTTGAGAGCTGGACCTCGAGGATGTCCTCATGCCATTGCTTTCCTGGGCTGACCCTGGTGAGAACTTCCAAGAGGCTTCAGAAAAGCAGCTCCCAGCCTGTGACATCTCTGTATTCGCTGGCACCCCTTCCCCCACTTCTTTTTTGTTCCTTCTTCTCCAGGGATTTGTTTGCTAGTTTTTAAATATTTGCATATTTCTGTGCTTTCTTTCTGTTGGTAACCAAGGCTGTTTGGTAAAAGCTGAGACATTTCTAAATGTAAGTCAGGCAAAAAATTACCTTTTTTGTGTGCTTTGCAATTATCACAGCAAAATGATTCCTTTCTTCCTCCCGCAGTCAGTAATTTATTTTTTAACAGAAAAACTAAAATGTTACTTCAAGAATGCTGGGTTAATGCTGTTCTTGTTTTGCCTGTAAAGTTAAGCTGGCTTTGTGACTGAAGTGTTTGTCTTCAATTTATAAAACTGCTCGTGGGTATGTCCCACTTTGGGAAGACACAAGAAACGTTCACAAGCAAGAAAATCTCAGGTTCCAAATTGGTTCTTTGGTAATGAAGGGAAAAAAACAATCTTCATCCTGTGTTTTAAACTTGACTTTGCTAGTGTTTCTAAAGTGGCTTTTCCCTGTTTACTGCAAAAATCCTAAGGCGTAAAACTGAGTGTAAGGAAATTCACAGGGATCTTTGATCACCCCTTTCGGCATCTCCTGCTTGTTCCTGCTGTTCCCTGTGCTGACACCAGCCCATGAGGATGAGGATTCCTGTGCCCAGCTTATGGCAGCCTCTCCTGAGCACTGTTTCCTCAATAGATGATGGAGAGAGAACTGGAATAAACAATGTTGGTGAGAAATCACCAAGTCTTTCCCTTCCCAAACCCCACAATTTTCTTTTTGGTCCATTTGAAGTCCTGTTGGAGCAGAAAAAGGGATTTTCTTCTTTTGTTTGTCGTTGTGTCAACTGCTAGGACTGCCATGGCTTTTGGGGGGCTCCTTAGTGACCACCCCAACTCCTGCCACCTTGGGTCAAGACCACGTCTTTGCAGCAGCTTCATCTGTTTGGGGTAGTGAGGTCCTGAGAAACAATGGTTTGGCAATCCAAGTGTCCCATTTTAATGGGTGACCAGTTTAGGGAAATGTGTGTAAATGCTGATTGCAGGATAGGAATATGAAGGGCAGGGCTAAAACGGAGCTTTTCTGACTGCTTGAGCAAACTTTCCAGGTGCTCTGCTTGACAACTCCTGCATGTCCAGCACACGAGAAATCCTCTCAGTCACAGTTCTCCATAAATGCCTGGAAATTTTCCCTGATGCCAATAAAGAAACTTTTTGCTGCACAGAGTCGCCTCGTTATAGAATCATAGAATGGTTTGGGTTGCAAGGGACCTGAAAGATCACCTGGTTCTTGTCACCTTGCTTAAGGTGGTGACTGGGGAGCAAGGAGCCTGCTGTGGCTCATTTCTTCTTGTTCTGCATAATCTGGGGGCTGGATTTTGACATGGAGAGTCTGCAGAAGCCTCTCTTCCCTCTGGTGTCATTTAATCCCTGTGCAAGGGGATTAAGACATGGCAAAAGAGCTGCAGAAGTCAGGAAGGAGGTTGTGCTACAAAGTGAGGGCCAGGAGCTTTTCTCCACCGCTGTGGCCTCTCCATCTCAATATCCTTCTAATATCTGCTAATCAGCTTTTCATTTGTAGGTTCCGTTTTAATTCACCGGTGTTCGTACCTCTGACATTAAGTTGGCAAGCGCCATGTCTGCGTAAAAGCTGTAAGTCAGGACTGGGCAACCGGCTCCAGGAGTGCCGTGAGCTTGGCGTGTGTCGAGGGGATTTGCATTTTGAAGACGGAGCTAATCCCTTTTCTATGGTCTGCCCTCGTAGGCAGCTGCCCCAGAAGCGTTTTGCCCGTCCTCTCCTCCACCCTCACTGTTGGAGGGGATTTCAGAACAAAGAGGGCCGTGGGTCAGGGCTGGGAGCACAGACCTGGTGTGCAGGAGAGCTGGCTGCAGTCTCTGCTCACACACGGCCACTCAAGGTGACCCTGGATAAGTCCTGCAGGCTGCACCTACCGGGTGCCAGGGCAGGCTTACGCATGCGGACACCCAATCCATCCATGAGCCTGGCCCCCAGCCCAGCCCCGGCTCTGGTGGCCAGCCCAGGCCAGGAGACCTGCTGGGGGACACTGCTGGGCAGGAATAAATACATAAACACCTTACCAGCACTTCCAACCTGTCTGTTACAACTTGAATTGCATCTGCTCGGTGCTGCTGGGGTTGTGTTTTGAGAGCTCTGTGGAAATCTGGGCAGGTTTCTGCTCCTCTGATCTGCAGAGCCTTCTAAAGGGCTGATATCAAGCGAGGGTTGCATTTCATATCGTCTCAGCTTAAAGATGCACATGCTGCAGAAGCTGCTCCAGCCAGCAGCTGATGGGGGAAATGTCCAGAGTCCCTGGATGAGACACGATGTTCAAAGTCAGCTGCAGGATGCAGATCCTCAGCTCTCCCTGAAACGGAGTGTTAAAGCTAAATGTTCAGCTGGCTTTGCCAAGCGAACACAATTCTTGTGAACATCCCTTTTGCTGCTATTTCGTTAAAGGAATTAAGCTCCAGATCTGTCCTGAAAATAGGAGGATTGAATGCCAAGAAATTTGACTGGACTTGACTTTTGTGCTTCATTTACAGAGGCCAGAATGACCTTCCCACACTATGGGTGATTATTTGCCCCAGCCATGTGCAATGACACTTTTTCACAGCTGTGATGAGGGATTTGGAAGCTGAGGAGGATTTTTGAACTATTTCCAGCCCCTTCTGTGTGACTCTGGAGTTACCTGCCAAGATGCCCTTAGATTCAAGGAGGGCAAGCTCCCTGCTCACCTTCTGTGGAAGAAGGAAGATCTAGAACCCCAATTTCCATTCCTTGAATTCTTCCCTTTTCAACAAACCTACATTATCCAATGCTGGGAGGGAAAATATTCCCCTCAGAAAATCTCCCAGCAGCTTCACAGCTCCAGACCACACCAAGCCCATCACTAGGTCAGGGAAGTATTTGCAGGTGTTTGGTCTCTGACTTCTTCTCTTGGAGTGGGAAGACTTGCCCAAAAGCAGACAGTCCCCACCTCTGTGTTAGTCCTGGGGAAAAAAGTCCAGTGCTGACAACCTTTGATGTGATTATTTCGTATCACAAGGTTGGTGGATGCTGCCAGAGCAGGGAAACCACCCAGTGCAGCTCAGGCTGGTGGGTTTTGTTGGCCATGCAGGATTGCAGGGGAAGAAAACAGAGTTGAGTTGCATTTGGAATAAAGTCCATGTGAAAATTTGCATACTAACATGCAAAAAAGTGCTGTGGAACTAAATATAGTGCAGTGCTACTTTATCAACCTCTGCTTAATCAAAGATAACAGCATTATTATGTAGCAGACGTTGTCTCACTGCATATCAAATTTCCATTCTTGCAAACCATTGGCATGGCCCTACATAAAGAGCGCAGTGGAAAATGAAATCCCAACCATACTGCACTTCAAATCATCAGTAAACTTGCTTTTACACTGATTAAAAAAGAAGTTTTAATTCTTTATTTTAAGTCTCAGCATGTGATCTGAAGTGAACCTGGGTGAAACGATTGTGTGGAAGGGCTACTGGAGGGAAACACCTGTTTCCAATGCTCTGGAAATAGCCGGGTTTGTCTGTCATGGCTGGAACAGACATATAAATATTTACTTGAAACAAACCCACAATTTTCTGTAGAAAGAAAGAATATTTTCAGGTAAAGCCTTTCAGCTTGCTCTATTTAATCTGCAATCTTTTGACTCTCTCAGAGGAGCGTTATCACTTTGAGCATTAGCCAAGGCTGGTCCTACAGGAAAGTCAGAGAAGAAAGCACCAATCCTTTCTTTGATTTTTTGTTTCTTTTTTTTTTGAAGAAGAAGAAACTTGCCCTCTAAATCTCATATGTTTCCATTTTCTCCTTCAATTTCTATCACGAAGTGTGATCTCTGTCCTACCAAGTTCTTGCTGTGGCTTCAAGGTGCATTGTACATATTTCTGTGTAATCTTGATTTGAAAAGCAGAGGTTGTGTTGTAAATCAGAGGCCAAGCAGCAGCCCCGTGCAAGCCTCGCTGGCCTGGACAATCCCAAACTGTTGTTGCTATTCCTACAGGAGTTAACAGCAGCATTGGAGCTCTGATGGGCTCTGTGGTGTTAGATTCCACACAAACCCCTCTGGGAAATGTGCTGAGCGGAATTCTCCCATTTTTGAGTGGATGGTTGACTGCCCTCAGCTGGGTTTGACACCACGAGGACGCCGGCGATGGGCACGTTCCTGGGAAACCCCTCTCCAAGCCCCTGTGGGCTGAACTCCTCCACGGCTGCTGTTAATAGGTTAATGAGCCCCTCGTCTGGTGGAGTTAGAGTGCCTGGCTTTCCAAGATAAAACTATCCAGCCACATTAGGAGGTTGGGCCTCTTTATGACTGAACGCCATTCATCCTGAGTACACAAGAGCTCGCAAATTTAATAAGCAGAATCCATTTCAGCCCCGTGGCCTACCATGGCAACAGGAGAGAGGGGCTCCAGCCTCCGCTGCTCAGGCATCATTATCTCCAGGGCCATCTGCTCCAGAGAAGCACAATCCCAAACTCATTTAAATAGAGCCAGCCTGAAATATGTGACGATTTTTCCCAGTCTCCCCCTCCCTCCCTGACGGCTTCCCCCCCTCCCGCACGCGGCTACACCTCCTCACACAAGCGGGAGGAGATGTAATATTCAAAGGGTGAGGAGAGGGTACGGGAGATAAGATTATAGCGATAATGAACTGAGGGAAGGGGAACGGGGGAGGGAGGAACTTTCTGCTTTTGGCTGCTGTTCCCTGACAAAGCAAGAGGTTGCAATAAATTATAAATGTATTTTTTCAAATCATCTTCTTGCAAGAAATATTTCCTAAACAATGATTCATTATACTCCCCAGAACTCTGCCTCTCTGGAACAATTAAGCAGTGAAGAAAACTCACTCAGTTAATTCATCTCTTTCTGTGTTTTCTGACTCATGGTTCACCGTCTTTGTCATAAGCGGATAAAATAAATTACTAAAACGTATTCACCCCTCGTAACTGGTGACATTTTAGAAAGCAAATGGGAGGAGTTAGGGGGAAAAGGATTCAGTCCTTTTCCTGTGGCAAGGATTTGAACCCATACATGTGCTGCCTCACGCTAAGGGCTCCCAAGCCAAACTTTGGGACAGGGACCTGTAACAACTCACTGAGATGAGTGGCCTCAAGGGGATGGGGGCTTTGACAGAGATGAAAAAGAGCGTGCAAAATTGCACCATGTCTCTGCTTCTGGACAAAGTTTTTTTTAATGGATCTGGTTTATTTCAGACACATGCATGGAGGCTGCAGGAGCTGTAAGGAGCCAAAACAGGAGCAATGGGGGATGCTGGCAGGTGGTTCTACAAATCATTATCCCAACAGTGTGTAAAGTTTGTGGAGCATTTCAGGCTGTATCAGGGAGGAGATGGCCAAGAGGAGGCACTAGGAAGCCCCAGGGAGACATCCCAGTTGGCACCCAGGCTCGAAAGGGTCTCTCTGCCCGGCCCATTCACCACGGATCTGCATGGTGGGAGAAATGCAGCAGCCAGAGGGGAAAGAAACTACTGCAGGAATTTCTGAAAGATGCCATTTCTCATTTGTTTCCTGTCAGGGTCTTCTGACCTCTGCTCGCTGGGTCACAGGAGTAAATCTGTCATGGGCTGAAAGATGCATCTCCTCTGCTGAGGTGGAGGCCGTGCCCAGAGTCTGGGAGTCTGCCATGGGTCTGGAAACACTTGCCCTGCTCTGTCTCCTCCAGGTCTGCAGGACACAAACACCACACAGCACGAGCTCACATGCTCTGAGGTGCTCAGATGGCGAATGGGATGGAAGGGGATGGAAGCTGCATTCCCTGGAGCTTTCAGGACAGGCATGCAGTGGGATATATGACATTTCCAGCTCACATCCATGCCCATGTGGTGCCAGGGTCTCTCTCACCTGAAGGTCTGACTTCACAGATCTCCCAGCTCCAATCTGTGGCACGTGGAGCTCGTGTGGACTGCACAGAGTGAAGGTGCCGTATATCAATGAGAGCAAAGCGTAGAAATGCACGTGGCGGAGGAGGGGAAATGAAATCATATATATTCATTACATTTATTTAGTGATGTGAAGCCTCCCAGAGCCCATAACACCCCGTATCTGCCGTCATCATTCACCCAGAGCCGCAGCAGCGCCGCTGGGACAGAGCGTGGCAGATGGCCAGGAGGGCAGCATAGCCCCGCCAGGGCGGGACGTGATGGATGCCTGCAAGGACAGGCATCTCCTCCCCGGCCCCAGGGAGAGGGGAAGGAGGCAGAATGGAATTATGTATCCTGGAAAGTGGAGGCTTTCCCCATCAACTGAGTCCTGGGGTGTTTCAGTGTCTCCTTGTGTGCAGAGCGGTGCTTGCTAGGGTGAGGAAATTGTGGTGGACACTTGTGCAGGACACCCAGAATGATGCAGGTGCCCAGTGTCCCCTGCTGGAGGCTGAAATGCTGTGGTCACATCGCTTAGCACGGATATAACCTTTATGTGTTCACTAACTCAAGGTGTCAAGTCACTGATTAGGAATGCAGACGCAGCAAAGTCCAGGTGATAGATGGCCTGTGACATATTAACTTACATAGAAAGCCTCTACTGCTTGGAAATCTTTTTAGGTTGATAAATTGTAGGATCTATCACAAAATCCATAATAATGTGTTTTTCTCTGTAGCGCAGTTAGAAGTGATAAGGTACCAAATGTTATCAGAGATTAAAAAGCTTCAGAGTATTTGCAGAGGTATTTTAATTTATTAAATCTGCAGAATAGTTGAAAAATAATTAAAAATGGTTTTGTTGCAATTTTCTCATCTTTTTATTTTCCTGGACTGGCCAATGTCTCATGAAGACCTGAACCTAATCAAGCCTTTGAGTTCTCATCCTGGACAGAGATCTGGCAAACAAAAAGCTCTTTTGAAGACACAATTTCAGCTCCTGTTTAGCTCTTATTTAGAAGAAACATTATTTCCTTTAAAGGAATTTTGAACCTTTATATCTTCTCATGTAAGTCCTTCTCAGAAATGTTCCAGGAACTGATGTTCACAGTAACATGCAGTGTCTACTCCAGATAAAAGGAAATCCAGATATCTTCACAGAGAGACTGGTGCTGCCAACTCCAGCTGATCCTCTGTGAGAGCTCGGCCTGGAGTCACCAGCCAGCCTAGGCCTTTGCCTTAAGCACATGCATTCAATTATTTAACAAGGAGAACGGGCTCCTGTAACTAATAAAATCTCTGATTTAGCCCCTTAATCCCACTCTAATGTCTTTAAACCAGTGCCAACACAGGTGAGACCTCTGGGAGAGGAAAGCTAAATAGTGCTTCCTGCCTCGTGGCTTGCTTTCAAACCTACATTTCATTCCATCTCTGCTGTTCAGAATTAATGTTGCAGGGAGCATGGCAGAGAGCTTTTCTAGGAAAGCATGGCAAACACCCAGCTCCAGCAGGAACCAGCCTACCACCATGCAGATCTGCTGGAACATGGGGAATTCATCCCGGATTGCAAAGGCTGGGCTGGATTTTTTTTGGTTTTTTTTTTGAATGCTCAGCTTTTAGCAATATGAGAAAACCAACTCATGGGTCAAAGCTCTCAGAGCCAATCTTTCTGCCTTATTTTTCAGCTTTTAAGAGATAAAGCCCAGCAGGTGGGAAGGAAGAGCTGGAACAGGGCAGTTTTTCATTCTTCTGTGAGTAAATCCTTGGTTGCAATCTCTCCAGCTCCTGGAGCGGGCCCTGACGTAAGGAGACAGCAGAGCCCAAACCTGCCCTGCAGAATTGTGAGCTTGGCCAGGCTGACACCAGGAATGGATCTGGCTCTCCCGAGGCTCAGCTGGAGGTGGGGTGGCTTTCAAAGAGCTTAGGCTCTGTCCCAGCATATCACCCCTCACTGATTGATCACTTTTACTGCAGACTCTGACAAGAGGCAGGAAATTATAATTAAAGATTCCCCTCAGAAAGGCTCTGAGCCATTTTCCATCAGATTTACCCTGTGTTGGGAGGAGTGCGGCAACAAGCTTCTCCCTTCACCCCCTGTCCTCTAATTCTGCAGCCCATGGAGCTGGCTGGGGTTAAAGGGATGGCACAGAGGGAAAACTGTGTTGTGAACCAGGTCTGGAGAAGCCTGGGAGATCAGTAGATCCCACTGTTCTGCTTTTAGTCTGATACAGGTCAGCTCTCCATTTTGATCACATTAGCAAGAGTTAAAAAAAAAAAAAAAAGGCAGAAAGTTTGACATTTTCTGGTTAAAAAAAACCCCATTTGTGTTGCTTGTAGTGAAGAAGCATTGGGTTAAAAGTCCAGGAGAATTTAGGGCAGGCTATAGCTATAAATGTACCGAGCATCCTTCCCGGTATCTATTTCACACACAGCCTCGGTTTCTTGCATATTTTCTATTTTTGTTTTCTTTAATGGGTTTCAGCCGTGATATTTTTAAGAGCGCTGTTCTGTGCGTAGCAGCTGCCATTGCCACGCTCCCAGCTCGGTTGCCATGGCTGATACACGGGGCTTGTGCCAGAATTTTGTTGGTCAACAAGTCACTGTCAGCGCCGTTGGGCAGCGTGTTTCCATAGCTATCTGTGGAGAGGGGCATCCTCAGGTGATGGGATGCTCAATCTCCTTTTTAAAGGACTCAGCCTCAATGCACTGCAGGTCTGTAGTGTTCAATGTGACTATTTAGCACCCTAACAGCTGAACTCTTTCCAAATTAGCCGGAAAAGCAAGTGTGACAATTTTTAACACAGCGCTGGTGGAGCAGCTCGTTTGTGCTAATCAAAAGGGAGTGATCAGCTTGAAAATGTCCCCTCTTAATTTAATTCATGGACTTCAAAAATAAGTTTCTTCAGATGCAGGTGCCTTGAGAACATCCGTTTTTAACTCATTTGAAGTGGTGAATTCCTCTCACTGGACTTAATTAGGGACAGGTATTAAAACAAATTGGGGAAGAAGACCTTAGAAGAAAAGTGATTTTATTAGGAAAGAACTGTAGGGCACTTTAATTAATGCCAGAACAGCTGTCCTTAAACTGTTTCTCTCTTATGAGCAGATTGTCCCAGCAAAGGCTGAGAGGCCATGGAAAACAAGGAGCAAGTTCTGTTGAGAGATTCTGGTCCCTGCCTGTGCCACAGTTACCAGAAATCCCGGAGCATTTGCCTGGTCCTGCCTTGGATTGCAGCATTTCTCTGTTTTCTTACAGTATAGACTCATCCCAGTTTGTTTCTGAGTGAATTGCCTTTTTGTTCGTGTTGCATATTCCCTAAACAGCCGTATTAGTGGTGGCAGCATGTCATTTTGATGGTGTTATGACAGTGTGACGCCAAACTGGTATTAACAAAACATTTCTTTTTAAATCTTGTCTGGAAACATATTGTTCTCCCTTGCCAGCGTTTCTCTGTTTCTCTCACCCCTTGCCATGGTTCTGGGATTTCTTTTGGTTTAACTCAGTAGTTGCAAGAGAGCCAAAACAGAGCATGTGCAGAGGAACTTTGCTGATCATTCAGGTGGTGGCACCAAGGGAAAAAAGAGCAAACCTGTTTGCCCAAAGCTGTCCAGAAGCCTCTCCTGCAGGAGATTCCCAAGCCCACATTTCCCTGGCTGTCACCTTCCTTTCTCTTATGCTTCCCTTTGCTCAGATTTATTGAGTTTAGATTTATGAATTTTAGGTTCCAAGATTTCCCATTGCTCCCACGGAATTATTTATATTTCTTTGATATTTCCTTCGACAACCTCAATTAAAAGGTGGCCTCTGATGTCCCCAAATGGTGAAGTCCATCTTAAATTTAGAGAACTGCACCATGAGGTGGCAGGGAGCCCCAAGACTGGAGGCTCAGCCTCCCTGTGTGACTGAACCAGCAAAATCTGGGGGAATCTTCCCCCAAGCCTCCTCACCGCCCCAGAGGGGTGAGTATTCTCTGCTCCAGGATGGCTTAGAGTACTGCTGGCTGCAGGGTTTCCCTGGCTCTCAGCCCATTAGTGCTGAAGGGAGGATGGGAGGGGGTCCTGTGGCACAGGAAGGCTCTGTGACAGCCACTGATGGGGTGAAACACTTTCCTGTCCAACAGCCACAGGCACCATCCCCATCACCCTGAACCTCTGCACCCCACAACTCCTCCTGCCCCTTGTCCCACCTCCTTCCTCACAGCAAACCTTTGCTCAGGTTTGATTTTTGCCTATTTGTTTTCCCACCCCTCCTGCTCCCTGACCTGACAAGCGCTCCTTTTAGCAGGGTATTAATTATCATCGCAGTGCTGGGACTGGTAATTATCCCTCCCTTGTGCTTTCTGGGCTTCCCAGCACGGCTTGTGATGAGGACAGGGTGGAACAGCTCAGCTGGCAAGGGGCTCATGGAGTGTGTCTCAGAGCTGTGGTAATTTTCCTGGGCCTGAGAGCAGGAAATGAGATGACGAAGAAGAGGAAAGGGAGAAAATTTTGTCTTTGGAGTCAATGGAGAATGGAAGAACTCAGCCTGTAGCCTTTAACCAGGATGCTTTCTTCCCAGTGGCTCCCAGAGTTTATAATGGAGAGGAAAACTAGGAGTTACTTTAGGCTGTCCACCAGGAGAAGGAGAAGCCATGAGGGCTGTGAGGATGATGATGATGTCTGCCAGTGCTGAACTACTCCCTTGTAACAACATGCATGAGGAAGAAATCAGAATAAAGATGTAAAGAGGGGTCATAGGGAGAAGATTTGTGGGATGTGGCTACATCTCTTCCTCTGTGGGTGTTCATATGGGGCAACTGCAGCAAGTTTTGTTTTTCAGGGGATCACTTGTTTCCTCACGGGGCTTATGTGGGTAGAGCAAGCATTGGTTCTCTCACTGGTAATAATTACCATGCTCATGCCTGGTTTACTCATTTAGGACCTTGCATTTCACTGAACATTTTAAGTTAAAAACTCTGCGTTTAACTCTGCCCCCTCACACCAGCACAGTAATTCTGTGATACTTTACCGTATTTCAGTGCCAAAATTACCCAGCCAGGGCTGATGCTCTGAAATGTTCATCATTCCAATGCTGACCAGGCTGAAGGAACCTGCCCTGGGAGGTGAGGGCCATGCTGACCCCAGCGAGGAGGCACCATGTGGGATGGCAGAGCCAGAGAGCATCGAGGTGGGAGTCCGGATGCCTTCCAAGGCACAGTACTACTGCCACTGCCAGAAATGCAACAGCTCTCTGACATCAATAGAGTGAGAAAAAATAAAAGAAAATACTCCTCTCTGGCCAAAAGTGTGAATTTTTCTTCGGCAAAACGACAACACCGTGCTAGTGAAAATTGCCTTTCCTTGCAGCAGGGAGGGGAAAGGGAGATAAAAATGAAATAAGCTGTGCTTTCCTTCCCTTTATGTCTTTTTTGCAAACCTGCAAGGATTCTTTCTGTCTTTTCCCCCCACCACAGTTTCCTGCAGCAGTGAGAGGTTTTATTACAATTTATTGCGCACTTTTCTAGGAATTTAGGGGTCTCAAACAAATCACAGCCTCAGCCTGGTGAGTACAGCTAATAGTTGTAGTAAAAGGCAGGGTGTGCTCTGAGCACCTTTTATTCGAAACAGAAGACAGATGACTGAGGGAAAATGGATGAAGACCCTTTCCCACAGCCACCCCCAAACAATCAGTGCCAGGAGTAGAAATGAAATTCACATCTTCTCCCTCTGTGTGAAAACCTGCCCAGTGGGGGACTTTTCCCTGGTGTTAAGGATTAATTGTAGCAATGGAGCTGGGATGCTGAAGTCCTAAGCTAGAAAGCAGCAACCTGCCCTGACTGTTTCTCTGTCCCATGCCCAACTTGGGGACAGATGTCACATGGGAGACTTGAGGCCATGCACTGACCCACTTGTTTGCAGCCAGCAGACATTCCCACACACAGCATCTTGGAGGTTGTGGGATCAAACTCTGCAGCTTTTCCCTGTAATGGTCGAGAGCACAGGAGGTCCTTGACTTGGCCAGGTGAGGCTTGGAGGACATTTATCCCACAGAGATGCCCTGAGCAGGTAAATCCCCACCCCATCCTGGCTGGACACCTTGTCCCTGGGGAATTAAGCAGAGTTGTTTGCCCATCATTAATGGGAGCAGACAAAAACATGGCCACCAAGGTGGTGGTCAGCCCTTGGTGGCCAGGACAGAATTATCCTGGGAGGTTTAATTCTCAAACACACGAACCTTTGCAGCGAGGGCACTCTGAGCCTCATTGCTTACACAGAGGAGCCAGCCTGGCTTTTGGCTTTGGGGCTAAGGAAGATGATTCTTGGCTCTTAGCTCTGCCTGAGATTCTCTCTGTAACTTTGCCCAAATCACCTGGAAGAGGATGGACAGTGCGGCAGCTCCTGAGGGTGGACAGTCCCAGCTTTCCATGTGCTTGAAGGAGTGGAGCAGGTGCATCACCAAACCGGAGCTGCTGAGAGTTCCAGTACGGCTTCATCCTCCTCCTCTTCCTCCTCCTTCACAGCTGGTTTGGGGCAGCTGTGGATAACAGGCAGTCTGCACTGGCTGCCTCTTTTTTGGTTGCTCTATCTCCAGCTCAGCAAACACAGTCCAAATATGATCCAGAATCACCATGTGCCTCAATTTCCCGATCTGTCAAATGAGGATAAGCCTTGATTCCAGCGTTGGGCTGTCAGTGTTGCACTGCCACACAGGACCTGAAAGAAAAGGGCTTTCTCAGTGAGTGGGATCAGCACCCTGGAGCTGAGCAACTCCCCTGGTTGGATGTCCCCTATCCATGGTGCCTCTGCTGATTTTGGGCATGTGCTCATCCTTCCTTCACGCCAGATAAGGAACTGGCTCAGGAAACCGCATCCATCCTGCATCTCATGTGAAGGCAGATTGTTCACGGGCGGAGGAAATCTCCTGGAGAGTGAACCTTGTCAGCAAAAATGCAAATATTTAGAGACAAAGTGTTCATTACAGCAGAACTTGATTTCAGGGTCAACCCTTTTTGCAGCAAATTGTTAGCCAGCTAAAATGTTTATTGTCACCACACTCTGGCAGTTTTGACAGTACCTATCAAGTTGAGCTTGCCAGTATCTGCATACGGCTTCTCCAGCTTTCCCTCACGCAGCCATGAGAGGGATTTAAGACAGAATAAAACAGTCAACAGATAATTGGAGCTATCCCCTCCTTTGTGGAAAAGCCAGGGCTGCCATGGGCCAGGAGAGATGTTTAGGTTGTTGGTGAGATGGTGCTGGGGCACACAGAGAAATATCTTGGTGATTTTATTTATTTCAGATGCAAAACTGCACACATGGAACAATACCCCCTCCCCGCCCCCCCCCCCCCAGTCTGGCAGTGCATCAACAGAAATCAGACTACAAAGGCATGGTATTTCCTTTGGTCTTTTTCATGTGAGCCACATGGCTTCCCAGGCCCCTCAGCAGGGAACCACCCAGATATTAGTGGAGTTTCTGTAATTCTTCTCCATTCCCATTTGTGTTCTCTTCTGCTCCCCTTAATGCCTGCACAGGGATGAGCTCCCATCTCTGCACTGCGCCCCAAGACCGGAGGATGGACGAGGCCAA
Organism: Corvus kubaryi; assembly: GCF_017639235.1. NCBI lineage: Eukaryota > Metazoa > Chordata > Aves > Passeriformes > Corvidae > Corvus > Corvus kubaryi. The sequence goes on along the minus strand of NW_024580668.1, from coordinate 6,407,631 downwards.
CTCTGCCTTGCTGCTGAACAGGGTGGGGGGGAAAGGGAGACAGCAGCAGGAATTTTGGGAAAAGAAGAATTGGGGTGAGATGCTGATGAAAACATCAAGGAGTGGACAAGGTGGCTGCAGCCACAAGGTCTCTAATAAAATGTTGGGGCTTGCTCTGCTAGACAAAAGACAGCAGCTTTGCAGCTCAAGGAGGGACTCTTCTTTTATCCTGCTTTTTGCTCCTCCATGCCTTTACCTTTTCCCCCAGCTAATGCTCAGGGAAGGTGAGCCAGTCTGGAACCACTGTGAAGGGGTTTTGTTTCCTTGCTTGCTGGAGCTGAGTGAAGGCTGTTTCATCTCAACAGGCTGCTCCCAACACCCCCTAATTTGAGAACTCCTGCATGCAGGCAGCAATGGAGTTGAGTGACCTTGCTGAATCCTGGCCGCTGCAGCTGCCAGAGAACAGGGGAGGAAAAGAAAGGAGGGGAGGAGGAAGAGGCACTTTGCTGTCTCCCATTAAAGCCCCAAGAGGCTGAAGATGAGAGAGCGGAAGTTTCAAATTGCCAGAACGTAATTCTGAAAGTCATTTTCCAAGTGCAGAGCTCTCCGCAATGTCACCTCTCATCTTCCAAGGTGGGGATTGAAGGGACAATAAAGCACAGAATATTCTGCAAAGGCAGAGCTGCTAATTCAAAGAGGGAAGAGGTGCCAGTCCCCAAACGGTCTGTGTCGCACCCCTTTCTGCTGGAGAGCTGTGCAGTCAGATGTAGCTGTACAAGGGCCCAGCTCCAGCTCCTTTCCTGAACCGTATCCAGGCTGGATGCAGGACCCAGCTGGCTTGTCCAGGCCCTTCTAAGACTAAGGATCTCAAAAGAAGCCCCCCTATTCAACAGTTCGATTTTTAATTTGACTCAAACTCCTGACTTTCAATCCAATGGCAATGATAATGATTATTGAGATCATTATTTTCTCAGATCTCCCTGAGACCAGCAGATAGAGGTGTGGAAGAAAAGGTGCACTTAGATATTCACACCCCTCTGCCCCAACCCAGCAAAGGTGTCCCTCCCTGCCCTCTCTTCCAGCCCTCTGCCTGCAAAGAAATCTGGGTTACGGAGTTAGGTGTATTCAACAAGAGTTTGGCCCAGGGTCTTGCCCCAATGAGTGAATTGTCCTCTTTTTCTGCAGACTTTGCCAACAGTTATTCCAACTGCATCCCCCACTATGTTTATGAAATAACAAATACCTAAATATGCAGACATGTCCTGCTGAGATAAAATGCTTTCAATTCTCCTTCCGCTAATATCAGCTTGTCCCATCCTCCTTATTACTGGTGCCAACTGTCTCTCCAAGCACAGGTTTTTCCCCTCTCCCTTTCCCAAATTACTGGAGCTGAGACTGGGCCAGGTTTGCTCTCTTTTTGCAAATGTGCCTTTTTGCCCACCCAGGTGAGGGTGCTGAGTTTTTACGCTGACAATCAATTTTTGCAAGGTAATCCCTTCCCTATCCCACTTTCAGAAATGACACTTTTCCTTCTCTTCAGACCAGGGCTGATCCATGAAAAGAACTGGGCTTGTTTTAACCTCAGGTGATAAACTGGGAACAAGGAGTCTACAACCTGGAGACAGCACTTTGTCCTCTAAGCCAATGGGGTATCAAAGTTCAGTGCTATCCCTGGTTAGTTGTATTATTATTATTATTATTATTATTATTATTGTTATTATTATTATTATTATTATTTCCTGGTAACTATTTCCCTGCTTTTCCATCTGGGAGGCCAGTGAGAATATTGCTTTCTGGCCTGCATCCAGTTTTCTCCAGCTGGGATCAGTTCAGTCCAATGTTGCCATCTGTCCTTTGAGGCAGGGGGACATCCTCTTCCATTTTGGGCCTTGCCCAGAACCAATTCCCCCTTTCCCTTCCCCAGTGCACCCTGGACTCGACCAAAGCATCCAACAAACTGCATGTGACCATCATTAGACTCGTGCATTTCTAAATTGACTTGGGCATGTGAGAGTCCAGTGAGTGGACTGTTGGCTGTCCACAGCCAGCCTGTGGATTGCCCTCAGGGCAGTGGACTCTGTCCCCATCCACAGGGTCAGCTGGGGGCTCAGGTGTGCACAGGGTGCCCAGAGAAGTTGTGGCTGCCCCATCCTGGGAAGTGCCCAAGGCCAGGTTGGAACCTGGAATAGTGGAAGGTGTCCCTGCCCGTGACAGGGGATTGGAATGAGATGAGCTTAAAGGTCCCTACCAACCCAAACCATTCCATGACTGGGCTCCCTGGGGATGCTTCGCCTGGGGGAGTAACTGGGCTGTGTGTTCCCTTCCCCCCTGCACTGGGATGTGCCCGTTGTCGCTTCTTCTCTCCCCTCATTACCGGCGGGAGGGATGCGCGGATCCCCCGCCCGCTCGGGAGGACGGGTCCCCTTCCCCTGCTCCCCTCGCTGCTAGCCCGGAGGGGGGGCCGGGAGGGGGGTGCGCATCCCCGGGGCGGGGGCGGGGGGGACCGGATTGGCCGCCGAGTGCGCTGCGAGGATTTTGCGGCGCGGCCCCATTGGCCGCCGCCGCCCATAAGTTTTTGCTCCGGACGGGAACTTTTCCCAGGGATGATGGAGTAACCCCGGGCGGCTCCGCGCCCGCTCCCCCCGCCACCCCGGGCCAGGCAGCCACCGCCACCCGGCAAGGATGAAGCTCTGCGGGACTTTCCTCGGTTCGTAGCCGTTCGCCGGCGGATGCGGGGGGTGCGGTGGGAGTGTAGGGAGGGTATTCCTTAGTGTGTCTCCCCCGTTTCTCCTCTAAAACACTTGAGTTGCTCAATTCTGCCTGAGTCACGCCTTGGCAAAGGGGCTCGGTCGCCGAGGGCGGGGGAATGCGAGCCCGCAAACTATTCCTCCTTGTTTTATAGTATTTTGCCCCCAGTTAGGCGGTAGAAAGAGGTTCCCGAGTATATTTCGGAGCGCAGGTCTTCCGTGTTCGCGTTTTGCGAGCGAGGTGCCGGTGTCACCCCCGCCTCTCCTCGCTGCGCTCCGGGCTCAGCTGCGAAGGGGCTACAGGTGCGGGGGTGCGCGACCCCCGGTGCTGCTGCTCCGAGGCACCGGCGGGGCTTTGTCCCCGCTGCCGCGGGTTTCACCTAATTACAAAGGACGAGGAGCGAAGGGGAGGGGGGCGAGGAGAAAATCCTGTTTTCTGCAGCTTCTGGTCACAGTTCTGCTGGGGAAGGGGGTGGTGGTGGTTGGTTTGGTTTTGTGAGGTTTTTGTTTCCCCCTCTTGCACATTGCTGGATAATAAAGGGGTGAGGGGGATGTTATTAAATAAAAAGTTAGTTCGTGCCTGTTCATCTGGGTGTGTGTTTCAGCGCCCGCATTACCCGAGGCACAAAGGAGGAAGTTTTGGGATAATGCGAGGTGCCTTTTGCAAAAGATGGTGATTGCTCCAATTGTTGTTCTTCAGGGAGAAAAGTGCTCTAGATTTGGCTTAGACAAAGGCATTGCCTCTTCGGGAAGAACCCGCCCAAACCGGAGCGAAGGGGCGCGCTGGAGAGCGAGCGAAGGGTTATTAAAAGTTTTTTTGTGCCTGTGCATGTTGTTCCATCTGCCAGGGGCCTGTAGTGGGCAGGTTTCTTCGCAACCCTTCAGCTGTTCCATATACAATATTAATGCTGGCCATTTCTATTCGGCATACAACAGCACTAATTGTAGTCTGAGGCATTAAGGCAGCCAGCCCATCTGCATAGAAGCTTTCAGAAAGAAACAAGGAAAAAAAAAAAATCTTTCACCCCCAGCTGGTAACCGGAGAAGTTGGTGCCAATTACAAATGCGTAAAGTTTGAGATCTAATTTTCTTTGAAACAGACTCAAAGAAGCCAATGGAACACAGTGTGGTGGGTTTATGGCTGTGTTTACACAAGCAAATGGAGTTTTATTTTAAATAATTTCAAACTTGAAGAGCCTGATCTGAAAACACGAAGGAGGGGAAATGGCATGGAGAGCAGGGGAGGGGCGTGAAGGGAATCTGCTTTTAAAAATCCTCTCTGGGTTCAGCTCTGAAGGCGCCCTGCAGGCAGGGACTCTCGGAGCCCCCGTCTTAAAACCACTGAAGATGAAAATACGTGAACATTTATTTTAGACCTCTCAATTGCACGGCTCCCTTTAGGGAAGCGACGGCTCTTTGAGACCTGGAAACGCACGATAATTATCTTCTTCCTGAAAACAGCTGTGGAGTCGCTCTGGAGAGGTTTAGGGAGAGTGTGTGGGGGAGAAACACGATTAAAAAATGGCTGAAAAAATAGTTTAGAAGGTCGGAAGTGTGCGCAGGAGAGAGAGGGCGGAGCTGTCCGTGGTGCTGACCCGCCGCCGCCTGGAGCCCACGCGCGGCCTCGCGTTGCGCCGCGGGCTCCTCCAGCGTGGGGTGTGGGGCTGTTGCCTGAGACGGAGATTTTCTGGGGGTGAGAAGGGATTTGGGGGCTGCGAGATGGGAATTCCTGCCGCTGCTGAAGTTGGTGGCGGTGAGAAACTCCGGGGAAGGCGCCGCTTCTTTGCAGCGTTTTGGGAGGAGAGCAGAGGGAAGTCTGGCGAGTTTGGGAACAAAGAAAAGCCGAACACCCTCTCGCAGCCCAGAGCTCAGCCGGATGGTATCAGAGCTGTCAGCTGCCTTAGGGCTCGTAGGTGCGTCGCGTGTTAATAAATGCAACAGCAGCAGTAATAAAATTCCTCTCTTAACGCACGGAGAGGCACATGTGTGTGCTCATATCCATGCAGGCTGCGTGTGCTCCAATTTATGGGGGAGCACACACAAGTAAACACACTTCCCTGCTGCCTCCCTGCCGAATCTATTGTGCTTTTGTTTCTCAAGTTTTAGCATTACGGCTCTAAATGAAACAGCGGTGGAGAGGAGCAGGCAGCATTGTGAGCGGAGGGGAGCCGAGTCCACCCAGCCCTCCCTTTGATTCTATCGCGGGTGCAGAACAATGGAGATGCAGTGTAGCACCAGGCCTGCTGCCTGCAGATAAGAGTTTAATAGAATTTCTGAATGCCAAAGGTTTAGGATGTAAAATATCCCTGTCTTCGTGGTGTGTCCAAAGGAGATAGAAAACAGCTTTTCAGGAGTACTCTCTGCTGAATATCTCCTTTATGTTAATGGTTTAGGAGCACACCAGGCTGGTAAGCCATGGAAATGGGCATCCTAACAACCCCCAAAGCAGCCTCAACAGTTTAAAATTAGTATCTCTGCCACCCTCTCCTCAATAAAAGCCCTGAAATGGGAAATTGAATCACTCCTTCCTGCCATGTGCCCTGCAATGGTCTGTGGGTGAGATGGAGTTGCCGGCAGCACCTACTCCAGCCCAATCTGCCAGGTTTTGGGCAGTTCGAGAGGCTTTTCCCACTGCTGCCTGCACCTAACGTGCCCAGGGTGGGGGTGAGCTGGAGAGGAGTCTGAGGCCCTGCAGCTCTGGAGCTGGAGTTTCCCACAGGAGAGTGCATCCTCAGCAGGATTCAGCTTTCCCTGCCAGGCTCTGCCTCAGCTCTCTCAGGGCTCCTGGGGTTTCTGTCCATTTGTGAGCTCCCGCACCTTTTTGGAAATCTTCATTAAGACGACAGGGAAGTCTTAATTGTCTCGGTGATGCTGGGGATGGCACGACGGTGCGGGGAAAAGCACTGGGTAGAAAAGTGTCGTTCCCTCCCCTCCTCTCCCCAACCCGTGGGGCTGCAGCCTGCCTGTGTTTTCCCCCGCTATTTCAGAAAAGTTGCAGTCCAAGTGCTAATGCTCCCGTCTGGCAGGGGGCAGGGATGCGATGTGCTAATGCCCTTCCTGCCTCACCGTGCCGGGCTCTCTCCCCGGAGCCTCCCTCCCTCCCTCCAGCTCGGCGAGTACTTTCTCCTCCCCGGGTGGCCGGACCTCCACGAAATGAGCATTTTCATGGAAAGGCGATGCTAACTCCTGGAAAGTGTGACTCTTTTTTGGGGGAAAAGATGCAAAATGCAAGAACGTTCACTTTTCTCACTTAGAAACAATCCCTAAACTGTTTTAGCCACCGTTTTCTTTTAGGACTTTTCCTTATGTTGTTCTTCCCATCCCAACACCCATAATGTAAAGCACCTTCTCCGGGGTGAGGTTTTGTCTGCTGGGAATACATTGCGTCATTTTTAATTTTTTTTTTTTTTTTTTTGCTTTTAAGGGGAGGAAAAAAAAATTAAAATATTTATACACCTTTTAACCACCGGCTTTTGAATATGTATATCAGCTAATATGCAATACTTCCAGGTTCATAGAGGCGATAAATTTCCCAGTCTGTTCTTTATGGTGATAGGTCATCTTCCTAACCACCAATAAATATTGTAAAGTACTTTCGCTGGAGCTGTGCTAACCCAGGGCATCTGTCACTCGCTGCTTGCTGCTATTAGGAATTATTGGGCCGTACCACGCGCCGGGATGCGCGGGGGGGACACGGAACGGCGCTCGTCGCGCTCGCCGTCCTTTTGTGTTGCTGCTGTCAGAGGAGCCCCGAGCCTCGTGCATATTAATTATGAATCAGCTCGGGCAAAATCATTCACCTTCTGCCGGGTCTTGGGGAGGGGGGAGAGCGAGGAGAGAGGGGCCGGCGGGTCTGGGAGAGCCCCAACTCTCCGTGCACTCAAGGCAGCCGCTCCATCTCTCTCGCTCGCTCTCTTTGATGCTATACTGTAAATTTATTTCACCTCAGAGAGTAAACAGATATATTGCAACCCCAAGGGTTCATGGGTAGTGTATTTACAAAGGGAAGGCGCAGCAAGCCCCCTCTGTGCCATTTCCATTAATGAGAGCGGTCATTAAGTAAATGAGACATTGCCTTTAGCAGGCTTAAGAGTTCACACACTAAGGAGTATCAGATATTTAATTGAAACCAACAACCCGTCTTACACGCGTGTTACTGGTGTAGGGAAGTGGGCTGCCCTCCAAGAACTCTCCCCCCACAACCTCCCCCATGCAAATTTCATGATTGGTTTCCGTGATGTCATTTTGTAAAGGGGCAGACAATAGCTGTGGGGAAAGGTAAGTCAATATTATGTTCTTTCGCTGACAAAGGCAGATAATGCTGGCTTTTTTTCCTTTCTTTTTTTTTTTCTTTTTTTTTCCCCCTTCCTTTTTTTTTTTTTTTTTTTTTTTCCCCTCCCCTCCCTTGGATTGAGACAGAGGGGAAAGGCTTTCGGAGCACACAGTTGATGTAAACAGACGCAGGCGTTTCGCCTTTACAGCACGAAGGCTGGGTTGTTGTTTTGAAAATTGCACTGGAGAACCGAGGGGATTTTTATGATGATCATCATGCTCCTAGGTCCATCTTTGCTCGCTCGCTCTCTCGCCGGCTGCGAGACGCTAGTGGACATGTTATGCTTCTGACTGAAAAGAGGTTGAATAAGATGAGAAAGGAGGAGATTTATTAAAAAAAAAAAAAAAAAAAAGCACAACGTCGCATTCAGCCGGGAAACTTTCTGAATATTTCTGGAAGAGGATGCTTGCCGGGTTTGTGAACCGCGAGATCGGTGGATGTTTATCCGGAGGGAGGTGTTAGCAGAAGACGCTCCCGGGCGCCGGGAGGAGTTTGCGCCGGCGGCCCCGCGGCCGCGGAGCTCTCGGAGGTGCTGACGGCCGGGCGGGACCGGGGCTCCACGCGTCCCTCGCCGCTCTCCCCTCACCCCCAGGCCCCTTCCTGCCAAAACTCCAGCCCAAGTCCGGAGCTCCGCACTCCTGGGGCGTTGGGGAGCTCCGCGGCCCCCTCGCCCGGGGACGTGGGTGCGGAGGGCTGGCGGCTGCTCCCTCCTGCCACTGCCAGACTTTTCTTTTTTGTCCTTTTTTTCCCTTTCCCCCCACTCTGCTTTCCGATTATTGCCTACTTTAGAGTTCTCTATTTATAGCAGCGAGGCACAAGGGAAGTGTGCCATGTTTGTGGATTTCTCTCTTTACGTTGACCACGACAGAAATCTGCGTGTTCTTATTTTTAGCTTGCTCGGAAGAGGCTTTGCTTGGCTAATCTCTTTATCAATTTTAGCAAAGTTTGTTGTTGTTGTTGTTGTTGTTCCGTGGGTTATTCGGAGAAGGAGCGAGGGGCAGGGGGCTGGTGCCTGGGGATGTGCTGGCGCTGCCATCGGCCCCGCCGAGTTGGGCTGAGTTTGGGGTGCAGTTTGCCGGCGGGTAGGACCGACCCTCCCCGGGGAGGAGGCCCCGAAGGGGGGTCGGCACCCTCGGAGGCTCTCCCACACAAAGGGGCAGCTCGTGGGGATCAGCGCTCTCGGAGCAGGAGGCTTGGGGCATGCCCGGCTCCCCGGAGCCGGGCAGGGGAAGGGGGCAGGTTGCCCACTGCCCCCCTCGACCCAGCCGGGCAGCAGTGCGGGGGCAGCCGCTCGCCTCCCGCTATTGTTGAGCCCCCTCGCTTCGAGCAGCCGCTGAAAACAAGTGCGAAAAGCCCCGGCTAAACCTTCGTCATCGCCCTGCCGCTACTTTTAGTTATTTTTTTTTCTTTTTTTCCCTTTCCCTCTCTCTCGTTGGCTCATCTGCTGTTATTATCAGCCTTTTCCATATGGCCACTTTAATTAATGGCAGACAAAAGGGAGTTGGGGGGGGGGGGGGGGGGGAATCTAGGAATTAGAGTTTATAGTTGGTTTGTCTCTCTCTGATGCTGTCATAGAAACCAGAAGCAAAGATGCCGCCTTTCCACTTCTTTGTATGATCCTGTTTATTGTTCCCGAGCGGCGCAGATTGGAGCAGGCGCGTGTTGCAAAGCACAAACCAGCGCCGGCTGCTACCGCCGGGAAACCCGGGCACAACTTGTCCCCTTCGGCTCTTTCAAACCTGCGTGCCCTCCCCCCTTCTCTCTTCTCCTTCACCTGCCTCGGGAAGAACAAGGAGAACTTGGTTTTCCTTTTTGTTTTTTTTTTTTCCTTCCTCTTGCTTTCTTTTCTTTTTAAAATTTTTTTCCCCCTCCAAGTGATACTGTGGGTCTGTGGGATCCCCGCCGCACAAGGAGTAGGAAAAGTCTGGGAAGTTGGGTTTTTCCCTTCCCGGAAAGCAGACGGGAGCTGTCCCCTGTGTCCCGCTGGAGTTGGGGTCCGGAGCGGCGGCTCCGGCTCTGTCCCGGGTGCTGTTACCGAGCAGTCCCGGTCCCCCCGGGCTGGGCGGCCGCGGTCGGGGTTGGCGATTTCCCGGGGGTCTCGTCGAGGAGGGGCCTGGGCGGGCAGCGCCGCTTGTCCCCTGCTCAGTCCCGAGTGAGGGGTGGTGAATCCGCATCCCTTTCCCCTGTGGGGTTGCCGCCGTCCCGCGGCAGCTCTCGTGGGGCGAGGGGGCAGCGAGGGCACCTCGTGCTGTAGGAAGGACAGGGATTCGGCCCCCTCTCCTCCTCCTGGGAGTCCCGGCGCTTGGCCCGGCTGGAGGGCGGTCCCGCTGCCGGACGGTGCTTAAGGTCACTGCCAAGGGTGGCGTTGGTGACTTTGGGACGGAGGTGACCCCTCCCCGTTTGGCAGATCCTGGGCTGGAAGTGGGCGAGGACCCCCTCCCCTGAAGACCCCAAAGCTCCCCCATTCTCGCCCCACCTCCACCACCTCCACTCCCCGTCGGTCTGAGCTATTCGGTCCCTTTGCCCCCAGAATCATCCTTGTCCCCAAGGCAGGCGGAACACGAAGCAGGAGGGCAGCAGACCAGGGGTCGGGACGGCTGCTACCCCTACACTTCCCGGTTCTTGTTTTGGAGATCCGGGCTACACCCGTGAATGGCCCGGGCTGGGCTGGGAGACAAGGGCGGCACAGGTGCCTCCCGGCCGGTGGCTGCCCAGCGGGGCCGGGACTGTTCCCAACAGCCCGGAGTCACAAACTGGGGGCTGGGGGTGGGCAGGGGCAGGCGAAGCTCCGGCTCTGCGCCGCCCCCGCCCCGTCCCGCAGAGCCCCGGGAGCCGGAGCAGTTCCCGGCAGTCAGATGATGATGATGATGATGATGAGGGCAGGGCTGACTTCGCAAGACGTAGCTCGGCGTCAGAGCAGCTGCCATTTTAGCAGACAGTACTAAACCCCCTCCACCCCCCGGAAGGCTCGGCTTTGGGGTGCTGCCTCCAAACTTGCGTTCTGCATGGGACACGCTGCTCTTCTCGGGCTTTGGGGGGAGCAGTGCACCCTAAGTCAGCAATTCTCTCGGAAGCGGCTGAATGACACAGCTTTAGAGCTCAGGAATAGAAACTCTTTTCCCTCCCTGAAATCCCACCGTAGTTTTGCATCAGGACTTGAGGAGGGCAGGTGAGGTTATGCTCCTGAACCCCCAAAATCAGTCTGTGTAATGCTCAATGGTCTCTCTCTCCCTATCCGGCGAGGGGCAGAGCCCTCCTTTTGCAGCCTTGGGGGCGATTTATTTAGCAAGGGATGCTGCTGTGCCCAGCTCTAAGGCTGGGGGGACCGGGACCCTCTGCCCCCTGAGAGCAGAGAGAGAGGAAGGGGAAGCAGAGGATTTACAGTAAAGGCTGGAGCCAGGGCTGGGCTGGGCTTCCCAGAAGACTTGAAATGAGGCATGTGAAGGGGAGGGAGAGGCGGGGAAGCATCGCTTTACCACGGGGAAGTCAGATGAGGAACTTTAATGGCCGAGTGGGGTACAGGACCCACTCTTTCCTTTGCTTTGTGTGAGTTTGTAGATGGAAAGGCTTATTTTTCCAGCTGTAAACTCTATGGCTGCATTTTTAGAGCTCTTCCCTTAATGGCAAAGGGCATCTCCAGCCATCACTTTATAGCTGTTCCTCTTTCTCATGCACGGGAGCTGAGCATGGAGGATCCTTGCTGCAAACTTCCAGAGCTGGGAATACACCACTGTGTGTTACTCTTCTTTCCCCAACAAATCCCCCTTTGGGTTATTTGTTGTGCAGATACTGTTTGCTCCCTGGCTGTGCAGACAAGGAGGGAGACTGAGGTGGCCCCACACTGCAGGTTTATTTGGCGTTTTGGGAGCTGTGTGAAAGGATTGTCAGCCTGGGCTTAAGTGCCACACAGCCTCTCAGTTCCCAAGTATTTCTGGAGCTTTGACAGAGCAGAAGTTGCTGTCAACAAGGCCTTTCCATCCTTTTCTCTTCCTTTTCTCTTCCTTTTCCTTCGTTCTCCTGTGTTTTACTGGTTTCTACAAAGAATAACTCTACCCATGTACCCATGCTGGTCTTCCTGGGTGTGTGGTGCAGAGCCCACTGGTGTCTCTGACACCCTTAAAGCTGGATTGTGAGATACTTCCCATCTTCAAATATTTTGTATCAGTTCTGAGGCTGTTTACCTTTGCAAAGTAGAAGTTTGATCCATAGCCCAGGCCTTAGAAAGGAGAATCACGGTGTGAATAGAGAAGTGGGGTGATAAGCACAGGCTGTGAAAAGTTTCTGGAGTGAAGAAAGGCCCCAAAATACCTTGTTCCTAGAATGAAATGAATTTATGTGAGAGTTTCTTCTCTGGGATCTGGGATCCAGGTAATGAGCAATGACAAAGAGCAGGGTTAGGACATCCCTTCAGCTCTCTTCAGAGATGGGAGGGGGGGAATCTGTCCCCTCCCACTCCCCACAAATATTTTCACCAAGGAGAGAAGGGCTTTATGGGTTTATATTTGGAGTTTCCCCTCTTGTCAGGTTAATCTGTCAAAGGGGATTTCTGAAAGTGCAGCGTTTGCCCTTGCCGAGCTCAGGAGCTGCTTCGCTGGGAGCAGCTGTGTGGTGGCTTTGCCCTTTGGGACAGGGCTGACACACAGAAGGTAAAGAGAGCTTTCCAAGCATCTCCTCCCCATGCAGCTTCCCTGGGAGCAGCAGCAGGGGAGGGTATCCCTTGGCTCCCCTGAGCTGCTTTCCCACAGCACCTTGCCTGGCAGGGAGGTTGTTTCTGCCCTGGAAATGGCTCAAGTTGGGCATTGAGGTGAGGACATCTCAGGGGCAGGAACATGTATTGAACAATTATGCTTAAAGACTGTAAATATTAAAAATCACCAGAGTGGAGCAGATCCTCAAAAACTTGAAACACTGTGGATTTTCTATGGACTCTTTCATAGAAGGCACAAGCCGGAGTTTTTAGGAAAAATGGCAAATATACACCCCCAAAATGAGTGGTTTTCTATTGTTGAGGTTACTCATCCCCACACTGCTCCTGTGAGGCCTTGCTGAGGGTTTGCAGGAGTGGGTGGGGAGGCAGAGAAGCTTTCTGGGTGGGAGAAGTCCAGACAAACACACTGACCACTGTCTGTGAAATGTTCTCTTGAAGCAGGAGTTTGCCCTTTGAGCAGCTGTACAGTGAACAGCTCCAGCTCCTTTCTAAATCCATGGACCCCCCATGCTACAGGAGCCTTTGGTGAGGCAATGCCTGTAGGAAACTGATCCAGCAGTGCCCTGGATGGATTCAGCACTGGGAATTGCGGCTGGTTTTGGGCAGACCCAAGAGGGAAAAGGCAGATGTGGCTGTGGCTTGTTTATGGATGAGTGGAGGGACAGGAGGTGAGCTGGGGCTCCATCCCGCTGCCCTGCTCCTCTGCTGCTCCCATCAGAGCATCCTGGAGTACCCACTGCCACACACACGTTCAGGTCTGACTCAGATGCCAGGAGTGTTTTGCAGCAGCAAGGAAATGAATTAGCTGGGAAATCTTGCCCAGGGTGGGGTGGTCTGGTGTGAAAGGATGTCAGGAAAGGGAAATAGGGAATTCCCAGGCGTAGTTTAGTTGAGGAAAAAGTGGCTGGGATCACCTTGTTCTGCCAGCTGGGCTGTTCCCAGCAATGTCAGAGCAGAATGCTGAAGTGCCACGCTCTGCAATGCTCTGATTTTCAGTTTGGTTCGGTTTAGGGAAAAGGAAAAAAAAAGGGAAAAAAAATTTCACCTAAATTAAAATACTTTTGATCTTTGTCTTTCATTGAACTCTTTGCTTCAGAGAGAATAGATTAATAAACACTTTCAAATTGAAAAACATAGTTTGGAAAGGTTCCCCTTTCATCTTTAACACAGAGCTTTAATGCTAACCTGGGTATGAGTCGGCTGTTCCCCCATTCCTTTTCCCTCGCTTTTTTTTTTATCTTAACAACAATAACTTTGCTTTTATTGTGATCATGCTGGCCTTTACTGGTCACTTTTTATTCTTTCCTTTTTTATTTTGAAGTCAGCATGTTAAAAAAAAAAAAATCGCAATGTTATTTTAATCAGACCAAATGAAAGAGCAAATCAGAGCGAGAATTTTAATCTGCCCCAAGCAAAACTGCCTTGTACATCTGTCATGTTGGGATTAGTGGAACTCTTTAAAGAAGCTGAAGACTTTTTAAACAAAGTATTAAACATTTGTGACCTGATTTCCATTCTTACAATATTCTCATTAATAAGAGCGCAGGCTGAAAAGACATCTGTTAGGTCCTATTTGTTTTAAGAATATTAAAGACTAATAAGAATATTGGAGGGCGGGAGTGTGTGGGGTGTGTGTCTCAGAGCTGCAGTTTTCCAAAGTGATTTTGGGTCTAACTTCGTGTGTGGAAGGGGGAAACATAAATCTTGGACCTCAAGTTGGATGCTCCATGTTGTTGTTCGTGGTCAGTTTAGGCTGGTGGTGCTTGTGTGAGGCTTCCCTTTGGGCTGGGAGCTTTGCCTAGGGTTCCATCCCTGCTTAGGGAGTGGAGAAGGGGAAACTCTGCCTTTCCAAGATAAAATGTAGGCTGAAATGTTGCAGAAGCAGAATATACAGCACAGCTCCCATGTGTGTGTCGCCTGCCCTCATCCAGTGCTGCTTTGGACCAGCCAGGAAACAGAGTAGGGAGGGAGTGAAAATGTCCTTCATGGGTCTGCTGCTTGCTTTTTGCTTGAGGGGAAGGCTGTTAAAGTAAATGGCCCAGCTTGGACCCCTAAGGAAAAAATAAAGCCAGGCATGTGCTGGGTAAAGTACTTGCTGAAAGAAGCCTTCCCTATTAACGTGCATATATGGTTTAAGAGAAGGTTGCTGTCGACTGCAATCTTTGCATCTTGTTTATGCTTGCTGGGTAAAATATTAACTAAAGCATCTGAACATAAAGTTCTGGTGTGAAAGAATATCAGCAGGGGAGAGCCATATGGTGCCAGGCTGCTAACAAAATACCAAACGCTGGAGATTCCTTTTTGCAGAAGCCTGAAAACTCTCGTTCCCATCCATAATACATGAGTTCACGCCTTTGATTACTCCAAACATTAGTCCAAGCAGTGCGGGCGTCTCTTTGGAGCTTACACAACTTAGGGCACGCCGTGCTCTTCCCCCCTCTTCCTTTACATAAAAGAAATCGATGTCGAGCTGTTAAGATACAAATATCCAATATGCTGTAAGACAATATGTTTCCGAAACTGCTGCGTAAGCTGCCTTCCCTCTAATTAAATATAAACTGCAGTAGAGACTCAGCTTTCTTCGTTCCTCTGCTTGAAATTGTTTGGCAAGCGTGTGGCTCTCCCTAGGACAGCATCTGCAAGTGAGGTTGGTGCCAGTTTTGGGGAAGCCTCTCGCTCCTTGTGGGTGCAATCAGAACCTTTCTGATCGATGCTGAGGGCTGTAATCGTCTCTCTGAGCAACAGCTCCCAGGCACGTTTATCTGAGCCCTCTCTGCAAGTCCAGGGTCGGGTGCATTCAGCAGCAAAGGATTCAAACCCAGCATTAGGAGGATCCCCTGGTGAATATTATTATAAGGTACAAGAGATGGCTCTGGGGGAGCTTTCTTGCACACAGTATTTAAAAACCAAGTTATTGCTGGCAAAATCTATAGGTGACAGTCTGAGCACTTTTGAAAATCTTTTCTCTTTTTTCAAACAATCCCTTGAAACCAACAATTTGACGTTGAACAACTCGTGCTTGTCACTGAGTGTGGCTGGTTAAGATGTGTGGTGAGCACCCCATTCTCTGAGCACAGAAACACCTCCAGAATGCAGAGAAACCTCCCCAGCAGCTGCCTTTGGTTAACCCACATTTCAGAGCTGGAGCATTTCCCTGCTCCTCATGCTCTCCAGCCTGGGTGATGCAGCTCTGGGGGGTGGCAGGCAGTGGCTCTGTGGCAGCTGTGGGTCTGGGGCCAAAGCTTGCATTCAAGTCACCTGTTTCAGCTCTTGGCTATCCAAACTGTCTTGGAAGCACATCAGGTTTAGCACCTAAATGCAGAATTAGGCTTTCCTTTCAGCACTGGCTCTTCCCACTGTGGCTGTGTGGGCGATACAGGGTGATGGGATGGGAATTGTCAATGCCAAAACCTTGCTGGCTGAATGTCTGGCAAAAGTTTTGGGGCAGGGAAGGGTCAAATCTGCAATACTGTGTCCCAAAGAAAGGCTGCTCTGGTGAGCTGCTAGGATAAGTGAAGGTGTCAGGTGGGCTTTGAGAAAAGTTGTCTGATTTCAGCCTAAAACTGCCTTCTAGTGGGGCCTAAAGCCTAAACTCAGCCTTTCTGGGGAACATGTGTCCAGTCCTTGCTCTGCACACAAAGCCCCAGTGCCTGTGTGGGAATGAGAGGAAAATAAATGAATTCACTTCCATGGCAAAGGAAAAAAAAAAATCTTTATTTGTAGGAAATCAGAGTCCTTGGGTGGATGAGATTCTGGTTAAAGTTATGTTGGGCAAAGTTAGCCAAACTTGAGTGGCTTTGCAGAGAGGAAAGAGTTCATCCCTCTAAATGCTGATGTGGCCATGAGCACGTCTGGAGTCCCAGCTTCTCCTGCTTGTGCATCCGTTTCTCTTCCATAATTCTGAAGCTTTGCATCTAGTGAGCTTCTGGCAAGTGGAGTTAAAGGTTTGTTTGTTGCCCTCAATATTTTGATGTAATTAGTCAGTGAGCAACTCGCTGCTTTTGCCCAGAGAAACGCGCTCTCCAAGAACACAAGTGACAGGAGAGGATTAATAGCCTTCTGGAGAGAGCTGCTCCATTTTTTATTTAATAAAAAAGAAAAAAAAAAGAAAGTGGAGGGGAAAAAAAAAAAGCGTGCCTGTGAGCAATGTTGTTGCTTTAAAAAAAATGACATTCGAAACGGTTAACTCTGCCTGCGGTGTCTCAGCAGAGCACAGAGTTGTCAGCTCCTGTCCCACATTCCCTAGAAACTTCCAACTCCCTCTCATCATGGAGCAGCTTTCCTGGCTCCCAGGGAGGCAGGTGGCTCTGGCAGGTTGGCTGCTCCCTCTGCACTCACCCACCGAGCAAGGACACCCTCCCAGAAACGGGAGGATTGGGAGAAAATGATTTGGAGGAGAGAGAAACTTCCAGCTTGATGGGTAGAAGCTGATCCTTGGCTGTGGGGTCTGAGGGTACCTGTGGGACTGTGTGGGCTTTCCCTGCTCCTGGCTCAGTTTTGGGACAAAACCGATGCAGCACAGAGGGCTCAGCCCATGAAAGGAGCTGGAAGTGGGGATGAAAGCTGCTCCAAGAGCAGTGCCCATGGGCATCCAGCTGC
The DNA here is from genome assembly GCF_017639235.1 of Corvus kubaryi. NCBI lineage: Eukaryota > Metazoa > Chordata > Aves > Passeriformes > Corvidae > Corvus > Corvus kubaryi. The sequence goes on along the minus strand of NW_024580668.1, from coordinate 6,391,265 downwards.
TGCCTCACCCTCCTCCTTGTTGTCCCTGCACTGCATTCCCAAGCAAGTGAAGGCTGCAGGAAGGACAGAAAGGTATCACTCGCCTCTATTTAATTTCAATTACACAGAGCCCGCAGGAGTGCTCAGAGTGGTGCCAGCAGGGCTATAAACTCAACATATTTGATGATTCTCCTTTTTTTCAGGCAAATGGTGCACAGCAGCTGGCCCATTCAACAGCAATAATCCTGGGGGGCTGTGACACTCGTGCTGCAGTGGTGACTCCTGTTTAATGAGCTGACCCTTCAGAAGGCATTAATTGCCTCATTTCGTGGTGGGCAGCGTGGCACCCTGTGCCTGGCCCTGGTCTGGGGGTTCTGGCTTGGTTTGAGTGTGCCAAGCCTGGGAGGGGGATGCTGGTGGGGGCTGAGAGCCAGCGGGCACTGAGCAGAGCTGCCTCATACCCCTGGGGAGTTGTTGCTGCACGATGATCTCACCTCCTTTTATGCCTTATTGCTTCTGTCTCCCTGACTCCATATGACACACGCTTACGTGTCAACTTTTCACTTCTTATATGGCAGCAGAGAGAAAAGGCTTAATATCATAAAGACAAGCTGGCAGCTGGGAAGTAGTCCATTTAGTCATCTAACTTTGCGTCAGAGGCACTGCCAGCCCCTTCCCTGGCTCTTCCAGGCAGCTTCTCCCTCCTCTGCCCGACCTGGTGTCACATGTGGTAGAAATCCCTGTCAGGAAAACACCTCCTTGAGCAGACACTGTTGATGGACCCCAGTCCTGTGCTGGGGGCAAGGAGGTTTGTGTTCCACAAACACATCTGCATGCCCAGCTTGGGCCAAATTTGGGCAGAAACAATGTGGAGTTTTGTTTTAGCTTTTGGGGTTTTGCAGTTGTTTTTACCCAGAACCTACAGGGCTGAGGGTGAGGTGCCACAGCAGATTCAAAGTAACTTGGGCTGTGACAGTCAGCACTGGGGCATCTCAGGAGGTTTGGAGCTCAGAAGGAACTCAAGAATCATTGACAGCTAAATCTATGGATAGCTAAAGTGGTAGAGGAAAGACCAGTTCATATTTCCCATTTCTTCTACTCTTTCCCTGCATGCTGAGGAAATCTGTATTTGCTTCTCAGAAGCAGATACTGAACACTGTGCTGCTCCATCCCAGGAAGGTTGTCTGTAGTGGCCTTTTTACATTTGGCTTCCCCTCAGTGCTCAGCCTTGTACCCCCCTGTGCAAGCACCGTGCTCAGGCTCTCTCTTCCCTTATCCCTTAGTTTCCAAGCTGATGATAGAGAGGTTTGGATGCAGTGTGTCAGATACTCAAGCTGGATCAATGCCTCCAACTCAGTCTGTTTACATCCATCCATGCTGGGAGTACTGCCCTGTGCAGGCTTACAGCAGCTGTGGGGAAGGGGACTTTGGTTTCAGCACTTGCTGACGCCTCCTTTCACCCCTCAACTTGTTGGGGTGGGCTTGTGTCACCAGTTTGGGGGGACGGCCCTGTCCCCATGCCCATGTTTGAGGAGATGCACAGAGAGCTGATGCCGTGACTGCTGCTGCCATGGTGGAGGTGGAAGCAGCACTGTGCTGCTCTCCCCAGAGGTTGTCCCAACAGCTGGGAGAAAGAGAGGTGAATCGGGGGAGTCTTGGAGCTGAAATCCTCAACTCTCATTTGTTCCTCTGAATCATCGTGGCTCCTTTCTCACCAGCCCCTTCTTCAGCCACCCTTCTCCTTGTTCCTCTTCAGGCCCAGGAGTCCTAATATTGCCCTGGAGCCCCTTGGTACAGCAAAGAGCACACACAGCCCTAAAGGTCTTCCCAGACCTTCTCAGGTGGGGAAGGACATCCGTGCCCAACACTGGCACTGCCAGTGGACACACTCCTTGTTCCTGTTCTCACCCTGGCTTACACAGGTTGTTTTCCCACTCCCGAGGGCTCCTGTGCATGAGCAGCACCATGGGAAGGGTTTTACAAGACTCTTGCAGCCTTACCCTGAGCCATCAGGTGGTTTCCTTCAGCAGCAACGCGTCTCTGGGCTGCTTCCTTCCCACTGGTCCAAGACATGCTTCTCCAAAAGCATCTCCAAGAATTTATGTGCACTGAATTCTCCTGCTGGTGTTTCGACACGTCAGCTCCACAGAGGCTTTCAATTTGGTATGAAAAGTAATTATTGCCAGGGTGCAGTTTAGCTGTTGTGTTTTACAGTGCTGGTAAGGTTAAAAGAAATAATAATAATAATACAAGAAAGACTCAGCCAGAGTAACCGCCTGCAACATGCTATTTGCATTTTTAAGGAAATACTTCTTTGAGACAGCTTGGGTGAAAGGTCGGCATTTGCATATAAATGGAAAAGAAAGTGTGTGATGCTGGAAGTTACATCTATATTATTTTCTCAGCAGTGAGCTGCTGTTCTGGAGATTAAGGGACGCCGTTTGCATTTGGCTTTTGTTGAATAGAGAAGGTACCAGGAAAGGCAAATTAGAACAAAATAATGAGGGAAATGTGCAAGAAGAAAGAAGCAACATCCTGTTTCTGGGAGATGCTCTCCTGCATGCCTGACACCTCCCACGCCTGCTTGTACATGCGCTGGGCACGCGTGGATGAGCGTGGCTGGGAATGGCTCCCTTTGCATGTACAAAAGGATGGATGCTGGAGAGGGTGCCAGTGGCAGGAGTGGTCCCTGCTGTGAATAAGCCTGGCAGAAAGGAGGATGACGGTGCTCATCATTTGGAAGTGATATGCTGGGGCTTGCTTGATTTTTTACTTTTTTATTTTTTAATATTGTTATTTTTTCTTTTAATTCAGGCTCAGGTATGTTTGGAGAGGAATTATCAGCCATCTCAGTGAGGTTCCTCCAATTGCAGTAGGAACATTCACACTTAGTGGCTGGCAGGGCCAAGGCAGGAGGCAGAGAAATCCACAACTCAGGTCTTGCTCTTATCTTGGAGGGGTCTACATTGGCCAAGAGATTTTCCAGGCCCTGCTGCTGCCCTGGGCCTTGGAAACACCAAAAGGATTCTCTGGTGGAGAACCCCAGTCTTTGTTTCCCCTCTTGTTGGTGGCCTCGCTCACCACACTCAGAGCAGCTTTGTGCTTTGACAGCTCCCCCACGGAGCTGGGGGAAAATGGGATGTTGAACAATGTTCACTCTTTAATCTTTTTGATCAATACTTAAGAACACCGTGCAGACAGCAGCGGTGCTGTGGGCACGCAGCTTTTGTTCCTCTCTCGAAGAGTACACAAGTGGTACAAGGGTGGAGGGTGAAAGCCACCTTGTTTTATACCTTCTGCTGTGTCCTGCTGCTGTGCACTGTGCTGCTGCCACTCGGTAGGAAAAGAAAAAAGGCTCTAATAAAAACTCTTATTAACTGGCCATGAACACTGGAGCATGAATATTGCTCTTAATGAGGAGACGCCGCAGCCTCATTTGCTTCCCTGGCATTGTAGGCGCACAGGGCTTTGGCTCCTGCAGCCCTGGGTGATACAGAGGGTCAGGATGGAATGTTGGTCCTTCCCTAGAGCACAATTTGGTGTGCAGAGGTGCTGGGCAGGGGTGCAAAGAGGACCCCAGATGGCAGCACAGCCATCACCAGGGTCTGGGGATGCCAGGTCCCACAGCAGGGTGGTGTCTGTACCCGGCTCCTGGTGGATTTTGAGCTTGTTAATGAACCCCACCACTGAGGGTTTTGCTCCCTCTCCAAGGACCAGTTTTCCATGCTTCTTCCCATTGCAGCGTGTTTTTGTGTTTGGGAAATTTGAATCTTTTTGTGATTCAGCCAGTTGCTCACTGTCCTGTCCTAGGGCTGTGGGGAAGGGATGATTCCCTGTTCCCATCAAGGGCCTGACAAAGAGTTCAAGAGCATTCGAAAGTGCCAGGTATGACAGGACAAAGCATGAGCTGGCACAGCTGAGGTGACCACAGGGGCTGACACAGCTGCCTGGGCAGCCAACAGCACCAGAAGCAGGATGAGCCAAGAGGTGAGGTGGCAGGGGCTGGGAAGAGGAGTGTGAGTCACTGTGCTTCAGGCAGTGCTGGAGGAGGGAGCTGAGGCAGGGGATGCTCCCTGGGCTGCAGGAATGGCTGGAAGGAGAGGGGCAGGTTCTATGTGGCTGGAAATGGGGAAGCAGCAGCACGGTGCTGGCAGTGCCCTGACCTCTTTCCTTTGGCATAGTGTGGTGCTCCCCTCCGGTGCCCTCTGCCCCAGGACCCGCAGAGCTGAGCAGGCTGTACTTTGCTGTCAGCACCAAACACCTCAGAGCTGTGCTGGTGCTGAGCCTGTGGCTCAGCAAGGCACGCTGTACTACAGGGGGCCGTTTGGCAGGGAAAGCACTAGAAAGGCTTGTTCCTACTGAAATCAAACCCTTCCTTTCCTTTGGGTAAGGGGAAAATAAAAGGTCAGAGTGCGCATCACAGATTTCCCGACATCACAGAGTGTGGTTTGGGAGCAGGGTGGGTTAAGCCAGCACTGTGTTTGTTGGGGCAGTGGAATCACAAATGCAGTTCACTGGTGCAATGAGTTGTTGGGTCTCTGGACAGCCATGTAGTGCTGCAAGGCACCCTCTGGCTCTGTGCTGCCGTGAGAGGAGCCACGGCTGGGAATGACGTGGGGATAAGGAGCAGAGAGCTCATGAGCAAACGTTGTGAGCTGTGTAAACACAGCCATGGGGTCAGGTCCCCACAGCTCAGCCCCAGCTGAGGAGGAAACTGCTCATGACCCCTCAATTTTTCTTTTTATAGAGATTACAAACTCTTTGGGACTTGTCTCAGGGGTGAACAACAAAGCTCAACATCCCCATCCCTGGAAGTGTTCAAGGCCAGGTTGAATGGGGCTTGGAGCAACCTGGTCTAGTGGAAGGTGTCTCTGCCCATGGCAAGGGGTTGGAATGAGATTATCTTTGTCTTTTCCAACCCAAACCATTCAATGATCTCCCTGGTGATTGCCCAGCTCCTCTCTAAATGTGATAAGGAAAAGTATCTTTAGGCCAGCAAATGAACAAAGTAGAACCATAATCCAGCCAGCCATGCTACACCTCCCATCCATATATCCCATCTTAACTAATTATTAAATCATATTTGCTGATAAGTATGAGATGTAATATCTATTACACAGCTGTTAAACCTCAATTAATATGTTTTAATGATCAGTCGTTTACTGTGCAATATACAATTAACATCCGGTATTAGATCTTAAATTAAATGTGTGTTTGGGAAGCTAAATTTGCAGCACTGAACACAGCCCTGCTGCAGTAAACAGAGATAATTGCCTGGAACCAGCAGCATTCCTGTGCCCTGAGAGGGGGCTAAACCAACACTCCTGGAATCGGGGATGAATGCAGGAGAATTGCTGAAGAAGCTGGGTTCTACTTTTTCAGTATATTTTGATACCTACAGAGGTTTTAATTCCTTTCCTTTGGAAAAAAGCACCCTGATGCAGAGCTACTGTGTTCCTGCAAGTGGGAACGTTGAGCTGCGTGGAGTGCTGGCTCACAGGGGTCTTTTCTTGGCAAAGGTTGGGCAGGAGCGCGGGGCAATGAATTGTGCTGAGTCCTGGGAGCTGTGTGAGGGCATTCAGTGCTGCAGTTTGGAGCTGAGACTGAGGCCTTAAATCAAAGAAAAGGCTCATGTTACCTGCCAGCAGGAATGCTCTCATTGTACCAAGGGCTGGGGGCCATGCAGGGAAGTAAATTCACTTCTTGGTGTTCTCCAGGCAGTGGCCACAGAGCTGCATGTGTGGGCAATGAACTGCAAAATCACAGAATCACAGAATGGTTTGGGTTGGAAGTGACCTTAAAGATCATCTTGTTCCAGTTCTTTCCAGTCAGGGACACCTTCCACGATTGCAGGTTGCTCCAAGCCCTGTCCAACCTGGCCATGGACACTTCCAGGGATGGGGCAGCCACAGCTTCTCTGGGCAGCCTGTGCCAGGGCCTCCCCACCCTCTGAATAAAGAACTTCTTCCTAACAACAAATCTAAATCTTGGTTTAGTTTTAAGCTGTTCCTCCTTATCCCATCACTATTTGCCCATGTAAAAAGTTGTTCTCCCTGTTTTCTATAAAATGCAGGGGTGTCAGGCAGCCAGCAGTGCAGAGGGGTGCAGCAACCCAGGAGTGGCTTCTCCAGATTAGAGAAGGTGTAAAATTTGGTTTTGAGATTTTTTTTTTTAATTCACATAAAAGTTGGGGCCACAAAATTCTCCCTCTGATCCCTTGCACGGCTGCAGTGTCTGCTCTGAGAAGTGAGCCCACATTGTCTGGTGGGATTCTGAAGGACCCAGACTGTTCCCAGCACGCTGCTGCCTCGTTAACTCAGGATTCACCTTTCCCATGAAAAATGCGCCTGAAGAAAAATGAAGAAAAATTTTCCTCCCTTCCTTTTCCTTTTCTTACACTTGGAGGAACAAATGAAGATTGATATGTTTTCCTCCTAGTCTTTCAGTTTAAATATGCAGTGATGCATCTTATGAGGAAAGGAAGCCTGCACCCCCCCACGTTTTCTCTACAGAACCTTCCCCTCACCCCATCACTTTGCTATAGCAGGTGTAACCTCTGCAGAGATTTGGGGACAGGGCGGGGCTGCAGTGGGGGCTCCCCTGGCACTGTGAGGACATGTGTGAGAGCTGATTGTCACCAGGAAGCCCCCTCCTCGTTTTCTAGTCATCCTCACCCCAAAGCTTCCTATGAGGTTTATTTTTGGGGGACTTTTTTGTGATTCTTTGGAGGGTTAATTTTTTTTTTTCTGGCAAATTAATGCTTTCTTCTCTCATTGGAAATGTAAAGTAAAACACATGTTAGTCTGATTAACGCTCCAAATTGCTATGGTCTCCCTCCCAAGTTTCCACATCATCTTGTTTGGGGTGGATGAGGGCGACCCAAACATTTCAAGGAACTGGTTCTTTAGTACCAGGATTCCACACAACTTGCAGTGCTTTGGCTCACAGCTGTAGATATCCCAGAAGGGGACAGATAGATTCAAGGTCTGGGAAAGAACACAGTTTGGCAGAGGATGGCGGTGGCTTGTCATAAATGTTGATGGGGAAAAGCAGCCTGTCTGAGACTCCAGTGTGTGCTCCAGTCCTGAGTGGGTGGATGGTACTGAGGAGGGAGCTGTTGGGGGAAAGCTGGTGGTTTCCCTTGGGATGTGAATGCCAGGCAGTGATCCATCAGACCAGCTGAGCATCTAGGTAATTTTCCAAGGGGTGTGGATGCAAGTGCTCCAGGCTCTGAGCTATCACTGTCCCACCTCAGGGCCAGGAGGGGGACCCCAGAATATGCCATTCCCTCTGGGATCTGCTTCCCATGGGCTAGAAAATGTATTTAAGGCAATATCCCCCACCTCCTCGTGGGTGGCCCAGGCAGGGGTTAACAGATGTGTCCTTCACATAACCAGTGAGCTTCATTTCTGCTGAAGCCAGGATCCGGAGGGAGGTGGAAAGGGCAGAGCCAGCAGTGCAAGTTGATCCTCCCTGGAGACCAGATGCATTTAAGCAGCATGGAATAGAGGAAACCTGATTCCAGTGTTGACAGAGCTGCCTTGGCCATTCCAGCTGGGCTGGGCAGAGTGACTGGAGCAGGCTGGAAGGCTCTGAGCTGGTGTGGCCAACACACCTTCAGCCTGGGCAAGGCTCCGTGCCCCAACACTCAGTCCCTTCCTCTCCTCTTGCTTAAAGGGATGAAGGCACGGGACTTTGGGATAGGGCCTCTGGCAAGGACAAGCTGGCACCTTGAGCCAGATTTATGCACAGCAGCTTCCAGGATTCACCCTTTGCCTGTGACTTGGGCACACATGAGAAAACAGGCCCAGAGAGGACGAGTCTGCATGTGTGTTGCTAGTTTTTCCTCCTCGTGGTTGAATCTTGTGACCTCTCAACCTTTGAAAAATCTTCTGAGCTATCTTTGGGGCTATCCAGGATCCATTGTTTCCACAGTTTAACCCTCTCTCTGCTCCTGCCCCCACCGCATCCCGTAGAGGATGCTCCTGCTTTAGAACGTGCTGTTGGGAGAAGAATGCTGAGGGAAATGCTTTAGATAAGCAGGCAGGCAGTGCTGGCCTATGAATGTGCTATTGAAACATCTTTATTTCTTATTTTTTTATATTTTCTCCCTCTGTTCTCCTTTCTTCTGTCCATTTCTAGCTTCTTTCCCTCATTTTGCTTGGTTTTCATCATCTGCTTGGCCATCTGTGCCTCCCCACTCCCTTTCCTCGGAGTTTCTCCAAAGCAGAATAATGTTTCAGCAAGTCTTGGATTTTGTCTCGAAGCCCTGAGCCTTTTCTGAAGGTCCAGGCTGGAACACAGTGCTTCAAACAGGATTTGGAGTCTCTAACACAAATGATTCTCCTGTGACACTTTGAAAAGTCCCCCTGGCTGCCCTCCTGGCTTGAGAACAGCTGTTTAAGGACAAATACATAAAGGTGACTTTGACAGTCACCTAACTTAGGAACCATCTTGGATGTACATCACCCTAAAATTGAATTATCCCAGTCTTCCAATGTTAATTTTCAGCTGTTAACAGCATGTTTTCCAGCTGAGGACCAAGCTGAGCAGAGTTGCAGCGCTTGGGGTAGGCTAAGGGTGGAAATTCTTTATGGTTGGGGCTCTTGGCCTTGGCACAGAACCCTGGGGTCCTGCTTGGGACATGGAGGCCCTCAGGATTTGTACGGCCATTAAAGAAAGCAGGCAGGGAATAAATACTGCATTGCCACCTCTGGTTGATGCTGCTGATGGGATGCTGGGCTGACTCTGGGTCCTGACCCCATGCTCCTCTTTCCCTCCTCAGAAAATGAGTTTCGGGGTGAGCTGCTGAATCAGAGGTGGACCTGTGGAGAGAAGATCAGCAGCTGCGAAGGAGCCGCCGGCCTGCACGGCGCACACATCAAGGTGAGCACACAAGCAGGGACTTTTTAGGACAGTGACCCCCCCCACCCCATGTGTTGGCCATGGGATGAGGGCCACATGTGCTCCAGCTCCTTATGGACCAGCTGCTCCTGGGGGAATGGGGCCTTTCTGGTACCCACAAAGTGATGGGCAGGACTTGGAAATCTCTGTCCCCTTGCTACAGCCAAACCTCCTGTATAGTGAATCCGGGCAGGGAGGGCTTCCAGCTGTCAAAATTTGGCTTGGAGTCCAGATATTTAAATCCTTGTCTTCCTCTCCGGTGCCATCCTTCAAGGGTGGCTCAGATCTGGGTATTTAGGTCACTCCCAGGCTTGTTAAAATAGGCCCTTTCTCCAAGGCTCCGGCTGGTCGGAAGGAGCCCCTTGAACACCAGGTGAAGCTGTGGTGCCTTTGGAGGGGACAAGCGAGTCATTCATCCCCACCGGGACCCTGGACAGCTCCTGGGGCTCAACAGAGCCACTCATTTACTGCTGCAGCTGTGGCTGATGAAAGAGGTACAGCCAAGGCTGTCAAACCTCCTGGCAGATTCACTCCCAGCAGATTAGGAAGCTTTAATTAAGCAGAGAACCGGGCTGTTCACTACACAAATGGCACTTCCTGTCCTATTTTGGCCTCTCAGTAGTGAGGCACTGTCTCCAATGACTGGATGGACCCACCTGGGTGATGAGGAAGCTTCCTTAGGTGACTGATGTTATCAACTCTTCCTGTATCCCCAGATAAACCAAACCCTGGGAAAACCCCAAACCAGCAAAAATCCACTCTTAAAAACATCCTTCTTCACTAACAAGCTGTCAGCTGCACGCAGGTGTCGCCAGGAAAGCTCACACCTTCTTAGAAAGCAGAGTAAGCAGTTGTTGCTATATTTAAAATGAGCTCAATTAAGGCTTTTCTATTGAACCTGCCAAATAAGCACTTAGGTTAGATTTAATAAGATTGTCGTATGTTAATAAAGTAATGATTACAAAAGGTAACATTCCCAGTACCTGGCGCTCATCTGGTGCTCTGCCTCTAACAAGCACATCAGGAACATTAACCATTTCCTGCAATCCTCAGCTCTGGTTATCTGTGTTTTATCTGAGTGCCTGGCTCAGGATGAGAGGAGGGGATGGGGAGGGGGAGTCTGAAGGGAGTGTGGATATTTTGAGAGTGTGCAGCCCTCTTACCTCACGGGGGGAGAGGTCTCGATCACTCTCTAACCTTTGGGCCTGCATTGTGTGCACATGCTTGCACTTCTCTGTGTGCTCATAAATATATATTGTATTTAAATGCAGTTTTTCATGCCAGTCACAGCTCGTAATCCACAGGATGTGCAGCGGTGAAGGACAATGGGATGTGGGGCACGTTTACTTATTTATTTTTGTCTCTAAAGAAGTCCAGGCATAGGATAAAATTTCCCATGACAGGTTTGAAATGAGATCTCTGCAGTGCTGGGGAGAGCTGATCTCTGCACAAGAGCCAGCTGAGCCTGGGTACTGCTGCCAGGGCTCATCCTGGACCACGGTGTCTGGTGGCAAAATGAACCTTTGTCTCTCAAATCTTCTCTATTTTCCTGGGAGGCAGCTGAATAGCAGGCAGGTTGTTGGTGAGGGCTGATTGCTGTCAGGACAGGTAGGGCGGATGGTGGTGGGGCCAGCAGAGCCCATCCCCGCTGTCCCCTTCGCAGAGATGCACCTTGGCAATCCCCTCACACTGTACCACTCAAAGATAATCTCATGGAAACGGCAGCTGTTTTATCACCGAGCTGGAAAACAATGAGATTGAAGAACTACAATTGAGGTGGGGTTCCCCCCCTTCCCTACCCCTCCTCTTCTGGCGTGGGAGCCGTCGGCACGTACAGAGCCACTTAGGTCTCGCTGGCGTTGGGAATGAGCGCTGTAGCACTTCCCAAGAGTCGAGAGGAAAGTGTGTGTCAACTTCAACCACGGCCTCTGAAATCACCCACCCTAATGCTGGGCTGTCAGCGCTGCGGAGGCAACGGTGCAGCTGCGCCTGTGTCAGATGTGATGCTCAGGAGCAGCTCTTCTGCTCCGCTTCCCTCGAGTGTGGCGGATGCTGCTGCCATCGCTGCGGAGCAGCAGCGCTCGGGAAGCACTTCACTCGCAGCACTGGGTGCTTTTGAGGGGGGGGCTGGGCCTTTCTGCAAATGCAAAGTGACAGCACGGCTTCAGGAGGATGTTTGTGACACAGCTGGAGTGTCGGATTCGAGGTGGGTACAAGCTGTGGGTTTGCATCTCAACATGTCAAGGCAAAATCCTCCCCCTGCCGACTCCGAGCCCGGGAACACCGTGCAGGGTGTCCTTTCCTGGAAGCAGTCAGAGCAAAAGGCAGACGGGAGCTTATTCAGCCGAGAACAGGACTCACAATAGGTGGAACGTCAGGAGGATTTAAATCAAGCAGCTAGGAAGATCCTAAAGGAAGCAGAGGGAAAAAAATCCTCCTAATCTCAGAGCGTGGTTATAAAACAGCAGCTGGGAGCTACTCTTGAGCCTTTTTTTAAGAGTAGAGGCACACTGTCGATCAAGGGTATTTTTTCCTCCATCACCCCTTATTTATTTATTTAAAAAATTCCCAGTTAGAGAAGGTCCAGCAGGACAAAGTCCTCCTCATTTTCTGCAGTGACGAAAGGAACCGTGACACTTTACAAAAAGGAAAGGGGAGAAATTTGGAGACCCAGATCCAGGTCTTTCCAAATGTGTTCAGCCTTCGAACAGCCAAGAAGGAATTCCTCACAGGAAAACAAAACAAGGGAAGAGAAATCAGGACAGGCCATTCCAACCCATCCTCACTGAGAGGCAGTTTTGCTGCCTTTTCCCTTGAGGAACTAAAGAAGGGACTCTTTGGATCTGCAAGAGGGGGAGGACCAAACAGAAAACCCCTTTTCAACAGTTCTGTAGGAAAGAATATAATTTCTTCTGGCATTTTCCTTCTGCTGCTAGGCAAATATAAGTTTGGGGGTTTAAAAAACTAAAAATAGAGGCAGTGTGTGTCTGTCTGTCCCTCTAAAGCTCAGGCACTTGCAATTGGCATTTTGCTACATCCACAAATAAGCACCGATGGAAGTTCTGCTGCTTTCAGTGTAAAATAAATATTCCTGCTGAATCCTTACCTCCCTTTGTCCAGCTGAAGGCTTTTTCAGGGTGTTTATTTTCTCTGAGCTCTGTGGTGCTCTTGAATACATATAAAGTATTACTGCTGACCAGGGGGAATTTCGGCAGGGCCTTTAATGGCAGATTTGCATAGAGCTGTCAAAGCCCAGGCACACCTGGGCATCAGCATGTGCTGGGCTCCCAGTGGGTTTTGTGTTCTGTTATGTTCCTCAGGCTTCCATTGGAAAGGAAATTTGTATTAAGACAAGAAGGAAGAAGAAAATGTCAAGCCTGTAGGTACTCCATAAAATGGAACTTCAGATCCGTGCTGTATTGCTGCCTTGGCAGCAGAACAAGACCTTTACTGTAGAATCTGGCTGTTAAAATTCACATTGTGCTCGGGTTAAACTATTTTTCAAGTTCATCTGTCTGAACATCATTGATTTAGGTCTGCAGTATTGACAAATTATCATTCTAACTTGTATTCTGCTCATGTCAGGGAGCTTCTTAGTGCAGGGTAAACACATGAGGCAAAATTTCTTACTTTTGGAGAAGAGAGGGAAAAGGGGCATGTAGAGAAAAAGTGATGCTCCCAAGGTTGCCCTGACTACCACAGGCAGAGCACTGGGCTGAATCCTGGAGGAGTACTCTGAGAAGCAGCACAGGGTCCTTTCCTGTAGTGTTGGGTTAGGAAATTTGCTGGATGCTTATTTTGATTTAATCTGAGAGATAACCCATCGATAAGGTGAGGAGGTGTGGAATGAACCTCTGTCTTTTCTAGCCAGGCTAATGTGCTTGTGGCTGGCATCTGGCAGCAATAATTTATTTGCAGGTTTCCTTTTGGATTGCTTTGTTTTCATTCAGAGTTAAAGCAATAAGAGTGAAATCCAGACAGCTCCTCAGCCTGGCTGTTACGTGAACAAGAGAGAGACCTAATGAAAATACCCTGTTGGTCTCCAGGACTGCAAACATGCACTGTGTGACCTGAAATTTCACATTAAAACGATCTGTCTAGAGGGCTTCTGGCTGAGATGGCAACAATAAAGGACAATGGTTTCACGTAACCTTCCTGCATCTGAGCCTGATATCATGGAGGCTCCAGAAATGCAGTCATGGCTCTGCCGGTTATTTAAGTTGCCTGGGAGGAGCAGGGGCTGAGCTATGAAATGGATCTTATTCCTGATGTTTCTGCACTTTGGAGGGAAACGAGGATTTTTGAGGATGATCCTGCTGTTGGTTTAAGCTGAAAAAAGGAGCTTGATTGTAGAAAACAGAATCTGGGAGCGCAGAACCCACCCCATCCCCATGGTGATGTAAGTGAAACATTTTAAGTACACCGCAGTGAGGCTGTGCCAAGTTCTCTAAACAAGTAATGGGGTCTTGCCTGTGAGGAAAACTCCCAATAATTTAGAAGTTTGGAGTTGGGTTGGTTTTTTTTCTTGTATAATAGGCCAGGCAAGGCAGCCTATTTGGCTTTTCCATTCTTTGGTCCTCAGCAAGGTTGGGTCACCAGATGTCCCTTCCAACCCTGAGAATTCTGTGATTCTGTGGGTCTGTCCCTGCCTTAGGTAGCTCCTATCCCCTTTCCTCATGTGGTGACTGAATCGGTTCCTGTCTTCCCAGGGCATTTGATCCTGGCTTGAAAGAGGAAGGGGAGGCAATGGGAGGAATTTCTCTGAGGTGCTGTGGAGTAGTGAGGGGCCTGGATGCCAGCTCAGATGTGATCTTTAACTCCTGAAGGCAAATGTGACCTGAAATGGGATCTCCCCCATTTATAGACAAGCAGCTTGAGCCCATCCCACCTCCCTGGCTAAGAAAAATGAAATTGTGCTTTGCTTTTCCATGCTGTCCATGTGGGTCCCAGTCCCTCTTTTTTGGCCGGAGCTGGCCCCTTGCAGGCAATGCCCATTGCCCTTCCCACAGCCTGACCTCCTCTGCCACTTTGATCTGCAGAAAAGCCACATTGCCGGGTCACCACCCCAGCACATGCCAATTCCCTGAGAGAATTGTCAAAAAAGAAAAAAAAAGAAAGAGAAAAAAGAAAGAAAAAGCCCTCTCTGAAATTCCTGTAGGTTGGAGGCTCCCAGCAATCCGAGGTGCCGTTGTACTGGCGGCGTGCGGCGGCATTAGGGAGCGAGCTCAGCGCACGCCGGCGCTGAAAGGCTCATAAACGTAATGAAGTCCCTGTGACACCTGCTCCTCTCCACACTTTAAACGGGAGCCATTGGTCCGCAGGGAGCCGCGGCTTTAAAAATACAAATTATAGTAATTGTCCGCTGTGTTATTGGGAAGATTGTAATAAACGTGGAGCACAACACCGCCGTGCCATGAGCAGAATGCTGACAGGGTGCATAAATTGCTCCAGGTTTTGATTCCCCCCAGCCCCACTATTTTTTTCCTTCTTCTTTCCTCTCCAGCTTTCCTGTCTAACAAATCACGGCATGTTAACACTGAATTTCTGGAAGGTGGCAGGGTGAAGGAGAGAGGTGCTTGGGGAAACTTCATCCCTCCTCTCCAAGGGGATTTTAGCTGTGGTGCCCCGAGGGCTGGGGACCTTGGTCCCCTCTCCCTGCCTGCCCCAGCAGCCTCCCTCCCTCCCTCCTTGCTGCTCCCAAACCTCAGGGAAAGAGCCAAGCAGGGCCTCCTTTGAGGATGGGGAGCCCTGGCCCTTCTGCTGGGAACTGGGACTTGCATTCATTGAGAAAGGTTTGTAGGGTGCATGTGGGGATGCAGTAGCACATACCCTACCTGCACCATCCCGACTGCCAGTGGAGCAGCACGTGCTCTGCTGCATGTCCCTTCCTGCCTCTGGACTGGGGAGAGCAGCTGATGGTGTCCCTGCTCTGTCAGGAGTGCTGGAGCCATGGAATCTCCTCCTTTAGGAATGATACAGGAGCTGGTTTGTTCCTTCTCTAACTGGGCCTGTAGAGGATATTCCAGAGAGAGTTTGTTTTTATTATGTCAAATCCCACTTGTAAATGGTTCTTTCGTCTCCTTTTCTCTCTCCTTGTAATCTCTGGAGGAACTGTCCCACACGGTAACACTGCAGTAAAACCTAAACTGTCTTCCCAACCTACCAGGCTCTGATCCCCCTCCCTGCTCACACCCTGATCTTGCCATTCCCCCTTGGCATTTACTGCCAAACACTCCTGCCTGCAGAGAGAGCATCTGTGTTGAGGGGGAGACGTAAAACAGCTCTTTGACCACTTCAGCAGCTCCTTTGACAACTTTAATGAAATCCCATTTATATTATTCCAGCCACACTTCTGTGCTGTGCCATGGAGGTCCGTGCTTTCCTGCTCCCACCTCCAGGCACTGCCTGGTTTCAAAGGTGCTGCACTCCAGAGGCGGCTGCACTTCATCCTTCTGCTACCTTGTGGCATGTGGTGATGTTTAATTAATATCCAGAACTTTGAAGTCCCCGATGTTACTTATTCATGCCTGTGTTCCCTGCAGACCTCATGTTTGATGTCCACGTTGTGGGTTATTTAGATGCAGACCTCTTTGTGGCAAATTTAAGCAGAGAGGAGAGGTTGTTCTTTAGGGCACTTGTGCAAAATTGCCCTTTTCAGGCAGGAGATCAGCTCAGGCACATATTCAGAGGTTTCTGATTCTGTGTTGGCATTCCACCCAGGTGCTCACAGCAGTTCTGTGCTGTAAATCCAGAGAAATCAGTTCTGCCCTATCTCAGGCACAGCCAACACATCTGGGTGTTTGTCCCTCTGTGCTACTTGACAGAAAAAGTCCTTCCTGTGTCCCAGGATGTGAAAATTAATTTAAAATTGCTAAATCTGTGCACTGTGGGTTGAACAACAGCATCGAGGCAAGAAGCCTCCATCTCAAAAACACGGGAAAGCTTTCCCAGCCGCCCAAGTATTTACACAAAGCCACAACCACATATGAGCTTGTCCCTTAATGATCATTTTCTGGTTATCTTTCAGTAATGATTTCTTTCCTTCTGTTGCAGATGAGTTTAGAAAATGACGATAAGAGAGCACGCACGCGATCCAAGTCTATCCGAGGTGAGCGGGAGCACTGGGCTGTACAGACCTCAGCTCCCTGCCCTTTCCTTGTCCCAAATAGGCTTTGATTTTTCAAGTCCAGGCTTGACTCGTCAAGTTATGCTCATTTCCCCTGCCCCAACCCCACCGAAATTTCTCTAAACAAACCTCCAAAAGTCCCAATGACAAAACTTTACAGGTCCTTATGATACTTAACCCTCATCCTCTACACACAGCTGAAGGAAAATAACAAGCAAATAAGGAAAAAAAGCCCCTGTGCCTGCTTTGCTGTAGGGGATGGCAATCACTGGAGCTTCAGATCAGCTCCCGGGACTTTCATCACGCTCACTCTGCCAGCGGCTTTGAAGTCGAACATCTGAGAGCGCCTGGCAGAAGTAGCTCACGCTGGAGAAGCAAATGGGCCATCCCCTGGCAGGGATGGGAGGACAAACAACTGGTTAATGCAAAGATTGACTGCAATTTATTTCCTGATTAAAAAAAAAAAGGAGAACTGAAATTCTTTTCATGCTTTCCCTCTGGGAGAAGGTGAGAGGCTCTGATAGAGCCCAGGGTGTCACCTCAGGTGGTCCCATAGCCATGTGTGATGGTTACAGACCTGCCCCTCTATTTTTTGGTTCATTTTTGTGGCTGTAGATGTGACGAGTGACAAAGAAGGCTGGAAGTGAGACACCAACAAGGTTGGAAAGGTGTGATGGCTGCAGGGACTGCAGCTTCGTCCTACATCTGGGCTGGACCACCTTCCTTTCGTCCTCACCTTCCTTTCTTCTTGCTCTTCACAGCATCTGCACCTTTTAAAAAAAAAAACAAACCCAGATGTTGCCAGCTGTGTTGAACTGAGCTTGAATATTTGTATTTCGTTGCTTTGTTGCACACACACAGAGGTTCTCGTTCAGGTTGCAAATGAGAGCGCCCTGATTCTATTTATTTTCTCACACCCTGCCTTCCCCGTGCTTGAATCCGGGTTCTTGATGTGAAAAGGTAATTTACTGCCTGCACCCTGGGACTCGTCACTGCCTCCAGTTTGTTGAAGCTTGTGAGTCATCCCACCGGGAGCTGGATCCCAGGAAACCCAATTAGCTCAAACAAATTGAGCAAACGTGTTATGGTTTTTAGCCTGGGCAAATTTAGACTTGTGCTGAGGGATTTTTTTTTTTTTCCTGTTGATTATTTGGATTTCTGGCTGGATGTAAGGTTTCAGCTGTGATGTGAAGTTGTTGTATGTTCTTATTGTGAGCAGTGAGAAACCCTCTTATTCACAAGTGGGGAATACTCCCTGAAAATCCTACAAACTCCTGTTTACCCTAAACCCCAAGTAACAAATCCCCACCATATGTCTGAGCATTGGCAGTGGCTCCTGCATCAGTCTGATGTGACAAGGAAAGGAGAAAAATGCTGGTGTTATAGAGGTGAATGCGGCCATTGCAGGAAAACAGTCGTGAACTGTGAAAGAAGAAATTGATGAGCAGCTTTAAAGGGCAAAAAGAGAGACGAGGGCATGAGAAAACTCGGTCTTTATTTAGAAGTGTTTGAGTTACATGCATGCATGTCAGAACAGCTCCATTGACTTCAAAGTCATCACAGATTCAAAGAAGAGAGGTAGTCCCTGATGCTGCCAACATGCACTCACCTGCTTGAAAATAAGCACAGGCGTGAGGATTTACAAGGCAGGATTATAATTTACTACAGGCTGGCATGCAGCAAATGGCAGCAGGGTAGATTGGCCCTTTCTTTTCCAAATGGGATGCCCAGGGAAGCAATAGAAACCCAGCCGCAGGCGGGAGAGTTTCAGTCTTGGCAGGGGGGGGCAGGCACCCTCGGTGTGTTTCTGATCTTGTGTTTGTTTCCATTGCTGCATCCTGCCCTTCTCCCAGTGCCCACGGAGCTCATCGGCCAGGAGGTGAGGTAAGGACCCTGATCCTCCTTGGCTATGGGAGGGATGGGTGGGACACATGGCTTGAGATAAGCCCCTCAGCTTGGAAACCTGGGTGAGGGGAGCAAGCCCGTGGGACTAATGGGGTCTTGCTGGGGGGCTTGTATTGGTGGTTGTGTCCAAGCCCTCAGGGTACCACTTGACAACACATCAGAGGAATCACAAGAGTTAAAGAAATTAAAACAGGAGCTCTGGATGAATCACATAAGACTGGAGACCCTCCAGGCATCCACTGTCCCACCCCAGATCTAAACCCCAGTCAAACCTAATGCCCACAGTTTGTGTTTCAGGATCATTAGGGTCAACATCCTACTAAACAGAGGTTTTTTCCACATATTTGTCACATCACTTCTGGTGCCAGATGCTCCTTGGGCCCCCTGTTCCCTGTTCACTCACCGGGGTCCTGTTGTCACTCATTTAGCAGTGCTGGGATGCCAACCGCAGCAGCCAAAAGAGCAGGAGCTGAGCCTTTGCAGCCCTCCAGAGCTTCTCATTAGATGTAACAGCCTCCCCCACCTCTAAGCTCCCACTAAACCTTGCACAGGGGCTTATGCCAGAGGCAGGAGCCTTTAACCTGGACAGGCAGTAAGAGCACGGGCCGCTTCTCCTTGCAGCCTCCCTTAAAAAGCCACGTGTGTCAAAGAGTAATTGGACCTAAACCAACCCAATTTCAGAGCATTTTGCTCCTCCACTCTCCTATTACTCTGGAGAGCCGGGAGGAGCCAGCGCTGGGCATGCCCCTTCTCCAACTTTTATTGCTGAACACTTGAGTGGAGGTGGTAATTGGAGCAGGTGACATATCTAAGGGGCAGGACAGAGTGCTCCACAAAGCCATCTCTGCAGCTGTCACCTAATTGCCTGAATAACTGGACGATTAATCGACTAATTGGAAGCAGGGCATCGTCTGCATAACAATAAGAAGCCCTTTTGTCAAGCAGATGAAGGCTGCGGAGAGGGGGAGAGCTGGTCGGTGTGGTGGCTCTTGAGGGATGGAGAGCAGCTTTAATAGACCTCGAAGCCCGTTCCCCATTTTGGGACTCCTGCCAAAATACACGAAACCTCCCCAGCGGAGAGTGGGGAGGGAAAGCCTGGCCCAGAGCATGTAGGGCATCACCTTTGTGCTGGTGCTTTTTAAAGGCATTAAATCAACACACTGAAGCCAGAAACATTCCAAATCGACACCTGCTTCGGCAAACCTCGATGCTGAACCGCTTGGCTCTTTCCTACATACTTTTTACTGCAGGCTTCATTTAACCACATCAAAAATGGGGTGATGGGTAATCAGCTTTAATCAATACAGGAAAACTTATAAAAGCCTGTAACGTCTTCATCAGAGCTGCTCTTGTTTGCCATTGAATAAGGCCTTTTTCAGGCAAGTCACTGGTGACATGAACACCACTCTGTCTTTTGGTGTGCAGTCACTGAAAGCGTGGCTGGGGCTGCTCGGGACAGAGCAGCCTCAGTCAGGACTGAGGGCAATTAAAATTAAAGACTTTTAGATCATAAGCAGCGAAGAAGGAAGCTCCTTCTTCCCATTACACATTAGTGGGATGAGATCTTGTTCTCTGTGATCTGGAGTGTCCTGCTGGAGAAGGGACACCGCGCTGCCAGGCCAGACCCCAGGCATGGTGGGTCTGGGCCTGTGTGTGAATGACGGAAGAGCTGGGAGCCATCCCACAAGAGATGGCGTTGAAAGGTGTTCAGCATCACGGGTTCAAGCCAGGTCAGGAGCAAAGGGGACAGCAGGAAGGGGGGACTTATCTGGAGGAGCCATGAGGTGCAGCTTCCACCTCCCCAGAGCACTGTGTCCCCTTAGGGGATGCGCTGCCACCATTTGCCCTCTCAGCATTTGCTTTGCTAACCTAAAGCAAGCTGGTCTCCCTGAAGGAAAGATTCCAGCTCTCCTGACAGCTCAGCAGCCCTGTCCTACCCCGGTTCTGGATTGAATTATATTCTTTGAACACAAAGATCTGACTTGTATTCTGGGGAGGTGAACCATTAATAACCCGCTGGTGCTCCCAAGCTCCGGCACCCATTAGTGAAGCCAGACTCTCCGTGTCCTCAGCTTTCTGCAAGGGCTGAGCTCTGCCGAGAGCAGAAATTCTGAGTCCCTAAAGCCTTACTTGGCACTTGGTACTGTTTAATGTTGTCCCATGTCTTTTACTCCAAGAATAACAGGCTGGCCAGATCCCCTCTGGGCTGGCGGTGCCTTCTCCCTTTGCACTGTCATCAAGAGATTTCATTAGCACTTCCAACTTCCCAGGCTGAGGGTGATACAGTGCTAAATGAGGTTATTAATCCTACACGACTCCAGAATTCCTCAGACATCAGGCAAGTCACTTGGGCATCCTATAATCAATGCCATAATCTGGTTTTGCCAGAAAATGTTTGCTTTAATGCTTCTTATCTGGAGCCCTTACAGCTCCTGAAGCTGGGACTAATTACCCCTGCAGGGGAGGTGCGCGGTCCCGTGCGAGGGATGCTCAAGCGAAGGCGGCAGTGGCTGTGAGCGGGCTCAGAGCTCCCTGCAAGCCTTTAACTCATCCTCTTCTGCAGAGCAGCAGGAAAAAATTGCAGGGATTTGGGAGATCTAGTCAATTAAATCCCATCCATTCCCCCAAAAGTGAGGTTTTGAGGATTTTAGTCCTGGTGATCTCCATCTAATGTGTCTGGCTAAAACCTCCTTGATAGAGTCCCAGTCTGCTCTTCCCAAAAACCCACACATTTCTTACTGTGAGGAGCCCCAGGTCCCTGACAAGCCACCAGATAAGGGAAAAACCCATGTTTTCCTCCTGAGAAAAAGAAAACTGGAGAGTAGCAGCGGGGAGGCAGAGTGCAGTAGCAGTCTGCCTTTAAAAGCTTGCTCTTGCACATGCAAATCTTTAATTAAACATACTCATAAAACTATAGTGAACCGTTCATCTAATTAAATGGGGTGAGTAATTTCATTAATTTTTATGAAACTGCAAGGCTGTTCTCCTGCCCTCCTCCCTTGGAATTCAAAGAGACAAACTGAACCGTTTGAAGGAAATTACCTTCCTGTCTGCAGTTGGCTTGTTCCTTGGGCACAGGACCTGTCCAACTGACTGTAGTTAATACAATTCTAATTAAAAATGAATTCTCTGAGTCCTCTTGCAGTTCCTGATGGTTGTTTGTTTCCCTCCCAAGCTGTCCAACCCCAGGCTGTAACGGCTCAGGACATATCCGTGGGAAGTATGCGAGACACAGAAGGTGAGGCGGGGTTGGAGGTAGTGGGGATGGAAAAATGTGAGCAACAGACCCAAAGACAGGCATTCACTGGAGAAAGTCTGGTTCAGAGCAGCAACCCAACTTGTCTGCCCCAAATCTTCCTGTTTCTGGCTCTCCATCCATCCCTAAGGGATCCTGAGGGGATCTGCTTTTCCAGGCCCATAGTAGCCTTCCTACAGACCCCAAACTTGGCCAGAAGTACCTGACTCCACTGTCTGGGGTTGGTGGGAGCTGCTGATGGGTGGAGATTTTGGTCTGCCTGGTGTCTCTATGGATGGGGAAGGCAAATGAGAACACATTGGCTGCCTTGGAGGCCATGCCGGCCTTAACTGAGGGTTTTCATCATGCCATGATGGTGAAATTGGAGCAGTTGGTGGACGTGTCCCAGGGGCTGGTTCTGCATCCCATGCCTGGTTTCTTGGTGCCTGTCACCAACATTAGTCCTGGGATGCCACATCCCAACATCCATGTGCTGATTTCCAGGAAATAGTTGATGTAGTTGCACAAAGTCAAGGTCTAAGAGCACATCTGGTCACAAGGGGTTAAACTAGCTAAAAATCTGGGGTGCTGGATGATTTTTTTGGTGGTATTTGTGTATTTGTCCCACTTGCCTTTACCTAACCAGTTGGGATGAGGTAGCCAGGCCTTTCTCACTGGGCAATGCCTCCTCTCTGCTCCTTGATCCCATCTGCAGTTTACAAAGCTGCCCTCTTGCCAAGAAGAGGAAACTTCAGGATGCGGAGGCTGAACACCTGGTGTCAAAGAGGAAATCCCATCCGCTCAAACTGGCCTTGGATGAAGGCTACAACGTCGACAGCGATGGCAGCGAGGAGGCCGAGGCCAAGGAGGAGTCCGGCTCTGATGAGTCAGAGGGGATGCTGGAGGAGGACGAGGCGGAGGCCATGGAGCAGGAGGAGACCCGCAGCCCCGAGGCAGCAGAAGGTGCTTTATCATTATTGACTGCAGAGCTGTGTTCTGCAGATGAAGAAAGGGCAGGAAGTGTTGACAGCCAGGAGTTATAGCTCCTCTGAATTATGTACAGGATGGGTCCCTCAGTTATTACGTGGGGTAGAAGCACAATGGCAATGCTCTGGTTAAGCTGAGAGGGCACAGTGCCTCCAGTGTCTCAAAAATGACAGCTTTTCCATCAGGGATGCTCCCTAGGGAAAGACCCATGGAAAGCACAGAGGAGCCTGCTGTGTGGCAGGGAAGGAGGCCAGGGTCCCTCACCGGTGCCGTGACGGGCTCAGCAGGAGCCTTCTCCCTGGACAGATCTGGCCACTATCCAAGAGCAGAGGAGTGATAGGAAAAGGATGTTCATCTGGGGTCCTGACACTGCCTTGCTCACCGGTTTGGAGCCCTGGCAGGGGGAGCACTGGGAGCAGGGGTGTAAGATATCTGCTGATGGGGCAGGCAGTGGGAAGACGGTACATCTGATCAGTCCCGTGTGGAAATCCTCTTTCTACCTGCCATCCCCAAATTCAATAAATTAGGCAGCTCCAGGGGTGGAACTGCCAGGCTCCAGTTTCAATTAAATTTAAGTGCAACAAAGTTGTATTTTATGAGTTTATGTAATTACTTTCTTTGCCTCCTTTTCTCTTCCCCCTCCTTTTCTCTTTGCCCTCCTTTTCCCTTCCCTTCCTTTTCTCTTCCCCCTCTTTTTCTCTTTTACTCCTTTCTTCTTTTCCTCCTTTTCTCATTTCCTCGCTTTTCTTTTGTTCTTTTCCACATTTTCTTTCTTTTTCACTTTTTCTTTCTATTCATTCTTTCCCTGCTTCAGAGAGAAGCCCAGCGAAATCAACCCACTATGGACAAAACACAGCAACAACTACATCTGGGCCCAGCAAGGCCAACTACAGCAGCTACCAAGAAATAATCGCCAACTCTCTCCTAAACTTAGGCCAAATAGCAGAGGAAACCCTCGCCATCGAAGGGCAGCTGCCCGAAGCGGAGCTGCAGAGCTCCAAGCCGGCATCCAGCGTTGTGCATTTGGTCCATGAGGATGCGGGAGAGGAGTTGGTGGAGGAGGAGTGCGACAAGGAGATCATCATGGAGGAGGAGTGCGACAAGGAGATCATCATCCAGACGGAGGACGCGGAGGAGGTCATCGAGGTCACCAGCGAGCGCAGCAGCGAGTTGTGTCCAGAGCCCCGAGATGACGCGAACGGAGAGGAGTCCTGCAAACTGGAAAAGGCTGAAGCAGAAGAAGAGGATGAGGAGGAGGAGGAGGAGGATGATGATGATGAGGAGGAAGAAGAGGAAGAGGATGAGGAGGAGGAGGAGGAAGAGGAAGAAGAGGAGGATGAAGAGGAGGAGGAGATGGCTCCTGAAGTGATCTGCGAGGAAGCTCCTCACACTTCTCAGGACACCCAGAAAAGCCACTGTGAAGGGCAGTTCAGCCCCAAGCCTGAGTACTCGGTCATTGTGGAGGTCCGGTCGGACGATGACAAGGACGACGATGCCCGCTCCCAGAAATCAGCTGTGACCGATGAGTCGGAGATGTACGACATGATGACCAGGGGGAACCTGGGGCTGCTGGAACAAGCCATTGCCCTGAAAGCTGAGCAGGTGAAAATCGTGCGGGAGCCGAGCCGGCTGCCGGGAGAGCACGTGAAGCACTTCCAGGTGGAGGACAAACAGAACAAACCGCTGGACAGCATCCGGAAGAGCTACTACGGCAAAGGTATGGGACAAACATTTGTGTATCTCCCTCCTTCACATCCCTGGTGGAAGAGCTGAACTTGTCTGCTCAGCAATGGATGATGGGGGGGAGCTCGCAGACCACAGGTGGAATTTAACCACAAATCCTCAATGCCCAGAGGGATGGGGACATCCTAGAGGTCAACAGTGAATGATGGTGTCCTCTACACTGTCACAAGGGTTTCTCCCTCTGAGAAGAGGATTTGCTTGGCTAAATTGTCAGTTAACCTTGAAAATCTCAGCCTGAGCAAAAGGGGTGGTCTGAAATCCAAGTGGTTTTTAAAATAGTGGTAGGAGTCTGGCCACAGAAACATGAGGGCAGGGGCTCCAGCATCCCCTGGCTCTGAGCTGGGCTGCCTGCTCAGTTGCTGTGAGTGGCTCCATGCTCCGAGCCATGTTCCTCAAATCACTTTGCTGATTTCAATTTTTGAAACTTTCAGTATTACACTTCCACCTCCAGGAAAAAAAAAAAAACAAACCTCCAAACCCAAAGATTTCTTGCTGCTTGACTGGAAAAGTGGTGAGAAGCACCCTCAGCACTTGTCTTCTTTCCACTTCTTCACCTCCAAATCCACTAACCTGCTTCCCTCTGCCTTTCCCCACAATCCTTAGATCCTTCAAGACCCGAGAAGCGAGAAATCAAATGTCCAACTCCTGGTTGCGATGGGACCGGCCACGTCACGGGACTTTACCCTCACCATCGCAGCCTCTCCGGTTGTCCGCACAAAGACAGGATCCCCCCCGAGAGTGAGTACATGGTGGATACCAAGGGCTGCTTCAATTAGGCTGGAGCCTAATTTTCTTGGGGGAATTTCTCAAATGATATGAATTTGATGACTGAGTGCCTAGAAAAAGTCTGATGTTATTCCTTGGAGTATAACGTTGTTTTTGGCATGGGATGGTCCTTTTCCAAGTTGATCCTGGGTGCTGCTATCCACCAAAGTGTTATTGCTACTCACAGGAAATGTGATGGGGATTTACTTGGAAGTCCTGTCCTTCTTAAAGGATTTTTA
Source organism: Corvus kubaryi (assembly GCF_017639235.1). Lineage (NCBI taxonomy): Eukaryota > Metazoa > Chordata > Aves > Passeriformes > Corvidae > Corvus > Corvus kubaryi. The sequence goes on along the minus strand of NW_024580668.1, from coordinate 6,366,382 downwards.
GCACCATCCTGTGGAGAATTAGATCCCTTCTCTGAAAATCAAAGAGGGGCTTTAAAAATCATGCCTGCCCACCTCCAGAGGTATGTTAAGAAGTGCCCATCTTTACACTAGAAGTTGCGTATTTTTCCCTACTTGGGATATTATGTAGGGGAAAGGGGAATATTGTTCTTCCTTGCTGTCCAGATGTGTTGCCATGCAGGAAAGGAGAGGAGTCGTTTAGGATTGTGCAGGATTGCTGAGTCTCCTGTGCTCTCATCACTGCAAAATTCCCAAGGTGCTATGCCAAGATTCACCTATTCTACAGAAAATATTTATCATCCTCATAACAGATTTTTGTATATACATATGCACAGAGAGAGATTTTATTTCTACCTCTCTACCAGCACCCTAAATAGCTTTCCCTGTACAGATACATAAATATCAATGTTGTATGTTTATGATAATGGCATAATAGATGAAAAAAAAAGAGGAGCCCTTCCTTATCAGTAATTTCAAAGGTTGCAGACCTGACATAAACACAGAACTGGAAGAAACAAGGAGAAAATACAGCTATCTTCACAGGCTGGAATGCAAGCAAAAATATTAATAAATAAATAACACAAGCTGCGGGCTTAACAAAAGCTTGCAGATCAAATTATTTGCTTTACTTTTAAGGTCAGCACTGCAGGAAGCAATAATCCTGAAGATTAAAAATTAAAAAAAAAATCAAACAAAGATCAGTCCTAAGGATAAAAGCAGAGCTACAACTTCAATCACTTAAAACTACCTGAAACTGGGAGACCTGTTCCAAAACAGGGGTGGGGAGGAGGGGCTGGATGAGGGAAACTGGATTGCAATCAGAAAATGAGGAGAAAGCCCAGGCTGTGTGCAGAGATGCTAATCTAGTGCTGACCTGGGCACTGCTGCATTGTAAATCTTTTATTTTTTCTCTGCAAATTCTAATTACAGCATTTCACGTTTCCTGATTTCTAGGAAACCAGCGTACAAGGCTTGATGATTTTCTCTTTTTTCTTTCTCTTTGATTTTTATTAAGTTGTTTTTCTTTCCCTTCCCTTCTCCTCTTCCCCTTCTTGCTCCGAAGTCTTGGCAATGCACGAGAACGTTTTGAAATGCCCCACGCCCGGGTGCACAGGACAGGGTCACGTCAACAGCAACCGCAACACGCACAGGAGGTACCACCTTTGGCTTCTTCTTACACAAGCACAGGGACAGGACAGGGGGAATGGCTTCAAATTGGCAGAGGACAGGGCTAGATTGGAAGAAATTCTTCCCTCTGAGGGTGGGGAGGCTCTGGCACAGGGTGCCCAGAGAAGCTGTGGCTGCCCCATCCCTGGAAGTGTTCAAGGCCAGGTTGGATGGGGCTTGGAGCAACCTGGGATAGGGGAAGGTGTCCCTGTTCATGGCAGGGGGGTTGGAACGAGATGAGCTTTAAGGTCCTTTCCAACCCAATCCATGGCTCTGTGATTCTATCTTGATGAGGTGCAAGGTGAGTTTGTCTTATTACTCGTTCAGTGTGGAGGAAGCAAACACTTTTCTCACGGGCTCAGTGCAGTTTGGGTCCCTGAAATGAAGGCTTCTGTGCTCATTCCTCATGCTTGGTTTCCCTCTCTCTTTTTTTCTCCTTCAAAAAAACCCCCAACCAACTCCCACAGTTTATCTGGGTGCCCCATTGCTGCTGCTGAAAAATTAGCCAAATCACATGAAAAGCAACAGACCCAATCTGGCGATCCTGCGAAGACCAGCTCCAATTCTGACCGGATACTCAGGTAAGGGGGACAGGAAGGCTCAACTCTACGTCCCCACACTGCCCCAGCCCTTCCCACCCTGCCACACTCACAGGAACAGCTGCCACGGCTCCCTCCAGCTGTATCTTGGTACTGCTGAGCCCTGTTGTTATGATCATTGGTCTCGCCAAGGTGGGGAGGTATTTAATTGATGATCCCAGGGAGAGCATTGAGGACAATGAATTGCTTCTGTAGCATCAATTAATGCTGAGGCTACAGGCCAAAGGGTTTTAGCAGTGCAGCAGAAGGCACTTGTGCCAATTGCTCCACAGCACAAACTGCCAGCAAGGGCTGGTTATTATATCAGCATTATAAATAGGGTGGGCTCAGGGAGGGAGATGAGGAGGAGGAGGAGATTTAGGCTACCCACAGATCACTCCATGGCAGTTGTGCATTAAAGTCCACCTGCTTTTCTTCCTTAGCCTGCATGTTTCAGAGGAGAGGAACCTGCCTCTTGTTTCCAAACCAGTCACATTAATTTTGATACTTTGCCTGTCTCTCTCTTCCTGGGAGAAAGGGCTGTCTCCCATTAAGGATGTCCCTGATAGATGCTGGCTTCCGTAGCTGATGTGATTCATGAGGCTACAGATGGATTGGAATATGGTTGGTTATTTTGCAATGGGAGCAAGATAAAAACCACAGTACGAGCCCCGAGCAGCCCTCCCACAAAGGCATCGAGCTCTGATTCATTTATTTATTTGCTCACCAGGACTGCTGAGCACCCTGGTGCTCCAGCTCTTGCTACTTTGGAAAGGCCATTTAGGGCGATTACTTATTTATTTGCAGCGGAGCTCGCGCCCGGCACAGAGCGCTCTGAGCGCATCACGAGGACGGTCCATGCTCCAAGGAGCTCCCGCTCCGAGGACTCTCTGGTGGAAAGAGGTCACGGGAAGGAGAATAACAATAGGCCATTTATATACAATTTATATGCAAGACAAATTGATTCATGATAGGCAGCCCTGCAGCAGCCAGTCTCTAGGAGGGGCTGCAGGCAGGGGAGAGGCCCTGGCGCCCCTGCAATGAACCTGCAGCAGGGGCCGAGCTGAACTGGGGTCCTCAGGCCTTTGTGTGCCACCCTGTGTCATGGGTCCCGTGAGGGAGTGATGCCCAAGCTTGTTCTCTTCTGGAAAATGCTGCCACACCACGACAGCCTGCAAGAACATTGTGTTGGATGAGGCTGACACCTCGGTGTTTTGCTTAAAAAGAGGAAAAAAGAAAAGAAGGTAAAAAATGATAGAAAAAATAAAACTGGAGTCTGAGAGATCCAAACCAGATGCAGACTCACTGAGGGAGAGCAAAAGGGCTGTCACTGCCTCCTTGTCCCCAGTAAGCCCTCAGGAACAAGGTGCAGCTGCACCCCCATCGTGTCTGGTCCCCTCTCAACAGTCACCTTGTCAAGGAAAAGAGAAATAATTGCTGTTCATTGTTTCATCCTCAGGCCTATGTGCTTTGTGAAGCAACTGGAGATCCCTCAGTATGGAAGCTACCGGCCCAACATGGTCCCAGCAACCCCCCGGGCCAACCTGGCCAAGGAGCTGGAGAAGTACTCCAAGGTCACCTTCGATTATGCAAGTTTTGATGCTCAGGTTTTTGGCAAACGCATGCTTGCCCCAAAGATTCAGACTAGCGAAACCTCACCTAAAGCCTTTAAATGTAAGTTGGGAGCAGAGATGGACTCGGTTTTTGCATTTTCTGCCTTTCTCGGTGTTGTGAGGCTCTTGGGATCGTGGCTTGGGTCTGAGCTGCTGGACCCTCCTGGGATGGGGAAGGGGAGATGGGTCCCAAGGTGGGCACCTTTGATGGTGAGGGGAGTCTGTGGCTGCTGGGAAAGCTTTGTTTGGAGGAGAGTCTCTTTGACTTCAGCTTTGGGAAGAACTGTGGTGGGAACACTAATCTGAGTGATGTCTCGAGGTGGGATAAGTTACACAGCTGTCCTCAGTTGGTCCCCGTTGCTTTGCAGCTCATATCTATTGATCTGGCTTTCCTCATCTGGCTAAATGGATTACAGTTTTCTTCTCTTCCATCTTATATATGACCCACTCCCCCCATTTGTCTTCCCTGCTGTGCTCTGCTCTCCAGCTCTACCTATCGATCACCCACCTCTATCTTCCAGCTCTTTCCTGTCGTAGCCACCCATCTCTGCTCTGTTCTGAGGACCTTGCACTGGTTATAACTCTGGGTGAAAATGAATAAACTCTGAAGGGCCAGGCTACCAGGGGCAAGAGGGACACTGCATGGGGACACAGCCCATGCAAACGTGTTGTTTGATGCCAACTGTGCACCTCAAGACATTTTTCTGAGGAGGTAAAAAAATTATTTAGGAGCCCAGTCTGTAGAAGTCAGCAGCCTCAAGAGGGCTTTCTGTCTGGCTAATCCCACTTCCACAATCCTGTTTAATCCTGATGCAGCTGCTCTCTAAAAAAGTGCTCGTACTTGAAAGCATCCCGGTTGTTGCACTACAATGGGAGCGCCCTTTATTACAGTACTAAATCTGTACAGGATCAGACAATGAAATTGGATGGAGGCCAGAGAGCACAACTGCCACTGTCATCCTGGGTTAGGGCTGATGGAAAAGTAATTTGTTTCCCAGTACAAGTGATTCTCTCACTGAATAGATTGTGTTATTTGCAATATTAGCAAAGAATTTTCAGGGTAATTGTACTGACAAAAATAATTCCAGCAGACCCACTAGGATAATCCTTTCTATTTTTTCTCATCACTTATTTCACTAATTTGCTGATTGCGAGTCTATTAGTGATAGAAATACTTATGAGATGGAAAAGCATTGCTGAGCCTACGGTGTGAAATTGAAATTGGCATCTCCCGATCCTGGATATTGTCAGGTTGGGTTGGCGGATACTTGCACCCCGCCTCGAAGACATGGATTAAACTGGACAGGAAAACAAGCAGCCAGACACAAGAATAACCATGTGGCCAAACCTCCAATGAGTTAATCGAAGCGACAAGATGAATATGATCGCCAATCATAGCAGGGAAATCTGCTCCTTTCGCTGAGAACTTATTTTAAAGAGATCTTCATCCAGAGGGATTTATATTCCCCCGCATGTGTGTGCATAACTCCCATTAATGTCAATATGCATTATACACACACGCAACGAGGAAGAAAGCAGTGCTGGGGAAGATTAGTATTTTATAGTGTCTTATATTACAAGTTTGTAATGGGAATAATGAAATCACTTTGCGGCTGCATCAGCTGAGGTTGGCTTTGCTTTGCCATGATCAGGCTGAAGCTTATGAGTTTCCCTGGGTGAGCCTCCCACTAAAGGGGAGATGGTTTCCCCCAGAAAGAGCACGGTGGAATGAATTAAGAATTCGAAGGTTTCGATAATTCATTCAGAATACAATCCTGGGGCTGTTCTAAATCAAATGATGTCCTGTTTGCACCCACTGAAAATACTGAGGGCCTCTAAATGGGACCAGCTTCAAGTTTTATTAACAGGGAATTATTAGTTATTATTAGGGAAAGTTTTATTGTGCATCCACCCTGAGAAAACCTTTCATTTCACAGGGTATGAAGAAAAATTGCATTTCCAGGCTGGCACTGCTGCTGCTGTGACATACGGGAGCAGTGCGCAGCTGTGTAATAAATCCTGTTACTCTGACATATTTAAATGATATGTCAGCTGTCAGAAAATCCATATTTCACCAGTGTCATCCTTGGAAGCTCATATTTTATGACCACGTTTTTTCTATTAATGTAATTTTATAAATTTTAAGTTTCCAAACATGCTACTAGAAATCTCCCTGTAAGGCAGCCCTGCAGATAAATTATGGAAAGAAAGAGAAGAATAAAAAAAGAGCCAGCAAGCTTCTCTAAGCTTTCTCCTTTAACTGCTTCCACTGAAGGAGCAGCTCTAATGAAGAGAAGCACTTGTGTTTTGGGTATTGATGGCAGAGTCAGTTAATGAATTAACCTTTCACACCAAGCACAAGCTGCAGCCAGCACTGCTCCTGTTGCACGTCCCAGGCAACAAACCAGCCCTTGGATCGGGAATAACCCCAGGAACTGTGCATACATTAACCGTGTCACACTGACTTAACCTTTCCCTGCTGCTCATGCCGCTTATACATTAGCCTTGTGTTGTTCCTTCTCTTTTTATTCCAGCCAAACCTTTTCCAAAGGCCTCTTCCCCCAGCCACAGCCCCTCCAGCAGTTACGTGAAGAGCACTTCATCTTCCTCCACAGGCTTTGACTACTCCCATGACGCTGAGGCTGCGCACATGGCGGCCACCGCCATCCTCAACCTCTCCACCCGCTGCTGGGAGATGCCCGAGAATCTCAGCACCAAGCAGCAAGAGGCCCCCAGCAAGGTGGGTGAATGTGCCCAGGCACTACTGCCCAGGGGCCAGGCTTGAAGTTTGGGATGGGAGAAATATCTTGGTTTACCCTTCCTTTCATTTTGTTTTTTTAAATATAGAAGGAATGCAGGCACTCGTACAAAATCCCCCTTTGGCTTCCCGCTTTGGGTTTGGAGGAGAGAATCTCGGCTCTTAGGGTGATGTGGAGGTGCCTCGTGGTTCAAATTAGCCACGTGAGATGAGCATCAATCCCAAGCCAAGTCTCGGGCTGAGATTGGATATTAGGAAAAGTTTATGATTTATGATGATGGTCAAGCCCTGGAACTGGCTGTCCAGGGCAGTGGTGGAGTCACCATCCCTGGAGGGATTTGAAGGACATGTGTATGTGGCACCTGGGGACATGGTTTAGTGACAGGCTTGGCAATGCTGTGGGTGAATGTTTAGACTTCATGATCTCAGAGGGCTTTTCCAACCCAAACAATTCTGTAATTCTATGATTCTCAGAGCTGGTTTCAGTTGTTCCCTGATCTGTATCTGATGCCATTTAAGATTCCCCAGTTTTGTCCAGTCTGACCTCCACCTATTTTTCAGAGGAACACAGGTTCTCCAGAAGTCCCATGGAGCACTCCCAACCTTGGGCAGATGTTTTGGATGCCATGAGGCATCCTAAGTGGCACTAGATGCCTGTGTTCAATCAACTGAGTCAAAATGCCACACTGCTGGTAGTAGAGGCGTGCCTTTGCATGACATGTTCCTGAAATATTTAGGAAGAGCAACCCTTGTTATTCAGTTCCTCCTACCTGACTGTGGAGAGGATGCAACATGAAAACCTGCCTGCTGCACTGCAGAAGACAAACAGGGGCAAGACTTCCATGGGGAATTTCTGGCAGCTGCTAACATTGGGTTTGTTTCCAACTTTTCAGTCCATGGACATTGAGGTGGATGAAAACGGGACTCTGGACTTGAGTATGAACAAACACCGCAAACGGGAGAGCACCTTCCCCAGCAGCAGCAGCTGCAGCAGTAGTCCCAGCATGAAGTCCCCAGATGTGTCCCAGCGCCAAAACAGCACCAGTGCCACGAGCAGCACCATGACCTCCCCCCAGTCCAGCCAGACCTCCCGCCAGGATGAATGGGATGGGCCCATTGACTACACTAAACCAAACCGTCAGCGGGAAGAGGAGCCAGAGGAGGTGAGCAGTGGCTCTTGATGCTTGAATAACAACTCATGGGATGTTGAATGCCATGTTTGCCTGCAGAGTTGTCCAATTTCCCACAGAACCCCCAGTTTGTCCTTTGAGCCAAGGAAAGAAATATTCCTAGCTTTGTCAGTCCTATCAGGTATCAGCCAGGGCAAACCAGGCAGGAAGCAATTGCTCTTGGATCTGTTGGGATGCCCTTGCGAAGGAAGAACCCACCACTTCCCTTGCCCTGTGTCTGCAAGGCTTTCTTTGTTGTAAATCCTGTCAGCTCTCTTGCAGCAGTGCTGCTCCTGGTGATGTTTCCTGGGATGATTTATATCTGCCATTAGCAGCTACAGCCCTGCATGGCACTGACATTAATCCTGCAGGTGGGGAACCCAGCCATGACCCCCCAGCTGGGCTGAGGTGCCCGGCTCTGGGAGCATCACCTGCCTCTGCCCATGGGGAGGCTGTTGAGGAATAGTGTGAGGGGATTGCACAGAGCTTCATCCCTTCAAGACCTTGGGAAAGCCACGTGTAAATCCCTGTACAGACATGTTTTACCCATTTCTACTAAAACCCCAGGAAATTACAGGCTGTTGGATCTCTGGGTTGGGTATTGTGAGGTGCTTGCAGGGGGCTCAGGAATGTTGGCAATGGTGCACTAACCCTCAGCTGGGATGAACTTGGGATCCTTTCCCACCACAGCTCAGCAGCAGTGACCCCACCACAACTCTGCCCCTTTCCTTGCAGTCAGAGCCTGCTGCTCACTCTTTTGCCTCCTCGGAAGCTGATGAGCAAGAAGTGTCAGAGGAGAACTTTGAAGAGAGAAAATACCCAGGTGAAGTTACTTTAACCAACTTCAAGCTGAAATTCCTCTCAAAGGACATCAAGAAAGAGCTGCTCACGTGAGTCCTGCCTTCTAGTCTCTTCCTCCAAAATCTATTAATAGGTACTTAGCCAGGATGCTAGGAAACAAAATTAGTAAACGCATTTTAAAAATAAGAACTGTAATTCCCCTTCTTACTGTGATTGATCTTACTCATCCTCCTACAACTGCTGATCAATGAAGCAAAGTATGTTCCTATGTGGCCTTAGTTTGCAGTGATGAAAGCAACCTGAGAGCTTGGTGCTCTTGAGATTCATGGACAGGGTTGTGGGAAACTCCTTTCAGGGCCAGTTTTTCCTGATGTTTTCCAGCAAGAGTGTTTCTGGCACAGTGATGGTGCCTACCCAATGTCCTGATTGTTTGGGACACTGGCTGGTGCTGCGCAGCCAAGATCACCCAAGGGACCTCAGCACCTTCTTGAATGGGGTGTTGAACACAAGAAGACAGGATTTGTTGGCTTAGAGCAATGGGTCCCAGCATTGTGATACTGCAGGGTCACAAAGTGGGACCTGAAGCTGCAGCAAGTTTGCTGTTGTGTTGCATTTTGCACTGGAGAGAGACCTTGACCCAGCTCACATCTGTCTGTCCGTTGTGTGGCTGGAAGTACAGACCCACATCTGCCCTATCAGATGGAGTGTGGCTCTGCATCCACACTGATTCCCACAGGAATGGTTCATGTTTAAGAGTTTGAGCCAAACACGGCAGCTTGGGCCTGGCTCTGGTCTAACAGCATGTTGGGATCAGCCTGGAGGTAGTGATGGGGAGGTTTCCAGGCATCCCAGCTGTTCCTGGCTCCTTTCCTGTGCATCTGACCCTCCCACACATTACGCAGGGAGAGCCGGTGGGCACCGTTTTGCCGATCTCATCCAAATCACCCCTCATCTGCAGGCAGGAGGCTGAGGGAGCAGCCAGGCAGGGAGGAGATCTGTGGGGGCAGAGCAGCAGCAGCATCTTCCCTAAATGAGCAAAGCTCAGACCAGCTGCCCTACACAAAGCTGTAAAGGGTTTTTTAAAACCCACCAGTGATGTGAACAGCAATTTCTGAGGTAGAGCCCTGAAGTCCTCCTGTGCTTTAATTTTATTGTGATGGTAGAGAAATTTCCTAAATAGAAACAGCCCTGGAATAAATAAATGGTGTAGTGGGCAGCCCTGAGCCTTCCCTCCCCGGTTAATATCCTTGTTTCTCTCTGGCCCAAGGGCTGTAATGAATTAGCTGTAGTTAACTCAGGAGCAGACTCGCCTGCTGTGTCTGATGCTCTGTGTCTGGGTGCAGTTCTTGGGCCACTTCCAGGCAGGTGCTCCTCACCTGTATCTTCCCATCACCCCCAGGTACAGTCAGAGGTTACTGTCATTCCCTTTCTGCAGCAAACAGTGTTTGCAAGCTTTTCTTTGCAGCTGTAAGGGTTGGGAGGAACAAAAAAAAAAAAATCATTTCAGGAAGCTGAAATCTGAAGGACCTCATTCAGATATGAAATCTGAACAAGATGATTCCTGCGGCCAGAGCTTCAGTATTGCAGGAATCATCCAACCTGGCAGCAGCCACCAGGGGTGGCCACGTCTGTCAGGCCATGCCACCCAGCAGGCTGCTGCCAGTCCCCCACTGCCACCCAGCCCTCCCAGCAACTACGGCTTTTAAACACTTTCTTTGCCTTTGACACAATTTTTCTCAATATTTTTTTTCAAAATGTGTTTTTAGGATCCTTATGGTCTTTTAGAAGTAAAAGCGGAGGAAGGGGAGCTGAAAGGGAAACAGATGGTTTATATTCATGCAAACAGAAACACACAAGGTCTGATGGATGGGACTGGTGTAAGGAGTCAGGCAGCAGGGCTGGACTAAGACCCCCCCAGACAGACCCTGAGGGGGCTCTGCTGGTTTTGCCCACCCGTGGGTCTTGGGGAATCAATTCCTTTCCCACACTTATGCTCTTTGTTTTTGTTGTTGCCCAGTTGCCCAACCCCAGGCTGTGATGGCAGCGGACACATAACGGGGAACTATGCCTCTCACCGCAGGTGGGTCGACATTCTTTTCATGGTTTGAACTCTAAAGACAACTTTTTTTTTCTTTTGGTATAGTTTGTGACCATGTGGATAGTTTGGTTCCGTTTCCTCCCCCCTTCTGTTGCCCCTCTCCCTCCCCAAGCCCCCCCCCCCCCCCTTTTTATTTTTTCTTTTTTTTTTTTTTTTTTTTTTTTTTTTTTTGCTTATCCAGATATTCCATCTCTTCTCTTTCAGCCTTTCTGGTTGTCCTCTTGCTGACAAGAGCCTCAGAAACCTCATGGCTGCCCACTCTGCTGACCTCAAGTATGTTTGCGCTCAACTTGGAACTCCTTTTTTTTCTTTATTTCCACCCTTTTTTTCTCTCTTCTCCCTTCCTGCCCCCACACTTCTTGCTCTGCTTTTGCTTTTCCATCCCCTCCCTTCTCCTTTCAAAGAGCTGATCAAAACCTGCCTCCGAGGAGCTCTGGTGGAGTCCAGCTTCCAGATGCTGCATTGAAGAGGCAATGGCATAGAGAAAGGATAATTTTGGGGAGGGGGCTGATGGCAATGATTGGAAATAACCTGGACACCTGGCAGCTTTCCTCTGGGCACTGTAGACATGTTATTTTCTTTGCCACTTGGCATCTTTTCCCAAGCTCTTGTTGCCTAGTTTGGGCCATAACCCTTTTCATTTAACATTTTTGTCCATCTCAAATAATCCAAAGCCTGGATTTATTTTTGGCTAGAGACACAGCTGGGAAGTCACCACCAGCACACAGCCAGGCCAACTCTTTTGGAGAACCTGGGGTGCTATTTTTATGCTACATTTTAAGGGCTGTTCGGGATGCAGTGAGAGAGGTTCCTCTTCATTTCCATGGTTTGTGGGGGAATGAAAAGCAAAAGCATGGTGAGGCCAGATCCTGAGCCAGTGGGCAAGGGCTCATGGAAATTCAAACTTCCCCATTTCCATTGCTGCTCCTGAGGGGAGGAACCTGGTTTTGACATTTTCATTCAGGAATCTTCCTCTAAATCCTGTATTCAGCTTTGCTGCTGTCTCCTCCAAACTCCTCCTTTTCAGTAGGAGCTTATTCTTCACAGGTGGCTCTCCCAAATGCTCTCTTAGGGTGCCTTCCCTAAAGAAAGGTGAAATTGTATTTACTTGGGACGCTGGGGAGACCCCAACCCTCTTGACCCAATCTGCATCTCTGGGGTGAAGCTCATTGTGAATTTTTTTCATCATCACTTTCGTGGGCCCAGACTATCCTTGCAGGCTGAGTCTCCTCTGAGTTCCCCACTTTGCTGAATCCAGGTTTTGGATCATTTAGACACATTAGTTACGAATTAGATACCATAACTACAGCTGAGGAGCCTCCACTGAGAGTTAAACCTCATGAAGGGCTTCACATTGCACAGGCTTAAAAAATCCAAATGTGCTGTGTCCTGTGTGCAACCAGGGATTTCTGGAGCCGTAGGTGAGTCAGTGGGATCCCAACTGGTCACTAAGGTCATTGGAAAAGTCCCAAATCCCTCTGTGGTGGCGCCTGGACTCCTCTGTGCCCCACCACCAACGTGGAGCTGGTGCCAGGAAAAGTGTTTGTTAACCTGCTCCTTATCACAGAGGGGGAAGAGGTGGCAGGATTAGTTGATATTAATAGAATATGCTGGTGGATGGCAAGGGCTGCTGTGATTAGTGCTAAGTACACTTAATCACACACCATAGACGATACACGTTTTGAAAGGACCTCTTTTAAGAGAGCTTTGCTGAACTGGTGTTTCTCCAACAGCTTGAAAGAATAGCCAAGTGATCAAACAATTAGTGTTAAAGATATCAAAAGCTCTCAGGAGCAGTGGCCACTTCCAGCAAGGGCCAGACAAAAAGCAAACAGACTCATCCCTGAGACCAAGCATCGTGTCCAGCCTTGCCGTGCAGCATCCCCTGTTCCCCTCTGGCATACAATGTCAGTGGTTTTTATCAAAATACTGTGGAAAATGGGAGACTTCTGGCCCAAAAAAGGCTTGTTAATATTATTTCCTCAAATACTACTTTTTTCTATGTCCTGGTGAGGATGGGAGCAGAGGAAGAAGGAAGGGATTTTGAGATATTATTGATTGCACAGTCATAGCTTTTCACAACTCCAGATAAGACCATGTCAGTGTTTCTATTATAAATTCTATTTCAGGGGTTAATATCGCTGATATAAAAAAAATAGCTCCAGGCTGGAACATGCAATAAAAGGTCTCTGTTGGTATGATTTGTCTCCAGATAATTAAAAATAAAAATCAAATTACTTCTCTCTCCTCTTTAAAAGTCCTGAAAGGAAGAAAGTGTTTGGTGTTAATGTTTTCATAATTTCCTCCCACCCTGAAGCTAGAACAACAGAGAAATAGTTTTGCTTTCTACTGTAACAGTGTAGAGCTGGGAAATACCACAGTCATCTCCCAAATCTGTAATTTCTGAATGAGTTGAAGAATTTGCACCCTCATTGAGGTCCTGCTGGATGTGTCCCTGCTCTTACTGCATCAGACCTATGTGCACTTATGTTTTCCTGGCTCTGAGCCTCCCTGTTACCCCTGTGAGTCCAGGATATGTTCTTGCTCTCCTACCCAAGGTGAGGTACCAATTTTTTTTACCAGTGGAGATTATTCAGAGACCTGCAAATGCCAAAGTCTCCCTCAGAGACGCTGCAAAGAGGAGAGTTTTGATATTTTCTGAACAAAAAAAGAAGACTTTAAAAAAGCTGTTTTCCAAGCTGGCAAACTAAAGTCACCTGTGGAAACCATTGCTCCACTGACTCTCGGGGCCAGAGCACCAGCATAGAATCACAGAATAGTTTGGGTTGGAAGGGACCTTAAAGGCCATCGAGTCCGATCCCCTGCAAGTGAGCAGGGACACCTTCAGCTACCTCAGGCTGCTCAGAGCCCTGTCCAACCTTTGGGAAAGCATCTTGCCTTCCCAAGGGCACTGACACCAGGGGCTGCCCGTGCACCACCACGTTGCCCATCATTTCACTGGCATGTCCGAGGGACCCCTGCCCTGCTGCAGGTACCAACCAGTCATCCCCACCAGGCACCGGTAGCTTTAAAAATAGGGATGGAGGAAGAGGAGACCGGGTGCTCTGCAAGCTCGTGGATGTGCCCTGAGCCTTGCTCGCTCTGCTCGGAAGGAGCAGCTGAGCATCGTGGATTTCCTCCCCACACCCCCTCCCCCGGCCCTAATCACTTGACTCAAAAAGCCCTGGCTAATTGGCAGGCTGGCGTGCACATCCTCTGCAAACACTCCTCGCCTCTCTTCCTTGTCCCCATGACAACTTTTATGTCCGCCGCGTCACCTACAGCATTGGGAACAGATCTTTGTGCTCGTGGTACTTCACATCCCCTCGCCGTTCCCTCTCTGAGCCCTTAATGATGTGGTGCTTAACTCGGGCCATTATCTTCGTGCCGCTGGGTGGGCTCGCAGCCCCCACCAGCCTTTGTGCAGGTTTGGGTGATCACAGAAGCGTTCTCGAGCCTTTGCTGGATGCTCACCTGGAACCCCACGGCCACGGATGCACCTTCAAAGGTCACTTTGTAACGCAGTGGCTGAGGACTGAGGGGCAGATTCTGCACCAAAAGCTGCTGGTGCACCTGTGTGGTGACCCAGTGATCCCCAGCCCGAAGCCCCTCACGGGCTGTCCCCCTGCTGACCCTCTGTCGCCTGCCCATGGTGTTGTGGAAGGACAGGACCCAGGGATAACCTAACCTTTTCCCACCTCTTCCTTCATCATTTTCCCTCAAAAGCACCAGCCAGTTTTGCACTCTGAGGACCCTTCTGCCATGGGCTGCCCATTTGTCCTCACTGAGATTATGCCCCCAAAGTCACCTGGAACTGAGCCAAGACCTTCTGCTGGGCTTCTTCTTGGTGGTGGCCATGGGGCCCTGCTGTCCAGATCTGTAGGGTGTTTTTCTGGTTTCTTGTCTCTGCTTGGGTCCATCCTGCTGGCCCTGGATGGCCCCTGCTGTCTCCTTATGGCTTCCTCAAGATGACAAACATTGTCCTGGAGGGATTTTTTAGCTCATTATCTGCTCCTGAGCTGTCCCCTTCACAACACTGGGGACACAGGCTGGGACCTGAGTCCCTCATGGGAGAGCAGCCACTCACTATGCTCCCAACATTCCACAGATGTTCCTCTCCAACACCACGTCACGCAGTGATGCACTGACTTCCGTACCACGGATATTACAGACCAAATCTTGTCCTTACAGAGGCAGAAGGCGCAGGAAGGAAAAGCCTGCTCCTGTGTTGACAGTGCCCAGATTTCTCTTTGAAAAGAGCTGTCACAGAGTGTCAATCCCCTGCTCACATCCCCAGGCTAATCCGAGCCTCCCTTGCCTCCGCAGGTGCCCTACTCCTGGTTGTGATGGCTCTGGTCACATAACAGGAAATTATGCATCGCATAGAAGGTAAGGTCTCCCTTAAATTATTTTCTCTCTCCCTCTTTCTGTGTTGCTTTCTTTCCTTTTTTTTTTTTTTTTTTCCCTGCAGTGGGCAGAGTTGTAAAGTTCTGAATAAAACATTAATGTTACTGACAACTGAAGCCTATTTTCATCTCTTTAATCTGACTTCTCTTTTTTTTTCTGATGTTTCCAGCATCTGATTAGAAGCTCCTTTCAACAGAATAAAAGACAAAGGGTCAGATTTTAGCTGATGCAATGTTCCTGTTAATATTGCTACCTATTTATGACTTCTATTATCGCTTTAGAACATTAATAGCAAAGATCTGAGCCTTCTGTTCCAACAATTCCATTAAACATTGCAGGCTGTTAGCAGATATCTTCTTATCTAGACACCATTAATTACTGTCCATCTCCCTCAATTTTTTACTATTTTTTTTCCTTCTGACTTCTCCTCGTGATGTGAAGCTGCAAAACGAGAGAGATCAAAAACACTGTGCCAAATTCAAGGGAAAGATGACTGAAGCGGGGGAATAGCAAATGCAGGGATTCTGCCAGTGAGACAGGCCTTTCTTCTCTTTTTAACCACAGTCTGTCAGGCTGCCCTCGTGCCAAGAAAAGTGGGATCAAGATTACCCCGACAAAGGATGATAAAGAAGACCCAGAGCTGATGAAGTAAGTCTGGAAAATAACTCCTGAACAAAGCTTGTCACTCCATCCCCTTTGCCTCACACAGATTTACGTGGGGGATCAGCACCCACCCCACATCCCTCCTCAGTCACGCTGCTTTGAGCATCCTCTACTGAAGCTCTTTGCTGTGTTTTGGTGTTGCAGTTCTGAGATTTGATGGAAAAATTGGGTGGTGGTGGGGTAATGCTCTATTTTTTCTTATTTGTTCCTGCAGATGTGAAAGGTAGGCTGGTAGGGCCCTCTCTGCTAGCTGTACTTTATATAATTCCAGAAAAATCACACCAGTGTTGTAAATGAGGGTAAAACCCCACGTCAAGCCAAACATTACAGGTTTTGGGGAAGCAATGGGCAGGCAAGGGCTGATGGACTGGCTCCAGTGCCAGGAACACAGAAGTAGAAACTACCCAGCTCTGAGTTGGGTCAGGACCTGGTAACCCTGAATAAACTGTGTTTTGTAGAGTCTTTGCCAGGGCAGAATATTAGAAGTGAACTGAAAAAACCTTTCTCTGCTGCCTCAGGCTGAAGTTTTCAAACATCCCAGGGGGTTTATTCCTGCGGGGAATAGAGATTTGAAATCGCTTAGTCCACCTCAGGAGTTTTCACGAGCTGTGAAATC
Organism: Corvus kubaryi; assembly: GCF_017639235.1. Classification (NCBI taxonomy): domain Eukaryota; kingdom Metazoa; phylum Chordata; class Aves; order Passeriformes; family Corvidae; genus Corvus; species Corvus kubaryi. The sequence goes on along the minus strand of NW_024580668.1, from coordinate 6,350,494 downwards.
CATTTGTCCTGACTTTTAGCAAGTCTGAGCATCACAGGCTCAGCACGTGGGGTCTGGATCTATATCTCCTTACACACCTATACATCAAAGGCAACACTGACTCCAGGACCCTATTTTTTATTGTTACCTCAGAGCATTTCCAGCCTTTCTGGAGCCTGTCCACTCACCCAGCAAGTGCAGGTGGAAGGGGGTAAAAAGAAACATGGAAAAAATTATCAACCCCCTCCAAGAGTTTCTGGTTGCCCCTGAGCGCTGGCATATCTGTTCAAACCCCGTTGGCTCAGCACACTGTCTCCAAATGGATCTTTTTTTACTTATTTTAGCCCCAGGGCAGGTCTTGCCCTCACAGAGGATCAGAGGTGGATATCTCCATGTGCTCAGGTTTTGGCCTGGAGCAGAGGCTGAGCCAAAGCAGGACCCAGTGGGTGTGGAAGAACCCTGTGGGGTCTGTGGGAAGCCGGGATGTGCCCACTGGGGGGGAAGAACCTTTCAGAAAAAGATGATATTTGAGCCATCTGCTCTGTTCTTCCTCCTCAGTCTACAGGAAGGAAAGCCTCCCAGTTAAATGAGCCGTGTGATAATTAGCAGGATTTAGGAGACTTTATTAAAAATTAAGCAACCTACTTGTGAATTTGTGGGAAAAAAGCCTCTTTTGGCTCAAATACACTGAATTGCTGGTGGTGTTGCAATGCTGTGCCATTAACCAGTGACACAGGGAAGGAAAGGACAAGGAGCAGACTGGTGTTGTGCAAGTGCTGGCTGTTGTACCTTTGCTCTCACCATGGTTGGAGCCCCCAGCTGGGAGGTCACCCCTCTGCATGGTTTCCCCGGGGACATGTGCCCTGTGGAGCTGGGGAAGCTGTGGTTTTGCTCATTTGTGCCTTCCCCATTCAGGGCAGGACAGGGCAGGAATGTGCCAAGCAGTTTCCCCAGTGTGGTTTCTCTGCACAGAAATCACTTCCCAGTGCAAGGAGAAAAGGGGTTTTTGTGTGGCTGTTTTGTTATGGTTCAGCTGGGCCTTGTGTAGGAGCATGGGATGGGCTGGCAGGACAGCCACAGCAGAGTGAGGGTCCCCACCAGCATCCTCACCAGGGGTTGGGTTTCTCCTAGCCCACCCTAAAGATGCAAACACTGGGAAGGTAAAATGGCAAGAAATCATATAATTGTTTGGGTTGGAAGGGATCTTAAATCTCACCTCATTCCAACCCCCTGCCATGGGGTGGGACACCTTCCACTAGAGCAGATTTCTCAAAGGCCCATCCAGTCTGGCCTTAAACACTTCGGGCAGGGGGGCATCCATAGATTCTCTAGATTCCAGGCTCCAAATGGCGTTGGAGGATTTTCTGACTCCTAGAAACCTAATGTCATCCACCCCCAGAGAGGCCTCGTGGGACCATGGACATGGGTGCAGGAAGTGTGGGATGGGCTGTGAGGGTCTCTGTGGCAACAGGAGGTGAAGGCATTCCCTAACATCCCATGGCCCAGGCACCAACCCCCCCTCTTCCAGTACACCCAGGAGGAACAGAAGCTCCTCTGAGATGTGCAAGACAACGTGGCACAACAATCCCTGGCTGGTGCCTTCCCCCAGCCTGTGGAAGTGTTTGTTCCACCACCCACGGCAAGGTGCGCCCGGTGTGGGTTTACGTTAAGGAGCTTTGGCTCTAAATCCTTCCTCCGTCTGCACCGAGCTCCGCTTGGAACCCGGCCGAGTTTTGCACATCGTCACCGAGGAGAAAGTCATTTAGTGCCTGTTGTTTCTGCTGTTCATCCTTCAAGTAATTTGCTGCAGACGTGATTGAACAGATCGCCTCAACCTTCAGCGAGCCCACAGAGCGGAAGCACCCACAGGTGTCCAATTGATCAAATGCTACTGGTGCTCCCACTAAATAATAATATTGTAAAAAAAAATAATTTAAAAGATGTCCAAGACAGATGTTTTGCAGAATAAGGCTCTGGTTTATTTTTTAACAATGAAAGTGTAATAAAAGTTAAATTAACGGTGTAAAATATGTAATGGCTGGGCCGTAATGGCTGCATATGAAATGCTGGGGTTTGTCTCTTTCTCTCTTGCTCTTCCCCCCTCTCCCCCTTCTCCTTTTCCTCCTGAGGATTCAGTAATTTGCTCGTGATCATATAAAAGCAATGATGTTATGAATTTACTGAGGATCCTGCTGGCAGGGATATTATAAGTGAATTGTGCTGCATTTGCAGCTGATTAAAATCGAGATCAGCATTTTTCAAATTATCTTGGGAAAAGGCTGGGTGTAGGCCCCCCCCCTTTGCTGTCATCTCCCTTTTGTGTGGAATGTAAACAATCAGGGCAATAATTTCTGCGGTGAAACACAGCTTGCGATTTTCAGGAGCAGCTCCGCGAATGTTTTTGCTGGGGAGCCTCAAAGTCCCTAATTGCTCCCAAACTGAGGATATGGAGATTGTTTTTGTCATTTCTTACCTCCTTCCACCTCCCCTATTTTTGAGTAACCTCCCTTGAGTAATAAACTTTTAACTGTATTTATAATTGACAAGCATTTTTAAAACAAATGCAAACCCCAGCAGAAACCCTGATAGATACATGGGGCTTGTGGGATGGCTGGATTTAGGGAGAATGCCATTAGGTGAGGAGGGAGGAAAGAGGTGCCTTTTAGAGAGCCACTTGTGTGCTTGGCAGCAGCACAAGTTGTGTTGGTGCTTCCACGAGGCTCCTCACAGTTCCTGTGTGTTTCAACTGGCAATAAGGAGGCAGAAGTCTGGCAGTGGCAGGGCTCGTGTGCTGCCTCGATGATAATTCCCACTTTATCCCCTTGTGAGCGTGGGTTGATCTCCCCAGAGACAGGATGTGAGCCAGGAGGAGGAGGAGGAGGAGGCAAGCGAGGCCATGCCGTGGCTGCAGGCTGAGTGATGGCCCAGTGACTTGTCCTGTCTGAAAGGGTGCAGGCTCAGAAACCCCTTGGACGCCCTCCTGGCAGGAACAGGGCTGCAGCTCTTTGTGCACAGCCTGAACAGCTCCTGGCTCAGGAACTGGCTCCTGGGGAGGGCTGTGTCCCCAAGGGCACAGACAGTGCTCCTACATTGTGTTGACTGTGCTAGTGGAAGGTGATAAGCGATGAGTCTGAGTTCATCAGCAGCGACACCGGGCAGAGCCAGCAGTACGTGTGTGATGGTTCAGTGTGAGTGTCAGCCTCGGGGTACATCAGGATCCCATGTCAGGCAGCCCAACCTGCCATTTTTGTCCCCAGTGAGGCACCAAATACCTGGTTTCTGACACCATTGGGACCTACTTTTGCTTCACGTGATGTGACCTCCACAGACTTCCCTCCCGCAGAATTCTCCTTGATTCTCTTTGGCTCTTTTGAAGGAGCAGTTCGTAGCTCTTAATTTCCCATCTGCTATTTCCATCAACCAAGTACCTCCCCTCTAAACTCCAGACGAGACTCAAATGCAAACGCTCTCTTCCCAGGCTTCCTCATTCCTGCTCCTCAATAATTTCCTTACGCCTTTATTCCTTCCTTTTGTTCCTTCCTCTTGATTACTGTGCTGTAACTTGGGGTGATTCCCTGTGCCCAGGTGTCCGGTTCCGGGCTGTGTTGGGCTGGGACACATCAGTGGCAAATACGCGTCTCACCGGAGCGCCTCCGGGTGCCCTCTGGCAGCCCGCAGGCAGAAGGAAGGATCCCTCAACGGCTCCTCATTTTCCTGGAAGTCCTTGAAGAACGAAGGCCCAACCTGCCCCACCCCAGGCTGTGATGGTTCTGGCCATGCCAACGGGAGCTTCCTCACTCACAGAAGGTAAATCCCAGGGTTCAAATCAGTGTGTGATGATGTTGCTGTGGACTGATTACCTGCCCCAAGATGCTGCTTGAGCAGTGTTCAGCTCCTCAGGCAAGGCTCAAGAACTGGTGCTTTTGATGTTGAGTTCAGTCAGGTTGAAGTTTACTGAACAGAGAAATGTGTGGTTATTTTGATATTCACAGAATCACAGAACGGTTTGGGCTGGAAGGGACCTTAAAGATCACCTCACTCCAACCTCCTGCCACAGGCAGGGACACCTTGCTCTGTCCCAGGTTGTTCTAAGCCCTGTCCAACCTGGCATTGGACACTTCCAGGGATGGGGCAGCCACAGCTTCTCTGGGGAACTCTGGCCTCCCCACCCTCACAGGGAAGAATTTCTTCCTAACCTCTAATCTAAATCTCTATTTGCATGCTGGAACAGAACTTGAGCACCACAAATAGGAGTCTGGTGCCCAAGAGAACCAGACTCATCTCCCCCTCCTCACCTGGCACAACTCTCTTAGGAAGCAATGTGTTTTTAATCTTTGCTTAAAGAAAATTGCTTCTCACTTTATAAATGGGGAGTTTTGTGGCATTATTCATAAAGCAATTTCCTCTGTTCCATAAAAAGCTTTTAGAAGAACTGTCTCGCAGCTTGAATTCCACCAAATGGCACATGCTCTTATGTTGGAACATAAGCACCTATAAATACTGAGAGTTTATGAAACCCATTTTTACTTGTTTTTCAGTTTGTCAGGGTGTCCAAGAGCTACTTTTGCTGGGAAGAAAGGAAAACTCTCAGGGGATGAAATTCTCAACACAAAGTTCAAGACCAGCGATGGTAAGGTTTTTCACTCCTTTGCCTTGCAGGCGTGTCAGGGTATTGAGCCTGTGGATCTTTTTCTTAATAGACTAGGGAGATTTCAGCTGAAATCTAGACACAGATTTCAAGGACACCCATTCCTTGGGTTTTCTGGGTGCTTGTGGTGGCATGGTACCAGTCTCACTCCTTGAGTCACATATTTTAAGGGAGCAACAATAAAGAAGGCAAAAGAAGTAATGCTGAAATTCAGATTTTTTTTCCCTTCATATATTCACTGGCATTTTTACAAATCCCTTGCAGTCGTTCAGCAATTTTCACCTATTCAGGGCTTTTAATACTGAGATATTTCTGGATCTGGAATTTTGTTAGCAATGGCACTTTGCATTTCCAGTGCTATTACTGAGCTTTCTGTGGTATTTGACAAGTTTCAGGCATTGAACTTGAATACTTAGATAGTTTGGAACCTATAAATACCTGCCCTCCTCTAGAATTATTGCTTTATTTTATGGACCTTGTAATTTCTCATCAAGACATGCATTAGTTTTTTAAGTGGCATCATTCCAAACTCAGGATTGGAGAAAGTGACCTGGTTGTTAAGGACAATCAACCTTGCTGGGTATGGGGATATGTTGGACTCCAACTGCTCTGCTGTCCTTTGCTTTTGCATTTGCATATTGACCTGTTCAAGTATCATTGAACTGTGATGATAAAAACATTAATTATAAAAAAAAAAATAGAAGAAAAAAGGCAGGTGAGAGGTATGTCCTGTTTAGAGAGGATGGTGCAGCAGGATGGGCTCAGCAGAAAGCCCAACACTTTTGTTTTACCCAAGAGCATTAGCTGACTGCCCGTGACCTTCCCTCCCGCAGTTCTGGAGAACGATGAGGAGATCAAGCAGCTGAACAAGGAGATCAGTGAGCTGAACGAGTCCAACTCAGAGATGGAAGCGGCCATGGTGAAACTCCAGTCCCAGGTTTGTCCATGCATTCAAGCCCAGGGGTGCAGGGTGTTGGTGGGTGCCACTGGTGAGGGTTGGTAACCCTGCCATGCTCCTTGCTCCACAGATCTCCACCATGGAGAAGAACCTGAAGAACATTGAGGAGGAAAACAAAATCATAGAGGAGCAAAATGAAGCCCTGTTCCTGGAGCTCTCAGGGTTGAGCCAGGCTCTCATCCAAAGTCTTGCCAATATCCGCCTTCCGCACATGGTAAGAAACTTCGACAGTGCTCGGCCCGAGCCGGCGTCACCGAGGGAGCTGTGCCAAACCCAATTCATGATAAGGCTTATTCACAATTAAAGAGTGGGAGAATTTCTTTCCGTACACCTATGTGTCCTTTATAAGATCAGTACTTTTCCCTTATCTCTGAAGCTTGCATTTTATCTCCCTTTTGTTGTCATTTTCTGCTGATCTCCCTTTGTATCTATTGTTCTGTCTCATTACATCTGGAAGCACTATCACAAAATAGGAAACTTTATCAAGGGCACCCAGTGCCTTTTAGGCTAAGACAGCACAAGCAGAGATCAGGAGGGATTGGATTTCAACGTCAGAAAGATCTTAGAGCTCCTATTATAATGCAGGTAGTTTCAATTCAGTTTTGAATAGCTGGCAGCTAAAGAATAGCATTCTTAAAGAGAGTGTATTTTGTTTAATTTAACAAGGTCTAACAGCCCACAGCATGTTACCATAGAGTTACTGAGAAATGAAAAGACTGCATTAAAATAGTAAAACCACAAAAGGCTATTAATTACCTTCTCTCTATTCCCAGGAATGTAATTACTGTTGTCAAAACCAGGTGTGTGGAGGTGGGGCTCGTGTTGTTGAGAAAGCTGTCCTCTTACAACTCATAAAGACCATTGCAATGATCAGAGGAACAAGCTTTTGATTTATTTTTTCTTCCATCCTTTTTTTTTTTTTTCTTTTTCTTTTTTTTTTGGGAATCCTTTTCATTGGGGTTTGTATTTAAATTCAGGCTGGCTGGAGAGAAGCCATCCTCCAGCAGAGCAGTTTTGGATAGTATTCACCCAGCTGCCTAACTGGCAGAAAACCACTCGCTGAGAGCTTTTTTGTTAAATATTTGACACATAAAGGTCAAATAAACTGTTCAGCAAATATTTTTTCAAGGTTTCAGGCAACTCCAATTAAATGATGCCCATGAGACTTGTATGCTCATTTTATTCCCGTTCTTTTTCTTCCTGCTCTCTCTTTTCCCCCACTAAGCCCAAGTTAGATATTTGCAATGCCCCTCAAAAGCAGAAGCTGTACTGCAGCAGAGAGCTGGGCTGGGCAGCTGTGAGCCCAAGGTGACCTGACTTTGACTCTGGTTCTCTCCGTGATGTTTCAGCAGTCCTGTCGTCCTCCAGCCCTTCATTTCCATGCCTTAATTCAGCCTCCAGCCTGTCAGGCTGCCTGTACACACTTAACCTGATGCTGTTAATAGTTCCACAAGGCCAGTGCATAAAATTAAGGACCTGGTTAAGATCCGGTGGGATCAGGGAGATGATGAGATTGCCGTAGGTGCAGCACTGCACACAAAAAAGCTCCGATGGGGAGACCTTTATCTGTCTGTACATACAGAGAATCATGGAATGGTTTGGGTCAGAAGGGACCTTAAACCTCACCTTGTTCCAGCCCCCTGCCATGGGTAGGGATAGCTTCCACCAGACCAGGTTTCTCCAAGCCTGGCGTTGAGCACTTTCAAGAGGCCACAACTTCTCTGGGCACTAAAATACACAGAAGGTTTATTGCAAAGACTCTCATTCGCTTCCTGCTCTTCTACTAACACTTTTATTTGGCTTTTTTTTTTTGGCTGCAGGAACCAATTAGTGAGCAGAACTTTGATGCCTATGTGAACACGCTGACAGACATGTACACTAACCAGGAGTGCTACCAGAACCCGGAGAACAAGGACCTGCTGGAGAGCATCAAGCAAGCCGTCAAAGGCATCCAGGTGTAGTGCCGTGGGATGGAGAGCAGCAAGCAAACAGACTGTAAGATGGAACTTTCCCTCCAAGTATTCAGGTTTACAAGTTAGAAAACTTGTTTAATGAATGAAAAAAAAGAAAAAAAAAAAAGGACCAAAATGTAACCAAGAGGCCATTTCTGAGACATGGAACTGATCGAACTCAATGTTCTCGTTTACTTAACTTTGGACCTTCTTGAGAAAAGTGGGATTTTTTTCTACCTGGACCACAAGGTAGATCAGGATGGAAGGTTAAATTCTCCAGTAGGCTGTGGGGCTTGGTAGCAGGTGAAGAGCAGGCATCTTTCATGAGTTGCTGTGCTCTTGCAGAGTTGATCCAAGGGTTAAAATGTTACAAGAACAGGGTCTTGTCCGATCCAAGACTAGTGTATGACTGGCTTAAACCCTCATGTTGTCTATGGTCGTATGTCCAGATCACCTACTCACACATGAGTTATGTTCTATGTTGCTACAAGTGCTGGAGCTGCAAGCTACCTGTAAATCTGAACCTGTGCTGGGCCTCCCAACCGTGAAGTGTTCAGATATCCACTGGGCATGGGAACTCTGAAGTATTATAAAGTAGCTTATTTTTATTTTCTGAAAGAAATCTGAAGAGCAGTTCTGGATCTCCAGTGGAAAGCGCAATGGAAAAAAGGTTCTCAGGGAAGCTTTTGGAGTTTGCAACTACAGTATTCCTTTGTCTGTCTTAAATATGAGAGTAGCTATTATGAATAGGCCAATTCCAGATATTTCAAACAGAAGAATTTCTTTAATGTGTCATGGTCCGGTGTATATGATTTTTTGGAAATCTGTTTGATGACAGTTCTGGTTCTTTTCATTATTGTGATCATCCCTACAGTGGCGCAGTACTGCCAGTCCAGAGATCATACATCAATGCCAGAGAACGGTTGAGATTGCAATGAACAAAACAAAACAAATCAAAAAGAAGCAAAAACCAACAAAAAGAGAGATGTTAATTGATGGCCAGAAAAGTGCTTATGTACCGTGAACCAGGAGTTGATTTCTTACACGTATCCACAGGGCAATGAGGACGGTTTGGTTTGGTGTTCTAGGATTTGCGTGAAATCACAGCGCGAGCGCCATTCTGCAACAAAAAAAAAAGGGAAAAATGGAAAAGAAAAAGAGGATTCAGGTATTGGGAATTCTTCCAAAGAAGCAGTTGTAAGCAGCTGGGTACATGCAGCCCTCTGTGCATTTAGAGAACAACTCTATGAATGTCTTTGCAACGCTGCTCTGCAGCAGCCGCTCCATGGCCAGGGCCAGCTGTCACCCCACGGGGCTGCTCCTCACCTTTGCTCCCATCCGGAGCTCGCTTCCTTCTCCAAACACTTCAGTGAGGCAAAGCCCCCTGAGGGGTCCCAGCGTGGGGGCATCCCACATCCCATATCCTGCATCCCTCCCGGCCATGGGGTGGGCAGAACTGGGGAGGATCTTGTTGACCCCAGCTAAAGGCAAGACTGTGGTGTCATTTCGAGCCAAATCCTGTAGATATTTAGGGTGTAATTCACAATTTGGAGAAGTCAGTGGAAAGTCCTGGTGACTACCATGGCCACTGGATCCGGCCTGGAAGCCCATGAGTGGCTTGATTGGAGTTGTCCCCCGTGTTGAGTTCCATAGGGCAGTTGGCCTGCGTGGGTTTGCTCCCATAATTAAGTGTTTGCAGGATCAGGCTCCACGAGTTCACTTACTTTAGAACCCATTCCAAGTGCAAAAATAGAAAAGAAAAGGTAAAAAAAAAAGGTATAAAATTTGAGGTGTTAAAAACACAACATTCTTAACATGTAAATAGAGTCCAAATTGATTGTGACTGCAATTCAGTTAGTATTTAAAAGTAGAGAAATTGCACTTACTGGAAGAAAGAGAAGAAAAAAAAAAGTAGTTAGTTTAATTATCCTGTAAATTATTTAATTTTGGCAAGATGTATGTAATTTATATTTACAACACCTTATGTTAACTTTTTGCTATTTATTTAACTTTTTTATTTATTAATTTTATACTTATTTTAAACTGGACACTGCACCATAGAAATGAAGAAAAAAGAAGCAAAAAAAAAGTTAAAAATTAAAACCTTTGACCATAAAAAATGATATTCCAAAAAAAAAGAAAAAAAAGAAAAAAAACCCTATCTACAACTCCTACTTGTAATTTTGATGCAACCAAGTTATTTTTTATATATTTTGTTATTTATTCTTTTAATGATGGGAATTTTTTTAAAGATATTTTATAACTGAGACATTTTGATAATTTTTTGGTTTGTTTTTTTGCGGGGGCAGGGGCACTGGGGGGAAGAGAGACTTTTTCAGTTTTTCTTTTCTTTTTCATTCATATTGTTTCAGGCACTGATAACAGGAAATGAAAATTCTGTATTTATTATTTATTTAATATTTAAGTCGGGAAAAAAAATGAACTGTGCTCTTGTTGTATATTTATTTTGTCGTTTGTGTGTTGGTTATGTGATGACTGAGTACTTGTTTATGTGAAGGAATACTGTTAATATTTAAATAATAAAGAGTCACATTGAAAGTTATAGCAGGCTACATGTTATTCTGTGAAAACGAATACTGTGATCTACTTTCCTCAGGAAATGTATTTTGCAGACAGAACTTCCTTATGTACTGGCAGGGTTATTTCATAATAAAACCCAGTTCTGTTTGTGACTTTAGTTCCTATGGTCTTTCTTCGAGCTGCTGCCAATGTGTCCCCACTGGGCTTTGTCCTCGTCCTGCACCATGACTTGGGGGTGGTCAGAATGTCCCTGCTGACCTGGAGCTCCAGGCAGGGACTGTGCACTTCCCACCTGGCTCTTCCCACCTCCTAAGCTGGGGGATTTAAGGGGAATTTAGGTTTGATATCTCTGAAGGCTTTGGAGAAGGAGCTGCCACCACCCGGCCAAGCACGTGCTTAAAATCCCACTAGTGCTGTGATGGGGAGAATCATAAGTCCCAGGAATGCTGCAGGCAGAACTCCTCTGGGCAGGACTTGCCCCCTGCAACCCCAGTGCTCCACATCCCCAGGAGTGCAGGAACACCTCTGCTATGGATGCAGGTTGAGAGAGCTGGGGTGTTCAGCCTGGAGAAGAGAAGAGCCTCTTCCAGTGCCTGAAGGACCTCCAAGAGAGATAGAGAAGGACTTGGGGAAAGGGTGTGGAGGGACAGGACAGGGGGGATTGCCTTCACACTGACAGAGGGCAGGGTTAGATGGGATATGGGGAAGGAATTCTCCCCTCTGAGGGTGGTGAGGCCCTGGCACAGGGTGCCCAGAGAAGCTGTGGCTGCCGCATGCCTGGAAGAGTTCAAGGCCAGGTTGGAAGGGGCTTGGAGCAACCTGGGATAGTGGAAGGTGTCCCTGTTCATGGCAGGAGGTTGGAATGAGATGGTCTTTAAGGTCCATTCCAGCCCAAACCATTCCAGGATTTCATGATCTTGTGGCTTTGTGCTCCCACAGGTGGTGTGTGAGCAGAGGAGATGCCATTGGGAGTGGTACGGGAGATGCCAGCCCTGGGATGCGACACAGAGATGGACACTTTTCCCTCCTGGATTTCCAAAAAGCTTCACCAAACTGATCTCTGAGGTTTAGCTCAAATGCTGGGCAGTGGCTGGTTTTTGTCAACAAGATTCGCTCAGTTGCCTCAACCCAACTGTGATGTTCGCAGATCGCCCTCCTGGAAGAATGGAGCCTTTTCTCCGGTAAGAGTTTATGTTTTGAAGCTGCGGCAATGAAGAGAATTTTTCACTGATCACTGTGTTGGAGACATAATTTCTAAAGTTGCCAAAATTCAGTTTTGCTCTGCTGTAGCTGAGGTGAAATAGGGTAAATCACGTTAAGGCCATTTGGAGCTGAGTGAATTGGATCAAATGGGAATTTCAGGCAGGTTCATCACCAAGAAATTCAATTGTCTGATTAACTGAACTGAACTTCTCTGTCTGTCCCTGCACGGAAGCACAAGCACTGCTGGGTTACAGCAGAAGGAGGTGGTCCTACCACAGGCATGAAGGTAAAGGGAGCAGAGTGAAATACAGCCAAAAAGGTAAGAACTGCAGTCAGAAAAGCATAGAGAAAAGTTTGGGTTTCCTAAAGATTTCCTAAAACCTTTCCTTGAGCATGTACATGGCCATGGGTGCTCACTGGAAGTTTTTTTGCCTTCATTTGCTGTCTGCAAGGTGTGCTGGGGCAGTAAACTGGCAGAAGCTTAAGAAAGGCTTAGGATCCCTTAGCCAGTGGTCCCAAATGCCTGAAAACAAACACCCCCAGCAAGGAGGACTGCTGGAGATGGAGCCACGCTTGCTCAAGAGTCCCAAGGGCAAAGTTTGAGGCTTTGCTGGACATAACTTGGAGTTGATGGGATTTTGTCCCTTTCTCACAGGAGGAAAAGCAGCTGGACTCATGTTCACTTCACCGGCTGGCACATTGTTTTCCTGAAGGGCACGTAATTGTTTTATGGGGGTTTCGCCTGACTTTGCAGTGCCGAGCAGTTCCTTGTGCCAATATTTGATTATGATGATCGAGCTAATAGACGTGCTCGCCTGTCCTTCCTTAACGAATTGGCTGAGCTGGATAATAGAGCGCTCAGATTTGTGCTAAATTGCAGCTCGGGGAGCCATCACTGGGAGATGTTATCTTCTTGGAACTGGTGTCCTTTATCGCAGGGAAGGGAATTGAATTGGTTTAAGATGGTACACTGTCAGTTTATAGGTGTGCTTAGGAGAGCTCTTAAGCCTCCTGCAGCGGGCGTAGGGTGAGAGCAGAATGTCAGAGCAGTATGGGGTTTGGCTTCAAGGATGCCAGGGAAAAGATACTCGTCAGCATATGGTTGTCTCTAAACATGTCGATAAACCATTGACCAACGAGCCTCATTTGGCCTCGCTGATACCACTGTTAATTGTTAAAAGCTGCTAATGACCCATTCCTCCAGTGGTACCTTCCACTTGTCAGCGTTGACCTAATCTCTCCCAGAGCAGCGCTCCAGCCATGGCTTTCAGCTGTAAGCAGTGAGGGGGGGGTTCTTTCCCAGCCTCGTGCATTTTTTCTGATTGTTGTTCCCCTTGCCCCACAGCTCCTCTGAGTGAAGCCTTGAACCACCTCACCCCACTCCCACAACCAAGGGGTCCTGAAAAACACACAGCTGGGTGGTCAGGAAGGGGTTGCCTCATTCCCATCAGGTTACTGGGGAGAGAAGGCCACTTTGCTCTTCAGAGATGCCATTTAGCATCAAATTCATCCCCTCTGGGCCTCAGAAAGACAATGCTGAGGCTGGGAAGCAATGGGATAGGCTGGAGATGACACCGCAGCCAATGGAGCAGCCCTGAGCTGGAAATTGCTCCAGCACAGCTTGGTTGGATATAAAGGCTCTGGCTTGCACTTGTTAGCACACTCACTTCTCCTACACTTTTACGAGAAGATATATCCTAAAATGACCTCCCACTTTGTACAGAAGGGCTTGTGCGATTGAGGCTTTGGAAAGCATGAGGATAATGCATTCTTCAGACAAACAGCTCTTGTTACTCCAGCTGCCTTCATCCCTGTCTCTCAGCGGGATGAATAAACCAGAAATTGTCGTAGAAACGGTAGTATCTGTTTTAAAGACACTTTCGACCCTGTCAACAAGGAAGTATAAGAACCTCTAAAGCCTGCCTTCATTTCTATGACTGCAGTGCTCCTTTGTTTAAGTGACAGGGACTATCTGTGATGACCTGAGGAAAAATGAGCCATGAAGGGGCAGAACAAGGACATATTCTCTGCCTGAGCTTCCCCAGAAGGACCTGTCCATGCCAAGATGCCCTCGCAGCATCCTGCCCACAGCAGGTTAACACCAGCACATCCTTATTGAAACCAGGATATGCCAAAACTTTTCCTTGCCTCTTCCTTACTCACACCAAGGCCCAAAGTCCACCTACACTGAGCATGAGGCAATGGTTTGGACTCAAACAGGGGCTAACCTGGCCTTAGCACTGCAGGGGAGTTGGTTTTGCTAAGACAAGTCCAAGATCAAGGTCCTCAGGTTTTGCCATTTGTTAGAGGACTCCTTCTCAGGCTCCAATATTTAATAATCCAGCCTAATCATGCTGAGGCTGTTTAGCAATTAAATAACATAAATCCAGAAGCTAGATTAATAAACAGTCTGGTCTGTCTAGAGCAGTCTACAGGGTGGAGAGATAAAACTATAAAATATTTATTACCAGCTTGGGGATGAAGTCATTAATTTAATAACTACCCATTGCTTTGCTTCTTACAGTTGTTAGCAGTCTGAAGGTTGCAGAAGATTAGGTGGGAAACTTACTGCTTCCCTGCTGAGTGGAGCCTTTCCCATGAAAGCCAGGGCCCAGCTCCCATCTGTCACCCCATTACGTTTGGAGGTGGTGAATATATTACTGTGCCGCTTCCCAAAATAAAACAAAACAAAATTTCTGCTGGCCACATGGCAACCCTCCGTGGGATTTAATGATGACACTGCCCTTTGTGCACAAGGCCACTTCCAACAGCTGTAGAGACTGAGGCAGGGGGATCTTTGACCACACGCACGACGTGGCTCCCACGGTGAGCACGGCCCCAGCAGCACCGCCAGTGCAAGTGCCTTTGGGGACCAAAGCTTTGGCTGCCTCTTGTCCTGAGATGTCGGGAGCACTGTCTGAGCCTCCCTCATCAAGGATTTCTCAGTGGGTCTTCATGTTTTCAGGAGAGGGAACAAGGGTATTAGTTGTGTCCCTGCCGTGATGTGATATTGGGGAGCATCCAGGACTTGGATCCACGCATCTGCTTTGCAGTGATTATGGCTAGAGTCCCCTGATGAGCGTGGTCCCCCGCTGACAGCTACGATTTGCAGCGATGTTGTAGCAAAAGTCACGGGGGGAGAGGGAGGGAGGGCGGCTGTGCGCCCTTGGCATGTTTTGTCATCAGTTTCATCCAGGGACAGCAAAGAGGTGCCAACTGAGGGAGTGGGGTTTGAGCGGGAGCAGCGTGTGATGTGGGACATCACTGCTGATGAGGGGCTGAAACACTGCTAATCCTCCCCAATGGCTGCACTGACAGCAAAGGTAATCCAATTCCCCAAATAATTTAATCAAATTGTTAGCCTGTTTTTTAAAATAAATAAACTAAAAACAGGCACGGCCTGTGAACACCAACCACAGCATGGATGAACACAGGGGTGCAGCCAGCCAGCCCTGCCTGGCCTGTGACTGCTGACTGGCTTGGGAGGGACCAGCTCCAGCAGCTCTTAGTGTCCATGCCTGTTCCTGAGAAGGGCAGGGGAAACAGCTCAGGGAGTACTGAAGGGTCCTGGGGGGCTCCTGTCTTGACAGAGCTCAGCCACCAGCCTCGGAAGAACCCTGTTGTCCATGGGCATCCCCAATCCTCCTCCAGTCTCGGAGAGCTGCAGAGCCACAGGACTGATCCCAGGCAAAGCAGGAATGAGTGGGAATCCTAAGTGGGTGCCTTGAGGAAGTCAGAAAGGTCAACAGGAGAGAAGGTGGGCAGGGATGGAGAAAGGCATCTATGCTGTCCAGGCGAGAAAGGAAGACAACAGCTGTAAAATAGTGCTCTGGCTTCTGAGGCTCCCACAAAGGAGATCCTTGCATGAGGTTTGTGGGCAGCTCAAAACAGACAAGTCCAAACCTGGGTCTCCAAGTACTGGAGATGAGAAGCTCTGGACAGATGGATCAAATGAGATATCTTGGCCTAGATTTTGCACTACGGTTTAATGACATCATGCTGTGCTTTAGCACAGAGAGAGTGAGATTTTAGGGGTACTTTTAGTAGGGTAGGGAGGAGAAGGAAAGAGAGAGAGAAAATTCTCGTGAATCACAACAGACCTGCAAGATATTTCTATTGTCACCCCAAAAGTAACAGAAATGATTCTGCAGAGCATTCACCTCAATTTTTCTCTCACAGCAGACTAATTTGGAACTGTCAGCACAAGTATCTTTGTCCTGACCATCCTGTACATCCAGCACAGGCAGGGCTAACTGCAGAGGCCCCACTCCAGTATCATGTCATCGCATTACCCTTTCATTTCTCTTATCAATGCTGCCATTCAGTTCCACTCCTTTTTCCCAGCCCTTATCACAGTGAGCCAAAAAAGTGCAGACCATCAGTCAGGAGGGAAAAAAAAAAAAAGAAGAACAGGTGAAATTCTGATTTTGTCAGCTAAAATAGCTTCCAGATGAGCTCTGCCCACAAAGAAGCTGAATCTTGGTGATTTAGTTGCCAAATTTTACATTTTCTCCCTCTCCCCCATCTCTCCTCTCATCTCCGAGCTCAAAGTGGAGTCCTGACACTGCAAAGCATTAATAGAATTAGTGTCCTGCTATAAACTGTTCACTGGGGCTTGTTAGCTCAATTGTTGATGCTAAATTCTTATCAGCAGAGACACCTAAAAGAGCATTAATCAAGAAAGGCTGAACTCCCCGCTTGGGTCACAGAAATTTAATTAAACCCCAAGTAAAACTGGAAAATCGTTTTGAAAAGAGAAGAGATGAATGCAAAATGTTTTTCGTCATTTGACTCTGCACCTCGGCAGTTCAAACCCTCAGCCGTGATTTCAAAGAGAATTTTGCCACAGAAAAGGTTGAGGGAAACACAGATAAGACTCTCCTCTGTGCCTCCTTTAATACAAGGTCCTGATGCTCATCCAGGGTAAATAAAATATGGAAAACCACCAACTAAGGCCTGTTAAAGACCTGCACCCACTAATGCAAAAGAGCAGAATGCATGACCAAGCAACACAGTGATCTCCTTGAGTAAGGTTCTGTTATGGTTAAGGTCGTGTTATGGTTATTCATTTACAGATTTGCATCTATTTTCCATTTGCTGTGCAAAAAGTCTCATGCAGCAAACCATTTATTTGGCAGATGCAGAGAAATATCAGTATTGGTACGACCTCATGTGGGATATTGTGTGTATTTCTGGGACCTCTCCTTGGAAAAAGAAAAGATTAATTTATCCCTGAACAGGTGCAGAGAAGGACTGGCAGAGTGATTAGCAGAACTGAGAGCCTATCTTAGGAGAGGAGATTAAAAGAGCTTGGCTTGTTTAGCCTAGAAAAACAAAGGTTAAGAGGGGATATGATTACTTTTCATAAATACATTCAGGGTGGGAGGAAGGGGAATGATTTTTGTTAGACGATAATATGGGTGGGAGATCAAATAAGGAATAAATTTCCACTGGAAATTTGAAGATATTTTCCTGTTGCTGGAGGAGGGAGGTTTTGGAAAGGCCTTCTGAGCAGGATGGATGAGCCCCTGTGGTCTTTGAGGGGACAAATGTGGCTAGCTCAGCCCGACCAGTGAGTCTGCAGGTAGGACATGTAGGACTGCCAAAGGCAAAGCAGGGAAGTGTGACATGGCTGCCATCTGATTGCATTTTTATTATTTATAAATCCATAAAGTCCATCGATTTTATTTAATCCATGAATCACTTGAAAGATCCGGGAATGGTTTTCTTCCTCCATCAATATGAAAAGCTTGGTTTTTGAGGATTTTTATTTGGCAGTCACCTCCTAAATCACGGCAGATGGGCCACAACAAGGCAGCAGAGGGACAGGACAGAGAGCTGCTGGTGGTCCTGGCAGTACCAAGAAGAGATGAAACACCTCTCTGCTCCATGTCCCCACTGCCAGGGATGTCTGGTGACACCTTCTCCCACTCTCAGCCAGGCTGCACCATCTCCTGGCTGCCTTCCTTCGATGACACACTTAAGTGAGATGAATCCAGGGCTTTAGGAGTCCTTTTTCCATGTGGCATTGGTTACGCACGGTGCAATCCAGTGGAAATCAAGACATATGTTCTTCCTCTTGCTTCAGCAATTACTCACAGAGCCCTGAGATGAAGTGAAGCAAGAGGACACACACACACACACACACACACATAGATAAATATATATATATATATATATGTATATATACACACACATATATCATAGATATATATCCTTTGCATGGGCAGGAGGATCTCAAGCGATTTGCTGTCAGCGTGTTAATATTAATTCTAGTGTAAATGCATATGTCTGCATGCATTTGCATATATGCACGTGTGTGCATATGCATATATGGAATATTTGCATATGAAAGTGGTACAGAGCCAAACTGACCAGAAAAGACAACACAGCATTATTCTACAAAATGAAAAAAAATGGTGAAAATATACCCCTATGATTTAATGCTCCCCCAGCTCTTAATTTATGTGAGTCCTCCTGTCACTCACTAATTACCCTGTTGACTTAACCAACCATCTGTATTGCCAGGCTGCAGGTCAGCTCGGTCTGCTGGGCCCTGGCTTGGGGGCTAAAATGCATTTCTACTGTTTGATCTTCCAAATAAATAAAAACATCTCATTTTAACTCATCATCACTAAGAGTTCAGAAGTTAATTCATGCTGACTGCTGTTTTGAAAATATTTATTAAAGAAACTGTATTAAAAAAGATGAAGGTGGAAACTGTAAAACACGGGGAAATAAAGACAAGGAAAAGCAAGAAAAATCTTGGCTTCAGCTTGGCCTTATGAAAATTGCTCACTCTCAGCAATTATCTCGGCTAATGAAGGATGGAGACTGATTCTCTCTGGTAAGACAGTGGTTGCTGAGAGTCGGGACTCGTGCCTGTGAGGGTCCCTGCCCTGCCCCAGCCAGGGAGAAGATGCTGAGGTGCCACCTCCGAACCCCGTGGCAATGCCTGTACTGCTGGGGACACCTTGTGGTGCACGGCTGAGAGAGAAACGCTGCGATTTAAGTGCCACCAAACCCTGCTTTCCCAATCCTACCCCTCTTTTTCCATTTCCAGGGGCTGCTGGGGCTCTCCAAGCCAGGGGCAGCTGCCCACAGGCGTTCGCAGACAGGAGAGAGTCACTGGTCTATTGCTGACTGTAACTCCTGGCTAACAAAGCCCCAGTGAGCTGTAAGGAGGAAAGGAAGGTCTTTGTAAAGAGTAGGGAAAGAAGAAACACAGAGAATCAGTAGCTGGAGATCCGTGGAATTTCAACTGTTCTTTTTTTCTAAGTGTGGGGGTTTTTGCAACATTATCAGGCAGTTTTTGGTATCCTCCAGAGCTGGAGCCCCATGCTCTAACACCCATGGAGGTGTTTTCAGCCATAGCTACACTCTCAAAGAAAAGAGATGGGAAAAATCTGCCAGGGGAGGAGAACCAACGGGAAGCTGGGGATGAGCCCATGGAGCTGTGCCAGTGTGGCTGCCTGGGCACAGCTTGGCACGAGGGATTTGGGCCACGTGCAGCAGAGATGTGCAGGACTTAGAGGCGCAGAAAACAACCTGTCCCTGGAGGGTGACCATGTCCTTTCAGCTGCTCCCTCCCCATGGTGGTGCTCCTGACATGTTTGGGGTGCAGGCAATGAGGTGGGGATTTGCAGTGGGTAAATATCCTCCCTGTGTGTTTCTCCTGGCTAATCCCTGTAATTCTCTGGCTGGAAACAGGGGCTGCAGGTCTCACTGATCTTGGCAGTTTAAGGCTGGAAGGAATCATGAATACACCTGGGAGGGCACAGGGTACTTGGAAATTCCTTAAACACTCTTCAAGTCCTTTTTGGGCTTCCTGAGGACTCGTTGCTGCCAGAAAGAGGCACAAGCAGAGCTCTCCTCTGCCCCTGCGAGCTCTCTGCTGACAGCACAGCTGCTTTAGCAATAATTGCACATTTTTTTACCCAGCTTTTATTATAACAATTTTTGCAAACAAAAAAACCCCCTAAAAAACCAAAATCCCAACTGCTATTTTCCAAGTGATTCCAGCAGCGAGGGGAGCAGATGCTGAATGGAATCACACGTGCAAGGAGTTTGTGTGTCCTGCGTTTGCAGTTTCCAGTGCATTGCCATTATCCCTGAGCCTTCTCCGTATGAAAGATGAGGAGAGTGCAATCACCACGGCCTGGTTTGGTTGAATCAGCAAGGAGGAGTTTCAGAGCTGGGTCTCCGCGAATAATCCCATTCTCCCAGGCAGCTGTCTTCTGCAAAATGAAAGTGCAGACATCTACAGTATTACCCTGCGCCTGTTTGCAGAGTCTGCTGTTATCACGTTAATGAGGGGAGCTGAGATAATCACCTTAAAGCATAAATAAATCTCGGATGCTGATTCACTTTCTCCTATTTGAGTCTCATTTACCAGGGTAATTCTTATTTCTTTTCCGCTGCGGGCTTGTTGTGTCTGCCAAGACAGCTTTTTTTCCACAATTCATCTCCAGAGGACTTGAATTAAGAGGCCTCTTGTCTTGTTGCAGTTTTTCCTTCTCATTTTGCAGCATATGAAGTCCTAGATCCAAGGCCAGTCCAGACAATTTTATTTTATCTGCAGCATCAGCCAATGCTGGGTGGGCCACTTACATATGAAAACAAAGATACACTTTTAGAGGATAATTTCTCTCAGACAGGTGACAGGAGACACCTTTGCAAAATTTTTCCCCAGGTCACTGAAGGAGCTCACACGGGAGTGCAAAATTTAAATTCGTGGCCTATATAACCTTGGCCTAAATAACACTCAGTTGTGGGACAGGGATCCGTCACACTTGCCACAAATGGCAAGTCAGATACTGTGGAGTTTCACAATATTCCATATTTCCCTCAAGCCCCAGCCCCTGGAATCAGGTGAATCTGCATCTCACTGATTTATCCCTCAGTAAATTCACATCTGGCATTTACGGTTGCAGGGGAAAAAAAAAAAAAAAAAAAAAAAAGGTAATCCGAGCATGTGACTCAAATCGGATGTTCATCGGCTCACAATGAAGAATATTAAGCAGTTCCCACCAAATTTTTTTTCCTGATTGCCGATGATTTTTTCCCAAGCCTAAGTGATACCAGGACGCCTGGTGCTGGCCAGGCTTCACACAGGAGGGCTGCCTGTGCCAGCTGCTCACCGGCATCTCCCCAGCCCCTCGCTCCCTGCATCCCCTCCCGCATCCTGGGATGTCCTGATCCCACCAGGAGCTGGGGCAATGCGCTGTCACAGCGGCATCGCAGGGCACGAGGCTGGGAGAACTGGGACAACTGGGACAACTGGGACAACTGGGCGATGAGTTGGAGGAGCAGGTGTAGAGATGAAGCCTCGTGCTGCGAACAAGGGAAGGGCAGAGGGTCCGGGAATGGGGAAAGACATGCACGCTGGGATGGGGAGATGTTCCCAGGAGCAGTGCGATGGGACAGACGGGGAAAAACGAGAGTCACAGTCTGTGTCTGGCCCTGGTACGCTGCACTGAGTGTGCATGGCAAGGCTGTGGTAGCGGAGTGCTTTCTGGGAGAAGTTGCTGGAAGATTTCCCTGGATCTGATGGGGTCAATTCCAGCCGGCTCCATCCCTGGGACTCCCCTCACGGAACCAGCCGTGGTACAGTCCTGCCCCCCGCGCCGGCTCTGCGTGGTACGGTCCAGGGGGGCAGCAGTGGTGTGCTCCCGTTCCCCCCCCGCCTGCGGCGGTGGTGCGCTCCGCGCGTGCGCAGTGCCGCGGCCGGCGCTCAGCTGGGCAGTGTTTACAGCCCGAGCGCGCCGGCCTGGGCTGCGCCGAGCCGAGCGGAGCCGAGCGGAGCCGAGCGGAGCCGAGCCGAGCCGAGCCGAACCGAACCGAACCGAACCGAACCGAACCGAACCGAACCGAACCGAGCAGCACGGAGCCGAACCGAACGGAGCCGAGGCGAACCGAAACGGGCCGAACCTAACGGAGCCGAGCGGAGCCGAACCGAACCGAAGCGAGCCGAACGGAGCCGAACCGTGCCGAACGGCGCCGAGCCGAACGGAGCCGAGCCATCCGCTGAGGTACCGCTGTTGCCTGAATCACTGAGCGAGCTCCCCTTGGCTGCTCCCCGTGCCGTGTCGGGGCAGGGGTTCCCCGCAGGTCTGCTGGCCGTGAGCAGCTGCAGTTTTGTGCCTTGTGTATTGTTTTGAGCCCTGCCCTGAGCGTCGGGCGGTGTTGGTGTGCCTGGGCAGGAACCGCTCCAGGTCCAGGTGTTGTTGCAGACGTCTGAGCGCAGCTCCTGCCGTCGCGCTGGGCCGGTTCGTGTTCTGGTTTGTTTTTCTCGAAGGGGAAGGTGGCAACGAGGGGATGTTTGAACACTCAAAGGCGCCTCTGATGTCTCTGTTGTGGGCAGCGACCCGAATTTCTGCGTGTGGACTTGGTCCGTGCTCACATTTAGGGAAATCGCTGTTTTGCCTTGGAAGTGAGGAAAATGCACCTGGGGTTGCTGCGGAGGGAGAGGGTTTTGTTTTGAAAAGTTAAATAAAAATAAGCTCTACTTGGTTCCCATTTCCCACCAAGTGAAGCACAGATGTGCAATCACATAAAGAGAGGAGTTTGAATGTCAGAGTTTTAAGTTCTGCCTATAAAGCCTGCATTTTACTGGAAATAAGTTAACGTGCAGTAAAAGTGATGATTTCAGAAGGGACTGACACCTGTTACACTGTGGATATTCCTTGGTCCCATTGTCAGAATGTCTCAGCCAGCGGTTTTTGTTGTTGTTTTCCATGGTGTAGAGCATGGAAGAGCACTTGTTGTCCATGGAGCTGAGCTAAAACCAGGTCAGACCAGTTGTCCCAGTGGGGCTTGCATACATCAGCAGGAATTTGTTGGGGATCCAAAGTGGAGCACTGTTAAAGGCACAACTTCTTGTTCTTGCCTTGAATCTAACAATGTAGATTTTTATACTTTTTTTTTTAAATAGCAAAAAGAGTGGAAGAATGAAGGAGGCCTAAGAACAAAAATATGTAAAAGAAAGTCAAGGGAATCAAGGCCCTCGGTGAAGAGAGTATTTTAATGTGGAATGTTAAATAAAGACCAAAGATACAGGCAACCCTGTGTTGTAAATGCAATGAGGTTTTGTGTATGTAAGAGGAAGGGGAAAAAAATAATTGGTAGATTAACCCACCTGAGCCTTCAATCTGATGTGTTCCCACTGTGAAGTAATAAAACACAATCATTTTTTGTAGATAAAATGATGGAGTAACTGTAGAAAGGGGAGGGGTGGCATT
Organism: Corvus kubaryi; assembly: GCF_017639235.1. Classification (NCBI taxonomy): domain Eukaryota; kingdom Metazoa; phylum Chordata; class Aves; order Passeriformes; family Corvidae; genus Corvus; species Corvus kubaryi. The sequence goes on along the minus strand of NW_024580668.1, from coordinate 6,327,973 downwards.
TTATTTCAAGTTTTTTAATGGTCTTGAACTGGATTGATGTGTTTGAGACATGAATGGATTAAAAACTGGCTCGAGTTCTCTGCCTAAGTATATCCTGTTTTGTGTGCCTCTACGGGTAATCAGAATGCTGTGTTATTTGAACAACTGTGAAATTTCCTTGCGGTCAGGTAGCTTTGCTTTGTTTCCTCAGAAAATGAAAGTGTATAATTTGCTCTGGCTGAATGTAACAAATAAACCCCAACAATTTCGCTGTAGGCAGATCTTCTGATCCCAGGAATGAACTCCAAAGCTTCTGCTTTGTGGTTATTACTGTGAGCAGGGAAAGGCATTGTAAATAAACACGTTTGAAAAATCATGGTGTGCTTTCTGGAAGGGATTTTGTTGTTAACATACGAGAAGGGGAGAAAAAGCCAGGTTAATTTTGAGTGGTTTTCTCCCCCTATACATTTTCCTTTAAAACCTGTGGGCTGCAGTGGGAATTCTCTCTGGAGCTGCCGTCTGTGTCATTAAGTGCTTTACTAATGGTGGTGGCTCAGGCTCTGGAGATGAGCTGTGTGAAATTGCATTTGCTAAAGTGCATTGGCTAAAGTAAGCAAGGTTGACAGGTCAGAATTTTGTTGGGTTTTTTGAACCTCTGTGCAATCAACATCCTGATGCATGTTCAAAGGAAATGTAATTTGAGATTTTTCTGGATTTCCTGCCTGTGTCTTAGTCTTTTCAGTTGCCATTGATGCTGTTGGAGGTAGAAAGTCTGTGTGTGACAAGAATTCTGACAGACAGCCCAAACTTGCACTGTTGTTTGGGCCTGCAGTGAAAAATGACCCATAAGCACAGGAGCTGGAATAATCCTTTATATAAAAGGGTTCAGTGGAAAAGCTGATGTGCTGGTAAAATGGTGGGAGGGTTTGAAGACAGGCCTTGCACATTGAAATTGCTTATTGTGATTTTTTTCCCCCACTGGTGTCAGGTACTGGATGCCAGCTCTGCTGCCTTTTGTTTTCCATTGTTGGGATGGGGGACAGGAGTGCTGGGGTGAGGTTTTTCTGGAGCTTGTGGCCCTTGGAGTATGTAAAGACCTCTCTCAAAATACTCCATGTACAGCAGCGTAATCTAGTGTTGGAGTGCACGTTCTGTACCTCACCTTGCTTTGTTGTTATTTCACTTTCAGTGTTTATAGGAGGCTGCTGAAGATGGGAGGCGCAGTGAGTGCGGGAGAGGATAACGATGAATTAATTGATAACCTGAAGGAGGCCCAGTACATCAGGACAGAGCTGGTGGAACAGGCATTCCGAGCCATTGATCGGGCAGATTACTACCTGGAAGAGTTCAAAGACAATGCTTACAAGGACTTGGCATGGAAGCACGGAAATATTCATCTCTCAGCACCGTGCATTTACTCAGAGGTGATGGAAGCTTTGGACCTGCAACCAGGGCTGTCGTTTCTGAACCTTGGCAGTGGCACTGGTTATCTGAGTTCTATGGTTGGACTCATCCTGGGTAAATACCTTTTCAGTCACATTAACTGTTTGTGTTAGAGCTTTAAAAAGAGATTTTGAAATCAGGGATGAGGCATTCCTCCACTAATGGAGCTAAAAAGATAGCTGGGAAAGTAAAGAATGTATTAATCCAGCTCGGCAATTTATCAGGATTCTCACAGCCTTCTCTCGGGAACTGGATGGGACCCAGATTTCTGTGGCAGATCAGAACAGGCACCGATGTCGTGGTGGCTGTAGGGGATTCCTGCAGGTGGGGACACAAAGCTGGGTTTGTTTCCACTTAAGCAGGACCCCAGGTCAGGATCAGGAGTACAGTGTTGAAACTGGGACTGAGCAAGTCCACAAAAAGCTGTGACTGCACCTGCTCTGTGCCTGGCTTTTGTTCATTTCTGTCTAGACTGAGACATGTTTGAAATCCACTTTTGACTCCTAACTGCCCAGCGCACTGATGGGAATATTGTCTGGGAAGCACTGTAGTGTGGCAGAACTGATTTTGTGACCACATCTACAGTGGCACAAAGCAAATCATCAAAGTGTAATTGGACAATTTAAATTCCCCCTGCAGTGTTTCAGTCAGAGTTGTGCTGCCAGGATAGATACAGCAAATGGCTGTAGGGTCCTTTCTTCAATTTTGTGGGAGTGTCCAGAATTTTAACTGCGGGGATGTTTATTCTCAGGGTGAAATCTCACTCTCATTTCCCATTTGTGACTTTCTTCTAGGTTTGTTGGCATTAGTTGGGATACCAATATGTAGCTCTAGGGCATTTATATTCTGTTTTGCAAAAGTTACCCTGTCAGTTCTGAATAAAAAGCATGAGTGTTGAACAACATCTGTATTTTCCGATTTGTTTTTGCTGTTAGTTGAGGTACAATGTATGATGACTGTTCCTGATTTATTGCAGAGATTTTTAGCATATCAGCAAGGGGGTATAAAAATAACATGGATGTGCTAAAACATGCAGGCCATTGGAATTTTTTTCCAGGTGGTCACTTTCACAGCAATGGCATCAGTGTTTCCCTCCTATAGAGAAGTTTCCTGCATAGTTAAGAGCAAATGATTCAGAATCAATTGTGCAGAAGAGGCTCATTTGCTGCCAGAAATTGCAGGTATAGGATTGCAATTCCCATTGTAGCAGTGAGAGAGCTGACCCTACACAAACACTGACTCTGACACTCATGGAACAATCTGCTGGAGGAAGGAACCCAAAGTGTATTGATCCTGCTGGATTTTGTATTGTTGCTGTTGCCATTCCCTGGTGTTCTGCACTTGCAGGTCCTTTTGGTGTTAACCACGGTGTGGAGCTTCACTCTGATGTGATCGAGTACGCGAAGCAGAAATTGGATTTTTTCATTAAAACAAGTGACAGCTTTGACAAGTAAGAATGTAAAATGCCTGTTGGGATTAATTTTGTGCTTTTGGCTTTGCTCAGGGCAGTTCTTGCTCCCATGTGGCCCCTCTGGATTCAGGGTAATCTGAGGATTCAGGCTCCTTAGGCTTGCTGAGCTGCAGTGTGTGACCTTTGAAGCTGGTGTGTGTCGTGGGGGAGTTTCGGAAATGTTTGCTGTGTTTTTAATAGCACTGCTGATGTTGCAGGGCTTAGAGGGAGCTGAAGAAGTTTGTTTATTTTTAAATGCTCTTGCAGTAACGGCTTAAAACTTGCAAATAACAATACTTGGTCGTGCTTGTGATCTGAGAGCCTGCATGGTGATGAGATTATGAAGTGGTTTCTGTGCTGGCCTAATATGTTTTATCTGAGAAGAAGGAAAAATGGCATTTTAAAATATGAAGGTAGTTTTATGATGATTAAGTTGGTACTAAAACTGCCTGGGGTTTGATTTATGTTCTTCCTTAGACCCTCCATTCTGCTGCTGTCACAAGTAATAACTTCCCAGCCAGATAACCATTGCTAATAGTAACCTCAGCAGTAAAAGTTGTGGCTGTCATATTTTTGGATCAGTTTCACAGTTTGTTCAAACGGGGAAGCAAAGCATCTGTGAATACCTGATATCCTCCTGTCCTGGGAGGAAGAAAATTAAAATCATGACATGCAGGATTTTAGGCTATTGAGCCTTTTGCTGTTCCTGCTGCCTTGGGAAGCTGCTGAGGAGGGGGTTGTATTTTCTGCATGTTGGCAGCAGACTGAAGGTTTCTGGCATGGATGGTGCTCAACAGCGTTTTTTTCAGTCATGTTGTTATTGTTTGAGTAGATGTTTTAAGGAAGACTTTCTTCTCTCTCCAGACAAATATAGCTATGGAGCAAAAGCGAGCTGAATTCAGAAATCAACATGCCTGGAAAATTGGCATTGCTGAGTGATGTCTGCTGGGTTGTGCTCCTGGAACAGCGTGTGCAGGAACTGTTCTCTGGCTGCTCTGAATGTCCAGCACTCTTTGCAAACCCAGAAAGCTCCAGGAAGTGTTTAGGAATAAATAGGTGCTATGTTGAGCTGCCGCTCAAGATACCAGTAAAAGAATGGATGTGTTGAACACCTTCTATCAAAATCAGGCTTTAAATGTAGGGCTTAAAACTTAGGGAGTTTTGGAGCTTGTAAGAAAACCAGAGGCATCACAGAATCACTCATTTTTCTCTTAAACCGAGTCAGAAATGCTGTAGGCAAAAGGTCTTTTTTTATGAAGGGTGAAATCACAGTTCTTTTGAAGCTGATGGCAAAACTTCCATTGGCTTCAGCACAGCTTACTTCTGTAGCATCAGGTGGTAATTCCCAGATCTAAAAACCAGTTAAAAGCTTTTGAAAATAAAATAAAAATAAACCCAGGTGCAGTCCTAAAAAGACTTTGACATTTGGAAGCACAGGTCTAATATTTGTACTTGCATTTCATAACCGAGTTGGCATCAGGTGACTAAAAGTAGCTCATTCTGAAGAGTTACCTGCAGCTCAAGTATGAAATTATGCGTCCTTACCCTTTGGAGATTTTAATCCATGAATTCTGACCTCACTGTTCTGTGGTTTTGAGACTTCTAGCTGAGGTCTGTTACGATAATGTCTAGAATAGATGGGCTTTGGAGGAGAAATACTGTAAAACTGTTTTGGTGGTTTTTTTTTTCAAGTTTTTAATAGTTCAATTTTTCCAGAATTGTGAAAATAATCTATGTGATAAATTGTCATATTCTTGTCTAATACAAGTCTTCTTCACTTTCAGGTTTGAATTTTGTGAGCCATCCTTTGTCACTGGCAATTGTTTAGAGATTTCTCCAGACTGCACTCAGTATGACCGTGTTTACTGTGGTGCTGGAGTCCAGAAGGAGCACGAGGACTACATGAAGAACCTGTTGAAAGTTGGGGGAATTCTTGTCATGCCTCTAGAAGAGAAGGTTGAGTGCCTTTTTACTCATATTTCAGTTATTCTTAATTTTGATCTTGGTTTAGTCAGTAGCTGCTCCTTTAGCTTGCCCTTGTAGCAGGCTGAAGAAAGAATTAAGTGCACCAGTTTTCACTAGGACTGAAAACTGAACTCTGCACATTCCTAATATTTAAGAAATTTGTAGTTCTGCAGTCTTTCATATATTGCAATCTGTTGTTAATTACAGTTTTACTTTGACACTGCAAAAATGTGAGCTAGGTTTTGTTCAGTTCTATAATTTAGTGTTCTTTATGGCAAAACAGAACATTTTGCACCCTGACTGGCTTGTGAAAGAGCATGCAGGATGTCTCTCTTTACAAGTGTCAGTGGGTTCTTTTTAGTAAAAAGTGGGTTAAGTGCCTGACCTTTTACCTCTGTCGGGGAACTTGAGAGGAGCAGGGTGCAGGGTTTTTTCCCAGTGCGAGGCTGTGCAGTGGGTCAGTGTAGGAGATTTGATCCGATGACCTTTTCAGGAGTGAGTGTTCGTGGTGACTCAGGAGTTTTCTAAGAGGTCAGACACAGCTGCTCTGGTCCAGCCTGGAGGAAGTTCCGGGCAAGCAGAGTGACCCAAATTACCAGTGCCCATGCTCTGTTGCAATAGATGAAGTTACTTGGGGCTAATCCTGCAAGGAGTTCTCAGTTTTTTTTCAAAAAACCACCATTGTTTCTCCTTATCACCTTTTACTATTGCAGCTTCCAGTACTTCAACTTGTCCAGGCAGAAAAGTCATTTGTTCATTTTTTTTTTGTTCAAAAATCTCACTGTAGTTCCCACAATGGACAATAATCTACCTGTTTTGCTTCAGTTGACTAAGATAACTCGGACTGGTCCTTCTGCCTGGGAGACGAAGAAGATTCTTGCTGTTTCTTTTGCTCCTTTGATTCAGCCAAACCATGCAGATTCAGGAAAATCAAAGCTCGTTCACTTGCGTGAGTACAGACATTTGTGAGCATGAGGGAGGTTCCTTCTGCTGCTTGGCTGTGAGCTGTAACATCCCTGGGGATCCTTTCAAGGAAAATTACTCCAAGCCCTTCCTTTTTTTGAACAGTTGTCTGTCTTGTGCAAGAATTGGAGTTGTATGATCTAGATTCTAAATCACAGACTCACAGAATGGTCTGGGTTGGAAGGGACCTTAAAGATCATCCAATTCCAATATCCCTGCTGTGGACAGGAACACCTTCTGCTGGGCCATCATTCTAAACACAAATGATTTCTTGTGAAGTTGTACCTGGACTTTGCAGGGTGTTTTATCGTTGTTTTTGCACATTCTGTTCCAGTCCTGAATGATTGAATCCTGTCGTGGTTCTCGGGCACTGTGCCACAAGGAGGGGAAATACACAAGCAGTACCTGTGAACAAATGTTCTATCTGCTCAAAGATTCTCACCCTCAGCAATCCAGAATTATCCTGAACCTGGAATGCTTGAGGGATACAAGTTGTGCAGTTCTTGGTTAGCTGTTTGAAATGCTATCAGTGGCCCCAATCTTTAGATTAAGACTTCAATGTCAAGAGGCCTCTTAAGAACACATGAAGACAGAGGTACTTTCATAAAGAGATTAGTCAGGCTTTGGCCTTAAGCTGGAAAGGTGTCTGCAGGACAGAGAGGAGCTCAGGAAACAGTGTACAGCATGCTAGAAAGTCCAATAAGTGCATGTTTCAGCATGATCTCACTTTGTAGTGAGACGTGCATGTAAATTACATGTAATTATTTCCTGCTTCCTTCACTCAGGTCCCCAGAAAGCTCCCTTGTTGGCAGAGGACAGGGACTTTTTGTATCAGTTTTAATTAATTTTAGTTCATGGATCTGTGTGCATCAATACATTTTTTAAACATTTTTGCTGCATTTCTGAGCTGGCAGCAAATAAGTGCAGAAGACAGAATAGTCTTCCAAACCATTAATGTGGGAGGCATTTTAATACAGGAACTTACTGTAATGTTTCTATAATTACTTTTACAAAGTGGTTTCCAGCCTGTCTTCACCCACTAAGTCTGAAGCAGTTTTTGAACAGCATAAATAGTACTTGTGTTTTATAAGTGCAGAGCTTGGCAAAGCTGAAGGAACTGTACAATAGAAAAATCATTTTATGGAAGAGTTAAACAGACTTCAGGTCTAGTTATCTACCACAGGAAAATACCTTATTCTGTGTCATTAAACAGTCACAGCTCCCAGCACTAAGTCTGCATTCATACAATCTTTAAGATTACAATAATTGAGAACTTGAAATCAAAGTAGGAAGTTTTTTAATGAGAGAAATGCACAATTAAATTTTGTTTGGAAAGTTGCAACACAGTTTATCCGAGTTGACAGGAGCTGAATAGAGCTGTTTGTGTAATCCCAGCAGGGAATTCAAATGGCCTAATTTAATCTGAGCAAACAGAACTTTTCCTGGGAGTACTTTTGGGGGAGTTTCTCTGTCTCTGCTCACGGGTTTCGTTTGGTTGCAGCCCCCGTGGCCGTGCGCAGCCTGCAGGACCTGGCTCGCATCGCCATCCGAGGCACCATCAAGAAAATCATCCATCAGGAGGCGATGAGCAAGGCTGGGAACGGGCTGAAGAACCCCCCCAGGTTCAAACGGAGGCGGGTCCGGCGCCGGCGCATGGAAACCATCGTGTTCCTGGACAAGGAGGTGTTCGCCAGCCACATCTCCAACCCCTCAGACGACAACAACAACAGCGAGGACATCGAGGAGGAGAGGCCAGAGGAGGAGGAAACCAAACCCTCTGAACTAAAGCCAGACCCTCCTGTAAACTTTTTGAGAGAAAAGGTCTTGAGCCTGCCTTTGCCCGATCCCTTGAAGTATTACTTGCTTTATTACAGGGAAAAGTAGTTTTCCTTCTTCTAGAAAGCGGGAAGTAGGCAGAGAATGAAGTATTCCTTAGGGCTTGACAAACGTGTCCCACTTGCTTGCCTGCGAATGTGACACCCAAGGCAGTAGGCTGGCTGGGGAATGTGGCTGCTGTAAACTTCGACATTATAGCTTTTTTGAGTTCCTTCTTTCTTCTCAGTTGTGTGCTATAGTTTTATCCTACAGCAGGGATTCCTTAGGAAGCAAGTTGGTGAAGTGCTCAGCTTATGGAAAGGAGGATTTAATTCCCTTAAAACTAACTGCAGGAGATATTCCTAAAAATCTCATGGCTGCTCCACTGAATATGAGTTTGGAAAAACTCCTAAGCAGTTCCCCAAAGACCTTTCCTGTCTGTGCTCTCTCCCACTAAACCTGCCATGTGTTTGCCATGGTGTGTGTTTAATGGAGGATGAAGATTATTAGTTAAAACCTGACCTGGCAAATCTTGTTTCTTCCAGTAATCTGAAAAAGCACAACTTTTACAGAAAGGAAAGAATTTTTGGCATTACCCTTGTGGCATCCAGATTTTGAATGAGAAGGAAAGCATCAGCTCCCCTTTGGTTGGTCTGTTTTGCCTATAAATTATGTATAATTTTTCAGTGAAAAGTGTTTTACAAAATGCTGGTTTTTAATGGAGAACACCTGTTCTGGTGAATGAGTTGGTGGTTTTTTTTTTTTTTAAAGCACAGGAGGCAAGTGAGGAATTGCAAAGCTGTTTAGCTTTGACAGGATGCAGGGGTAGTTAGGGTTGGGACTGTTGTCTCTGGAAATGTTTACAGAGTAATTCTGAATGGGGAAAGGGGTAGAGACGAGCTGCAGAGCAGTGAGTTTGTGAAAGCTGAAAGCAGAATCTGGGTTTTGCTGTTGTGTGAGATAACTTAGATCGTCTGGGCTGTACAGAGTGTGGTGCGGAGCACCAGCCTGAGCAGTAAATCAGCCAAACGGAGTTTTGTGGAGTCTGCAGAATGTGAAAGCAGCATAGAGAGCCAAATTGGTGCAGTTCTTAGGTGTGTGTGTTCCTCTGTGTGTGCCCCTGCTGTGGCAGGGTGGCTGGAATGCAGCTCGTGCACAAGAGTGGAATGAAATTGCTCAGCTTGGCAGGTAATTTTATTCCTGCAACAATGAAGCAGAAATTTTAACAGGCTCACGTGGAAGGACTTGTCACTCTGCAGTTCTGTGGATGTGAGCTGTAATTTTTATTCCCAAGTCTTTCTGTCATGGTGATGGAAGGAGATGCTATGGAATCATAGGATCACAGGATGGTTTGGGTTGGAAGGGACCTTAAAGGGACCTCATCTCATTCCAACTCCCTGCCATGGACAGGGGCACCTTCCATTAGGCCAGGTTGCTCCCAATGCTATCCAGCCTGGCCTTGAGCAGTTCCAGGAATGGGGAGGCCACAGTGTCTGTGGACAATAAAATACTGTCTTTAGAAGAGGTTTACTTGGTTCAGCCTGTTTGAAAAATCTACCTAAACTGGTAAAGGCTGGAAAGAAACCCTGGAGTTTGTGTTGATGTGAAATGGTCCTAAAGCTGGGGGGCTGGAAGGCTCTCCCAGTAGGCAATGAAGCTGTGTTAAGGCATTGCCCCATCAGAAGCACTTAAGTTGGTATCACTTTGATATCTTTTGGTTTTTTTCATGTGTGCTGTCTCCTCATTTTCTGAGGAGGAATGAGTGAAGACTGTATTGCCAAATGGTCCTGAGTTGCACAGCTTGCTTCATGAAAAATAGTTTCCAAGTTCTGTGTGGCTTTGAAAATAAATGAGTTGCTTGTATGTCTAAGCCTGAAGTGGAGAACTTTTCCTTGCTTAACAGGATTTTTATGTTTCTTTGGGAATATTATCTGATAATCCTGTATCATGTGGCTGCTGGCACATAACACAGTCATAGGCTGGGTTTTGCCTCTGGTTTCCTGTCTCCACTTCTGGTCTCAATGGTACCCCCAAGCTGTCTTTCTCCCTTGGATTTTGATTTCCTTATTTGCAGTGGGGCCGTTCTGCGGCCACTGAGCTGATGGTTTCCTGTAAAGGTGCACGTCCCCGTCCTGTGATTTTGGCAGCTCCCATGAATTTCTTTCTACAAATGCAAGTCCTGAATGTGGTGGTAAATAGAGGCTTAATAGAAGTGTGTAATTATTCTCAGTGCTTCCCTACAGGCTGTGCCCTCTTATTGGTTGGAAAATTCTGCTTAATAGGTGTCGTGCCAGGTATGTGCCTTTCTGGATTGTGGCACAATTTCCACACCCCTCCATAGTACAGGGTGCCTCCTGCTTTTGGCTGCCAGGTCATCCTTCAGTTTAGTCACAGCACTTTTAAAGAAGTTCCCTTAAAAATGACATTAAACTTCAGGTTCCTGTTAGTAAGCCTTGCAGAGATTCTGTTAAAGCTGACTGGTTGAGAGAGGATTATCTTTCATTTATCCCTTGTTTCATTTTTATCCCCATCCCAGCCCCAGTTGCAAAAGGTATTTTATCAGATTTTTCACCAGATTTGCCTTTTTTATTGCATTTGCTAGATTTTTGTAGCTTTCTATAAGATGCATAAATACTGCTATTTTTTCCTGGATAAGGTTGAATAAATAAATATATATATACAGGAAATTTATGTTCTAGGTTGTCAAATTGTCCCCTTGTCCAAAAAAAACCACAGATCTAAGCAGATAGTAGAAATTTTATGTATAATATAACTGTGAAATAGTATTGCTTATAGCCTGTAAATAAAGGGCAGTTGTAAATACATTTTCCCTGTGCACAAGCACTTGCACTGTGGTTTTGTAGGCATTTCTAACAGAGGGGTTGAGGCAGAGCTGGGTTTGTATGGATCTGTGAGCTGTCCAGGAATTGTACCTGCTTTGTTTCCTTTTGTGTTCTAAGTAGTTGTCACTTTTTTTTTGTGTGTGACTCCTTTTACGTTTTGATCCTGCAGTAAATTTGCAAAAAGAACTGAACTTCAAGCTGCTTTAGTCATGAGTGTGTAAGCTGAAAAATCTCTGTATAGAAACGAGAGTTAATTTGGCCTGAGGCATGCAGAAGTGTTATGCATCTTAAACTTTATTAATAAGTGTTTCTGTATCAATAAATTCAGTAAAGACTTTTTAGCCTTCTTACCATGGCTTTGCATCATGTTGTGATTAGAATACTTTGTAGGTGAGTGCTTATTTCCATGATTGGAGGTCAAGACACAAAACCATGAGAAAAATTGCTTAATCATGTGGTGCAGGTGCATAGTTTTAGATGAACTCTGCAGAATGTGATCTCTCAAACCTGATGAGTTCCAAACCTTGACGTCATGCAGTTGTGCAGGATGATTTTTGGGATCAGCACACACAGAACTGATCTAGATTTAATGCATCAGAGTGGTTAAAGAGTGAACTCACTTCCCTGGCTGTTTGAGTATAAACAACACATGTCAAAAGGTGATTTAGTCCATTTCTGTACTTCAAGGAGGTGCCTAAGCCAACCATGTCAGGAGTTTGTTCTGTGCATTGTGAACTGCAGCTCCCCTCTTGTCCCTGGGCTCTGTCTGAGTGTTTAATTAACGCGGATTTTTAAGAGCTGGTGTTCAAGGCTTTCATTTCTCCAGCACTGAGAACAATATTTTGGTTTCAGCTGTGGTAGGAATCTGATCATAATAGCAAATACAGCTGCTGCTAATTAAGTGAATCTGTTAACCTTTATTCCATAGCATAATTGCCTGTCTGTATGTTTCTTCCTGTCATCTGTGTGTATGATAAATGTCCTTTACCCAGCTATAACAGGAGATTAGTCCAACGTTAATGTTTTCCTTCACGTGATGCGTGCTGAAAGAAAATCCGTTTCTGCTTTGGAAAGCCACGGATGTGTCATACCAATGGTATTGGAAATTAAATTTGTCAGATGATATTTATGTTCACTTCATTGTAAAACGTAACAACATCACAGTTCCCTGGGGTATAGAGAGGGGGCAGGTCCCCTGAGGGAAATCATTTTACTGCAGAAAAAGGGACAGAAGGGAGAGTTAAAAAATAAAACAAAGGGTGAAGGGGAGAAAAACCCCACCTGAGGGAACCCCCCCAACTTTCTTGCTTTCTACAGGTGTGAAAAGCCTGTGTAGCAGAGGCTGGAAATGCTGGAGCATGGGACACAAGTGTTCACTTCATTCCTGGTGTTCAGGAGAGAAGTTTTGGTTGTTGCTCAGGGTTGCACGCTCCTTTTTAAAGACTTTGTCACAGTGCTGGAAAATAAGAGAAATTAATGTGAGAGTAAGGGGCCTGGGATTGCTGGTGTTCCAGAACTCCCACCAACATCCCGTTTGTCATGAGGGGAGCTAGGCAAGGCAGGAGAGGTGTGGTGAAGGTCAGGTGAAGATCTGCCTCTCAGTAAAGGTGTGGGTTGTAGAACTTCCCTTCTTGCACTGAAATGACTCCCTGTGCTCTGTTAAATCTGCTGACTTGGCTCAAGATGCCATCCTTACAAAGTAGTGGGCAAATACCCCTCAATCCTTCCCAAGGCTGCTCCCCCACAGCGCAGCCGGGCTCGGAAATGCGATTCCACAGACCGGACTCGTTCCACAGAAATGGGACTGAGCCCTGGCCCAGCTCTCCTCTTTGCAATACAAATAAACCTGGAAAGGATTTTTTTGTTGTTGTTGCAGAGGGTTGGTTTAGCACTCAAGGTTTGTGCACCACAGAGGCAGAAAACAAAAGCTTCCTATTTGCAGAGTGGCCAGATGTGCCAGGGGAAATGATGGCTCCAAAATATTGACGCATTGTTTGGAGAGAGCGTTTTTGTTTCTTTTCCCAGCTTTGAAGAACAGCTCCTACCAGCTGTGCTACCCTGTCCTAGCAGAGTCCAGTGTGCTTGGGAAGGAGATGATGTGGGGAGCAATCAGGCTGGAAGAACAGAGAACTTGAGTCAGGAAGATTTTCACGTAACGCGCGTATCCTGGTGCACATGGAGGATGTGCTTCTAATGCACTTAAAGCCTTAAAGGGGAATTAAAAACGGTCATGTTTAACCCAGAGCAGTCTGATCTCAGCTGCCAGTTGTTGTATAAAGGCTGAAGATGATAATTTGACCTTTTACAACCCGTTTTTGTAAGCAGGGTTGGCCTGGGTTGGGTTGGGTGGCCGCTAGAGGACACTCTGCCCAAAACCATGAGTTCAGTGAACTTGGTTGGATTTCCAAGCAATGGCAGGGCAAACAAACAGCAGATTGCCTGAGGACTAAGTGCAGAAAGCCTGCAGTATAATTCTCTTTTTTAGCTGGAAAAAACATCTTTTATCTTCTATGGCATAAAATTTTAGGTGAAACCCCAAACCCAATGCTCTCCCCAAATGCTCAAGTGACAGAGAATCTGAACTGGGAAGGTTTAAATGTCACTCTCGTGAAGTACTGCTTTGTCACATCGATTATTTTTTAGTGTACAGTACAAAGCATGTGCAGTTTGATGGGAAACCATAATTTGATCTTCCAGGCTCTGTGAGATGGTGCCGTGTTTGAAATTCTTCAAGTACCTTTATATCCTAATGTGTTTTAATACCTCCCTCCTGCTCAACCCACACATTTAGGATCTTGTAATAACTTGAAACCTAAAGATAGGCTGGTTTCACTGTAGCTTCTCTATAAAGGTGATTAATTCAACTGGAAACAAATCCTGCCTTTTGCATCTCAGTTTTATCATCCAGTGGGGAGAAACAAGTGGAGGACTGCATTTTCTACTGCTCAAAATCAGTTGATTTTATTGTTTGTTTCCCTCTTCATCCCTCAGTTGCCTTGAACTTCTCAAAAATCCTGACATTCTTCCAAATGACATCCTTGTAGAAAGAAAGGCCTTTGAAATGAATCAGCTTTCACTCTGCCTAAGAAACTTTACAGATTCCAGGGTGGGGTTTTGTCTTTATTTGCAGGTTTTTTATCTCTGTTAGTGATATCTCCCTTTTAAAATCCCTTATCTGTAACATCCCATGCCCACATCAATGGTTGGAGGCATATTTTTGCTTGATGTTGTAATTACATGTGATAAGAGACAGCCTTTATCCTGGAAGTGTTACAGCACAATACATTTGACAGGCTGCTAGATAAGACTCCCTATTTAGTCTGCAGAGAGTGCTAGGGCAAAAAAATGGACATAAAAACCTTGGCCCTGCATCTTTTGCATCCCAGCTCAGCCCTGGAAGCACGGGGTCATTTTTTGGTTGCTGTCCATGGAGGTGCATTGTGCTTTCAGACAGATGCCCGAGGAGAAGGTGAGGAGTTAACTTGCTGTTCAAAAGAAGCAACAAGGTGAAAATAGATCAAAATGAAGAGTTTGTATTTCAGCGCCACAATTAGAGAGGGGTGGGGGCAGTGTGAGCTCCAGTGATGTGCAGAATGGCAGAGAGGGTGGGCGGTTGGACTGTCAAACTGCCTTAATTTAATTGCAAACACATGCTGATGAGTCCCCTCCTCCTGGACCTCAGGGCTGGGAAACTTTTTTTGTCAGCTCCCTGCAGCTCAGAATTGAGGCAAATACGCTCCAGCAAACACCATGCTGATCAAACCTTCAGCTCTTGGAGGCTTTTTTTATTTTCTCCTCCTGCCTGGTTTCTCCTGCTCCTGCCCCAGCCGCTGCCTGTGCTTCAGGACTACAGTGAGATGCATGCATCTGATGTTGGAAACCATCCCCGAGATCCCGCCCCAGACAAACATTCTGTGAGTAACCACTTCATTTTCCTGCCTTTCTTACCTGCTTGGGCTGTAGAAAGAAGGGAGGAAAAAAAAAAAAAGCCAAGGCCAAAGGCATTCTTTTATCCTCCTTTTTTCGCCACAAGAACTGCCTCGAGAACTGTTTTGTGCTTTTAAAACATGAAATAGAAACTGCTTCTTTTGGCATCAGTTCATTGCTAATAGGACAATCAAGGGAATTGAAAAATTTAATGAGACTAATTCCAGGGCAAGCACTGGAAGACCGTTTTGGGGAATCAAAGGTCAAAAATATTAAACTGAGCTTATGGAAAGGAGCACAGTTTGCATTTTAGGATGCTTTGTATATGGGTGTAGGGGAGAGGGGAAAAAGAGCAGCTCAGGCTTTTGTCTCCAGTGACACAAACACTTTCCTTGTATATACAGCACCATTTCAGTACTGAACTTTTAAGTACTGGTTGTCCGCTTTCTATTTGAACTGTTCAAACCAAAGTTAAGGCTTATTTGGAAAGTAGCAACTGTGGTAACTCAATTCCTTGAGAAATAAGAAGGTGAGGGAGCTGGTGGCTGGGTCCATTCAAACAGGAAAGGTGGAGGAAAAGGATGTGTGATGCTTGGAGACTCCTAAAGAGCTCTTACTGATAGGTGCAGAAGAGCACTTCCCTGTGATTCTAAACTAATCCTGAATTTAAAGGTGGCTTTACGATGCAATGGCACATGACAAAATCTTTCCCTTCGTGCTGCTCTTATCTGATCCCTTGGCTTGGAAGACCTTTTTTTTTTAAGTAGCTGGAAAGGCTTGTCAAAAATGAATCTTCATTCTCATCCTCCTTAAACTTTGCAACACTTTTCCAACACGAGTTTGAGCAGCTTTCCCCTGTGCTTGTAACAAAGTCAGTTTTATCTCAGCTAGCACATCCATACTGGCTTTTCTCCCATAAACATCTCACTAATACTCCTAATGCACTTTCTCTGCTGGCAGCCTGTGGAACATGCTGTGGGCAGGATGCTGGCATGGGTTTGCTGCCATCCAGGTCTGCTTTGGTGGGTGCAGACCACAGAGGTTTTTGCATTAGTGGCCCACAGGATAAGATCTACGCTTGCTACAGCTGCCAAAGCTTTCTCACCCCCTGGGCTGGTGCTGGCGTGGTTATTTTCAGCGGGACCCTGCTCAGGACTTGCTCACTGGGCAGTGGTTATGTGCTCTTACAGTAACTTGCAGCATCTGACTCTTCACACTCTCACCAACATTTTCTCCCCCTTATTCCCCTTCATCTTGAAATATTAAAATATTTAAAATACCCTGACACTGATTTTAGCAAAGTAACTTGTTCCTCCTTGTTTAAACCTAGATTTGTTTGAGGGAAGGGTTTTTTCCATTGGCTGAACTGAGGTATTTCTGAGATCATTGAAGCTTAATTCCTGTTCTCTGAAATGAAGCAACGTTTGCTGTCACAGTGGAGCCTGAGAGTGTTTCTGCTAGAGATCCTTTGAGTGCAGAGGGAGGGAAGTTTACTGTGTCACCACCTCTTTCCCAGTTCTGGAATGGTGTGGTTCCAAGCTCCCTCTGGCAGCAGCACACGTCGTTCTCTGCACCACTTGAATGGGAAACTGGGTTTTAAAACATTAAAGGAATAGTATAGGTGTGAGATATAAAAATTGCAGTATTGCAAAGGAAGATCACTTTTCATAGACCAGTATTTTTTAAGGTGGTTTATGCATTTTATTCTCTTTTACTACTGTCTGCATAATTATAAGCAAATAATATGTTGGTGATCAGAGATCCTCACAGACATAAAGATGGATGAGCCTAGTGAGTGCTCTCTGTTGGCAGATCATGGGCCTTTGTGTGGCAAGGAAAAATCCTGACTTTCTGGCTATCTTGAAGATCTAATGTACGAAAATACATTTCCCAGCCAGCATCTCATTGTATCTGTTATAAATAGCATTGGAATAATTAAACTTTTTTTGAATTGTGGAAGATCAAGGAATGCTTCTTAACCAAGCCCTGACTCCTCCAGCTTTTTTGGCATGTTAGTGTTTCTCCTGGGAGAACCCTTGTGTCAGACTGAACATTTGGAATTATAGCAAGAATAGTCTTGATCACGGAGTTATTCTGAGCAGAAAATGTGGGACTGGGATATTTTCCACAGTTAATCTTTGGTGTGAACAGGACTGAGTCTGTGACTGCTGCTCCAAACACCGATCCCGGGCTCCAGCTTGGTTCCCTTGAAGAACAGCTGCAGTTTCCAGATGGAGTTTCCTTTTAAGTTGGGAGTTTGGGACTTTCTGACCTCCATGACTCCATGCCACCCTCTCTAAGAATCCTGGAAGAGTGGGGAAGTCTCCTGGCTGGCACAGGCTGTGCTTCACCATTGGCAGATGGCCCCTGGGGCTGCAGCCAGCTGGCGGCACTTGGAGCCGCCCATCGCCTTCTCCGAGCGATGCTGGGATTGGCATGGAACCAGCTCCAGGATTGATGAGCTGTTACTGGCTCCTCTTGGGTTGCCATTTCCCTCCTCCCTTCCCAATCCCAGCTGGGTACAGCTGAGGATCTGGCCCAAAGTCTGGTTTTAGCGATAGACTATTTATCTTTGGTAATGGAGTGTGCTCGCTTTATCCCGAGCAGAGAATAGGATGGCAGGAACGACTACACGTGGACAGATAAGCCATAAAAACTCATTGTGTAGAACTGCAGATGTATTTTGGCTGTTGTCGGTTCAATTGGAACACGATTATCCAGATGTGATCTGCTGGTTACCGCTGGGATTCAGGCAGTTCTTTCAGCCAGCAGCCCAAGGAAGGGAACAGCTGTGGAACATACACTCCGAAAATTTCAATAGGTCTTTAACCTTCGCAGCCATTTGTTCAGCAGTGTGACATTTAAACAATAAACTTCGAAACGTGTGGGCATGAGTAGAAGAAATCCATGGAAAGAAGTTCCCCTCTGGCTGGCAGCTAATGGATTGCAATCCAATTATCCATGGGTTATTCTTCTTTCTGCATTATGCAGGACACATAATGAATGAGTACTGCTGGAGGAACATAGCTGAGGGCACAGGGCAGGATCTGGGATCTGAGCACATTGCTGGCATGAACTGAAGGTGACCCAGTTGTTCACAGACCTGGTTGCTAATTGGGCAGTGTAAGCATGGCCAGCTTGACAAGTTTTGTTTCCCTTCATCGTTGTGCTGCTTTTGGTGCCTGCTCAGTTCCTCCCGCAGGAGGAAGGCTGGAGTAGGACAGGGTGTAGCTCTCTTAGTCTATTAATGAGCACAGTTTGGAGAAGGAATTTTATACATTTGTTGGGGAAAGGTTTACTGAGCAAATGTGTTCTTGGAAATGCTGCTCTGTTTGTGGTCTCTGTCGTGTGTTTTGGGTTGAAGAAGGGATTACTCATTTCCTCTGTATGTGATAATCTTACATGCAGCCATTAAATGCACACCCACACATTCTGCATGTGCCAGGTAGAATGTGTAGTATTTAATCCATATCAAACCTTCTAGAGGTGACCAAGAACTTTATGTTCTATTTTTAGAAGTCCCTTCATCGGAAGGAAAATAGGGAGGGAAGGTATTTCAAACATACTTTCCTTCTAGAAGCATTCCAGCCTCTTTTCATGGAAGCATCCTAAGTCTTGTGATTGTAGCTACCTTAAGTGTTTAAAATCCTACTTTCACTGAACTCCCCAGTGCTTCAGCAGCTGGTTCACACTTGAATATTTGTATTTTTGTTGCCCTCACCCCATCCCTCTCCCCATAGGGATACCAGGACTTTTTCCTGTGCTCTTTAAGAAGTCAGTATTTTTTGGTGAAAGAATGTGTGTGTATTGTGTGTAAAAACTTTAATGATCATGCTCTTAAAAAAAGTGAAAGACTGACACTTAAGCTACACAAGACCCAATATTCAAGTGTTGATTTTACTTCCTCTGAATCAGGATCAGAACACACTTCAGGAGGAGGGAAAAATTGTCTTCCTTTGATGCAGGCAATACCTTGGGTAGTTGGTGCAAAGGAATTATGCATCAGGTTAAAAGAGTCCTTGCTTCCATGAATGCCCAAGAATAGACTCAGCTGGTTTGAGTGGGATCAGACCTTAATCTTCATCCCTTTCTAATACATAGTAGCTCAAACATTGCTGAATTCAGCATCTTTTTATGTAATCTCCCTACTAAAATATGTGTTTAGGACCAAAACTATGTTTTGGAGTTGTTCCTTGTTGCTCCCCTTCCTGGAAAGAGCTAAAGGGATGCCAGGTGGCATTTGAAATGATTCCACCAGGAATGAGGCACCAGCAGATCCCTCCTGCCCTGGCACTGGCCTCTCAGGCATAGCATTCCCTCCAGTTTACATGCACAGAAAAAGTGGGATCAAACCAGCTTGGTACACTGGCTGCTGGATTATGGTCAAATTCCTGCCCCAGCTGACGCAGAGGGAGCCCTTTTGAAAATCTGACTCCTGTTTGTGCAAGTTGAATCTTAAAAAGCTGGGTTCAGGAATGCCTTTGGTAACTTCTTAATTAAAATCTAGTGTTCCTGGAGCTTCAGAATAAGTGGTGTGGCAATGCAACAGTGAACTGCAGCCTGTTCTGCTGAGTGAGGCTCCCTGCAGCTGCTTGTTCTCCACTGTTTCAGCCATGATCCCATCATTTCATTTCCTTGTATCTCCATGTTCAACATATCTTCCTTCCTCTTCACTCTTTGAACAGTCAGATCTTGATGTATTAAGCTGGTAACCAGGACTTGGAAGATCCCCAGCCCTGAGCCTCCCCATGGTCTCCTCATCTGCCTTGCAGTGCTGGCAGGGGTCAGCTGTCCATGTAGGGGTTCTGGGATGAAGGCTGTCATTTATTAAAGCCATCTGGGGACTCGTGTGGGACAGGGACATTCCTGAGTTGGGGAGCTGATGACAGTGAGTCTGGAAGACTTCATTTCCATCTCAGCAAGGCAGCTTTCCCTTCCTGCCAGGACTGGAGTGGTTTGGCAGGACTGGGGAACCTGCAGAGCTGACTGATGTTGTGCAGATAAGTGTGAGGAACAGCTTCTTTCTGATAAGTGTCCTGGCTCTTCTTGTATATGGGAAACTTGACTTATAGGATATTTTTAGAATATGTTTAGGATGTCTTTCATGCCCTTTCTTCACTGGAAACACTGGGAGGAACTTCAACATCTTCTCTGTAAAAGCACCTTTACTCTGGGTGTCATTGTTGGTAATGATTGTGTGGCTGCCACTTTCCAACCAGTTCTGGGCACAACTGTCAGCATCACTGCTGTGCACACAAAGGATTCTTCTACAAACCCCGTAATTTCCATGGAGCTGCAGTAAAATGCCTCTTGTAGCTAATTATCTGCTTAGTTAACATAGTAATACATGAGTCTGTGAAAACCTAAATAGATTAAACAGAAGTGGAAGTTTCTTGTAAAAGCCATTGATTGCTTTATATGCTAATCACTGATAATTATGTAACACAAGGCTTGCAGGGATGATTGTTCTGATAGCAGCTGGGAGGCTCAGACAGATTGAGTGTCATTCTGTAAAGACCCATTTCCCCATCCATTTGCAAATTCTGGCATTCTTTGTAGCCTCTGTTAATAGTTCCCAAATTCAGAAAAGGTGACTTACTTCACAGCAGATCCTGGATTGTCCACGTATTCCAGGTCACTTTCCTGTCAGCTTGGGCAGGAGGGTTTGGTGAGATTTTCAGCTGAGCCAGTCAAGCTGATGTTGTCCAGAGGGATCCGTGTTGGGTGATGCTGCTGTGCCAGGCCTCCACTCTGTGTGAAGGTAGAAGAGGATCCAGAATCCTTTAGCAGCAGCTGTTCCTTGTGGGAAGGTCATTTGTAGTCCCAGACTGCTGGTCTTGAAATCATGGGGAGATTTAAATCACAAGGGATTATTTTTTCCCCCCATTTTTCAAATTCCCGGGTGGAAAGAAGTGGGCAGGAGGGAGGGAACCCAGCTGCTGGGGCACAGGGCAGCTGGGAGCAGCTGCCCTGGGAGCAGCTCCGTGGTGGGTCCCTGTAAAAACCACATTTATTTCTGAAAAGAAACTTAAATTTCCAGAGTGAGGGCCCTGGGAATAAAGAGGAACAAGAGTTTCTGTGTGAGAGGAGACAAACTCTGTAGGGAATGTTCTCAATCAAACACATGCAAGCCAGGGAATTCCCAGTGCAGCCCTTCATTGCCAGCGATGCTTTAGGCTAAGGCAAGGTCTGGAGTAAAAACACTAAGGATGAGCCAAAGTATTGGGGTTTTTATATGGTAAAGAGGAATATGTAGGCTCCTCTGCATGCCCAGGGACTTTCTTTGCTGTGCAGGGACCTCCACATTGGTACTTTTATTGCTGTCTGGGGTACAGGGAGCAGAATAGCCTGCTCCATCCTTTGCCTCCAGGGCTGGATCCACCTACCTAAACCGTGTGTGGCTAATGCCTGTCTCATCTGCAGTCCACTGGGTGGTTTATGAGCCTTGCTAATTGCGGTATTTGAAAAATCCCCTGAACCTGCAGTTTTAGCCAGTGACCATTTGCCCTTTCTATTTGTAGCAATTTCCTGACATAGTTATTGTATCTATTGCTAAATAAGCAATTTCAGTTCTTTTCATTGTCATGTTTTCTAGACTTCAGATCTTTCCTATTGCTTTCCTTTGGATTCTCTCCAGTTATTTCACATCATTTCTTGAAATGAAGTGCTCAGAGAAGAGATGCAGTGTTTCAGTTCCATTTTTGTCTGTGGGGAAAGCTGTTGCCTTTGTGATGGTGAACAATCCAAAAAGAACTTTGCAAAGGATTTAAAGATAGCTGGGCTCTAGAGAATCATCTAAAGGTCTTACTGGAACAGAAAACAGAAGAAAAATTTAATTATTTCATTAAAATAATGAGCTAAGTTTTATTACATGCTCCTTGGGGGTGGTGTAGTTTA
This sequence comes from Corvus kubaryi, assembly GCF_017639235.1. Lineage (NCBI taxonomy): Eukaryota > Metazoa > Chordata > Aves > Passeriformes > Corvidae > Corvus > Corvus kubaryi. Next base: position 6,306,691 of record NW_024580668.1, on the reverse strand, counting down.
AAAAGAACAGGTTGTCCAGAGAAGCTGGGGCTGCCCCATCTCTGGAAGTGTTCAAGGCTAGGTTGGATGGGGCTTGGAGCAACCTGGTCTAGCGGAATGTGTCCCTGCCCATGGCAAGATGAACTTCGAGGTCCCTTTCAGCCCAGACCAGTTCTGTTCTATGATTCTAAAAGCTCCTGCATGAACCCAGCCCTGCACTGCTCATTCAGCAGCAGGAACTGTCAGGAGGCATCTCCACCCCTGTGCTGCTCAGAGCAGGAGCACCACAGAGAGGTGGAGCAGCCAGGGGACAGCCCTGAGAGCTCTGCTGGTGACACGGGGTCACTCCTGCCAGGCTCTGCCTCCCAGCTGTGCTTTGTTTCTCTCCCAGGTGAACAAGTCACCACTGGGGAGCTCAGACTTGCTTAGAGGGCTCAAGGCCATGTGCAAACTTCCACAGCACTGTTTCCAAGGAGTCCTTTTTGTCAGGTGACCGAAAAAACAGCCCTGGGATCGGTGGAGCTTGTGGTTTATTTTCCCCTGTGTTTTCAGAGGTGTTTTCTATCACCTGAGTCCTGGCTTTGGCTTTGTTTCAGCCGTGGAAGCCCAGTGCCTCTGTGTGAATGCTGGGCTGTGAAGGATTGCATTGTCTTTGTTCATTAAAATACTCAGAGGCTTTTTGTCCCCACCTTCAGCCAGTGACCCGAAGTTGGATTTTACACTTCACTGCCTGCTCCCTGCTGCCTTCCTTGAGCATCACCAGCTCCAGCCCTGACCCCTGTGTGTTCCTCCCACGTATTTGTAATGTCCCCTATTACCTGCAGCCAGCTGCTGGGACTAATTACAGGGCCCTTTACAACCCCCTGGGGCAGCAGAGTTGGTGTCTGTGCATGGCAGGGTATAAATCAAGTTTGCATTTCTTCACCTTTTCTCCTGGTCTAGTCTTTCCTCGTTTCCTTTTAATGAGGCCGTGGAAAACAGGCAGCATGTTGTGCTATCACTGTTGCCAACATTTAATTGTGTTTGGCTTCATGGTGGCAGCCATTGCCTTGAAAAATCCATAAGGATGCCCTCAAACTCACATTGTCGGGGAAGAAGGGCACGGAACTCCCTCCGAGAAGAAGGGCAAGAAATGCACATCTGAAGCAATGCAAGTTAAGCCAAACACACTTGAAAATGTCAGAGGTGAAGTTTCTGTTAAAAACTGAAATTCCAAAGGGTGATCCTTTGGGGCCGCAGTTTGCAGTGGACAGAGAAGGTGAATTACAATTAGAAGTCTTGTGTTTTTTTAAATATTGTGAAGCTGTGTTTCTTTCTGCCCTCTAATTCTTCTCTGTGCAATATTTACCACTAAGAGAGGGGAAAGATTTCATTCTATATTAGACTTCTGAATCCTTTGGTTGAAGTGGAAAAGTTAAAGGAAAAAAGCGCAACAGTAAAAAACAAATTCCACGGGCCCGTGTGCTGTTGCATCCAGTGATAACAAAGGGCTAACAAGGCAGAGATTTGATATTTCAGTATAATTTAAGTAAAACTGCCTTTCATTTTCTGCCTAAAATGTAAGAAAATTTATTATTAATCTTTTCGCATAAAATAACTACATTTTGCAAGCTGTTAACCTAAAGAAACACTACATCTTGGGACAAAGGTTTTAAACTGAAAGAAGTCAGGTTTAGATTAGGTATTAAGCAGAATTTTTTACTCAGAGGGTGCTGAGGCCCTGGCACAGGGTGCCCAGAGGAGCAGTGGCTGCCCCTGGATCCCTGGAAGTGTTCAAGGCCAGGTTGGATGGGGCTTGGAGCAATCTGGGGTAGTGGAAGGTGTCCCTGCCCATGGCAGGGGGTTGGAATGAAATGAATTTTAAAGTCCTGTCCAACCCAAACTATTCTATGATTCCATGGTCTTAAAATAAAATCAGCTTTACCCCTTGTGCAGCCTCTTCCTGAGTACTTGCTCCAAGCTGTTTCATCCCCCTTGGGTTCTCACTGCCAGTTTGGGGTTACCTGCAATGACTGCACCTTTTTCTAATTTGAGTATTATAAATGCTGGGATTCTTGTTGATACCTGTCTAAAAACAAGTGTTGAACATGCAGCTATTTGTAGAATCCTTGGTTTAAACTCTGCGTCCAAGTGTGACTTTTTACCACCAGAATGGGCAACCTGTGCTTTTTCCTCTTAAAGCAAATGCCCTTAAAAAGCTGCCTTAAACTGAAAATTAGCTGTGTATTCCCTAAATGTGATAGATCAAGCAGTGCAGGAGAAAAAAAATCCACTTAATTGTGTGCTTTGGACAGAAACCTGCAGCAATCCCCGTTTGTCAGCCTTTTGTGGTTTGTTATAATACACTGGACCACGCAAGGTGCCAAATCAATGCACGTTCTCTATAGAAGTGTTTCTCCTTGGTTAACCAGGTTAAACCACTTAGCTCTTGTTTTATTATCCCATTAGCAACCCAAACCCCATATTTTTGGGTTCCAAGCTGATGTAGTTCCATGGGCAGCCCTTGAAATTTGCCAGAATCCCCATGGCTCCAGTAATTCTAATTGAAGTTGGCACAAATTTGAAATGCAGGCAGCGATAAGCTGTTGTAAGTCTTGGAGCATTGCAGAGCAAAATGGGAAATGCTTATTATATGAGGTTATTTGAGCAGATTTAGCCATTTTAGGGCACAGATAGTTTTGGTAGGGAGCTAAATTATGGGTCCACGTGATGATGGGTGTTGCTCTACAAATCAGGATGAGATGCAAGAGTAATTGTACATGGGGGGTTTTGATGCAGACTTTTTTCTAGTGCTTGTGGGAATGATCCCTTGAGACCTTTTAGAGCTTAGTTTTCTGTGGAATTAGAATAAAGAATTTTCTCAGTGGAGGCTTGTCCCAGCTGTTGGCTGACTTTGCAGGGCAGACCCCAGCCATTGTCCCCACTCCTCCACTCCCTTCACTGGTCTAATGGCTTGTTTTTATCCTCTGCTTTTAGAGATTTACGCTTCAACCACATCAAGGAGATACAACCTGGAGCCTTCAGAAGACTGAAGAACCTCAACACACTGTAAGTTGCACTCTGAGGATATCCATTTATTACTTGTGTTAGTACTGTCCCCTAAAATTGCTTAAAGGTGGCCTTGGGCTTTGAGTTATTTCAGTCAAGTTGTGCATATCCAGCCAAAGCTTTAAAATTCCCTCTGTTCCACCGTGGATCATGTTTCTTACCTGTTTTTATTTAAATGTGGTGTTTAATAACTTTCATTTTTCACATTTAACCTCTGTGTTCAAAAGTAAAATATGGTGAACTCTAGCACAGACTGAGGGTGTTTGAGCAGGTATGGCCTGGGAACAGCCCATGAAAGCATTTCTCACCTGGGATCAAGACAGTGCAGGGATGAATTAAAATCTTCTTCCTTTCCATGGTCTCCTCTAATGAATGAACCACATCAGTTGCTCTACATGAGTTTGACTGAGCATCCTTCAAATGCCATCTTGCCCCTATGCCTTGCCCTAAAAGAGGTGCCTACAGCTGCCCTGCTCCAGGTAGAAATGGGGGTAGAAAGCTGCCCCTCCAGCCTTGTATCCCTGTATGTTGATACTGTCACATCACTGTACACACTGCTCCACTAACCAGCTTCTCACTCTTCCCAAAGGAAATCCTGGGAACCTCTGCTTCTTCTGGCTGCTGCAGGGCTGAGGGTTTGGAGACAGATCTGAGTGCATCTGCACCCCGTAGCCAAGGAGCTGAAAACACACCAGCTCCCAAATCAGAACCAGAAGCTGTGTCAGCACAGCACTGTGCTGGATGTAGCTGGGCTGTTGAGACTCAGATCTAATTATTTGAGCTGTGACATGGTGCTAACAGCCGTAGGATTTCCAGGTCCAAGCCGGAATTCCTCAGCGAGGCAAAGCAGCTCCTTTGGGAACCTGACAGATATTCACACATTCATGATCCCAAATGGCAACAGAAAGTTCAGGCTGGTTTTTATTGTCTGGCCTTGAGCGATCTGAAGTCCCTGATCCTGTGAAGGTGGCAGAGCTGAAGGAAGGCAAGCCTGGGCAATAAGGCATTCAGTCAGCTCCAAGCAGTTGTAGGAAAAGTGGGATTACAGCAGGACTTTATTATAGAGACCTGCTCAAGTGTTATCTTTGAAAAACCAGCATTTGCCAAAGATTGTTCCACTCTGTGTGTGGGGCTGAGTGGCCAAGCCATGACTGCAGGATGCTCCAGAGTACCTTGGCTGTGGCCCAGGACAAGTGGTCATGGAGTGGGCTGGTCAAAAACTTTACTGCCACTGATGCTGTTCATCCAGAACAGCCCAGGTTAGTCTCACAAACTGCACCATGTGGTACTTAATTGCCAAAAATAATAAGGAAGAAAGGATGCTTTGGATGGATGTCTGTCATTTGAGATAGGGTCAGATACAGCGAGAAATGAGAAAAAAATATCTAGAGAGATAATAGAGTCCAAGTCCGTAGGGTTTTGCCTTATCACAAAGCTCTGCTGAGGCCTCTTGATCTCCAGCCCTGCTCTTCCACCCCTGGAGCTCTCCTGAGTCAAGGAAACAAAGGGTTTCAGATGATGTCATCTCTGTGTGATGCAGGCAGATGTTTGGCAGCAGCTCCCAGGACCACCAGGCGAGTTTACAGCTGAGCTCTGGGGAAAATGAGGATGCTGGCAGGGCTTCCTGGGACAGATGCTCCACCCAGCCTGCCAAGCTTTGTAAGGGGTCCTAATTCCTGCCCTGCCAGCACCTTGGACTGTCCAGGTCTCTGACCTGTGCAGGACTTTTGCTTTTGTCTTTCTGACTCCTCCACTCTGCATAGGGGTAGATACAGATAGAGCCTGGCTGGGGGGGAAAAGACCTGTCTCTCTCTAACACCTGTTCGTGCTCCATGAATTTCTGCAGTTCCTTTTCCTTTCTGTCTCTATACTCTCCTGGACAGAGACCTCAAGGACAGCAAGTCCATGAGCAGTACCAGAAGGAATAGGCATGAATGTACCCCCTGCCATCCCTGATCTCATGATTTGGGATGCCAGGCCAGTAAGAACAATGCATTTTCACAGGTGCTGGGCAGACACTCCTGCTTTCCCTAAACAGTGTCCTATGGCCATTGTCAGAGCTGGAATACTGGACTAGGTGAAACGCTGCTCTGAAAAAATATTGCATTTTTATAATTGAGTTCTGAAAATCAACCTGATTTGCCAAGGAAACCTTTGTTTAGATAGTACTTCTGATGCTTAGTTGTATTTCCTGGTCTGGCCAGCAAACTGGAACACTCAGTTATTCTCACACTTGTAGTAGTTAATTCCCGCGGCTGAGGAGCTTGATAGCTGACTGAGGGAACATTGGACCTCACACTCCTGAAGCAAATTTCTCTCCAGGAACTTTGGTTTGTCCAATTCCCACATCAAAACTGACAAGAGCTGAAGAATTTGCTGATGTTTCTTAGATGGTAAATTTTGCCCAAGGACTTGGATAGCTTTTCAAGTGATAAAGAGAATGAATCCTTTCAAATCCCTGAGAAACTTCCTGGGAAAATTTGTCCAGAAAATTTGAAGTGAGAGGTTTGGAGGATAGAATAGTCCGGGTTCCACGTGCAGACCTCTGAGCTTGCAGCTTTCTGCCATTGAATTTAAATAAATCTTCCATAAGCAAATAAATGTTTTTTAAAGAGCTTTTTCCACTAATGGCAGAGAAAGAGCAACAGATTCTGGTGAAGCTTCTGTTCTCCATCTCCTTTAGGGCAGGGTGGCTGTTCTGTATCCAAGTTTGACAGTTTATAAACCACCCTGAAAAGGAAACCTTTGTAGCCTGTGTTGGATGCAGGGAAATGGGTTGATAGGAGAGGAGCCTGTGTGGATGTCCAGTGGGGCTGTTCAACAGTTCAAACCCTCCCCTGGCTCCTCTCTGCTTTCCTCTGGTGTGGGAGATTTGATAAATCACAGAGCACTACTTTAGCATTAAAAACAGGAGCCCTGTTTGTGGAAGAGACACAGTCACTGTTTGCTTCCAGCTGGGGACTCCTGGTACAGCACCACAGGTAAGGAACAGTATCCCAAATCCTGCACCACTGGGAGCTTCTGTGTTGGCTGTGTGCCATTGGAGAAGTTCTCTTGGGCTAAACATCTTAGACAGTTGTAAGATTTCCTCGTCCCTTCCTACTGGCTCTGCTCTGTTCCCATCTGTGCAGACGTGGTGTGTATTTTTAAACCCTTAATATGTCCCCTTGGTACAAAAAAAAAAAAAAAATAGGGTAACAGGGAGAGTGAGGCAAAAAAACCTTCATGTATGCCATCCACAAAACCCCCTCAGCTCCAGGACAGCTGTTTTGCTGCAGTTTGCCATCACTTGCTGCATGGCTGAAGCCAACATTAGCTCAGAGCAGCTGCTGGGCTGTGGGAGAGAGAGGAAACTCTGTGAGCCCATGGTGAGGCACAGCCTCTCGCTGCTTCCCAGTTTTTGCTCCTTTAGGTCATTTTTGGGTGGGGATGGATGATGACACCCCTGTGAGGCCTCTCCTTACGTGTTCCCACAGGAGTCAGCGCTGCCTGGTCAGCCCAGTTGGTTCATTGCTGTATTTTCAAACCACAGCCAAAGGGTTGCTGCTCCTTGGGTCTCTCCAGCACCATCCACAGAAATGTCCAACCCAGGGACCAAGGTTTCTTAACATCTCCAGTCTGCATTTTGTCCTCCTGAGACAAGAGCACCCTAGGGAACAGCGACTCTGTGGAGACCACATTGCATGTGCCTCTGCCTGGCCCTTTGCCCCGTCACTGCTCACATCATATTTCTCTTCCTGCTTAGGAGAGAGCAAAAGCACTTCTGCTGAGCCCTGCAGCTCTGCTTCAGGTGCTGCTTGTGAAGGATCTCAGGGCAAACAACAGCAGTAACGTGGAGTTTCTGTCTTTTACCCTCTAGTAACTCTTGACAGAATGTGTTCCTGCCAGAAAGGAGGGGATGTCAGAGCCTGCTTGGATCTCAGAATAGGAGTTTCTCCCTTTAATATGGGAAATGGATATTCCAGATCATTCTGTCAACAAGGGAGAATGAGTGGTTGAACATAAAACTCACTTTTTCTCCCCCTCTAAATACACTACGTGATGATTTCTATTAGTGGTGTGAGGAAAAAAATAGCTGTTTTTTCACAATGACTGTAGCATGTGGTTTGTCAAATGAAAAGAGGAAAGAGAGCATGGTTTGAGTCTGAATTCTGTACTGTCACATCATTTAATACATTCTTCAAAACAGAAAACCACTCATTTAATGCAACTTAAGCCTGTGCCTGGCAACCTGGGGAGCGGGTGGGGAAGGAGAAGGGAGAGGCAGTCAGGACATAAAACCTAAAGGAAACTGAATATGAAACGTTCTCTTGGTGAATCTGGGCCAGATCTCATGGTGCTTGTATATCTCAAACGTCCCAGAAGAGTTTTGCAGGAATAAAATCTGTGGGATTGAGTTCTCCTGCTCATTTGGAGTCCAATTCACTGTCTGGCATGAAAGGGAATGTCCCATCCTTTTGCTAGGAAATGTGCTTCTGATGCTTTTAATTTAGCCTGTTTAGCTACAGGGTGTGCTTAAGATAATGATAGTGATAATGATCTTTCCAGCCTCTGTCTGCCAGAGCATCTATTCCCGGCAGATCTGGGATCTCAGCTTTCAGCCCTCTAAGGGCAGCAGGAATTTGGGCATTTTTGCTATGGATGGCAGCTGGGACTGATAGGCCCAGGCCATGCCAGGATTTTGCCCACTTCTCTGCCTGAGTGAATTGCACAGGAGTCAAGGAGCAGACAGCTGTGCAGGAACTATCCAAAGTCTTTCTAGGAGCCACATGTGCTGCCTTATCCATGGATTTCTCTGAAAGCAGCATTTTGGATTAAGTGGACTGTTAGGGACTTCATCAATTATCTCACTCTCAAATGTTTTCCAGGACTTATTCTTCCATTACAATGGGGAATTCTGAGACAGGAAGCAGAGATGGCTTCTTCCATGCAGTTTTTATTCTTAAATCAGGCAATGAACAAATTTTTAAGTATCAGACGATGAGATAAGAGCCCTGTGTGCTGCTTGCCATCTGAACTTCCAGGATTCATCTTATTTGGCTGGGTCAGTGATTACACTCCCTTGAACTGTACAAAATAGCCAAGACAACAAAACAGACTGGGATAATGCTTTTAAATAGCCCCAAAACACAGCCAGACAACATAATGCAGTTTGAAATCCCAGTGGAGATCAGTCCTGGTCTGAACTCTGAGCATTAAAGATAACAATCAGTGAGGGGCTCCAGCCCGTGGTGCTGCGTGGGGCTGCTCAGGCTGTTGGTATGACCCTGCTCACCTTGTCACTGTCACCTGTCCCCTGGGAGGCAAATGGCCAATGCCAGTTGTGTGACAGGTGCTCACATCCATGGGAATGACATCGATGCTGGCACCCGTCTGTCAGCCCTTTGTGTGCTCAGAAGTGTGGCCAAGGATCAGATAACAGAGAACAAGCTGCCTTGGTCGTGCTCTGGCCAGAGATGAAAGTTGATAGGGGCAGGGAGGGAAGCACTGCTGGTGCCTGTGTTGTCTTTGTCCTGTGGGTAAATAGACAAAAGCCCTCTCCCACACTGCTCTCAGGCAGTTATTTCCAGCCCTTGGGTGTTCAGTCATCAAACCAACTTTTGGGTTGATGCTCAGATGCTGTGTTTCCACTCAGCATAGCTGGCTGTCAGAGCAGGATCGTGTGTTCCAAGGACTTGACATCACTTTTGTATGCTTATGAGTGAGCTCGGGCTGTTTGACCTCAGCCGTGTGTATGGAGCCATTGCTTCCAGCTGTGCTGGAGCTTTGCAGCAGCACTGCCTTAACCTCTCCAGGCTGCCTGTGCCAGCCCTGGTGATGGGCAGTCTGGCAGTGGCACCCACATCCATGGTATCAGGGCAGCTAATCCAGAGAGGATAGTCAAAACAAGGAGAATGAGGTTTTTCTCAGCCCCTTATTACCTGACTTACAAAGTTGTTTGCTCTTAAGTTTCTCATATGCTGTTTTTGACTCTCAGTGTAATTCTCCACCTGAGAACAAGCTGGTGGAAAGCTGGTGTGACTCAGGTGCCTGGAGACAACTTGTGAAGCTGCCATCCCACGTGTGTGCTTCTGACATCTTTTATCTCTCCTGTCATCCCTGAGGTGTTTGATTTCACCTTCATCTTCTTTTCCCACAAGTTTTTTACCATTTCTCCCCATCTCTTTGTCTTTTCTCTCCATCCTTTACCTGCACAAACTGTTTTTCCTCAGGAAGTGACATTGGCTCATAATGCCAGAGGCTGGCTGCTCCTTCTTCTCCAGAAAAGTGGGGCAGAAGATTGGGTTTTACTGCGGGGAATGTGCTGAACTGTCTTCTCACCTGCTGCCTGGTGGCAGATTGTTCCTGAGGAGCAGCGCAATGGCAAAAATCAGTTTGTGAAATGCACATCCAGTGCATGTATTGAATGTGAACCAGCGTTGTAAGGTCTGGCTGCTTGCACTGGGAATTGCTGTTTTTCCTATAACACCAGAAAAATAAATCTTTGCAGTACACAGTCACCGACTCCCTCTCTGCCCACAGCTCCATTTAGGAATTTTAAAAATTAGTGTGGCTGGTGAAATCTTTGCTCTGGGCTATTCAACTCTAAAAGCTCCACCAGCTCTGAGCTTTGCCAGATCTGAACATCAGTGGGACGCCGCAGCGAGAGACCCGCGGGAGCATGGCCAGGCAGCCACGATGAACAGCTAAACTTTGTGTATTACAGAGCTATTTATAAGTGATTCATCGTGTCTTCTTGGTGTTGGGCTTGGCAGGGGCTGCAGGAGAGTGTTCTGCAGGGCTCAGCTGTGTGGTTACACTGCTGCACTCTGTGGTTCTTACAGGGCTGGGCTGTTTCTGGTCACTGGCACTGGCCACCATCTGCATGCACAGTCATGGCAACTGCACACACAGGGCACACACGGCTTCCCAGTGCCATGTGGTGCAGAGGTTTTGTATTGAAATCTGGCACAAGGCTCCCTAGACCGAAAGAGGCTGTCTCTGAGCAGCCTCAGGAGTCAAAGTTGAATTTATTTCTTTCTCATTTGCAGGTATCGGTTACAAAGTGGTTAGAGCAAAGCCATCACCATTTTATAGCTCCTATAACTCTGCTGAGAACTGGTGTTTAAAACTGCATTTGTTCTTTTAAAAACTGGCTCTACACTGCCCTGCTCACTTGTTGAACACAACCAGGCACCTCCAAAACCCATCGTGGCTGTACAAGAGTGGCAGCAATGGTTTAATACCTCACTCCCCTACACTTCTGTCTTTGTGGGTCCCTTTCCCTCATCCCTTTCCTGGACAAAATTGTCAATTTGGGGTGAAAACTGTGGCAAAAGGTAAGGAAAATTTTTGAACACTGCAAGCACTTGGCAGCTCGCATTGACCTGGCTGGTGTGAGTACCCAAACTTTGACTTTCCAACCCTGTTAAATCTTAAATTCTGTGACACCTGAGCTCAGGATTTTTCAGTGGGCATCCAAGAACAGACGTGCTACAAATCTCACATGTGATGATTTCACCAGCTGCATTTTGCTTTCTTGATTTGAACAGGCTGCTGAACAATAACCAGATAAAACAAATTGTGAGAAGATCCTTTGAAGGTCTGGACAACCTGAAATACCTGTGAGTTGGTAGCTCATTAATTTCTTAACCTCTTTAAGATCTAACAACCCACTTTTCATGTTTGCCAGTCAAGGATGTATTTTCTGTGTTTGGAGTTCAGTGTCAGAGGTATAAAACACGGCTCTTGAGTCCAGGCAGCAAGTTCTGCTTTGGGTTGAGGGTCACTGCTGTTTCCTGTGACTTTCTAGAACACAACTGCTGATCAGTTGGCCTAATGCTGTTTCTTTTCTCTCCTTTTGAAAGCTACCTTTATAAAAATGAAATTCAGAGCATCCAGCAACATGCCTTCCATGGGCTCCGTTCCCTGGAGCAGCTGTAAGTACAGATGAGCCTTGTTTGTGTGCTGTGTTCCCAGGCTCGGAGAGCAGCAGGAACTTAGCGAGGGGTAGGATGAAGCTTGTGCTCTCTTATCATCCAGATTTGCCAGACTACCCTGGGTTCATTTGAAAACAGCTGGTCTGAGTATTGGATTTGGTTAGGTAATACCGAACTTCCTACGGATGTTCCGCATGTTTTCTCCTGCCCCTAAACATCTGGAGCATAGGAAGAACCCTGCTGTGCTTCTGATGGCCTTGATTTGCAAGGACCTTATGATGGGAGGAGAGAGGGGTCTGCAGGATGGCTGGAAGCAGAAGGCAGCTGCTCTGCTGGGTTTGTGTCTGGGGATTCCTCAAGCAGAGAGTCAGATCTGGTCCTTTACTTAAACAGAGGGTGCTGTTGAGTTTCTCTCTCATCCAAAGCTCTGCTGGGAATGAATGGATGAAGTACGAGCTGGGAGCTGGGGCAGCTGAGTATTCCTGGGAGCTACCAGAATGGTGGAGCTCCCATGCTGCAAAGCATCTAGAAATTGCAGTGGGGGAAGATGATGGATCCAAACCAACACAGTAATGACCTTCCCTCAAGCTGCCTGGCACTCTGTGCTGGATCTGGGATGAAGGGAGCCTCGTGTGTTTCCCTGGCAGCTGGAGTCCATCACAGTGACACTCCAGCAGTCCCCACTTGCTCCCCTTCTGTGTATGGCAAAACTCTGCTGTTTATTCAAAGAAGTTTTGTATTTTGGCTCTTAGTGCTCCGTGCTTGAGGTGAGTGGGCAAACTTGTATTAAAATCTGGCACAAGGCTCCCTAGACTTGGCTCTTCCTAAACTGCGATTGGATTTTTCTTGCTTGGGACTGGTGGAGAGAGTGTGAGCTTGTATATTTGAATCGTAGATACATGGAATGGTTTGGCTTGGAAGGGATCTTAGAGCTCCTCTTATTCCAACCCCTTGCCATTGGCAGGGACACCTCCCACAAAGCCAGGCTGCTCCCAGCCCAGTCCAACCTGGCCTGGGATGGGGCAGCCACAGCTTCTCTGGGAAACCTGTACCAGGCTCTCAACACCCTCACAGGGAAGAATTTCTTCCTAATGATTTATTCTTCCTAAATAATTGAAATGCAGGAATTACTTGCATCATCAGAGAACAGGGATCAAAGGTGAAACTGGTCTAATCCCTGAATTGTTCCCAGCCACAGCATTTATAGGGCTGGAATGTAACCAAGAGTTTTGCTGTAAAAGGAATAGGATCCAGCTTGTTCTCCAGGTTGACAGAAGGAGGACAGAGAGCACAAGAGGACAGAGCACAACTGGAAGTTTCAGGCAATCCTAACAATAGATGTGCCACCAAGCTTGTGTACAAGGTGGTTTTTCATCAGCCAGCTCAGCAAGGATGCCTGGGAGAAAATTGAGGAAGCTGAAACTGGCTCTAAGCTGAGCTTAGAGAGCTGACGCTGCCCACAGGGATATTTTAGCAGTGAGCATTCCAGACTTGATGTCACGAATAAAAAAAAAAAACCAAAACCAACAAACCCACAAAACCAACAAACAATCTGCTAAAGTCCCATCTGTTTTCAATCCCAGACAGGCTGAGCTCCAAAAGAATTAGCGTTGCTCAAACCCTACCCCATTTTCCTGTCCCCCACAAGCCAGCTTTTCAAGAAAAAGTAGAACCCAATTGATGGACAGGATCAGATGCTTTCCTAAAGGTCCAAAGCAATCTCAGCAGACATCTGAGACTGATTAGAGCATGTCCCTCTCTTCCCCACTGTGACACTCCAGTGCAGAATCTGAGTCATCCTCTCCCAGTTTGAGCTCTGATACTGGACCATTTATCATGAATCCTTCCATTACAAATCAAACAGCCATGTGGAGGCTTAGGCAATTATTTCTCAAGGCAGTCAGCTACAATAGCAGAATGAGCATTTGTAGATCTGTGGTTAATCTGTGTCTTCTGTGAAATTTATGCCTGTGTGAAATAAAGGAGAAGAGTTTAGGCAACTTTGGGACTGTACAAAATCCACCTAAAGGTCAGGAATGCGTCAGTTGTGCTGGTGAATGTCACAGCTCATGGCAGCAGGGAGGCTCAGGTGTTGTGGTGAGTTGCTCTGCAGGCACCAGGTTTCTTTTCTTGATGGCAAGGGATGACCTGGGGCAGGCAGGAGGTCCCCCAGGCCTCTGTAGTGGCAGGTCACACTTGAGATTTTAGTGGAACTAAAACCATTAACCCGTGCTAGCAAGAACTGGGCTGTCCCTGTTGATGTGTCATTCGGATCCAAGTGTTCCAGATGACTGCGCCTTCCCTGTTTTTGGAGGCTGTGCCTTCCCTCCACAGAACACAGCAACCCCACACCAGCCATTTGGAGATACTTCTGCTCTTGCTGGGTGGATGCACATCCTGGGAGCCCCTGTTCGAATAACAGATAAATGCAGGCTGGAAAATACCTTTGGCTGTATTTGGTCCCAGTTCAACAAGGACCAATTTCAAAGTTTTCTTGGGTTGTTCAGGGCCTTTTTCTTCAAATTAATACTCAGCAAACTGATTGTCCACTCAGAAGTGTTGCAATTCCTAGGCTGGGAAGAAGTGCCTTATTGTGAGGCTGTTTCTCCCTCCCTGTCAATCCAGGGGTGTGCTGAGAAAGGCAGGGAAAATTCCTGTACAGTGCTTGGATGGCAGCAGCTGCTGCTGGCTCTCCATGGGCAATAGTTTCTTCCTGTCTCTTAACAGCGCAACAGTTCACAGGGATGGTGGTGTTGGTCTTCAAGGAAGAGCAAATCAGCAAATCTGTCCTTTATTCTTTTTGTGTTTGAGTTTATTTACAGAGAGAGTAAATAATTGACAGGATAGGGAAAGGCCATGTTTGCTACTGTGTTTGCATGTGGAAACTGGAGACACTAAAGTGGATTCTGGCTTCTCAACACCTGCCCTGAGATGAGTGTGACCAGCTGGGGGGCACTGGTGGATTGATCTGGGTTGTTCTGTCCCTTAAATTGCAGTCTGCATGATTTCTGTGTGATTTCTGTATCACAGGTACCTGCATTTCAACAACCTGGAAAGTCTGGAGCTGGAGACTTTTAGTGACCTGCCTAAACTTGAAAGGCTGTGAGTAAAGATGGGCTATTTCTTGGGACTAAGAGGGTGAGGAGAAGGGGGAAAACCCCTTTATTTAGTGTAGCAGTTTTGGTAGCACAGAGTGTGGTCTTCAAAATGCAAAAAAGCAGCTTCTTTAAAGAAAGAGGTTTTACATAATTGCCGAGTAGGAGGGTGACTGAGGATGTGAAGGGAATTTCCCATTTTATGTTATCTTCACGTTTCCATCTAAATAGGAGTAAATCTGCAGAAAGTCCTACAGCTGGTCAAGCCAAGTGAAATTTTACTCTGAGCATAAGGTCAGCAACATTAGTCACTGTTGGGCAAAGTGAGCAAAAAAAGGGGGTGGAAAAGGGATAAAGTCAGAAGAAAGTCTAACAAGAAAAACACACATCCTTCTTGAAAGCAGTAGGGAAATGGAGTCTCCTGCTCCCCAGGATTGCTTCTAGCAGTAATGCAGCCACCAGCACAACAGTCCATGTGTGGTTCCCACTCCATGGAGAAACCAGCAGACTTCTCTAGGCTGTGTGGAAATGTGCCTTATATCCATACATGCCAAGGAAATAAAATTGTGGGATCCCACACCCTTAGGAAACTTCAGACCTGGATCAGTACATGGCTGATCTCAGTCACTGTATTGGATCCAACAAAAATTCTGGATTTAAATTTTAAAGGAAGGCTTTTCAGCATCCAAGCTGGGCAACCAGGCTGAACTCTGGTGCACATGTGTGTGCAGATATTTGCACTCGAGCTGTGCTGCTTTTGTGTTCTCCAAAAAATTCACCTACTAAAATTGCTTCATATCTTTTATCAATTGCTTCATATCTTTTATCAATGGTCTCTTGTGAGCTTTTGGTGTAACCAATGTAAGTAAATTCCCCCACCATTATGGGAATGGGGAGTTAATTATCCCCTCTTGGTCCCCACTGATGCATTTTAGTGCAATCAGGGTTTTTCCCTTAGAAGTGAGGAGTTTTATGTGTGTGCTGAGATTCTGAAAATGAGAATTTGCCTCAGTTTTGTTCAGAGATAAGCCCAGTTTAGGTGGCTGTTGTCTGAATTAGATTTGCTCACGGATTTGGGTTAATTACACAGAGTTTAAGGCAGGAGTTGTCTAACTCCAATGGCTGCCTTTGTAAAATTGTCACGTCCATCTGCGCAGGGGAAGGAAAAGGTCCCTTCTAAACTGGAGCTGACCCAGGCCCAGAAAACAGAGGGTGGGTCCAATCTGAGGGGATTTTGTGCCCTTTCTCCTCCCTTTGCGGAGAAACTGCAAGGGTCCAGTTTAAACCTGTTCCATCACATCCTGAGTCAGTGTTTCCAGCCCACACCCGCTCTCGGCTTTGGCACATTACATCACACCCACCAAGGGATGAAATCCCTCCAGCTCATGGAAACAAACACGGAATTTAAAAACTGAGCTCCATTTTGATGAGCAGCCTTTGCATTTAAACTGAGTGGTGACCTGGGGTGTTATCATCCTCACAGTGCAAATACTGAATAATGTTTTGGCATGGCTTCTCCCACTGCAGATTCTTGCACAACAACAAGATTTCCAGGATTCACCCAGGGACATTCTCTCAACTGGAATCCCTCAAGCGACTGTAAGTAAAAAACATTGCCTGCAAAGAGGACTCGTTTATCTTCAATCAGATGGGCAGGACCTGAGGAAGAATGTGCCTGGTTGGCAATGCTTTTAGTTGTTGCACTTCTAAGGCCACTGCTAAGTTTATAAAACAGTTTTGATTGGACCTGAAAGCTTATTTAAGCAGTTAGAAGTTTCTTTATTCTAGTGTCTAATTATAATCAGCTTACAACTTAATAATGCCACAGGAATGAACGTTCCTGGAAAGTCTTCACAACAGTTTGAACCCATAAAACATCCTTGAAAAATGTAGAAAGTCCAGGTCATGGATATGACCTTGAACATGTCTGTAGATCAGGATCTAACATGGAAAGAAAAATCATAGTCATAAAAGAAAAGGCTTGTTTTCTAGATTGAAATTAGTCAGAGGATGCCACGGTGCATGATTCTTTTTCCACGCAGGAGTTCCCCAGGGTGCTATTCCCATATAACCTGTCTGTCTCTTAAGCTTACTTCTTTCTTGCTTTGGTTTTATGATCTCTGGAAATAAGTTCTATGATGTATTTGGGGGGAAAAAAATGCAAAAAGTAAAGAATTTTGGTGTTCTGCCATGATTTTCAAGTACAATTAAATAATGTATTTCTCACTGCAGCCCTCAGTCATTTCTGCAAGCAGGTAAAATGCTTCACTTCTCTTTAACAGGGAATATCTTGTGAAATGCTGTCTGTAGGTGCCAGAGAAAAAGCTGGGGTGTCTATAAAATACTCAGTCATGGCCCTGTGTGAAATCTCACATTCTCAAATATGTGACCCTGAAAGTGTTAGACTTTTCTTCCATGTTGTTTTTTTTTTTGGATGGCCCCCACCCATTGACTGTAAAACTGTCAGTGGGGAAGGAGGCACAAACTAATCCCCCTGTAGTCCTTATTTATCCTCACGGATAGCACTGCTCGTAGGAATGAGGTCAGTGTAGGGAAGAGGCTGGGGGCACTGGTAGGTCACTGGAGCTCCATTTGCTGTGGTTCAGGCTTGTGTTACAGTAATAAAAGTTCTTCCAGTTGTGCAGAAATGCTGCAACTCCTCACAGCTGGTTACAGAAAGGGACTGATCCCATCCACACATAAATCAAGGGGAAGATTTTTTTGTCACTAAAAGAGAAAAGCTGTAACAGAGGCAGTTCTTACAGAATTCAGTAAAGGTTGAAATCTCCATCCCAGAGTAAAACCCAATATTTCAGTGTCTCAGTTAGTCAAAAAATGCATAATCCAGTTTAACTGAATCATTTCTATTTGAAACTGGAATGGTTGATGGTAATGCTAGTTTTACAATTAAACCCTTCTACTAGTTAACCATCCTGCCAATGAGATATCTCAAATTTTCACTTGGGATATGATCAAATGCAGGGCAAACCACCCAAGCGACCCTTCACTCCAGAGGACTGCTCCCCTCCTGTGCCCTGGAGAAGGAGGCAGCACAGCAGTTGGAGGCTGGGCACTGAGCTGCCTTCTCCTGGCTCTTGCAGGCGGCTGGACTCCAACTCCCTGTTCTGCGACTGTGACCTGCTGTGGCTGGCAGAGCTGCTGAAGAAATACGCGGAGCAGGGCAGCATCCAGACAGCTGCCACCTGCGAGGCTCCCCGGGACCTGCACGGCCGCTCCATTGTCACCTTGACCGCCCAGGAGTTCAACTGTGGTGAGCGAGGTCAAACCCCTCCATCGGCCACCCTCAGGCCCTGGAGCTGGCCTTTGGTTTGGGAATTGCTTCCTCCATCCCTTTTCCTCCCTCTTTCCTCTGCTGGCATCCTGATTTCTCCCTCCTTCACTGCTGAAATGGGAAAATCCCAGTGGGGCTGCAGGAGGAAGATGACATTCCCAGAGGTGTTGGAGGCAGCTCTGTTTTGGCTGGTGGGTGTTGTCTTGGCTTTTTGCATAGAGTAGGGCTGGTAAAGGATCTGCTGCAATAGTGGCTAAACCAGGAACCAGAGGAAGTATCCCACATTAGGCTGAACAGAAGGGGAACACTGGGAGAGCTGCAGTGGCTGGAAACACATCTGGAAACCTGTGGGAGAGCACAGAAGACATGTAGCTGTATGCTTTGTTTGACTGTGGTGTAACTGATGGCTCTTGTTAGGCTGTTATTCTTTAAATTTAGAATTTTAAACTTGGTTTTGTTCTGAAAAATCCTAAAATTAACTGTTTCCCATAGAAAAAAGACAAAGCTCTGATTTTTAAGTGGGGGTAAGTTAAAACTCTGATTTTTAAGTGGAAGTTGGCACAAGCATTGGCTGTAATTCCATGGTACTTCGCTGCTGGTAGAGTCAGTTTGAGAAATTCCCACTCACACAGGCTTGCTGTTAGCATCCCTCCTGGATATGCCAGTCCAGCTGTGCATGGCCCTGCTGTGAGCTAAATGTGTGAGCTCAGCTGGATTTTGAAGAGTTCTCCATTGAATTCAGCTTGCTTTTGTAAAAAGTCTTGACCATTTCACAGCTTAATTTCAGGC
Organism: Corvus kubaryi; assembly: GCF_017639235.1. Classification (NCBI taxonomy): domain Eukaryota; kingdom Metazoa; phylum Chordata; class Aves; order Passeriformes; family Corvidae; genus Corvus; species Corvus kubaryi. Next base: position 6,288,569 of record NW_024580668.1, on the reverse strand, counting down.
ACAGCCATGCAAAGAGTTGAGCTGGCACAAATGGGTCTGTGACCTCAACAGAGGGGGGATAGGAAGAGCCTAGGGAAAGCAGCTGGGGACACATGGAGTGGCTGTGCCGCACAACAAGCTGTTCCCAACACACCCCCAGTGCCACAGTACAGCTGTTAGTGCAAATTTGTTCTGGTTTAGGCATGGACACACAGTGGGGTGTCTGTCAAATCAGCCAGAGCACCTGGTGGGAAGATTTTGCTGGCATTTGGCTTTCACTCTGGTGGTGTGCCAGCTGGGAAGACAAATGATACAGAGTTCAGCACAAAGCTCTACCCATGCAGGTGGCTGATATCTGAGTCAGTCTGAAAGCTGCTGGTACCATTAACCCATGGCTTTGAGCAGCTGTGAGCCAGAGGCGTTTTGTACTGTGGGGCAGTGCTGGGTTTGGGCTGTGCTGGCTTTGCCTTTGGGGATTTTTTCTGAGCCATTAACTTGTGGACTAGGGAGTGAGGATACTGACCTTCCACTGGAGGGAGTGATAGGTTCTCAATTTTAGGAATAATCCAGCTGGTTTTACTGGATTACTGGTGAGCATGCAGGCTGTGAAATGGGTAAGCTTTTTGCTGAATCAAGATCAAGCATTCCAGGGCTTGTCCATAAATTCCTCCCTATTTTAGCACATCCTTTCAATGTTTAACTTGCTTGGTGCTGGAGTACATCTCAAAGTGAAGCACACAGTGAAGGGCAGGATGATGAATTAAGGACATAATGAATGAAATCCTGTTGGGAGGGAAGTGGTGTGATTTGCAGGGATCTGGCTCTGTGTTCAGGTGGAGCAGGAAGCTGCAGGCTGCCAAGGGCAGAAAAACAACCCAAGTGAGGACGCTGCTGACTTCTTTGCTTCTCTGGGGGGAGACAGGGACCAGCTCTGTAATAAGCCACTGTACAGACAGATCTGTGGGAACTGATCCACTGCCCAACATACTGAGAATAGGAACAGCAGCTATTCCCCAGGGCTCTTAGTGGGTTCGGGTGAATGATGCTATTCCTTCATGACATTCGCAGGGGTTAGTGAGTTTTGGGGTGGCTCTGAGCAGATGCTGCTGTGCCTAGGGCTCTGCTGGTGCCTGTTTCTTGGGGCACTGCAGGATGAGTGTTGCAGGATGGGTGTTGTGTGCCCCACCATACCCCCAGTTGGGCTGCAGGTGGTTTTGTGCTGCTTTGGACTGGGTTGTGTTCAAATGGTGTTTTGCAGAGAGGCCTCGAATAACCTCAGAACCCCACGACGTCGATGTGCTCTTGGGAAACACAGTTTATTTCACCTGCAGGGCAGAAGGCAACCCAAAGCCTGCCATTATTTGGCTGCACAACAAGTAAGTCACACGCAAGGAGCCCTGGGGTGGCAAAGGTTTTCAAGCCCTGAGCTCTTCAGTGCCTGCCTGTAATTACAAAAGCTGTTTCACACAACGTTAAAGAAAAGAAGGAAAAAGAAATGGTTATCCCATGGGCTTTATTTACCTTCCTTTTAACAGCATTCTCTGGTGACCACGTAATCCAAGTGGTGTTTTCATCTGCATTTGGAATATTTCATCTGCGTTTGTAATGGATTCCAAGAGCTTATAACTTTCCTATAAACATACTCTGCAGGCTGAAAGCAATTGTCTTTTGATCAGGAAAAAAATAAAATTAGTGTTTCATGTTGCTCTCAGCCACCATGCTTGCCATTTGTTAACTGCTGAAATGCTTCTCACTAAAGGCTGACCGTGTTAGGTATGAGGTTTCTTTCCAAAGGGAAAAATCGCTGTGCTCCACTGAAGGGTGGAATTTGCAAATTCGTGTGTAGGTTATGTGCTAGATGCCAGAGTGTTCTGGGAAATGCTACACAATAAAATATTCTGTGCTCAGGCAGTTGCCCACTGTGGAAGAGAAGCTGCTTTGCTGCTTTACGAGCTTCTTGTCTGGTGAAGCCTGAGCAGGGCTTGGTTATTAATAAAAATGATCAATGCGTGCTTCTTCAGCAAACCCCCCACCAGGCAGAGTTTCAGCCCGGAGCAAAAGTTTATGGCTGAGTTAAGTCCCTTTGGAAGGAAGGTTTTGTTAGGGAAATGCTGGCAGGCTCCCAAAGACAGCATTGTAAGAAGGGTAATGATAATAAATGTTCCACAAATGAGATATGACTGGAGTGAGGAGACACCAGGGGAATTAAACAAATGCCCAGCAAGCAGATTAGGTTGCATAGTGGGTTCAGCCTTTGTCCCAGGGGGAGAGAGGTCCCTTCTTCCCTTTCAATCATCTGCAGCCATCCAAGATTCCTTCGTGCTGGGACAAATGGGATGCAGCACTGGGACCTTCTGCCATGAGCTGGGATCCAGGAGTCACAGGTCATTGCAGAAAGAAGGAAGATGTTTCACAGCTCTTGGGCTGGGTTGGAGTCCAAGCTGTGTTGGGGTCCCATGGTGACTTCTCAGAGCTTTCTGCTCCTCTGAGGCCTTTGAGCCTTGAGTTTGAATAGCAATGGCTGCACACAAGAACAATATTAATTCATTGTTAAATTTGCACTTAGTGAGTAAGAACAGGCCTTCCGGGCCAGGATGCCCTGACAATGGCAGTGATGCTGTGACATGGGAACAGAGTGCTCTCCTGATGAGCTGTAAATGTCCTGCCTAATTAGTAGGGAGAGAAAAAGCAGCTCACCCAGGGAGTAAGCTGGAGCTGGAGCTGCAGTTCAGTGCTGTGAATCAGAACTCTTGCTGCAAATTTCACAAAGTCTCAGAATAGCTCCATGGAACACCAACTTACTGCCATGCAAGCAAAGCCCCCAGAAACCCCAACAGCTCGAGGGGGAACCACCAGCCTTTATTCCTTTCAGATTTTGCCTGTTTGTGGCTGTTTTTTCAGTAATAAGATTGACATGAAAGATGACAGCCGCCTGAACCTGTTGCAAGATGGTACCTTGATGATCCAGAACACCAAGGAGTCGGACAAAGGCGTCTACCAGTGCATGGCCAAGAACATTGCTGGGGAGGTCAAGACACAGGAAGTCGTGCTGCGCTATTTTGGCACCCCATGTAATTGAGCTTTGTGCATCCCTTGACGACCCGGCTGAGCTTGGGGGTGGGAGTGGAGCTAAATCAGAGTCAGTCCCAGCTTTGTATGTGCCAAGGTGTTCTTGGTGTGCTGGGGGACAGAGTGGCTGTCAGCGAAGTGAGGCCTGAACTTAAGGAGTTCCCACTGGAATGGGAAAAGGGGTACTTAGAGATGGAAGGTAGTTCAGCACTGGGGAGGGAGTTTGAAGTCTGGGATGAATTCTACAGCACAAGGGTGAAGGGGACACGGGCGTGGGGATACTCCAGCACTGAGTGAGTGGGTGTGAGGAGGTGGTAGGAAGGTGCTGGGGGCATTGCTCAGAGCAAGGATTTGGATGTCAGGGAAGAACCAGAGTGGGTTGCTGGGTTGCAGAGGAGTCCAAGCAACTTCTGCCCATCAGTGAGCAGGCAGCAGAGCTGGTTCCTAAAGCTTTCATTCCCTTCCAGCCAAGCCCACTTTTGTGATCCAGCCACAGAACACTGAAGTGCTGATTGGGGAAAGTGTCACCCTGGAGTGTGGGGTCTCTGGGCACCCCCACCCCCGCATCAGCTGGACCCTTGGCACGGGCTCTCCTTTGCCACAGGACTCCCGTTTCACAATCACCAGCTCTGGAGGCCTCTTCATTCAGAACGTCACCTTCTCGGACCAGGGGCAGTACAACTGCAATGCCAGCAACTCCGAGGGATCCATCCAGGCCACAGCAAGGATCATAGTGCAAGGTGAGGGCTCCCAGGCTGGTCCTGTGAAGATTCTGTGACATTTCTGGGATACAGTGTTTGGTCAGTGGGGTGTATTTGAGTCTTGTGACTGGTTCTGCTCCCATGAACTCCCCGAGTTTGCTGCCTGAGAGTTTCCTGCTGCTCAGTCACTGCTTTCCCTTCCAGATTCTCCCAGGTTTCTCGTCATTCCCACTGATCAGACAGTAACTGAGGGACAAAGCGTGGATTTCCCCTGCTCTGCTGAGGGTCACCCTCCCCCAGTGATTACCTGGACAAGGGCAGGTACTGCCTCACTTGACTCGTGGTTTCTCTCTCCCAGGCCATCATCCACGGGGTGTGGGTGGGAACAGCTGAGCTGCTGGTTCAGCGTGGTGACTTGCAGGGGTGGCACAGGACAAACTGTGAACAGCACAGACCTAGTCCCACGGGGAGGTGTGTTGTAGATCACCAAGGATGGTGTTAAGCACTGTGGAAGGAGCCTCTTAGATCTCTGTCACAAGGTAGGAGTGTGATGGTTTTCATCAGCATGGAACCCATGGAAAGCCTCACACTTCTTCCTGCAGAGGCTTCCCACCTCCTCTGAAAAGGCAAGGTCTGGACACTCCAGATCAGTGGATATCAATCACAGAATTGTTTGAGTGGGAAAAGACCTCTAAGATCATCAAATCCAACCTTTAACCCAACATTGCCATGTTCACCACTTAACTGTGTCCCTAAATGCCAAATGTACACTTTTTTTGAGCACTTTTGGGGATGATGATTCCACCACTTCCCTTTGCTGTACCACCATGTGCCAGCTCTCTGTCATTGTCCTTGATTTGCTGCCATTGGGGACACACATTGCAGAAGGGCACCATTCACTGACACACCTCAGAGTTTTCTCTTAGCTTAGGAAAAAGGATTTTGGGACAACAGGTGGTGGTGAACTTTAAAAGTCTCAAATAATTGTTAGTGCTGGCTCCACTGAACTGATCTCATCCAACACTTTCTGGGACAGGAGCCAATAATGCTTGGCCCAGAGGTCCTCCAACTTTTCCTTATGCTTCACAAGCCGTAATTAATGGTTTAGTGCTGTGGAGTTTGTGGGTATTGTGTTCCAGCTTCCACAGCAATGGCCCTGACACAGAGTTAAGAAGGACCAGCTGAAATTCTGCTCTGCCAGCATGTTCTCCATCTCCTTTAACCTGTTTTCCTCCACTTCCCAGAAAATGTATCTTAGGCATGTGGAAAGGAGCACGATGACAAGAAGTAAGGTTCATAACTGCTCTGCAACCAGGTTTGCACTCAGAAATCCTAAATCAAAAGTCAGCCAGGCTTTACAGCGCTTTCACATGCTAAAAGCAGGACAAGAGGAGGGGAAGTGGTGGAGCATTGCTCATCTCAAAGCCACTTTTGACAGCGTGGGGGGATTTTGGTATTTGGAATGAATAAATAGAGGTTGGATAAATGGAGGGAAATGGAATACTAAAAAAAAAATTTGTTAAAGTGATGAGTTTTAATAATGTTAATTGGGTTTGTTAAAGCAATTTAGGTTTCAGCTTTTCTCCTGAAATAAAGAAAATATTGAAACAACAGTTTCCAAACCAGAAAATCAGACCAACATATTTAGAAAGACAATGCCAAATGTTCCCATTTATTTGATGAAACAGACAGTTTGGATAATTGAAGAGTGATTTGCTATCCATCAGGGGTCAAAAAATCTGCAGGTTGCACTAAGAAAATACTTAGGAGGAAAGAAAAAAAAGTTCCAGCTCTTCTCAGCTGATCTCAGCTGATCTGTGTGTAAAGGTGATATTTCAGGGTGATTGATGCTGGAAAGGAAATGAAATGTGTAACTCACACAGACCCTTCCAGTGATGGTGATGCCTTCAAAATCTAGAAACAAAACAAAACACTTTCGAGACAATATTAATATTGGAAGTAATATAAAATCAGGTCTTTGATTGGAGGCCTCCAGGTGCAAATATGGCAAATTGCACACCGAAAGTGCATTGAAAATGCACATTTGTTGAAGCATATGTTGGGGCATAGGGCAAGTACAATTTTATAAGTCCAGCAAATTTGCATAATTGACAATAATCCCCAATTAGAAACACAGGTAATGAAGTAATTCCCCCTCTTGGTTCGACCCCTTCTGAAGCTCCCTCCTCGCTAGTTGTTTATGCCTAATAAATGAGAAGATGTCTTGGCAAGGTGCCTTGTCCTTGATTCCCCAAGAAGCAAGATCAGAACTGGCCCTCAGGAATTTGTTTGCCTAATAGGAAAAGTGCTGGAGTTAGGAAACCACAGAACTATACAACAACAGTCTGCAGAGCCACGAGCAGACATGAAGAATACATCAAAGCAAAAACCGTTTTGGCATCGATGGGATGGGGACAGGGAATTAACGAGCTGCTCGTTATCCCAGGTGGGCCCTTGCCGAGTGACCGGCGGCACAGCGTCCTGTCCACGGGCACCCTGCGGGTGGGCCGGGTGGCCCTGCACGACCACGGGCAGTACGAGTGCCACGCCATCAGCGCCATCGGCGTCAGGACCCTCGCGGTGCAGCTCTCGGTCACCCCGCGAGGTGAGCTGGGCACAAGGGGCTGCCAGAGGTGTGACACTGATTTGGTGTTATGGGAAATAACCATCTGAGCAGGCAGGGAGCTGCCCCCTTCCCGATGGGTTGGGATTTTGCTCTTCCCTGGGAACAGACATCCAGCCAGGAGGGCTCCATCAGCTGGTGGGAAATGTTAGAGAGGTTGCCAGAGTGGCAAGGTTTGTAAATTGGAATAAGCTGCTGCAGTTTGGGAGTTGATCATCGGGAAGATTGCTTTGGTAAAGGAAAAACTGGATAATAATAGAGTGTATTAATTGAATTCTTACATAGATATATATATATATAAATTTTAAAATTTTGTCTCTCCTGCAAAATTAAGAGTAAAATTCTTTCTTAAACAAAATCTTCTGCAAAACATAATGTTTCCTTCTAGCAAACATTTAATCCTGCCTCTAGATACGTTTGTCTTAAACATTCCCTACCAGGTCATAGGTTCAATCTAAATTTAGGTTTTCTAAAATCAAGACTCTGTAAAACACAAGTCACACAGGGATGCTTTTGTTTAATTAAGGCTTAATTTCTTTTTTCCTTAATTTTTTTAAAGCTTTTGTTTAATTTTATTTTTTTATTTTCCCCTTATAAATAACCCTTCTAAATAAGCAAACTTCCTTGCTTGTTCACAAATAGGGCAGGGATTTACTAAGGGTAGACTGGAGGGAAGGAAACTCTCTAGAAGCATAAATTAGTGAAGCGCAGAATTCACAGAATATTTTAAGACCAGGAAGATCAATATAATTACTTAATCTGGCCTGATTAATACTTCAAGAGAGCCTCATCCGATAATTCCCGAAACAAGTCATGATCCCTGTTTCAGCTGGAGCATCTTTTCTAGAAAACCTTTGAATTAAGGATTTTAAATGATGCAGCACATTCCTGTGTAATTGCCCCAAGCAGAGACACAGAGGAGCAGAAAATAATGAACATAAACTACGTAAATGAATGAAAAGAGAGCTTGGCAGCGAGACAGAGAGCACAGGGTGAGCGGCTGCCCCTCTGCAGAGCCCTTGCGAGAGCAGCAGCTCAGCAGCTCTGCTTTCTCCGTGCTGAGATGGTTTTTCACGCACAGATTTCCCTATTTTCCTTGATGCATTTCTTACCCCAGTGGCTTTTTTCCCTGTGTTGCACAGTGATCCCCGTGTTCCTGCATCCCCCCCAAGACCTGGTGGCAGAGACAGGCCAGGACGTTGCCATTTCCTGCGCTGCCCAGGGAGACCCTCGGCCCACCATAACCTGGGTCAAGGTACGTGATGATTTCATGCCACTGGGGAAAGGGACGGCTCCTCCGGGGGAGAATTAAACAACTCTCTCCTTCAACACCTCTCCCAGCTTCATTAGTTTCATCAGTTTTGCAGTACACATGGGATAGACACCAACATTTCCACTGATTTGGGGTTTTTGAAAGAACGTTGCTGTTTCTCAGGCTCAAAGCCATGCAGCAAATATTCTCCTGTTCTTCCTTCCAAAAGAGTCACTTGAAGCCAGTGACATTCCAGGATGTTATAAATACTTGATTGACAATCCCTGGAAAAAATAAAAAAACCTGAAAATTGATTTTTTTTCTATGTAGTTTGTCCATATTTTCAGCATTTCTGCTGATGGCATTGGATGATGCTTTTTGGCTCCAGTTTTGACGAGGCAAAGCCACAATCCCTCAGAATCACGCTGCAGCCTGGCTGCTCTTTCCAAGAATTCAATAGGTGAAGTTCTTCAGACTTCTTTCCTGCTGTGCTGTAGTACAACACTTGGGACCTTCCTTTATACCTGCCCTGCCTTTGAGCACAGACAGGCACAGAAAATGCTTGGGCCTCACTTACCCCACAGATCTCTGGTGGAAGGTGAACTTGCCGCTTTCTGTGGGCTCAACCAACAGTGGGAGCAGAAGAAAAAAGCCTGGAAGGGCATCAGAGCAAGCATTAGGTTGGGGCAGGGCAGCAGAAAGATGTTAAGAAGCAGGGAAATAGAAAAGTAAAACCTAAAGTCACTTCTACCACCAGCCAGGCTGAGAGGTTGGGTTTGAGTGATGCTGTCAGAGCCAGCAAAAGCTGGGATCTGCAGCTCAAGGCCAGCAAAAATCCATCAGTTTCAGGTTGGCCTAAAACTGAAAACATTTTGACTTAATTTTGTGCCATGAAACTTTTGTGAGGGCATCAGGGTCTGGGACTTGTTCCAGCCAGCCTGACTGTGCGGGGTGTCTGTGTGGGGTGTCTGTGCCCCGTGGGGAGTTCCTGGGCTGGGCCAGGGGAAGGAGCAGAGCAGGGACCTCCTCACCGTGGGTCCTGTCAGGACCAGGTATCCTTGGACTTCTTTCTGGTTTCCCTGGAAGAGCAATGCTAACATCTGGTGGCCACATTCGTTCATCACATCCATCCCTGGGTTTGCTGAGCAGGCTGAAGGCTGGGGTAGTGGAAGCTTTCTATGCTCTGACACAGCTTCTGTCTTTTGATGGTGCAACAGGAGGGCATCCAGATCACAGAGAGTGGCAAGTTCCACATCAGCCAGGACGGGACCCTCTCCATTCAGGACCTGGGTGTGGCTGACCAGGGCAGATACGAGTGCATAGCAAGGAACCCCTTTGGCTTCACCTCGAGTGCCATGCAGCTCACCATCACCGGTACCGTATCTCCCGCGCTCTCCCCGAGCCTTCTCTGGCTCCTGTGTGAGGAGGTGCTGTGCTGTGCTGACAGCTACACTTTGAGCAGATAATTATGTAAGAAATTATTTCTTCAGCTTCTTTGCAGACAGGTCCCTTGGATCGGAGTCACTCCATTGTGAAAGCCCACGCATCTCCCAGCTGCCCCTCGCTGTTTGCTCAGCTGAGCTGCAGTTGCTCCCTGCACAGCCAAAGGTGTTGTCTTAAACCTCCTTCTGCAAGCCCAGCTGTCAGTGTCCATGTAGTTATTGCCTCTGCTGGGAGAGAGAAAGTTATTAAAATGTGCTGACACGCTCACAGATCATCATCTGACTGAAACCTCACACGCTGGGGGAGGCAGGAGCAGAACGACATTGTTGCTGCACATACAGGGGTTTAAATGTCTGCTCAGTCACAAAATCATAGAATCATAGAATCAGTAAGGCTGGAAAAGGCCTCCAAGATCATCAAGTCCAACCTTAGACCATGTACCACTCTTGGGAATGGGAACTAAATGTGGTTTTCAAGCTCCTGCTCTGTGCGTTAGTGAAGATGTAATGAACAAGGAGGCGTAACTCTCCTCTGCTGGTCAAAGCAGAGGTCAAGAGTGGATTTTTTGTACCTCTTAGAGGGTAAGAAAACTGTCAAAGGAAAAAAGAAATCAAAGGCAAGCAAAAAAGTTTAAAATATAAGTGAAGAGGTGTTCCAGCAACAGCCAGAGTGGATAGTGAGTCACTTATTAGGTGAATTTAGTAACATTTTCCATACAGGGGTTGTAAGCAAGGAGCTGAAAATGGTCTGAAATGTCTTTGTTGTTTGAAATTATTCCTGAGACAATTTCTTGGTTTATTCTTGATTGGTGCCTCATTCACCAGCTGGCTGTAGCATATACCAGTAGCCAACTGGGAACTGGTTTGTTCAGCTGTGACAAAGGCCCTGGCTTAAAAAATGCATCCTGTAGTAATTTTAAAGAAGTGATGTCTTTTTACTTCTAAAGAAACAACAACAACTTTGGTATTTTTGATTTAAAATGATGTAGCAGAGATGTTTATACTAACTTTGAACTATTATTATCATCATAAATGTCTATTAATTACTACCAATAATTAGTAAGTAAAGTGTTCCACAAACAGAAAATTAATGGATGAGCAATATATTTAAATTAATTTCATGAATTTGAGAAGTACCTTTGTGGGAAGTAAATATATTATTTTGGGCTAAGCCACTGTGATTTGTACATTTTCTTTTTACAATTTAACCACTAACCAAAACAGACTTTTTTTTTTTGCAAAGCTGTACAGGAGAAAACCCTGAATATGTGCCCACAGACATCTCCTGAAAAAGCCACCTTCTTTTTCAGGCAGCTCACATTCTTCAGAATATCTGTCTTAAAAATAAATTCATGGTGTTGATATTGCAGATGGAAACGCAGTTTGTTCTGCAGTGAGGTCACTCTGGGGCTGGTGCCGATGCACCCTTGAGCTGGGAGGGCCAAATAATATCCAAGTAAATTGAGGGTGTTTTGTTGTTTCTTTGTGCTTGGGGAAGCCACGGACGTGGGTCGGAGCGGGGACACTTTTGTGGCCACATCACTGCGCGAGGCCATCAGCAGCGTGGACCACGCCATCAACTCCACACGCACCGAGCTCTTCAGCAAGTAAGTGTGGGAAGTGCCTCGAGCTGGGGCCTGAAGCAGAAAAGTGTTGAAAACCCACAAGAAATGAAGCTTTCTGAAAGCTCATTTTATCACTGACAACCCGCAAATGAAAGCTACGGGATTGTTTCGAGTGTTGGAGGTTGAAGCTGCACCATGCAGGATGTGATAGAGCTTCCCAATAGGCATTTGGGACTCTGGAAAAATGAGATACACAAGCATCATCTCTTAGGTCACTTCTATCTGCATTTTGTCAGCTGGAGTTGGTTCTGTAGATAGTGAATAAAAGAGAAAATAATCAGAGTAGTCATTTTATGAATGCAACTGACTTTGTGGAGGGTGAACAGAAATAATAATATAAAAATTCTAACCATTTCCTCAATAAAAAAAAAATTCTCAAGTGAATATGATTCCCTCCTCTTCTACCCCAATATATGTTTTTATTGGAAGGATGGATAGTTTGTGTTAAGCCCAAAACCTTCTGGGTTTCAGCTGTTGAAAAGTGAAAAAATAAATCGCTATCGCAGAAAAAACCCAGAGATACTGAGAGAATTAAATATGTGCATTTTCCTGGGGAAATATTTCTCTTCTTTAATCATCTGCAATGTGCAGGCAAGCCACGTTGGTCTTATGCACTAATTTGGGGGCCAAGCACTAGACCAGGCTTAGAGCTTGACTCTTGCTGCTTGTAGGGTCTCACTGCCCTGAGCAGAGTTGATTAATTTTAATGATCCTGCATCACTTTTAATTCCTGGAAATAGGCGCCCCAAGACTCCCAATGACCTCCTGGCTTTGTTCCGCTACCCGAGGGACCCCTACACCATCGAGACAGCCAGGGCAGGGGAGATCTTTGAAAGGACCCTGCAGCTGATTCAGGAACATGTGCAGCAAGGGCTGGTCGTGGACATGAATGTCACAGGTAGGAGAGATTTCATTTCCCTTCTTAATTTTGTGCTCAGGATGAAATGAAAACAATGATGTGTAGACATCCAGGAAGTTTAAAATGTGCCAAGGTATATAAAAAATCCCTATAAATGTTGGGTATATGATGAAATGTGTTGTCTGGGTAGCAATTCTTTCTATGTCTCATGGTTTCTTTAATAGCTGAAGGGCTGGTCTTGTGTTCACAGAACTGATTTGATACCCAGGCAATGGTTTGAGATCCCTGTTTTGTAAAGGTTCCTCAGATGGCTATAAAAGCCCTATTCCTTAAAAAATATTAACCAACTAGCTGATGAAGGAATATCCTTGTGGGTCTGAAGCTCAGACCCTCAAGAGCATAGTCTGAGATGTTTCCTGCCCTCCAAATGGCAACGAGAACAATGCTGTGAACTCTGGGGTATTTGGGTGCTGTTACAGAAGAAGAGGGAATATCCCTCCTCTCTACTACTTTGACCTCTTAGCTACAAACTCAGGTAAGTCCCAGCAGCTCAGGTTCCTTCTATTGAAGCAGGATAGCAAACAACAAAGCAACATAATGCCAGAATTACCTAACGAGGTCCAAGCATGCAGCAGCTGGACCCCAAAACTTGCTGCCTGGGACTTCCTTGATATACAGCAAACATTCTGCATGCTTCTACCTATACGTGTGATTCATCATGGAGCAGGCATGTGTGTCTGGGACCTGTAAATATTTTTTCCTGCCTGGATGTATTCCAGGGTGTGAGGAGTCTCTCTCCAGGCAGCAGGTCTGGTCTGGGCTGGTTGGACTGCCAGCCTCTCCTCCTCATTGCCCTGTCAGCATCCACACAATGCAGCATCATTCAGCGCTTTCGGTGCAGCAGTGCCCTGGCAGTCACCCACAGCTTCCTGCTGCTCGTCACGTAGAGCTTGGGTGGGTGATGGAGCTCATGGTGGCAGCAGTAACCCAGGGAGCCATAAAATAAACCTAGAATAGGGACTGAGACCACCCCCACAGTTTGCTCTGCCAGTGACAAGTTTCCAGCTCTGTGCAGTTAAACTCTTTCCCCCTTCTTTTTTGCTTTGTGGGCCTGATGCTATCCTGTGCTTCCTTTGTTTCCCATAAATTCCACAGCAAAAGCATGCTCAGAGCCCCGGCCATCCCATGCCTATCCTGACAGGGATTTGAATACAGAGCTGTTCCATGGGACAGTGGGAATCAGGAGGCTGCAGGTGATGCCTGACCTGGTGCTTTGCCCTTCCCTTTGCAGGCTATCGCTACAATGACCTGGTGTCCCCTCACTACCTGACCATGATCGCAAACCTGTCGGGCTGCTCCGCCCACCGCCGCACGCCCAACTGCTCTGACATCTGCTTCCACAGGAAGTACAGGACCCACGATGGCTCTTGCAACAACCTCCAGCACCCCATGTGGGGTGCGTCCCTCACAGCCTTCCAGAGGCTCCTCAAACCTGCCTACCAGAATGGATTTAACCTCCCCCGAGGGTTTTCCTTGGCAGAAGATGCCAGGGATCTGCCCCTTCCTCTACCTCGCCTTGTCTCCACTGCCATGATTGGGACCGAGACCATCACCCCCGATGACCAGTTCACGCACATGCTCATGCAGTGGGGCCAGTTCCTGGACCACGACATGGACCAGACGGTGGCAGCCATCAGCATGTCCCGTTTCTCAGACGGAGCCCCTTGCAGCGAGGTGTGCAGCAATGACCCTCCCTGCTTCTCCATCACGGTCCCCGCCAACGACCCCCGCGTGCGGAACGGGCGCTGCATGTTCTTTGTGCGCTCGAGCCCTGTGTGTGGCAGCGGGATGACCTCCCTGCTGATGAACTCTGTCTATGCCAGGGAGCAGATCAACCACCTGACATCCTACATTGATGCCTCCAACGTTTATGGCAGCACGGAGCAGGAATCACGGGAGCTGCGGGATCTGAGCGGCCAGAAAGGGCTGCTGAAGCGAGGGCAAGTTGTGCCCAGCTCGGGGAAGCATCTCCTTCCCTTTGCCGTGGGGCCACCCACGGAGTGCATGAGGGATGAGAACGAGAGCCCCGTGCCGTGCTTCCTGGCAGGAGACCACCGCGCCAACGAGCAGCTGGGGCTCACGGCCATGCACACGCTGTGGTTCAGGGAGCACAACCGCGTTGCCACCGAGCTGGCCACCCTCAACCCACACTGGGATGGGGATCTCCTGTACCACGAAGCACGAAAGATTGTGGGTGCCCAGATGCAGCACATCACCTATGCCCAGTGGTTGCCCAAGGTCCTTGGGGAGGCTGGGATGAAGATGCTGGGTGAGTACAAAGGCTACAACCCCAATGTCAATGCGGGGATTCTCAACGCCTTTGCCACGGCCGCTTTCCGCTTTGGGCACACCTTGATCAACCCCATCCTGTACCGACTGAATGAGACCTTCCAGCCCATCCGACAAGGCCACATCCCCCTGCACAAGGCCTTCTTCTCCCCTTTCAGGATCATGCAGGAAGGGGGGATTGACCCCCTCCTCCGTGGGCTGTTTGGGGTTCCTGGGAAAATGCGGGTGCCCTCTGAACTCCTCAACATGGAGCTGACGGAGAAACTCTTCTCCATGGCACACTCTGTGTCACTGGACTTGGCCGCTATCAACATCCAGAGAGGGCGAGACCACGGCATCCCACCCTACAATGACTTCAGGGTCTTCTGCAACCTCTCCTCTGCACAGGAGTTTGAGGACCTCAGAAATGAGATAAAGAACTTGGAGATCAGAGAAAAGCTCAGGAGGTACTGTAGCCTAGATGTGGAAGCATCGAAATTACTGGAGACCAGTCAGTGAAAAGTTCCTGCTCCTTCCAGTACACCCATGGAATAACCTTCCCAGACACTGTCCCCCACAGATGTTAAGATAGGGTAATAACTGTGGTTTAACAATGGGGTAAGACAAATGAGGTTTCTCCAAGTGATCAGTCTGGTTCTGGGTGGAATGTTGTCAGGCGCTGCTGTGGTGTAGCTTGGGAGCAGATTGAGCCTTGGAGCTATTTTCCAGTCAGACTAAACTGCGTCCTATCTGCCCTGGCTGCCTCTTCCAGGGCAGGTCTTTATCCCATTGTCTTTTAGATAGAAGCATTAAAAATATTGTCCAGATGAGTTCCTGACATACAAATTTCTATGTTGGTATCAGATTTATATTATCTCTACTCTTTGAGATCCTCTTAACTTTTTTTTTTAATATTGGTTATCCTGCAGTTTATACGGAACTACCAAAAATATTGACCTGTTTCCAGCACTGATGGTGGAGGACCTTGTCCCTGGGACCAGAGTGGGACCAACACTGATGTGCCTGTTAACGACTCAGTTCAGAAGGCTGAGAGATGGAGACAGGTATTATCATTCGAGTCACCCCAAATCCTTTGGTTATTCTGTTTGGGAGGTTTTTTGCCTTACAGGAAGAAGCAGAATCTGTAATTTTTAATTATTTATTGTCTTATGATATGAGGAACAGTGTTTTCTGTCCAGTGTATTTGCAAAAGCACTTGTAACAGTTACTGTCAAGGTGTCCTTTCTTGATTTAGTGATTCTCATTTCACTGCAGAACACTGGGAATCATTGAGGATGTTCCCAATATCGCATGAAAATGCTAGAAAATGTCCGCAGGAGCTCTTTCATAATCCCTGTTTGCTGCTTGTGTGAACGAGACACGTCTTTGCTTGGTGATGCACTTAGGGCAGGAGCATGGGGGTTTGTGGGTTCAGAAAAAGCCATCTGTGTTTGCAGCCACCTGACACCAGAGCAGATGCTCATTTTGAGGGGTGTGGGTGCTGCCACACAGATGTCGGGGAACTCTTCTTCCTCTCCCAGCCTCACTCACTCACTCCCTCTTCTCCCACTCCTGAGTCATGCTGTGATTACACCCCACTGCAGATTTTGGTATGAGAACCCTGGAGTCTTCACGCCGGCGCAGCTGACTCAGATCAGACAGGTGTCCCTTGCTCGTGTCATCTGTGACAACAGTGACCACATCCAGCAGCTGCAGAGAGATGTGTTCCAGGTGGCATCGTACCTGCAGGGCATGGTCAGCTGTGAGGAGATTCCTGCCGTGGACCTGCGCCTGTGGCAGGACTGTTGTGAGGGTAAGGAGAGGGATGCTCTGGCACTCACTGGTGTGGGCATCACTCTGGATGGCATTTGTCACACACCACAGCAGCTTTTATGGCATTGTAACTGATTTCTGGCTGCACCACGAGAACCTTGTGTCAGCAAATGGGTGCAAAGGGAACAGAAAATAGAAGAGAAGAGAAGAGAATAGAATAGAATAGAATAGAATAGAATAGTATAGAATATTTCAGTTGTGGAAGACCTGAAGCAATCATCCTGTCCAACCGCCTGACCAATTCAGGGCTGATCAAAAGTTAAAGCAAATTATTAATTATGTCTTAATTATGTCATTATTATTATTATTATTATTATAATATTCAAATACTTCTTAAACCCCAAGAGGTTTGGGACATTGGCCACCTCTCTAGGAAGCCTGTTAGCTTCATTTAATCTGTCTGAAAGCCCCACCTCACTGAGGGCTTTGGTCTCTGGCTGGGGGAGAGACTGAAACAGGACATGATCCCCACCACGTGCCCACTTCACAGATTCATTTGGGAGCCTAAATCTCTGCCATTAAAGCACAGATCCTGCCATGGTCCCTCTGTGCTGCATTCCGGGTGCAGATGTCCATCTGACACATGGGAATCCATGAGTGATGCACACCCTGTTCCACACCTTTGTTGCCTCCTTTCCTCTGGCCCAAGAGATGTGTCCAGGGTGGATAGTGCAGGAGGGCAGCACTGCCTTGTGCTGCTGAAATTCACGCAGTCCTGCTTTAACACCAGTGCTCACTGCAGACTTTCCCTTCCTTTCCAAGACTGCCGGACACGAGGGCAATTCAGGGCTCTTTCGCAGCGGTTCCGAAGCAAGAGGTCTCCTGGCTTCAGCTACCCGGAGGAAAACCCTGCCAGGCACAAGGCTGACTTGCCCAGGTGTAGTATCACCCCTTCTACCTCCATTTTATGAAACAGAAGTTTTTAATAGTCCATTCAGGCCTCTGAATCTGGCTCCTTGCAGAGGTTTGGGGTAGGGCTGGATCAGTAGAGAGATGCTGAACTCAGCCAGTCCTCCAACACTTCAGTGCAGAGCCCAACTCTGATGAGTAAATACCTGGGCTGAGGGGCTCTTTGGCTGGCATCCCTTGGCAGGTGAATCTGGCAGCTGGGCCCCTCCCTTTGATGCTCACTTGGAGGCTGGTGTTGGAGAAGGCAGAATGATTCCCTCACCCAGGAAGCTGCTGTTTGCATAACCCTTTTTACTTTTTATCCCCAACCCCAGAAACGAGGTGCCTTCCCCAAGCCCTTCCTCCAGAGAGAATCTTGAGTCCCTTGTGGCTGAACTGGAGAAGACAGTCACTTCTCTAAGGAAACAGGTAAAACTTGGTGTCTCAATGTTTGTCTTTCATGGAGTCATGAACCTCAGTGAAGAAAACTTGAGCCAGCATTTTCTTCTTGTATTTGGGACAGGTTAAAGATTACCTGTGCAGTGGTGCAAACTCCTCTCAGGGCTGCTGCTTTCTCACCCCCAGGTGAATGCACTAGAGAGCCAGCTGAGGTGGCACCACAGGAACACCAGCACACGTGGACAGGGCAAGAAGACTGGGGACAAATGGAGAAAAAGATGACCACGTACAAGGTCAGTGTGTTTGTTCTGGGCTGGGGCCCAGTGGGGTCACTCTGGGGGGACACCTCAGCAGTGTTCCCATGCAGGAAGGAATGGAGCAATGAGGTGACGAATGGGACATGAGGTAATAGATTTAAATGCAGCAGGTTAGACACTCGTTTCTGCTGGTAATGATCAGTGACTCACTGGAATGGGTTGTCTGGGGATGTGGTGGCGTATCCATTCCTGGAGGTCTGTTAAGAACTGGTTTGGCAAAGATGGGGAAAGACATAAGTATAGGATGGACCGGGTGGATTGGGTGAGGTCTCCTGGGCCTATTCTCCTGTGACTCTGGGTAGGTTTATTCTAACAACATTTAATGTCCTAACCCCAAATCCAGCAGCCTCTGAAGGACCTTTGTGGGGAGAGATATCACAAAGCTCGGTGATGGAGTGGATGGACTGGTTCCTCCCCAGGGAAACAAGGACATTTGGGCAGATGGAGCAATCCATCATTTGCTTACAAACTGGCAGAGATTTCCCCTCCCCATGAGTCACTGTGCTCCTCACTCCTGAAGGCACCAGTCCTCTGTTTGCCCGAGCCAGGGCAGCACAGCTGTGAGGTGTCTGTGTAAAGTCCCTGTCAGCCCCTGCCAGCCTGGGGACTCCAGCTGCTGCTCAGCAGTGGCACAGTCCCGGCAGAGAGCTGCCAGAACTCCAGGTGTTCATGGGCACAGGGAGCACAGCCTGAGCTCCCTTCTCCTGCTTCCCATGGAGATCTCTGCAGCTGTGAGAGAGAGGCTGAACAGCTCCCTGGCACCTGCCAGTCTGGAGAAGGTGTTGAATGGTTTTTATGTGTTGCAAATGATTTCTCCAGAGACAGGAGCAGAGGAGTTTTGAGAAGTGCAGTTCTGCCAGGCAGTGTGTACTAGAAGGAGCATTCATTCTCTGGAAGTTAGATTAAAGGATGGGGCAAGCAAAGGCTGATCTGTGCTGATAAACTCAGCAGAATGCAGAAAGGGAAGCCTGCAGGTTGGCCAGGCTGTCTTTCAGCATGATTTGGTGTTTTGGTCCTTACAGATTTTCTCCTCAGTGACTCTGCTTCAGAAATGTGACAAAGAGTGCAGTGTGACTTTCGGGTTGGCTTTTCCTTGCCATTGTTTCAGATCCTTGATGAGCCCTGTGTTTGCAGGGTTCCTGAAAAGTTTTGCTGTGGGTTTAAAGGTTTCCCTGCCCCAGACCTGCCAGGCACTGTTCAAACAGCTCGCTCTGCCTCCAGCTGCTCCCACAGAGCTTTTCTGCTTTCATGTGCCATTTCAGGTGCCCTGTGACCTGCACTCCTGCTCTCCACCAGCCAGTCCAACCCACCCCTACAGGGCTCAGAGAGCCACCATGAGACCCCATGATGCTGTGCCTGCTCTCACACCTCTCATACCACTCCCTGTCCCAGGACCACTGTACTTTTGCCTGCATTGAACCCTCTGCACTGACTGTCTACGAGCCCCTCAGCCCCTGGACCCTTCCTGCCCTTGTTGGCCTCCTGGGGATGAGCTCTGCCCTCGATGATGAGAGCCCAGAGTCTGCCAAGGTGCCTCTTTCTTCCACAGCCCCCAGGAAACAGAGACAAATTGAAGCTGCTTTAATGCCACTGTTCTGCTCCGCTCCTCTTCCCATGCACCTCTGTCGTCACCCGTCACTCCTTGTCGGAACTGTCCCATGGACACCCATCCAAACCAATTCATTAAGAGGCAAAACCTTTCTCAAATGCACTGTGGTGCCAGGAAACATCTGGAAAAATCACTAAAAAAAAAAGATAAAGAAACATGAAGCCCAGAAGAAATCCCAGTCATCTTCTGACACCATCAAAAAGACCAAGAGGAACCTCAGGGTTGGGTGTTTCAGGATGGGGTGCCAGGCACGGTGTGGCCACCCTTGATCTCCAGCTGAGCTTTGCCAGTCGTTGGTGACAAGTGGAACATTCTCTGACCCCACGAGTGACTTACCGTTTCTCAAAACCATTTTCCTCAGCATGACCTGCATTCCCCAACTTTCTGCCCCTTTAGGTGCTTAATTGGAATTACGCTTCTCTTCCTTTTTTTTTCCCCTCCAAAAAGGCTCTTTGCTGGAAGATGTATTTCGAGTGTAAACGTAACAGGACCTGGAATAGAACCTCAGCTAATTAGGTGTAATGGGCACTCTCATTAGTGGAAGGGAGCTGCTGGTTTCTGTCAATTAGGCTGGGAGGCCATGCTGTGGTGTTTGACACGCGGGTGTACACAAAGTGCTGTTTGTGTTTATGGCTCCCCAGTGCTCTGCAGCCAAACCAGGGCTGTGTAGGCAGCTCTGCTGCTCAGGTCTGCTGGTTTTGGTGCTCTCTGGAGGTGCTCTTTAGTGGTGCTAGAACTGAAGTCCCTGTGTACCCACCACAACCCCAAATCTGTGGACAGATTGGTTTTTAATACATCCTTGTAAGCTGGCCACAGGGACTGAAGAGAAAATACTTGACCCATCAGATCTCTGTACCTTCCTTATCTTTATCACTTTTCCTGCCTCCTCCCACTTTCTTTCCTACAGCACAAGGACCAGAAACTTCTATGAACATGCTTTTTCTTCTTTACTTTTTTTAGGTGTTTTATAGTACCAAAAGGGATTCAAGGCAGCAGGGATGCTCCTGGAACTGAATAGGAAAATAAAATAAAAAAAAAAGATCTTAGAAAAAGGTTGTGATTTATCATCTCCTTCCTGGCATGGAGCTGAGCTTTGTGTGTGTGTCCTGTGCAGACAGAGGTTTGCAGGGATGAGTCTGTGCTCTGCATGTCTGGTAGGCTCAGCTCAGAGGCAGTATTTAGTCCTCAGGGATGTTTGTCATTTGGAAGTACTCTTTCATTTAGGTGCAAATGAAGATCCAAAGCCTTTCGTGTTGGAAATCAGCTGCACTTGTCTATCGCTGGTACCACTGGAGAATCTAATCTGGCATAGGTCAATAAAGGTAAATCAGGTCACAGTCTCCTTCTGCAGACCAGACGTTCAGCAAGTCCTCATTCAAAACAGTGAGGCACAAACGTTCCATGCTGGATCTGATCAGATCATCTTTCAGGGCACAACCAAGCAGCCCCTTTTGCTCCTGATGGAGTGTGACGTGAGGAGCACACTGGTCTCAAGGGCTGCAGAAGGACAGCAGAGGGGATGTCCCTTCCCTTTGGTTTGCAAACCCTTCTGTGCCCCATCCTCAGTTGCCCTCCTCATGCTGAAGTGGGAAAAATGCACGGAGACTTTGTGCATCCCTGTGTGGCACTGGGGGCGAGGCTGTGAGCTGGGCACGGGGGCAGATCTTGGGGGACTTACCTGTATATTCAGGTGCTACTTGGATAAGGAGGGAGCAGAATATTTTATTAAAGACTCCCTTTCTTCCCAGTTCTCATCTGTTCAGGAATGCAAAGGCCATGCTGAGGAGTGCTCTGTATTCCTGCCCTCTGCCCTGGGCGTCTGTGCCTGGGAGAGGGTGAGGAAATTGCTGAGTCCAAAACCCAGACAAGGAAATCCTTTTGCAGGTTTTTGGCCATCACGGGACACCCAGGATGCAGGACACAGCATGTCTAGAGCTGTTGACCCAAGGGTGGGTCCAGCTTGTTCCTCACACCCCACACGGTTGCAGTCGGCAGCCCAGACTTCTACAATTAATTTTTCATATTCCTTTTTAAGCAGCCTCTTTTAAATCCCAACTACACACCCAAAATGAGCTACAAAGACCAACTGCAAGCAGAGGAGGATCAAAATAATGGACTCAAGGCCAGGAGTGGAGTTGACAGGCACAAAACTCCCACTAATTAGATGGAACAGTTAAATGACAAAGTCCAGGTGGTGGCTGGGGGATTGGAGTTGGGATTTCTCACTAGAGCAGTGATCTCCAGGTGGCTTAAAGTGCACATGGAAGACGTGAGGGGGGAATCTCTGTCCTTTGGCTGATGGCTGTGGGCGGTGGGATTTGGGAGGGGGGTTGGAGCATGTCAGTGTCCGAGTGTGACCAGGGCTGGGGAAGTGTGGCTGTGCTGACACAGTGAGAGCTGGGGGCTGCATTCCAGGGCTTGGCTCTGGATGCCATGCTGGCCCTGCATCAGGCAAAGATCTCCTGTTTCTGAGTGGGACCCATCTCTGATGGAAGCTGAATGATCACCAGACCCTGGTGGTTCTGGGATGTGAATTCCCCAGTGACCCTCTGCAACAGGGAATGAGTGTGAAGAGGCAAATGCTGTAGTGGGGTTACTCTGGGAAGTCATCGTAGACTGAAGGAAGAAAGGATCCGGTGTTAGAAACCCCCACAATATCCACCCAGGAAATATCCAAACACTTCAGATCTCTTCTAAGGTTATTTCCTTAATTCTGTTTTAACTCTCCCACATTTGTGGATGCAATTATTGTCCTATGGAAAAAAAAATAGCCTCCCACACAAGTGAGATAAAGACTATTAACAAGAGTCAGCCACTTGTGACAAGAGCTGCTTGAAGAACAGAGAGCTGTGTTTATGGTGCTCCGGTAAGAAGCAAAGAGCACACTTTAAAATAATGATTAAATAAAACAACAGCCTTCCTCCTTCTTCTTCGAGAGCAGCAAGCCCGGCTCCAGCTGTGCCTGTCTCCCAGATGTGCCCGTGGCTCTGAGCGTGGGACTCCTGCCTGCAGACTCGTCCCGCCTGCAGACTCGTCTCGCCAGATGAACCAGTTTCACTTTCAGAAATAGGAAGTTCGCCGGGAAGGGCCGGCGAGCGCCCAGACGCGTGCGGGTAACGCGGGCCGGCAGGATGAGCTTCCCGGCCGGCGGCAGGAGCCCGGCACCCCCCCCTCCCCCGGCCTCCCGGAGCGCGGTGGCATAGCCCACCGCATCCAGCGCTTCACCGGGGATGGAGCAGTTCGTCAGGAAGCGTTTGACCTTCCTGACATCTTTCTGGAACAAGCTCCGTCCCCGCTCCGTGACGGAGAGCTGCTCGCTGGGGTATCTTGGCTCTGATTCCGTTTCGCTGAACTCGGAGGCGACTTCCATTTCCTTCATCCCCAAGTCCTCTCTCTGTATCGCTTTGTACGCTTTCACAGCCCGGAGCGCCGAGGAGCTGAGCATAAGCGCAGGGGACAAACTGCGTGTCCTCAGAGAAGAGGGAGAGTATGTCCTAGCCCGGCGGCTGCTGGGGGAGCCGGCCACGGGCTACGTCCCTGCTGCCTACGTGGCCAACCTCAGCCAGGGCACCTCCGCTCACCGCCCGTAAGTATCCGCTGCTCTGGATCCACAGAGGGATGGAGGCTGGGCTAGGGTAGCACATCCCTGCGCAGGGAAAGGCAGTGCTCACCCTCCCCAGCGGCACGGAGCACCGGATCCTCATCCCCTGCTTTGGCCATCAGCGGCGCTGGGGCTGAGCGGGGATTTGCCCTCCCCTGGGCATCCCTGCCCTGCAGCCCCTACAGCTCGTGGCAGTGGAGTGGAGGTGTTGGGCACAGCAAGTGAGATTTGGGGGATGCGCCAGCGGGGAGAGATGCCAGTGCCCCTTCCTGGCTGCATCACTCTCGCACTGTGGCTTTGGACTGCGATGCGGTGTGATGGTGGGCAGGGGTGCAAAGGCTCCGGCTTGCTCCGGCTCCTCTCCCTGTTGTTCTGCGTTAAAGGGGAGACAGGAGGAAGGCAGGGAACTGGGGAAACTTGTACCTGAGCCCTGCCGGCTCCAAAGGGCTTGGGAGCACGGGAAGAAGCAGTTTGGGTTGGTACCTGCCAGGAAGCCCAGAGCTCTGCTGCTGCTGCTGCCATCCTGCTTACCCAGGGCTGGGGGCTTCCTCCCGGTCGGTGCCTCTCTCAGCCTACACGGAGCTCGGGGGATGTCTCAGCCCTCTGGCAGCTGGAGAAAGCCCAGGCTCCTCGTTGCATAAGGCAGCCTGGTCCCGACACGTCGGGCAAAGCGCCCCGAGACATTGCTGTTCCCTCTGTACTCGGCCCTGAGACATGCCGAGTGCGGACAGCGCAGAGCTGGGGAGGGCGTGGCACCCTGGAGACCCCTCCGCGCTCGCCCTGTGCTGAGCCGGGTAAAGGAGAGGAGCGGGAGAAGCCCGGGAAGAGCCCCCGATGTGCAGGGGCAGTGATGGGAACCGGTGGGATGCGAGAGACCCTCCCTGCGCGTACTTTGAGGAAGGCAAATCCAGTCTGGTTGGGCTGTGCTGGGACCACACCGGTGTGGACCGTGGGGTCGGCTCCCTGCCTTATTCCCATGGCACGGGACCCTTGGGCAGGCTACAGCGGAGCGTGTGTGTGTTTGTGTACGTGTGTGTACATGTGTGAGCACCATCCGTGAGCAGCTGGTGCCCAGCCACATCTCGAGGACAGGGACAAGGGCGATGCCACGGCGTGGAAGGCAGACGGCAGGAATGTGCCCGGCTTCCCAGCCGGAGCAAGCCGTGAGCGCAGACTCCGCGGAGCCGCAGGTCGGAGCTGGGTGGTAATTTGTTCACCTCATCACATGTAATTTCCTGCGCGGCTTCTCAGACGCTGGCGATCCCAGCTAATGACGAAACTTTCGGCTTCTCACGTCCTGGTTGCCTTAGGCTGGATGAGGCTCCCTCTTCCTGTGCTCCCCTCTATGTCGGAAGCCAGCCAGCCAACCTGCCTTTCCTTACAGGAATTCAGTGATGAATCTCAGTGATATGACACAGAAGAGGGATTTGGCTGGGTCCTCCCCCCGGCTTGGTGCTGTGAAGTCCCCAGACAGTGCTGCCACAGCTGGAGCAGCAAAAGGCAATTGCCAGGGATGTTTCCATCGATGCCATTTGCTCATGGGCTCAGAGCCGGTTCTGCCCATGAGCTGCAGGTCAAGAAGTGCAAAGTGATCCTGTGCCTGCAGATGTTGCTCTCATGGCAGGACACAGGGACAGCCTCACCAGAGCACCTTCCACACAGCACCAGGTGGTTGGTGCTTTATTTACCACAGGCTGTCAGACCAAGAGTGTGAACCTCACGGGTGTGGGATGGACCTGAGACCTGGACAGCTTGATACAGCAGTGTCCAGACACTGATGGAGGAAATGCCCCATCCCTGGCAGTGTTCAAGAACAGGTTGGATGGGGCTTTGAACAACCTGGTCTAGTGGAAGGTGTCCCTGCCCATGGCAGGAGGGGTGGAACGAGATGAGTTTTAAGGTCCCTCCCAACCCAAACCATTCTGGGATTCTCTGATTCTATGAAATGGTCTGCAGGCAGTGAGCCTCAATAAACTGCAGCAAGTGCCTGTAAAGCACTGCCTGGAACAGCCCTGATACAGGCAGCCACATCTACAGGTTCTGAGACACAGACTGGCCACTGTGCCACTTGCTTGGTGGCTGTAGGGATGAGCAAACAGTGGGATCACAGCAGCTGCTCCCCCTGTCTGGCTCAGGAGGTACAGGATCCCCTGAAATGGATACAGACCCATCTGTGCAGCAACCCCTTGCACCACCCTGACCCCTCTGCTCTGCTCCCCAGCTGGTACTTCAGTAAGATCAGCCGAAACGAAGCGGAGCAGCTCCTCCTCTCGCCTCCCAACCAGCATGGCTCCTTCCTCGTCCGGGACAGCGAGAGCAGCAAGGGCGAGTACTCTCTCTCAGGTGACTTTGTGGCAATTATTCATATAAAATTAGCACAGGGAAAGGTAGCAGGCTGTTCCTGAGGGGCAAATCCTGGTTTGCTTAGCACGGGGTGTAAAACAGGGGAGTACATTTAAAGCACTTTTCAGCACCTTGTTGAAGGGAATTGGCTGCTTTCTGAAGGCAAGGGGAAAGTTAACAGAGCAGGGATGGATTGTTGAATCACTGTGGCAAAAGAAAGTGCGTGGCTCCTGTCCGGGGTATGAAAGCCATAAACATTTCACTGCAGCCTAATGATGGTTTCGTGGCACTAACTTCCAGGGTTTCATTCCAGCAGCTTTTGTCATCTGACGGTTGTTTAAAAATATGCTGCCACTCCAGATTACCAGGGCCTGGGCTGCTCCCACATACTGAAATCCGAATTCAGGGGGTTTTGGACCAGAGTGCCATTACGATCTGGTTTTATCCCCATAAAAGCAATCCTAGGAAAACCATGGCAAACTCCACATCCCACCTTCAGTCCCTGGGCTGTGGGAGTCACAGCTGCCCCTGGTTTATCCTCTTTGAGCAGCTCCACTATTCTCTGAGCAGCCCATGGTGGAATTATGCCTGATAATAAAGCTTATTAATTATCCCTGATAATAAAGCTGTATGGTCCAAGGAGCCTGGCTCACAATGGCCAGGAGTCCTCTGGGCCAGGAGGTGGGAGCAGAAGGGATGTGGGGAGTGGGATGGAGCAGTCCAGGGGAGAGCTGTGTTGCTTTAGGTTAATTAAAAGACTGGGAATCTGGAAAGGAGAGAGGGTGAAGTCAAGCAGGGAGATGGGCAGGGGCTGATCTTTGCATGAGTTGAGTTTCCCCCAACCTGGGCTTCCCCACAGTGCGCAACCACACGAAGGTCAGCCACTTCCGAATCTGCAAGAGCCCCAGGGGCAGTCTCTACATCCAGAAGGGACACCCCTTTCCCAACATGGAGGAGCTCCTCGCCTTCTACACGGAGCACTGGAAGGTCATCCAGAGCCCCCTGCTGCAGCCCTGCAGCCCCGCGGTGCGTAGGCCAGGCACAGCTCAGCCGTGCTCCCCGGGGTCACCGGGATGGAAAAAAGGAAAGGGAAACGAGGGAAACTAGAAATAATTAGGCTGTCCATTTGGGTTTTGAGCTTTATTAAACTAAATTTAAAGCCCACCATTAGTATAGCTGCCAGCATCACCTTTCATCAGCCATGTTAAGGCTGGGCATGGCATTTATATGCATTTTTGACCAGCCATTTTCTGCAATGTCTTCTCCATCTCAAAGACTGGAAACCAAGTTGTTACAATCCCCTTCACTATGGATTCTGGAAATACCCATGCTTCCAATTTTTTCCTGGGAATATAAGAAAAAAACACATGGCTTTTATAAAGTTTTCATACCAATTAGTGCAGCACTCATAAGTCTAATTACAGTATTAATCCCAAATTGCCAACTCATTTCCTGATTAGAGTTCCATCCACTGATTATGACTTGGAAATAGCAATTAACCATGTGAATAATCCAAGAGTGAAATTGAAAGGTGTGGGATAAAAGAAAGGCTTAATGAGCTGTAGTCTAAATCAGCCATAATATGCAATAATATTAATTCACTCATTTTTATTTATTGGTGGAGATGGAGAAAAGGCACTTCTGAGGTCTGATGAGGAGTGAATTATAACTTGAACTCCTGGTATTTTGTGTAGTCTCCAAACTCTCCCCCTTGCACACCTGGGCTCCCAGCAGGGGTCATGCAGAGGATGCCCCAGGTGTTTTGTGCCCACAGTGAACATTGAGGGAAGGGCAGTGCTCGGGCTCAGCCCCTGGGCACACAGCTGGTGAAGCATCGTGCCCTGCTCCTCTGTGGGCGCCAAGGGCTGGTGCAGGCTCCATCAGCAGGTCCTGCCTGGCTGGCTGGTCCAAGTGTGCCATTCCATGTCCATCTGGCAGACTCCCCCCGAGAGGGACAGCTGGGAGCGGCCGCGCTGGGAGTTCACCCTGCGGAGGAAGCTGGGAGAGGGCTACTTTGGAGAGGTGTGGGAAGGGCTGTGGAGGAACACGGTGCCGGTGGCCATCAAGATCATTAAAGGTATGTGGAGAATCAGATGTTAACCGTGGCCAGCTGAGTCTTGTTCACTGCTGTATCATTCACCCTCCTTCATTTCCTCATCCTCTTGGTCACTGTGACTGTTTTATCAGGCAAACTGCAGTAGGACCTGGCCAGGAGCCACTGGAATATTTCTGTGCACAAACCTAAGCTTGGGCTGCATCCCTATAAAATGGCTCCAGCCAGTGGGTTCGTGATAAGTGACATCATGTCAAGTCAAATGGGTTTGTGATACATAAAATCCTGATGGAACTATGATCCTGAAAATGGGATCCAAAGCCCCATGGAAAACATCAGCTCTGAGACACAGGTTGTGCACACCTGAGCTTTGAGAGCGGGGGGGGTGGGGGCGGGACGTGAGGAGGTAAAAAAGGTCCTCATCCCAGTTGGAGGTGCTGAGGTCCCAACATCGTGTGAGAAAGTGGCTCACAAGGGCTGTGTTGGCTTTCTCCCGCAGCTGACATGAAAGCAGAAGACTTCAACAAGGAGATTCAGAACCTGAAGCGCCTGAGACATGAGAAGCTGATCCAGCTGCACGCTGTGTGCTCTCTGGAGGAGCCCGTGTACATCATCACTGAGCTCATGTGCAAAGGCAACCTCCACAGCTACCTCAACAGTGAGTGCTGTGCTGGCTCCACGGGATGGGGGATCCTGGGGCACTGCTTCCTGTGCCCCAGAATCGCCCTGTGAATCCGAATGGGGACCCTAAGAGAGTGCCAGTCTGGTTTCTGTCCTGTTTGGATAACACAGCAATCCATGGGCACTTGGTGGAGATGGTCTTGGGATCACGAAGTCTGGCATGATCCTTTGGGTGTCCACGTGGGCTGGGTTTGTATCAACCCTTGGGAGCCAAGCATGTTGGTTGGGACCTTAGTCCCTCCTTCTCCACCCACCCATGGTCTGCCAACTCCCACCAGTGCACAGAAATCTCACTGCCATGTTTGGGCAACTCCACCTTCTTTAGGAATGAAACAGCCAAACCTCCCCATGGGTTTGTTTGTGTGCAGAGCTCGTAACAGGCCATGGACCACTCATTACCCAGTTTAATTTTCTTGGCCTTTATTTTCCTGACCCAGCACAATCTGCCTTAAAAGCAAACAAAACAAACCGCTCCCACCAAGACCTGTTTCTCTACAGGGTACTCCCCCTCCCACCCACACTGACCTTGTTTCTGACTGCGGCTCCAGCAGCACTTGGTGCCGGAGGAGCTGGAGCTTGCAGGTACAACAGGTTCAGAGGCCTGGAGGGAGATTTGCATGGCAGAAGGTCACCTTTGGCTTTGAATAAGCCATGGATATCTGTGTCCTTGGTGCTCTTCAGAGCCCGCCCCTGTCCCATGCCTGAGGAGCACATGGCAGTGCTGAACGTCCCACACAGCACAACCAGGACAGTTTAGGAGTTCAAATTTGCATGTTCCCCATGTTCCATATTGTCAGCACAGGGTCTCCTTCCAAACCAGAACCCCATAATAGATTGCCCCCAATGCTTGGATTGTCTGGATTAACAGGTCCTGAAGGGAAGTCCCTGGGCACCTCCCATCTGCTCAATATCGCCTGCCAAGTGGCGGATGGGATGAGGTACCTGGAGGAGAAGCACATTGTCCACCGGGATCTGGCAGCCAGAAACATCCTGGTGGGAGAGGAACTCACCTGCAAAATTGCCGATTTTGGACTTGCCCGGCTCCTCAAGGTCAGTTCAGCGGGATGCTCTGTTCCCTCCCTCCTACCCACCAGCTCATAAAGTTGCCCCGTGCTGGAGCCATTCCTTGCTGTCCACTTTCCCCAAAAACCATGTCTCTGTTGATCACCCCATCCCTCATGTCCCATCTCCCATTGCTTTTCAGGATGACATTTATTCCACCAGCAGCAGCACTAAAATCCCAGTGAAGTGGACGGCCCCAGAGGCAGCCAACTACCGCACCTACTCTCTCAAGTCTGACGTCTGGTCCTACGGGATTCTGCTCTATGAAGTCTTCACGTATGGACAGATCCCCTATGAAGGTAAGGCTGCCACCCCACTCCTGTGTCCTCCATCCATCTGCTGGGCAGCTCACCCATGATCCCCAAAACCAGAGTGTCGTGAATTGTTATATTGTCACTTCCCCAAGGGATATGGAAGCAGCTTCTGGAGCATGAGAAAGTTATTGTCCACTTAGGGGATGGCTTGGAGGGATATTCAGTGGCTGCAGAGTGGGTGCAGGAGCTGGGGGCAGGAAGTTGGTCTGGCTCTCCCACATCCTTTCTTCTACCACCCCTCTGGCAGAGAGACACCATTTCACAGCACCACCAGTGACATCTTGGCCACTGCAGGTGTACCTTCAGGGCATCCTTTGGGGACATCAGACTAGGGGCATCTTCTTCCTTGCAGGAATGACGAACCAAGAAACAGTACGGCAAATCACCAGGGGCTACCGCCTCCCCCGGCCCAGCCCCTGCCCTCCCGAGATCTACAGCATCATGCTGGAGTGCTGGAGCGGCAACACGGAGGAGCGTCCCACCTTCCTGGCCCTGCGGGAGAAGCTGGGCTTCATCTACAGGCGGCTGCTCAGCTCCCTCTCCTGAGGGACCCCTTCCCACCATCCTTCCTGCACAAGCCCCTCCAGGCCAGCTCTTGCCAAGAAGTTCCTTCCTTCTGGTTTGCCCTCTGACAGGCCTACAAGGAAAGCACATCCCCCCAAAAAACAGCATGTGGTCCCTCACAGTCAGGGTGCAGGGAGGCGGCCAAGGGAAAAAGCAGCAATCTGTGGAGAACTCATTGCCAGCGCTTGGCTGTGTAACAGTTTGGAGAAGGCCCACAGAGGCATCACTCTGAGTTTACATCTTCATTTGCTCAGTAGGGTGGGAGGTCCCTGCTGCTCCCCACACCAACGTGAAGGTTTGCAGTTCATGTTCAGTTGTGGCTCTGCTTATCTTGTAGCGTGTGTTCGGTGTATTTATCAATAAATGTGTGTGCATCCACCCACAGGAGTCCTTGCAGGGCATTGCTGGATGCTCCTCCCTCAGCACGCTGAAACTCCCTCCCAGGAATCATGGAACAGCTTGGGTTGGAAGGGTCCTTAAAGTTCCACGGGCAGGGACACCTTCCACTAGACCAGGCTGCTCCAAGCTCCATCCAACCTGGATGTGAAAACTTTCAGGGATGGATTCAAGGAATCCATCAAGGACAGGTTCAAGGAAGCACTGATTTGCAACCAGTCCCACTCTTGCAACCACAGATAAAACCATTCTTGTGTCTCTTTGGACTCTGTTCATCCAAGTATCCTTGTGTGCCTCTGCTGCCCCTTTCCCAGGCAGCAGCCCCACATGCCCCAAGGACTCTGCACAGTCAGCTCCTGACTGGGCTGCTCCACTCTGGGTTCTTGTCTCACTCACCATCGTGTGGCTATTCCAAGAAAAATCTATGTCTGGGTTCAAATACTGAATGCCTCCTTATCCCACATGCAGGCAGCAAAGGTAAAACACTACATCACCCTGTTTTTCTCTTTATCCCACCCATGGGACAGGCCAAGAGATACTCCCACTGCCCCCAGCTCCTCCCTGATCCCAGGATATGGCCTTGCAGGGGGACCTTGAGCCTCTGGTCCCTCCCAAGCCGGGGCAGAGTTTGCTCCAGCCAAGTCCCTGTTGCCCCCCTGCCCGTGCACTCTCCCAGAGGCCGGGCTGTCCTTGGCAGCAGTGGAAGAACACATGGAAAAGCAGCACTGGGAGCAATGCCAAGGCTCCAGGCTGGTGCAGGCAGGGGCAGCCTGAATGGGGCTGTTGGAACCCTAACACATTTGTGGCACTGGTGGCAGGAGCAGACATGCTGTGGGTGAAAGCAACTGGCAGAGGTTTAGAATTCCTCCTGACAAGCCCATTTTGCCTGTTTGCAGGTGACCAGTGGGACTGAGCCAACAGCAGCGTTGAAATTTATAAAGTTAATAAAGTTTATGCAACACTCCCCATGCCTGGGCAGCATCCGTGCTGCGCAGAAGAGCAGAAACAAGTCTGGCTGTTAATTGAACAAGCCTCCAAGCACGAGGGGCCTGGAAAGGGGAGGCAGGAATGTGGTTTAGGGGTGGGATAAAGCCTGCTCTGTTCATGCCCACAGAGCTGCAGCCCTGTCCTGGGAAGGCAGCAGCTCCTGGTTAGAGTGTTCCCAGGTGGAAAAAGTACCAGGCTGGGTTTGGGCATGGTTGCAAGAGGAAATCCTCACCTTACTCAAACATTTTGCAGCCTGATCAAACACTGGAGCAGAGAGCACACCCATGCACAGCCCAGGTCCTCTCCTGCAGGAAACTAAAGACTGAAGCCATATCCAGCAGGTGATGGGCTATGGCACACTAAGGAAGGGCAGGAACATGCCTGGTGCAGGCACGGTGGGGCTGATGTAGCACAGAATCACAGAATGGTTTACGTTGGAAGGGACCTTCAAGATCATCTTGTTCCAGCCTCCTGCCATGGGCAGGGACACTTTCCTCTAGACCAGCCTGTCGAACAGCAATTAAGACAGTAAATTTGCAGGTCAGGCTGCCACCAGATGGAGCTCAAAAATAAGCAGGAGGAGAAGGGTGTGTATGGGGTGATGGGGCTGGTGTGGGGCTCAGCCGTCCATGGTGGGGTACCTGGAGAAGCCCGTGGGGCTGGCAGGGCACCAGCCCGTCAGACATATGGCCCAAAACCAGGTCACTCAGCAGTCACGGTGACCTCTTGGGGATGTGGAGGGGGAATATGGGGATGTGATGACACGGTGCTGCCCCACAGCAGTTTTCCTTCCTCCTCCTCCTCCTCCTCTGCTGCATGAAAAGCCAATCCGCAGCCTGGATTTTCCCTCCAGCATGGTCTGCTGGGTTCTGGCATTTCTCTGAGTCTTACTTGCTTTATAAAAGTAGATAAACTTGGTGGCCGGGGGTGGGGAGCCCAGATTTTCCTATCTGCTGCCAGGATCTCAGCCTGGGCTGGGCACTGCAGCCCCTCTCCCCCCAAAAAATGGAACCAGGTTTTTCCTTAAGTCCATTCCACAAAGGCAGGAATGCTGGGGTCCCAGTCCTTCTGGAACCACTCCAGAGTGGGCATTGCAAATCCTGTTGTTGGTCCTGTTGTTACAGGTATCTCCTGCTCCATTTGCAGCCTGGCATGTGCCCCGTTTGCAGATTCAAGGATCGGAGCCTTGACCCAGTGGCATTTGGAAGCAGCCTCAGGCTAATGCGATGTATTTCAGCTGCACAGCTCATTTCTATTTTTAAGGTCCCACGTCAGCCTTTGAAGGGTGAGGGGGAAGCAAGGCTGCTGGAGGGAAATAAACCAAACCAAAACAACCCCCAGCAGCAAGAGGCAGGGAATGTAAAGAAATACTTCTCACTGGAGGTGGCGGGGTGGCACGAGGGCTGCTGCAAGGGATGAGAGTGAGCAGAAAACACCAGCGAGTTTTGAGCAAATATGTGAATTAACAACAGTCAAAACACCACAGAGGGAGCAGAGGTGGGCACATCAGTCCCAGTGGATTTGATGCCATGGGAGGTGCGTGCTTGCCCCTCCAATATCAAGCCCTATAGGAAGAAGGGGATTGCTTAGGGAGGGGTGCTGTGTATGGGGAACCCCTTTGATTGTCTTGCTTCTACTGCCCAATGTTTCCCTTGCTATCCCACCACAGCAGCAGCATGAGGACACAGGAAATCAGCTGGAATCATAGAATCACTTAGGTTGGAAAAGCCCTCTAAGATCATCAAGTCCAACCATTCCCCCAGCACTGCCGAGCCCACCACTAACCCCAAGTGCCACATCCACAGGTCTGTTAAACCCCTCCAGGGATGGGGACTCCACTGCCCTGGACAGCCTGTTCCCATGCTTGGTAACTCTTTCAGTGTGAAAGTTTGTCCTGATATCCAACCTAAACCTCTCCTGGCACAACCTGAGGCTGTTCCACGACATTGTGAAATGAGAGTTTTCTCTCATCACTTGTTACTTGAGAAGAGAGACACCCACAGCAGTGAAGATGGAAACAGGACAAAAATAAACATGCTTGGCTGTCAAATGCTTTTCCAAAATATGTCTGAATGCTGTGAAGGGGAGAGAAAGAGCCTAAAAGCCTTTCAACCCCAAGCAAAAAAGGCAATGCCAAGGGCTTTGCCCTCAGAAATGCCATGAAGCTGCCCAGGAGCACATCTGGGGGCATCTGGACTCTCCCTGTATCTTCACTCCCAGCAGAGAAGGAGTCTGAGTCTGTGACACTTCACAGACATTCAGAAACACAGCCTTGGATTCTGCAGGGTTTTTCCAGGCAGTTTTGCTTCACTGGACAGGGAACCATGGGCACAAGGGCAGCCACTGACAGGTGCTGCAGTCCCTGCTGTAAATCCAACCCACCCCAGAGCAATGTGGGAATGAACTTAACTGCCATCCAGCATCCAAAACCTGGATAGGGGAGCATCCATGTGCTCATGGCATCGCAGAGCAGCTCAGTTAGAGCTGGATCAGGCTGGGGAATGTGCCCAGATGAAAGCCAGGGATGTAGGATTGGTGCCTCTGCTCTGTGACTGCCTCCCCTGGGTGCCTGGGGACAGTTGCTGGGTTTGTCCCTCCATGATCAAGCAAATACAGTAATATTGACTTTACCTTTGTGTGTCCACACTGATTTCCAGGCTTGCAAAAAAATACTTGTCTCTCCAAAATATGTGGCTTTTGCTAGGAACCAGGATCAGAGGAGATCCCTGAGGCAGCCTGGGGGTGAGCAGCACCCAAAGGGCTTTGCTGGGACATGGGAAGACCCTGGAGAGGTGCCACAGCCACACTTTCCAACCAGCCTTGCCTGCTCTTTCTCAGAAAGGGTCTATTTTATCTTTATTTCCCCATGTTTAGGGAAGTTTAAAGGCTGCCATGTGCTTCCTGGGATGTGCCGCCCTCCCAACAACAGCAGTCTGCTGCCCCACTGGAAGTCACATCCGATCAGTTGCTGCCATGAACATGGGGGTCACCCTCAGGGTGCTGGCAGCCCCTGGGGTCCAAACTGTTCCAGACTGCTGGAACCCCCCTGAAGCCATTCCCCTCGGATGCACACAGTTACACAGGGGGAGCAGAGGTGCCAGTGCTGCCCTGGCCCCTCCAAGGCACAGGGGACACAGACCCTCTGCCCCAAAAACAAGGACCCGTGCCTGGGGAAGCAGAGCTCAGTGAAAAGCTTACTCAACACTTTCCACTGTCAGAAGCAACAGAGCTGGAAGTGACCCTGGATGCCCCTGCAGAGCAGACAGAAAACAGAGCAGCCACGTGCCCCCAGCTGCTCCCTGCCCTTTTCCCTGCCTGCCTGGGACACCAGGAGGGAAAAATCATCGCTCAAGGGTCCCATGGCCTCAGCTGCAGCCCCTGGTGCACGCAGGGACAGCCCCACTCCTCATGCTGTGGCGAGAAGCAGAGCAGGAACATTTGGCACCTTTAAATCAACCTCTGCCAAGTTTTTTTACTTTCCAGCAGGAACAAAGTTGCTCCCTTCATGCAGGCACCTGCAGGCTCTTGTTTTCCCAGCTCTCAGAAGGATCAAACAGCCAAACTGAGTAATTTGCAGGCAAAAATCAGGCAAAACAGCACTTGGGGCAGTGCAACACATGGGCCAGCTGGGATCCAGGGCTGCCAAACCGAGTGCAGCCCCTGAGCTGCCATCCACCACACCATGAGCTCCGGCCCAATATCCAGATCCACAAAATGCATGTCCTGAGCAAGCCTTATCTCTCTCCTCATTATGGAGGGGTCACTGTGCACCCAAATCCTCCCCCCAGCCCCAGCCACACCTGCTCAGGCCCTGGAACTCGCTCCTGCCCCTCGAGGTACCAAAGCAGAGCAGGGCAGCCACGTGTTTGGGGAGCAAAACAAGCTCAGTGCCAGCAGGGGCAGGCTGTGTAGCCAAGTAAGGAGAGAAGAGGGTGAGGGAAGGCGTTTGCAACACCACCACAGCCCAGCCAGATCCTGCTCACGTGCAAAACACACACGGCCCAGTGAGTCAGGCTAGCACGTGGTATCTGGCACCACTGCATCCTGCTCTGCGGCCAGGAGCCGTGCTGTGTCCTGGTCCAGCCCCACCAACACCCCCAGCACCGCTCTGCTCCCCCCTCCACAGACAAAGAACAACCCACAGCGTTTTAAAAGGCTGCTCAAGTTTATTCGTTGCCATTGTACAAGTTTAGGAAAAGCTTTGGGAGGGCTTAGTTACACTGGGAGAGAGTAAAAAAGGCCGGAGTGGAATCGTCGGGGTTGCTGCACTTCTCCATCAGAAAGCAGCACCTTTTCCTTGGAGCAGCCAGCTACTCTACAGGGGAGGGGGGGAGCAGCCGCCGACCCGCTCACACCGAGGGCCCCGCGCTGGACTCGCTGACGTGGCGCCTCCGTCCCGCGCCCGGGGCTGCCACCAGGGCACAGGCCATCGGTCCTGTGGCCACCCGCAGAGCTCCCAAGCTGCAACACAGAGCAGAGAGAGAGTCAGCACTCATGCCAACCCCGAAATGTGGCGTGACTGCTCTGCATTTATTCCTGCAGCCCTGGGCATGGACATGGCTCATTGGGTCAGAATGCACCTTCGGGGATGCAGCGGGGATGTCCCCAAGTGCCCTGGGTGCTGCATTGGTGCTCCCCTGTGTCACCTCTAAGCACTCACCTCTCCTGGGACTCTGACACCGTTGTCATGGCTGGGTGAGTCGTCTTCCCAAAGAAGAAGCTGGCCCACCACTGGCCGGGGTCAGACTTGGGCAGGTCTGGGGAGCAGTGCATGACACGGACAGTCCAGGTCACTGCAACCTGGGCAGCCCCATGGCCACCCCAGCCTCATCCCACAGGAGAGGCTAGGTCACCTCCAGTAAGATTTCCCAAGGAGGGACTGGGAGCAGTGTCTCCCTGGGCCACGACAGGTGACACTTACCCGGGCCATGGGGGATGACCTCCCCAGAGTACTCTGAGCTGCAGGAGCTGGTGCTGGATGTGGAGCTCAGGCGCCCTGTGGAAAAATCATGGCCATCAGAACCACTGCTGAGCCATGGTCATGCCACAAGAAGGAAAGCACAGCCTTGGCATGGCTCTCCCTGGGTGCTATTGCTCAGCCTCATCACTAATTCGCTCCAGTACTTGCCCAGTTTAGGGCCAGGCCAATAAAAACCACTAGAAGGGAATACTGTGGAGATTCCAAGAGCAGGGAGCAGAAAAACACCTGAACACCTCTGTAGGAAAAAACCTGCAACCCCAAGGACATAGTTTAGTGGCTTTGAGAGGCCTCTGCAGATGAATTGAGGCCATGAGGATGCAAATTCCTGTGTATAATCCATGTGCTTTTAGTACAACAGCTACGAGCCTGCTGCTTGTTTCAGCTCAGGGGGAATCCTTTAATTCCCTCTGGTTTAAGCAATCCATTAAACCAGAAAGTCTCCCCTGGCTGAGGTACGAGGAGCTACCATTGCCCAGACTGGTTTAGCAGCTCATTTCTGAATGAAAGTGCAAGGTGAAAGTGCAAGGTGAAACCATCCACTCTGGCCCCTACAACCCTCGTAACAAGTGAAGGAGATTTGAGCCCCCTCACCAGCTGGTACAGCTGGGCTGGGGGGCCCAAAGGGGGGCTTGGGCAGCAGCACAGACACTGCTGGCTGTCCCCTTTTCTCAGCAAATGCTCACATGGGGCTGCAGCTGAAAGCACAGACCTGAGCTCAGCTCCATCTCTGCAGGAGCCACATCCCCCACACCTGGCAGAGATCCCCCATATGCTCACCCACCACCCCAAGCCCACGCCGGCCCCCAGCCTGCCCTTACTTCTGCGATAGTTGTGCGTGGCCATGAGGGAGCCGCTGGATGGAATGGATGCCATGGTTCCTGATCTTGGTTCTTGTGCAGATCTAAACCTGGGAGCATAGAGGCAGCTGTCAGCACCCACCCCTGCACCCCCGAAAGCTGCAGGGGTGTAAA
Source organism: Corvus kubaryi (assembly GCF_017639235.1). Taxonomy (NCBI): domain Eukaryota; kingdom Metazoa; phylum Chordata; class Aves; order Passeriformes; family Corvidae; genus Corvus; species Corvus kubaryi. The sequence goes on along the minus strand of NW_024580668.1, from coordinate 6,251,692 downwards.
TGGAACCAATGTGACTTCTGGAGAAAAGGGACGTGCAACCCTGCACTGGGAACGGCGGCTGGTGCTCACTGCACGTGGATTAAATCCACAGAGCTCCAAGAGCTATGTGCAAAACCAAAATAATTCCCCTCATCCACAACCGCCTGCCCAGAGCACAGTCTGCACAGCCCCTTCCCGAACCCCCCTCCTTCCAGGGTGTTTTTCTTGCAGAAATCCACCTCCCCTCCTTGGATCAACATCTGGAGTTACAAAATCCCAGGCGGATGTTGCATAAGGAGCAAAGAAACATTCAGTTGGGGCACATACCGGGGCTGTTCCTGCAAGGAGCTCCAGCCCCAGCCTGTCCTCAGCAGCTTCCCCATCACCCACAGCCGGTACAAACCTGCCTGCCTTTAATGTGGTGAAATGTTCTGAACTGGGGAAGTTTTTTGCCTCTTCCGGGTACAAACCACCTTCCTGCCAGCAGCTGACTCTTCCCACAGTCTGACCCCTTCTTCCCCAAGAAAGCTCTTAAAAAGGCTCAGGGGGCCAAACGTCCCAGCTGCCAACAGCTGGCGGGCACCGAGCCGCATCCGGGAGAAGCAACCTTTCCTCAGCGGGGAAACCGAGGCACGGGCAAGTCCCAGCGCAGCCCCCTGGCAAAGCAAACGCGCCGATCGCTCGCTCGGGGCCGCCCCGTTCCCCCCGCGGGCAGCGCACCTGGGCTGTGTGCGGGGTCCGGCGTGCGGGATCCGGCGGCCAGGGCAGGGGGTCCGGGGCGGCGGCCGCTGTCCGCTCGCACCGCACGGCCTGAGCCGCGGCGCTGCCGCTCCGCCCCCGCACGGAGCCTTTATCCGCTCCGGACGCGCCCTCCCGGCGGCCGCCAATGGCAGCGGGGGCGTGGCCGGACACGCCCCTGCCACCCGAGGGGTCGCGATTGTCGCGACGGGGAGCGGGGACAGCCCCCAAGGCCGCGCGGAGCCGCCGCGGAACGCCCCAACAACGCCCGGATCCCGGAGAGAGGGGATTGGAAATCCTGCCCGCCCTTCGCCTTTGAGGTGGTTCAGCTCCCGTTCTGAGCTGGTGAAGTTTTGGTTTTTTTTTTTTTTTTTTTTCTCCTTTCAAGCGATGCCGCCTTTTACATGAGGGTAAACATGAAAAATAAATAAATACGGATTCGAGGGATTCCAAGCTGGCTGGGCTTTATCAGTTTTGGGAAGGAACGCTTTATTTCAGAGGATAAACTTGCAACAAGGCCAAAGTACGACCTGCACCACAGTCCAGCTCCTCCGTGTTTGGGCACCGGTGAACAATCCTGCTCCATAAATCACTGGTTTTGTGGGATGTGAGTCTGGGAGAGACAAGGCAATGGATGTGTGTACAAGGAAGCAGATCTGTGTAAGAGGAACAGAAACTTCACAGAAAATTTCTTTCTGTATGGAATGGAAATGGGGTTGAGAACGAAACACTCAGAGAGATGCCAGAGCCTTGGGGTATCTCTGCAAAGGCAGTTTGGTACTTGATATACCTAAAATGTTACTCATTTTTTTCTCCCCTAAAATTCAGTAATGCTCCAGAGCAGAGCTCTGCAGCCCAGCATACTGAGGATCTGCAGTAAAATCCTGCACTTTGAGTGCAGCTGTGGAAAAGAGCATTTTCTGGGGGGGTGATACTTCAACCATTTCAGGGATTGGAGGCAGAAGGGAGCCCACCTTGCAGCCTGGGGTGGTTCTGGCACAAACTCCCAATGCAACAAGGTTCACTCCTCCCCCGGTTAGTGTTTTTTCTCATTAATCTGGAGTTATTCTTTAAGCACCAGAATGAGGAACCAGTGCCAGGGGAGGCAGCCCTGGGTTGCTCCAGGGCATCGATCTCCCTGCTCAGCTCATGGGGCAGTAAAAGGGCCGAGGGTGTGTTTCTCAGTGGGGTATGACCACCCCAGCATGGGGACACTCCATGTGAGCCATGTCCCCAGCTGACCCAAGAAGAAGGCCACACTGTCCACTGCCATGGCAACATCCTGTTCTACTAGCTAAAAAAAAAAAAAAGAGATCTAGTGTGGAAATGTGGAAAAACCCACAAAAACCACAGGACTTTGTGTTGTAACACCTGCTATTGCTCATGGCTTGCAGCAGCAATAATCTACCCTGTATTTGGCACAAATTGTATTGTTTGCTATGACAGTTGTCATGTTCCAATTCCAAAATGCAAGATTTGACTATTCTCTGATTGGCAGTAATATAAAACAGCACATTAGCTTTATTTTACTTGCTTTACAGAATTTCATCACAAGGTAAAATCAGAATCTGTCCCATTAAATAGGCATTGAAAATCTGGACAAAAGTCTCAAACCCATGAAACAGGTGAAAGTTTTAACATAAGATCACATGGTTTTCACAATTACTTTGGATTAATTTTAGGATTTTTTTCTGTGCCTGTCTGAAATTTCCTGGGTCCCTCATGACTGATCTAAATAACTAAAATACTAAAGATTTATTGCCATAAAAGGATTTCTGTTTTCCAAGTGATAAGAATTTTATGACACGTATTGATCTACTGAGGTGGTAGTAGTCACTGAAAGATGGATCTTCCCATTTATTTTTTTGTCCTTTTTGCTATTATTATTTTATTGAGAACATGTGAGAACAATTGGCACAAAACCTTGAGATGCTGATAAACTGATAAGCCGTGCACATATCCGAAGCACTAGTTGATCAATGTATATTAACTAAGGTTACTTGGACAAGGAAATTTAATACTTTCCACATCTCCTCTTGGAAATAAATTTAATAGTCTATCTCACCTCCCATGTGTGTCCCAGTAATCACCCTGTAATTTTTTTTCCCAATTAATTACAGCCTTTTAGATGATGAATGGAGTCTTTCTCATGGGGACATGAAGTCAGAGTATTGCTTGGAAAATGCAGCCTTACCTACAGATTATTTCTAAGCAGATTTTTCCCTGTGTCTCACTCATCTCAATGCGTGTTTGGAGACTCCAGAATTTATTCCAACCTAGTTTACAACTAAATTAAAGGACGGGAAGGAAACACCAGAAGGAAGATTTCATGCAGTTTGTCAGTGTAAGCTCTGATCTATTGAGGATTATTCCCTTGTTTTTGGAGGTTTTATGATCTTTATTGTGATTTAAGGAGGAAAGTGCACAGGATTTTTTTTCTGTGTTCTTTCTCTTCTGTTCATGTGACCTCCCTTCCTCATTTTTCATTTACAATGCTCGCTCGGAGAACACACAACAGTGGCAACATTTAGGAGCAGGGAAAGATTTTAATTGTAGTCTTCCAAGGCAATGACGACGACGAACATAAACCATTCTATGTGAATTATGTTACAGCAGAGAATCTCACTGAGGAATAATGAGGAAGCAAACAGAAAATATTTGCAGGAAGGGAAAATTGGAGACAGACCAGATTGCAGATTTCTGTAGGATCTTTTTCCTTAAGCCATATCCCAGCCATGCTACAAATATATCCTAGAGCAGGAATTAACTGCTTAAGGAGGTCGTGCTAATGGGGATGGTTTTAAAGCATGAGAAATTTTGCTGTTTGTGTTTCAACACCAGGGAAAGAGGCATCATTTGGAGTCCACTAAAGTAAATCTCCACGCAGACATCTGACAGGCATGAATATGTGGTGTGCATAAATAAATGCATACTGTGCAACAGAATTCTTATGGAAATTGCCATATTGCAGAGAATGTATTTTAAAAATACTCAAGGTATCAAAAGTGCATCACCTCCTGTGCTGCTTAGCTGCTCCTGGGATATTGGGGGAACGCTTGACATCTCAGTGTTCCTAATTCTGTCAGTGGGCCCCACTCCTGGTGTCACTGAGTCCAGCTTTTGACTGTCACAGGTAATTTTTCCCTTTAGTATTGAGTTTTAGGTCTGAATTTAATTTAGACTGCTTGTGTGATCAAGTTCATTCAGTGTGGGCTTCACTTAATAGATGGGCCAGGGTTACCACATTGATTTGCATAGAAATTAGAATTGATCAAAACTAAATTATTGATTATTTCAAGTTGAAAACCACCCTCTTCAACCTTGCATTCCCATAGAGCACCTCCTAATTGATGAGCTTTTATCGTTACAGAAGTGGTAACATAATAAATGCAGGTAGGGTGGGATTTTCTGGTCATTTTGAACATTGTAGAATGGATAATAAGTTTGAATCTGAAGAACTTCCCTTTAAATGTTATGAAGACCTGATACATTCTGATATTTTCAACATTATTTGGGAATGAAAAAGGCTTGATTTTCTGCTTCACATTAAAAAATGTGGTTTCCCATTTAAAAATTAATCAATTAAGCTTTTGATGTTGGTATTCATGTGTTCTTATTTATTTGAACTTTTTGTGGATATTTTTGCTAGTAATTCCATGGGAAAGTGACCTTGTAATTCAAAGGTACCGTATATTTGCTACATTAAAAGTGAGGTGGTGCTCTGTTTGTTGCTGGGTTGTGTTTTCTCTCAGGATGGCACCACTGAATTTTCTTGGAGAAAGTTCCAGTGCTGCAGTGTGGGGTGGAGGGTGCAGCTCAGCACACGCCGGCTCCTGCCGGACACGGGGAGCCATGAAAAAAACCGGGACAATTCCATCCGGGATGCAGGCTGGGGAAAAACCGGGACGGGATTTTTCCTGGAGTACGGAATGGGGAAAAACCCGGACTGGAATTTTCCCAGAACACGGAATGGATACGGGGAAAAACCCGGATTGGATTTTTCCCGGAGTACGGAATGGATTCTTGGGAAAACCCGGACTGGATTTTTAAAAAAAAAATGTAATGGGAGAAAAATCCGGACTGAAGATGATAGTACCGGTTACCTCTCAAACTCAGAACAGATTTTCATTCCCTCCTCTCCCTGCACACCACAAGAACTCATCCTCAGAGCTGAAGAAATCGACCCGGTTTATTTGTAACATGTCCCTGAAATGGAATTTAAAGATTCCGAATATTACTACCCTGACTTCCTCCCACCCCCATTCAACCTGTGGGACCTGAAGCAGCTGGGCATCTTTGTCCATGTGGAAGGGGAAATGGATTTCTGTCCCAAGCCCACGGGATCTCTAGAGAAATACATCGAGTGCCTGGTGCAGCTCATAAACAAACCAGAAATTGCATGCCAGCATTTTGAATTAAAAATGCATTTTTGGGAGATCAGAACCAGTTCTTAATGGTTTAACAAACTGGAGTGAAACAAACCAAAATTCCCCATGCATGTAATTTGCCAGGCACAGTTTGACAGGCTCCCAGTAATGGCTACATTTTTTCTGCACAATAAATACCAGCCTTGGAGTCACACTGTTACTTCTGTTTGGAATGGCGCTCTAGGTGTCATTCCAAAACTGCCACTCAGCCCCTGGGGACTGGCTCAGGTGACCCTGCCTGGTTCTGTCTGCTACCCTTGGCTTCAGCTGGAGCAGAGGAGACCGACACTGTGCCAGATGAGGATTTTTGGAAGGGCTGTTTCTCACAGAGCATCCAACAATATTCTCCAGGCAAATCTTCTCTCCATGATGTAAACTTCATTTCCCATACACATTTACATAAATTTGCTGGTGTTTCTCTGAAATTTCAAACACAAGGTAATCTCTGTGATGGGACACCGCTCCTTGATTTATTTGTTTACATTACATTAAGCAAAACAGAAATGTGAGTGCTCCTCACAAGATTTTTTTAGGACATCATTGAGGACACAGGGATCTTTACAGAATTAACTCAGACATTCTGCAGATTCCTCTGCCCTCCCTGTAGTTTTGTGGGATTAAAACACATCCATGCCATTGACACCTGTCTCATTATCTTCAAATGGCAGTCCCTGGACTTATTACCAAAGTAGTCAGGTTAAAAATGATTGTTGAGGCTTAACTATTATTCGATTGCCAGTAATGTTTATCAGTGCTCTTTGCATTTGAACTGACTCAGGGGAGATTGCAGGGGGCAATAACTGGGCTGATCTGGCTCAATGCAACGTAATTGCAGGGTCACTCATGAGGTGTTTTCTATCATGTCCTACAGTGTAAGATGTAACCAATAGCAGTATTCTGTGATCATCTTCACCAGCTGTTAAACTGGGTGGGGCAGTGATCGCTATCTCCTACCATGACTCATCCCTGATAAGCTCCCTCCAGGTGCTATCTTTGTTCAATGGGCAATCAAGGACCCACCACGTGACTCATAGAATGACATCATCCCATTGTGAGCTGCTCCGCCCAGGGGGAGGAGCCAAGCATTCCCACCTGGATATAATCTGGGGTTTGAAACAGCACAAGAAGCCTTTACCTCCTAAAGTCTTGCAGGATAAGAGCTACTACTGGGCTGTCTGGTGAAGACCAGACCCTTCTACAGGATCCCTGCTACAACAGGACCACTTCATTTGGACTGCCACCACCACTACCCTGGCTAAGAGGGTGTCATGTTGTATCCTGACCCTGTCAGTGTTTTTGTTCTATTTCATTTAGTTTAATTTTCCTGTTAAATTATAATTCTGGTTTGCAATCTGCCACTGGTTTGTTTTCAAACTGGCACATTATCAGTTTGTTCATAAAGCTGCAAATGCTTTTAGGAGTCTGTGGTAGTGCTGCAGTGAGGCAGTTGACCTGAGAGTAGCCAGTGGAGGTGGAAAGGCCATCCCAGCCCATGCACTTGGAGAGCACTTAACAAAAAATCCCTCTTTTGTTTGTGTGTGACCGTGGGGATATTTTCATGCACTGAAAAAAAAGTAAGTTTCCATGAAGAGTTCCCAGAAAACACCTTATATGATAAAGTTTTAAACATTAAAACTGATGTATAGACACCAACCCTCCAATAATCTCTCTGATGTTCTCTCTCTGATTCTGTCCACAGACAATGCCACACTGTTGTTAGAAAAGCAAAGGAGGGGGAGAAAAGGAAAAAAAACCAAGGGCATTTAATGATGAATTCTAAAATCAATTTCTTCCCTATCCTGCCCTCCCCCCTTCAGACACTGAATTATTTAATGAAAAGATCTGAGGGCACATGAAACACATTACAAAGGACGATGTCAGCTGGGGTCTCCATTACCACAATCTTCTTGTGTGGTTTTTTCACTGACAGTCTAAAACCCAAACTAGCCATATTATTTGATGGAGTTTAAAGAAGCAGAAATTTTCAGGGGCAGGGATAACAGTCTTGTTTGTAATGAAAGATAAGCTAATTTCCTTTGGAGTTTTTAATTGCAAGACACAGGGAAGCGATAAAACAACATGAACAAATGGTCTAGAAAGTATATTTGTGATTGGGTGAATTTGTGATGCCAAACTGGTGGCAGCAATAGTGGATCAGGGGAAGAAGGAGGAGTTACTGGGCCAGAATCTTGTTTAGACAGTGCATTTTTGGGGTGAAAACTGCAGACTGGTTACAGAACACTTGTTCTGATAAATCAAGTTAGGAGAGCCTCAAATACAGAACAGTGCTAAAAGAGTTGCTCTCCATGTTACCCAGCTGAGTTTCTAAAGGGTAACATATCCTCTCATCTGTGATGCTGTAACAACCCTCAGCTGCCAGTGCCATCAGTGGGGACACTCTGGTGTGTGATCTCACTTAAAGATACCACTGGTGTGTTTTAAATACATTGGAAAAAAGAATTTGACTTAGATATTTCCCCTATTTTTATTGTGTATTGATATTAGGGGTCTGTTACCAGAAATTTAGAGATATTAGAGCTCTAGGTAGATCCCGTTTCGTGGAAATGAGAAAGATATAAAAATGCATTTGACTTTTTTTGAGTTTGCTTTATTTAATATGAATTGTTCTCTGTATTCCTATTGCTGGGAAGATAGAAACTTGCTAGTGAGCTGTCTGTGAAAGTCAGCAGCATTTATGAAAACCAGGCAATGTTCTGTGTAAATTATTGAATATTGGCACGCACCTGGCTGAAAAGGTTGAACTAGAGATGAACTAGATCTACTCAGAGGTGGGACGAAGCCACGCCCACTCATCCTGCAGATCTAAAAAAGGCTTAATTTATGCTTTAGGCTCTATCCCCCAGTGTAGCCTCTGTCCTGGTGTCTGTGCTGTCATGGCCACTGACGGGAAGGGCTCTGCTTTTCCCGATGTCTTCCCTGGAGGACAAACATAAATATTGTGGGAGGTCTGCATAAATAAATACTTCTTTAAGCCCAGATAAATTAAAGAATAAAAATTCATGGAGTACAGTTATGGTCCAGAGTCAAGTCCATAAGTTTAGTGATAAATTTTGGGGTTTACCAGGGTAAAATGCTGCCTGAATTCAGAGCTGCATTTGCTGCACAAACCAAGGTCATGCAAACGTGGGAGACTGATTTAGCTTAAATCTGGCTCATATATCAGTAACAGAATTGTTAATTGACTACAGAATCGTTTATAGCCACTTACACAATATCAAGGACTCTGATACTAAATTTACAAGTTTGTTTATCAGGCTGGTGAACAGGAAAACCCTTTCCTTGGAAGCTACTGCAGTTTTAAATGAATTCATTGATATAAAGCTGCTATGTCAAATTCTCAGCAATACACTCCAGTTCTGCCTAAGAGAATGAATCTGTGCCAGTTTACAGTGTCTGAGACTTTGGTCCCATGAGTCCATTTTTAGATTCACATTTTGACTATAATTGTATTTTAAAGTGTAAGGCAGAATATTATGTGGCATTTTCTTCTACTCTGTTAAAATGATCCCAGTATAATGGAAACAGGGGGAAAAAAAAAATCACTTTTTTAGGCAGTTTCCAAAATTGCAGTTCTGCAGAAAGGAGGGAAGTGAGTAGTTATATTTAAAAACGTTGGTAAATTGTCAGGAGCACGGATGGAAGAAGAAATGGAAGCGGGAGTGTCTGCACAGCTTCAGCAATGAGTCTGTGTTTGTGGGCACTGCGCACACGTGCAGAGCCTCCTGTTGGCACAGCCAGCTCTGTGCTCTGGCAAAAATGCTGTGGGTTTGGGAAAGTTTTGCTTGGCATTACACTCACTTGACTTTACTTAACTGTGCACACATCAAAACCCTTACTCCTCTATCTAACAGAAAAATGACTTTGAAATATACACAGTCATCTTTCTTGGGTATGTATGAAGATGACGTCAAGCATTGTGGTATATTCATTTATGAATAATTCATCCAGCTGCACACAGTTATTTATTACTATTATTATTATTAATAATTATGTGTGTATAGCTGGAAAAGACAGCAAAGCTGTAACTGCTGCCTCATGAGAGATGCTTGATCTTAAGAATTTGGTTAGACCAAGATGTGTGATGTGAGAAAGGGAAGACAGACAGTGATAAATAGATCCGATGACAGAAAGGCTTTAATAATGTTGATGGGGAGAAATGTCATTTGTTTGAGATGATTGCCTTGGGAGCACAGGCTACTGCGAGTTCCCTTGGCAGGAGCTGAGCTCGTCTGCTGCTCTCAGTGAGCTGTGGCTATTCAGAGCAGCAGTTTACATTAGAGCACATCTGGATATTCAGAGCACCAAGTCTACATTAGAGCACATCTGGCTCAGCTCTGCAGTCTCCGCGTGGTCATGGGAGCTGAGATGGGCAAGAATGTCAGGAAAGGGCAAGAAAGGCTGTCCAGGTTAGACCAGCCACCCAGAGGAACCTGCATGGGCCCAGAGGCAGCCCTGTTTGAAAACAGACTGCAGAATTCCTGATCTCACATTATTTAGCTCTCTGAGAGAGAAAAGAAGGTGTGGAAGCAGAAAACGAAGATGCAAAGAGGAGCTTCACAGCAATAAACCACTCTCGGACAACATTTTGCTTTTATATTCCCCCTGCAATTCAGAGATATCACAAACACCTCATTGAAATTACATCAAATGTAATGCCGTGATTTACTTCTGGCTTAACTCAAGGAAAATATTTACACTTCATGACAGAACTGGGTAAAGTCTCAGTAACAATTAATCTATATTAATTATAATACCTATTTGCTGTGTTTAGACTTTTAGGAGAGCATGTGAGGAAATAAACTGAACTTAGTGCTGGTGCAAAGTTATTTATCTTGAATTCTTCTTTATGCAGTAAAAATGGAGTACTGTAGGACACCTTTGGTCTGCTTTTCTGATGGCTCTTGCATGAGGCCGGGCTGTGCTTCTTCCTTTCAAGGACTGTATCTCTATTTCTTTGCATAGAAAGAAAACAGCAATTTACAGTCATCCCTCTGTCCAGCCCCAGCTTTTCACTAGTGAGAGCAGAGCTTCTGGAGTAACATCCAGGCTGGCATTCCTCGTGGCTGCCATCTACCCTGCCCAAACCACCTCCTTCAGAGGAGCCCTTTTATAATGACAAACACACAAGTGCTCAGTGAACTGAACACTCACGGGCAGAAACACCCCCAGAGCCAGGCAAATCCAGGCAGGCAGCCTGGGGTGTTCGCATCCCAGATCCATACAAATTACCAGCACTGTGGATTATTCCCTCTCCCAGTCACACTGTGTGGGGCCTCTTGCAGAAAAAAATAAATTCCAGTTGTTATGTATGGGCAAATTGAAATTTTAGTACCATTTAAAGCATCAAATCTCAACTCGGGCTGTGGGGCTGGATGGGGTGGAGGTGATGATGATGATGAAAGGAGTAAGAAGTCCCTGCCATGTTTGTGTGAAGCCTGCCTGTCCCTTCAGGGGGAAGGGGGATTTCTTTTTTTTTTGAGGCACCCTAAATCATTTGGTGGTGGTTTATGGGGAGGGTGAATCCAGCCTAAATATGATGTAGGGGAATTGTTTCAGCTGGGCCGTGGATCTGATGGCAGATGGAGGGAGATGAGGTGCTAAACTTCAGCCACCCTCAGATTTTGCTTGCTCGGGTCTCTGTTATTTTACACAGCTGAACATTTAAGGGCAAATTTACACCATTTTTGTGAGGGAAAATTATTGCACTCAGGCGTGGCAGTTGAGCTTGATGGTCCCCAGGGACCTCATGTGTTCAGTGAAGTCCTTTGCCCCCAGTGCCAGCCAAACCTGGGCACACAGCTGTGGCTTTAAGCCTCTCGAGGCTGGGGGTAAAGTGGCTTAAGGGAGCTGGGATTAGCCAGGTCCGACAGCCCTCTCTCCTACTCAGGTCCTGGACTATTTATAGGCTGATGGGCCGCCAGGCTCTATTTCAGTGCAGAACAGGCCACTGCCCAGTTCCCTTCGTCCTGCCTGGGAAAAGGGATAGAAACTAAAATTCTGTTTACTGGAGAAGGAAAGGAGACAGGAGCAGTCCATCCCACGCTCACCTGGCAGAGGTGACCAGGATTTACTCCATCTCCATCTTCATTGTAAAACCCAGCCATTACTCTGCTGAGGGCAGTTCCCAGGCTGCCTCAGCCCTTCTGTAAAAAAAGGGAAGAGCACTAAAATATGGATAGGAAGGATAAGGGATTTATAAACCTCTCCCTCCTCTATGTTATCATGCTTGCTGTTCATCTCCAGCCCATCCAAAACTGTGGTAAAGCTTCTACCCCTGTCCCAAAACTAGGCTGGGGTAATCTCTTTAAATCCTCTTAGAGCCTTCTCCTTGGAAGTTTCTTTTTATTTTTCCTGGCTTTCAGTGCATTTTATGTTGTGCAAGGAATGCTTCATAAAAACAAAAGATAGCTTGACTATCATATTTCTAAGAAAATACCAATGAGCTATAATATTCATTAAAAAAGGCCTCCCTTTAAGCACTAATGAGAAGTTAGGAACATTTTTATCCACATAATGAGTAAGTTTTTAACCCTCAGTCTAGGAAGGTAAGAGTATCTTCATAAGGGTATCTAATTGAGCTGTTACATTCACTGGAAGGATGGTCTGGGCCATAAAATTAGTCTGGATTATTTCATATCTTTATTCAAAATTAGCTTTCTTTTGACCTATATTTGGTTTTGGGACACAGAAAATTTTGGATTGGCCTTGGAAATGCACAGCTGACACAGATATGAATATTCTGACCACTACATATTGTTGTTTTTATGCAAAGAAAATGTCATTATATTACTGAAAGAGATTACTTATGGTTTCCTTGTCCTCCTAGGACTTGAACCCCACTTGCTGTTAAATGAGATGATGTTGATAAACCACAAATTCTTGAGCAGCCCCTGTCCATGTTGCAGGTGCAGAAATCTGTTTTGCTCAGTTTGTCCCTTGCTTTGCCACTTGCTCCTGGGCTGATGCGTTCCCAGGGAGGCAGAGATGTGGGGCAGTGCCCTCAGCATCTGCCCATGGTTGTGTTTGTGCCCTGCAGGGACCCCTCTCCTCCCAGCCCCTGTGGGAGCACAGCCCTTCTGCACCACTGGCCCCAGTGGGGGCAGAACAAGGGATGTGGGATTTGGTGGCCCCCTCCAATCCCAACCCTGTCCCTTCTCTCCCAGGCTGCCACAGGGGGTCCAAGCCCCCTTCCACAATTTCTCCTGTCTTCCAAAAAGCCCTTGCCTCCATCTACCTGTCTTCCCCCCTTCTCTCTATCTCTAGTCTCTCCATCTCCTCCATCCCTTCATCTCCCTCTCATGTCTTCATCTTCCAGCTCTCCTATTTCTCCATCTTTTATCCTCCCATCTTACCCCCATCCCTCTATCTTCCATCCTGCTCTTTCCCTCTGATTCAGTCTTCCCATCCCTCCATTTTCTATTCCTCCACCTCTCCATTTCTCCTCCATTTTTCCCATCTTTCCATCCTTCTGCCTCTAATCTCTCCACCTCCCTCTCACGCCTTCATCTTCTGTGTCTCCTGTCTCTCCATCTTTTATCCTTCCACCTTCCTCCCCTCTCTCCATCTTCCATCTCACTGTTTCCCTTTGACTTCAGCCTTGCATCTTCCCATCCGTCCGTCTTCCACCCTTCCATCTCTCCCCACCTTTCCATTTCCCCCATCCCTTTATCTCCCATCCTTCCACCTCCCTCCCATCCCTACACATTCCCTCCCAGTCCCCCGTCTCTCCCGCCTCTCCCTTCTTCTCCTCCTCCTCCTCCTCCTCCCCCCGTCCCCCCCGCGCCTCCTCCTCCTCCTCCCCCGCCCGGTACCGCATTGCCGTAGTGCGGGGGGGCCGCTGCATTGCGCTGCCGCCGTCGATAGGTGGGCCCCTCCCGCGGAGATAAAGGCGGCGGAGCCCAAGCCGGCAGCCTCTGGCCGCCCCGACCGCCGCCCCGGTAAGAGCTGCGGGACCCCGGCGGGATGGGGGGGACAACCGGGATGCAGGGGGGGTGTCCTGCCCCAGGGGCTGCGGGGGATCAGTGCCCTCCCCACCCCGTGCGTGGGTGCTGTCAGCCCCTGGGGTGGGGGGTACCCCGAGAAGGGAAAGGATGGGGCTGGACCATTCCTTCATCCCGCAGGTGCGTCTTCCCGCAGGTGGGAAATAACACGCAAGCCGTGGTGCTTCAGAACATGAAAATCCTTCTAAAGGTTGTGCATGAGGAGGAAAACCTGATAATCCCCCCGAGCTCCCCCCTTGTTCCCCCCACCCTGCCTTTAGAATCATAGAATCCTCGAATGATTTGGGTTGGAAGGACCTTAAAGATCATCTCGTTCCAACCCCCCTGCCATGGGCAGGGATGCCTTTAGCTCCCTAGGGAAGGAATAAAAAAAAAATCCCCAATTCCCATAGAGATCCTGCATCTCCCCCCGTGTGCCAGGGGTCTGCAGGGGGGAGAGGGACCCGCACCCAGGACTGGGAGCTCCGGGACCGGGCATCACAGTGGAGCCGCAAAACGGCCAGATCCGGGCTGGCTGGGTTCAAGGGCAGGAGGGACGGGACAGCCGCGGCTCCTGCTGCCCAGGGAAGCTTCTCGCTGGGAATGTTATCACCCGCATGACTGAATCGTTATTAGAGCAGCAAACTCCTCCTGACCTCCTTTACTTCTATGGGCAGATTCGTGAAATTGGATTTTATTAGACGTCAGATTAAAGCTCCTAATTGTGCCCGGTTTGTGTGCAGCTGCAGAGTCATGGCAACGCCGGGAGATGCCAGGACAGCTCCCCGGATACATCCGTTTGCGTTTTTAGCCTCCTCCCTCTGTTCCATCCAGTTTCATGGCAGCAAAATATAATAAACCCCCCCAGTGCAGGCTCAGAGGAGCCCTCGGCAGCCCCACTGTTGGCAGCCCTGCTTGGGGGAGCAGGCGAGGGCTATTTTTGTCCACCCCATTTTGCAGACGCCCAGTTGTCACCTGAACTGTGCCCAGCTGGGGAGTGGTGAGGGCAGCCCGGGAGGACGGGCACCCTCGGCTCCTCCCAGGGCACCCACGACATGGAGGAGATGCCCTCGGGTTTGGAAAGAGCGAGAAGGCAGCGGAAGCAGCGCTGAGTCGCAGGGAGGTTTTCCAGGGAGGAAGGGCACCTTCGAAGTATCGATGACGTAGCCCTGGGAACTGGGGGTCTCCGCGAGGGCGGTGGAGGGCAAGATGCCGAAAAACACGGCATCTTGCTGAGACTTGGAGGCTGGACGTGGCAGCCCGAAATAGCCCGGCTGGCCTCCTCCGGGGGCAGGCTGGCTCTGACCCAGCACGGGCAGAGCTGCCAGACGAGGCCGGGCACCCCCGGGCGCGTTGGTCCAGCGGGAAGGTGGGGCGAGGGGAGGACAGCCTTTCCCGAAGGGCTGGGAGGGGGCTGGCACAGGGGGGCTCTTTTGACGCCTGCCTCTTCCCCCGCAGCCTCCCCCAAAAGGCAGCTGCGTTCCCACCGCCCTCCCCAGCGCCGCCCGCCCCGGCCAGCCCCGCGTAGCCCAGCAGCATGGGGAAGGAGAAGACGCACATCAACATCGTCGTCATCGGGCATGTGGACTCTGGGAAATCCACCACCACCGGGCACCTCATCTACAAATGCGGGGGCATCGACAAACGGACCATTGAGAAATTTGAGAAGGAGGCTGCCGAGGTGAGGAGTCCGCCCCTCAGCCTGCCCCCAGCCCGCATTCCCTCCCGCGGGGATGCTCCACGCTGATCCCCACGAGTATCCCGCAGGCAGTATTCCCCTTTTGCTGGTGCTGCCCTTCTCTTACCTTCTATTTCTCCCTTTGTTCCCATCTATTTTTCTCCCTTTGCACCCCTGGGTCTTCCCAACTTCTCTGGCCTTGGGAAAATAGGCCATTTGGGCGCTCGCCACCCTCTTTTCCGGAGCTGAGGGACTCCCAGCTGCCGGCTGTTAATGAGGGCAGGGGCACGGCGAGGTCTGCAAGATGGGTTAGGGAACCAGCAGTAATCACCAGGATTCTGGAAAAGCCACAAATCATGGTGCTTCAAGGCATGAAATTCCTTTTAAATACGGTGCACGGGGGGGAAAACCTGATAATCCCTCACTGCCGAGGTCAGGGCTGCCTGAATTTCACTCCCAAGCATCAGCTTCCAGTGCCTGCTGGGGACAAGGTGCAGCATCAGCTGAACCACTCATTTGATCCGGTTGAAAAACCCCATTCCCATTTTCCTCAGGCAGGTGGTCTGGTGTGTAGTTTGATTGGTAGCCTATGCTACAGAAAAGCTGGCTAGAAATCTGAGCATTTAAGTTAAATTCTTTTGTTTGACCCTTATAATGGGGGCATTTGTAACAATTTTATCGTGCGTGCATTTAGAAGCTGTCACACAGCAAAGCACCACCCGATACCTGCAATGTGGCAAAGCCCGAGGTTAAAGAGGAAGAAACAGTCTTGGGAAAAAAATGTGAATTGGGAGTACTGAGAAATTAATGATGGTAAATTCTAGAGAGGTGGGTGAGCCGGGAACAGCCTGGCTGTGTTATCCATAGGGCAGCTCCTGTCACTCAGAAGATGGCTTGTCGTCATCGCTCTGGGAATCTTTAATGCAGATACCCCTCCTTTCTCCTTTCTCTTTTTTTTTTTTTTTTTTTTTTTCTGGTCAAGATCCCACATTTCAGTCACCAAAAAAAAATTTACAGAGCTGCCACTCTTGATTTCACATTTTGCTGTCTGTCTTAACCTTTTTAATTTGCTGATAGCATCTGAGCTAAATCTCTTATTTTCCTGCCTTACTTTCAGCCTTTTTTCCCCATCCTTGAGCAAAGAGCCTATTCCTTCATACAAAATGATCCCTTTCCCCTGATTTAAAATGATTGCTGATATCCTTCCATAAATTCCCCCCTTTACCTATAAGGTCAGATAAGGCATGATAAGGTTATCGTCGATGTGATTGCAGTGGTTTTAATTGAACAGACACTTTCACTGACTTGCCAGGATCCACGGGCACCGGAGGCTGCTATTAATAGCCTATTGACTGAGCTTACAGACTCCATTTTCTGATGCAGGGCTGGGGAAGGGTTTGCTTCCATTAGGTGGCATTCACAGGAAATGGAGGCCTGCGTGCACCCAAAAAGCCAACAAAAAACCCAGGGTCTGTTATTTTATTTAAGAGAAAAGAGTGAGGATTTCTCCCTTTTTTTTCTTCTGATTCAAGGGCAGAAGTAACAGTATCTCTGAAAGAGGAGTTGTTCTGTTTTTAAAAAAAATAAATAATCAGTATTTGTGGCCTCCAAATAGAAAGCTGTCCCTCCGCTGGGGTTTGATCAGGGAAAATCAGGCTATTTCTGGCACTGAACAGGGAAGGTATTGTGCAGAGCTAGATAATACCCTGGGTTTTTCAACACCAGCTCTGGGTAACTGAATACACCCCGTGAAAGGAGGGAAACTGCTTGCTAAATAAAGGATCTCATTTGTCTTCACGTTACGTGTGATGCCGAGCTCTGGGGGGGGTCTCACACGTGATGAGCAGCTGGTTGTGTGTGTGGACATGGCTGATGGCAAGAAGGTGCTGATTCCCACTCATCTGCCATGGGAGAGCCAGGGGTCTACTCTGTGCCTCAGTTTCCCCTTCCGGAAGGGAGGGAATAGGCTGCTGATGGGGGAGAGGCTGCGGGATGTGCTGATTGACCTCCTGCCCAAGAAGAGCCCATTGTTAATGCAATGCACAAATGCACCATTCCCTGCTGTATCTCCATCCCCAGCAGTAAATGAGCACACTCTGATGACTCCACCCTGTTCCCTGGGAAGGGGGAGTTTGATGTGCATGCTGGAAAGGGTTAACTAGGCCCCATCCCTGGAAGTGTTCAAGGCCAAGTTGGATGAGATTTGGAGCAACCTGGTCTAGTGGAAGGTGCCCCTGTCCATGGCAGGGGGGTTGGAATGAGATGACCTGTGAGGTCTTTTCCAACCCAAACCATTATTTGATTCTAAAAACCTCCAAGCTCCTGCTCTACCCCCTCCCTAAATCCAGTGTCAGGAGGATGCTCAGGAGCAGAGACTTGATTCTGGATTTTTCCATCCCAGTGAGAGCTCACAGCTTCCCAGTGGAGATGGGGCATCACCTCCTCGACCTGGCATCCCCTCTGAGGAGCGGAAGTCTTGCCCCTGGCTTTAGGATTTTGCCTGTAATCCTCCAGAGCAAGCTGCAAAGTCATCGCAGCACTCAGCTGTTATGAAACAGGCTGTCACCATTAATTCCTTGTGCTGGCTGGAAACAGGGCTGGAGTGTGGGAGATGGAGCAGACCAGCCCCCAGGCATGGTGTGGGCAGGCCAGGTTTAGATGTGATGCTGCCTTCTCTTTCTTGGGGAGGCTCATCACTGGAGCCTTTGGTACCTGCCACTGGGAAGTGCTTCCCTCTGACCGGTGATTGGTAATGGGCCAGAAGAAACTGTGGTTGCAGAGAACAGAGGGATGGATGGATGGGAGCAGGGATATCACAGCTCTGGCCTTGCATAGCAGTAGACCATTAAATCATCTGCAAATGACCTAAATTCCTTTCTCTGCCTTAAAACTCCCTTGTATCTGAGGCCAAGAGCTGAAGGCCGCGGCCCATTTTAACCCCTCGCTTTGGCCAGGCTCCTCTGACTGCCCCAGCACACAGCGGGGTCAGCAAGGGTGGGCTTGTTGTGCCCCATCTCCACCTCTGCAGGATCCCAGCTCAGACTGGGAGCGTGACCTCCATGCTGGAGGGAAATCCAGCTCTCCCTGGTGCCATGACGTCAAAGGGCTCCAACCCAAAGGAGAAGGCACTTCAGAAGTGCCACTGTGGTTTTACCAGGGAATGTGCTTTATCACTGGCAGAAAGATTTACTGGAGCTAATCTCCCCCAGCATGATTTCCTGCATTACAATGTTGGCTGAGATTTTGGCCATTTGGCAACGACAGTTGGTCTGGCTGCAGCTCACAGTAGCTTTTCCTGTGAATTTGCACACTCTGTGGCAAAAATCAATCACATTTCTATTCTGCTCGTAGCAACCATCCCTCATTTCATTTTCTTTTAACCCATTCCACTCCTACACCCCTGCCAGTTTTGGGCTCACTCATGCAGCAATGTCCTTTCCCCCTAACCAGCTACCTCACAGGTCTGAGTCTTGGATTAAAATCACAGAATCAGAGAATCATTTAGGTTGGAAAAGCCCTCTAAGATCATTAAGTCCAACCATTAACCTAGCACTGCCAAGCCCACCACTAGACCATGTCCCTTCATATGCATCTCTGTGAAACCATGGGAAATAAAACAAAATAAATCCCATAAACAGACCTTTTTCAATAACTCCATTAAGGTGAGGAGATGGGATAAGTATATAAATATCCTCTCAGAGACATCTAGTGTGACAAGAAGCAGCTTTCCATGTCTCTGTACAGGATTTCCCAGCAGCAGTGCAGTATCCTGGTGTTTCATGGAGGAGTCCTCATGGGTTGCTGCCTTCAGGTCCTGCCCATCCAGCCCTACTCACAAATTCACTTCATTCCAACCTCTCCTGCATCCTGTTGAGGAACATGTTGAGAGCAACATCTCCTTTCCCCTGTATTTATTAGTAAATAGACCACAGCTCTCACTGAATTTAGGGAATTTTGCCTTTAATGTTTGCAGTGTGACCCTGTGTGAGCTTGGGAAGTGCCCTGATGGGTGGGAGGCCATCAGCAGTGCTGTGGGCTTGGGTTTCTCACTGGTTCTTGCCTCTGTGTTGGCTAGATGGGGAAGGGGTCCTTCAAATACGCCTGGGTGCTGGACAAGCTGAAGGCCGAGCGTGAGCGTGGCATCACCATTGACATCTCGCTGTGGAAGTTTGAGACCACCAAGTACTACATCACCATCATTGATGCCCCTGGCCACAGGGACTTCATCAAGAACATGATCACTGGAACTTCCCAGGTGAGAAATGGGGCCCAGGGGGCGGGGGCTGCTGGAGGGGGGAGGCTGAGCCTTGTTCACAAGCCCAAGGTCACATAGGTGCAGTGGGAGTCCTTTTGGAGGTGGGGATTTGAGAGAGAAAACATTGAGGAGTGTCCAGCAGGGTCCAGGGTCCTGCACCTCCCTGGGTGTCTGGGACAAAGGGTGTCTTTGGGCACAAAGAGGGGGTTTCTCCACCCCATTTCCACCCACGTGAGAAGGTGGGATGAATGTGGCCTGCCTGGGATCCGGGATACTGTGAGCTACAGGCCTTTGTGTGAGGGTATCTCCACATTATTTTAGCCTCAGCCAAATGAGATATACAGGAAACTTCCAACAGTCCACTAGGTTTTATTGGATAAAGGAGGCTCCACAGATCTTTTCTCCTTCCTTTTCCTCAAAACAGCTGTCTTTGTCGCACATCATATTGCCAGACCCAATGGTCTACCCTTCCTGAGTAGGGTGGTTTCCTTTCATTGCACTGTGGGACATTCCTGCATCTCCCTGTGACTGGTGGGTGCTGGGTGAACCCCAGCACATGCCCAATGAGATTTCCATTGAGGTGCCAGCTGGGCTGGGCATGGCTTTTTGCCAAACCCAGGCAGCTTCTGCTGTGTATTCTGGGTACAAAAGTAATCTGGGGAACAGTTTCCATGGCTGGAGTCACACCCATCACCCAGAGAGGTTTTTTGTAAGACTTCAGGGGGGTTTTAAATAAAACCTTGTCTGTAGATGATCAAGATGAGGTCCTGGTCAGAGTCTTGCATCCAAGAGGGATCCACCCCGGTTTCCCACTCGCAATGCACAATGTGGGTCTGGCAAGTCTGAAATAGCACAGCTGGGTCAGTTTTGAGGTGGATCAGCAGGATTATGGGTAGCAGCTGGCAGGGAGTCATCTGGAACTCCCTCAAAGCCCTCAGGGGTGTCACCAGGGCCATGCTCTCTGGGGACAGCAGCAGCTCATTTGCTCTCTCCCCCTAGGCTGACTGCGCTGTCCTGATCGTCGCTGCCGGTGTGGGTGAGTTTGAAGCCGGCATCTCCAAGAACGGGCAGACCCGCGAGCACGCCCTGCTGGCTTACACCCTGGGGGTGAAGCAGCTCATCGTGGGCATCAACAAGATGGATTCCACAGAGCCCCCTTACAGCGAGAAACGCTACGATGAAATCGTCAAGGAGGTCAGCGCCTACATCAAGAAGATCGGCTACAACCCGGCCACAGTTCCCTTCGTGCCCATCTCGGGCTGGCATGGAGACAACATGCTGGAGCCCTCTCCCAATGTAAGTGTGCCTTGTGTTAGACTTCTCCCCCCACCCCGGGGATCCTGACCCGGGCTGAAGATGAACTCTGTGCTCTGCAAACGTTTCATGTGCCCGTTGTGCACAAAGGCCCATGCTGGCAGCACAGATGATGTGCCATGGAGCTCTGCTTGGCCCTGGGCAGGATGAATGGGCTCACTGTTCATGGGTGCTGTGCCCTGGCCAGGCACCCCAGCAGCTAAACATGAGCATCTTCAGGAGATGATCTTGCTGGCTTTGCTTCTGGGCCGGGACTTGAAGTTTTTGCCTTGTCAGAACTCACAGTGACGTTAGAGCAGCAATTGTCACTCTCAGCAGGAGCAGCAGATGTGTTTTTAGGGCATTGTTTTCTGAGGGGAATAACACAGTCTGGTGTCAGGCTTGGAGCAGTTCCCCCCTGCAGCCAGGCTCCCTCATGCTGGGTCTCAGTCCCCTTTCCCACTGATGCTCTGTGTCACTGCCATGGCCAAACCTCCAGTTCCAGTGCTGGGATCTCACTCCCAAAGGTGACGTTTTCTTGAGGAAGTATCAGGTTTTCCATGCCAAACCCAAAGTTCTGTAGAGCATCCATTTGGGGCTGCTCCTTTTCCAGTTGGTTTTTACTCCCTCTGTGATGAGGATGGTGGGGAGACAAAGGCAGGGTGCTCTGGGGGGGGCCTGTGCCATCAGTTCACACAACAGAAGGAAGAGCTTAGGAAGGATGGAGGTTTTGGCAGACAGGCTGCCCATAACACTTGTTATTCTGACACTGGTTTTGTTGAAGGAAAAGCTACCCCAGGGTTAGTCTTCTAAAGAAGTGATGGGCTGGAAAGTCCTGGCCAGAGGAAGGTCCCTGCTCTTCTGATGACTTCTGTGTGACCTTGAGCAAGTTGCTCAGACCCCAGGAATCTCTTGTGAAACCAATGGGAAATTTGATGCTTAGGGGGACTTCAGGACATCACCTGTGGATTACAGGGCAGGGCTTTGTGACAAGGGAGGCAATCCATGAGTCCAGCAGCAACTGAGGGAGGTCAGGGATCACAAGCCTGGGTGAGGGGAATTCTGCAATGCAAGCTCACACAGTCACAAAACACAGCTCCTGCCCTGCACAGGAAGGGCAGCTCACTTGGGATGGTTTGGAAGGAAGGAATTATCGGGGTGCTTGGGAGATTCCTGTTCCCTGAGGAGCAGAGCTGGGATAAAGGTCAGCCACGGCCATGCCAAACCCAGCCCCGTGGTTCCTGGGTGCCTCAATCAGGCAGGCTCCAAATGTCAGCAGCTGCTGGGCTGGGAAGATGATCCTGAACAATTCTCCTATTAATAGGCTGCAGAGGGGAGGCACAGAGCAGGAGCTCAGTGGGCCCCTTCCTCCAGAGGGGTCTCAGGGCAGGTTCCCAGTGTAATGTGCTGCCTGACAGAAGGCAGGGGGTGAAATAACTCTCTCCTTTGTCCTAAGGAGGCAGCTGGCTTCTGGGTGCTGCCTGAGCTGGGGAATTGGGAAGAAAACCTGGCCTGGTCTGGAACAGCATGAGCTCTGCTGGAGAGGGTGCAGGGACAGACTCCTCCTCCCCATATTGCACCATCTCTAGGAAAGCTTAAGCAGGAACCTGGTGTAGATGTCTCTTCTCTCCTTCCTCGCCTGAAAAAGCTCTGATTATTTTCACTTGTAATTTCTGGACAGGTTTCACTGAAGCACAAGGCAGTCAAGTGACTTGTCTATCTGTCAGGGGACTTATCAGAAAGTGGGGATTAGAGCCATGATGTCCCTGCAGCTCCTGTTGCCTCTGAGCAAGGGGGGTGTGGTGGTATGTCAGGCTGGAACCAGCTCTGTGTGGGAGACTCCAGCCCACATCCCTGTTGCACAGAATCCCAGGGCCAGCTGCAAAAAAATGACAGCTGGGCCGTGCTTCCATCAAAGTTTTGCACTCAAGAGCTTTTTGGGAAATGGGGTGTTCTGTGAAGCAGCTATGTGATGCTGCAGCTGGCAGAATGGGGCCGTTCCATGTGGTTTGGGAGACTTTCACCCCATGGGATGCTGCAACCCAAACACACCCAGTCTCTGGTGCTAGGGAGTGTGGTGGCCTGGGGCTGCAGCTTCAACACTGGGGTGCGTGGGTGGGGGTGTTGAGGTGCTCATGGGCTGGGGAAGGTCAGGGAAAGGCAACTGTTCTGTACAATAGACTTTGAGTGTAGAAGAGCTGGAGCTCAGCTGTTATTTTGGGGGACCGGAGCCTGTCTACCTGCAGGATTTGGTCAGATCCTGCTTTTGCCATAGGAGTGGTAGAGTAGGAATTGCTCCTTGGGAAGCAGATTTGGGGAATACATGACAGTGGTTTTATTTGGGTGGCCATAGGAGGCAGCACAAACCAGGTTTTACAGACGCTTTTCACCCTGAGGCCATGCTGAGGTTTCGAAGAGATTTGTTCCCGGAAGGTGTCTAAGTCTTTATCTGATTCTTGGCTTGTCAGAAGTTCCTTGGAGAGAGGGATGGCTCTGACAGCCAGGTGTCATGGGCAGAGGTGGTCATTTCCCCATGTGCCAGAGCTGTGTGGGGCAGAGGGATGGGAGCTGTGGGCACTTGGTGGCTGTCATCCTCGAGAGCAGAGCCCGTGGGCAGGTGGCCACGGGGCAGCTGCTGGCACAGGTCCCTGCCTGGCATTTGGGCCCTGCCACAGCAGAATGGGGGAAGGTCTGAGTCATCCTGCACATGACACGAGACTCCCTCGATGCCTGGATGGAGTTTTCATTTAGCCAAGCTGTTGCCTGGTGCTGGGTCTGGCTGCAAGGCAAGAGCTGCAGTGCCCTGGGAAGAACCTGCTGCAAAAGTGTCCCCAGGCTCCTCCTGCCACTGCCACCAACAAAGACAAGTGGTGTCAGACATGACCCTCTGAAGGGGGCTGACCTGAATGCTTTGGATGCAGGCTGAATTCCCTGGCTGTGTCCAGTCTTTCCCTCTCTCCTTCCCAAAGCTGGTGCAGATTGCAGGACAGGAAACCACCCTTGGCATAGCCACATCCTCCAGGGATGGCTGTGAAGCTGAGGGCACTTTGGGGGTCTTGCTTCACCCCAGCTCCCCATGCCCACTGCACTGTGCCACTGGTGTTGGTAAGGGAAAAAAGCCACATCCACAAAGTGTGTGATGGATTTGGGACACACGGGAAGCATTTGACTCTGGAATGGGAAAATACTGTCTAACCCTCTCTGTGCAGAGGCAGGGGAATGGCCTTGCAGACTCTGATCTCTGCTTGTTGTATTAGGGTTGTCTCAGACCCAGGACTAAATTTTTCTTGCTGGCAAGCTCCAGGTGCTGCTACACCATCCAGATGTGCAGCATCATCCCAATAAAGCACTGCAGTTCCCTGCATTAAACCATGGCTGCTGCCGAGCACATTTCCATTCCTCTCCACCTCTTTCTGGCCAATTTTTAGTTTCAAAGGTCCAGTTTAGGTCAGGAGAAGGGAACATCTATGAAAAACAATCCTGCCTCTCAGCAGCTGGGTTTCCAGCATCCTCCCAAGCCAGGGGTTTAGAATCCAGACCTTGGGGGGGTGATAGCAAGACTGAGTGGGGAGAAGCGTTTGTCTGGGGCTCGCCTTGAAGGAACTTGGTTCCCAGGACTGAAGGTTGAGCACTTTGTAGCTGGGACTTGGCTGCAGACCCTGTGTTCCCTGTGCTGGAGGCAGCATTCCTGGAGGCTGGGATCCAGGCAGCTGGTGCAGTGCCCATGGATTGTGTTGGAAGTGGGGCTGTGAGTTTGCTGGCTTTAACCACTTCCATCCTTTTTCTCCTATTAATGGATGTCTTGCTCATTTCTAGAAGACAGAGGGACAGATTGAGCAAAGGGGGGCAAATAAGCCTGCAGGGATGGTGGAGTGGAAGGAGCTCCCCAGCCCCCTGGTAAAGCCAGGACATGGCAGGACTGACTGTATGGAGGTTGTCCTGGTGGGACATCTCTCTGGGTTCACCTCTGGGTGCTGAGGACAGACACACTCAGTGAATGTTGTAAGTGTTCAAGGCCAAGCTGGATGGGCCTTGGAGCAACCTGGTCTCATGGAAGATGTCCCTGCCCATGCCAGAGGGGTGGAAAAAGATGGTCTTTAAGGTCTCATCCAACCTTGTGATTCCATGGTTCTCTGTTGCTGCTCTCTTCTCAGATGCCTTGGTTCAAAGGCTGGAAGGTGGAGCGCAAAGAAGGCAACGCCAGTGGCGTGTCCCTGTTGGAGGCCCTGGACACCATCCTGCCCCCAACCCGCCCCACAGACAAACCCCTGCGCCTGCCCCTCCAGGATGTCTACAAGATTGGAGGTGAGCCCTGCCACTCCTCTGCCTTAACTGGAGTCTTCATTCCATGGGAATTTGGGAATGACATTTCCAGGTGTTGGGAAACTGGAGGGATTTGATTCTTCAAACCAGAGATAATGTTGGAGAAAAGGGTGGTAGCTGCAGGGCAAAGGCCCCATTTGAGCCTGGGCTGTCTGGGGTGGAGGGCACATGCCCAAAGGTGCCCAGGGACCAGAAAGGACCAGCAGGTTTGTGAGCTGTCCCCAGGGAACACATGATGCCAAAATGGCTGCAAATTTGTGTGTCCCAGAGATCATGGCTGGCCAGGCAAGTTGGAGGCAGCAAAAAGCATTCTGTGACCCAGATGAGGGACAAGACCAGCAGGGAGGGCCGCTGAAGCTGGTGGAGCTTGGCTGTGACCTGCTGAAGCTTCCCAAATGCTGGTGTCCATCATCGGCACGTCCTCCTGCCGAGCTGTGCCAGCCATGTGGGGAGCGCCGTGGCTGACGCGTGTCCCCTTCCCTCTGGAGGGGTGATGGGGACACTTTGCTCAGCTATAAATACCCTGTGAGCTCTCTGACCTGCTGGCATAAGTGGACAGCACTGCTGACTCCCTGGGGCTGGATTAGGCAGGCACAGCCTTCTCCAGCCCATTCCCACACTTTTCCAAGGATACATGCACTGCAAGGGTTGAACATGGGATTTAGCAGGGTTTTTTATGCAGGCTGCTCTTGTTTGCAGTGGAGATGAAAAGTGGTTAGAGGTCTGTGTCCTCCCCTAGCTCAGCTGGGGCAAAGAGATCTGGTTTTACTGGGAGGCAGGTCCTTGGGGAGCTGAGACACCGTGGGAAGAGGGAAGGTGGAGGCAGCAGGGTGGATGTGGAGGAGCAGATGGGTCCAGCCAACCTTCTCAATCTCTTCAATGTTGTTTCTCTCCATCATTCTTCACCTGCCTCCAAAGGGGAATTTTCCCAAAGTCTCCTGGTGACACAGGCTGTAAAAGATCCCAATCATTTTCTGACCCTCATTTTCTGTCACAGCTGGTGGTGTGGCTGTCAGGGATGCGTACAGTGCTGTTGCACGCATGCTATGATGTCCTAGTCCTCCATGCAGGAGGTGCCACAGCTGCTCCAGGAGAAGAACTTTTGGGGCATGTGGATTGAGCACGACTTTCTGTCTGTGGGTTGGTTACTTCTTTTTTACAAAACTTTGAGTAGGAAGGATGGACTCATAACAATTTTCAATACCCCAGTGTTGATCTGCTGAAAACTTGGGGGTTTTGGGCAAGGAGCAAACATGTTCTTTGGTGAAAACCACCGAAGATGTCTTGCTTTTGCTGAATCCAGGCTCTGGCCCAGCTCTGACCAAGCAGATTGAACTTGGCTGCACTCTGTCCTTGTCTCTGCAGGGATTGGCACAGTCCCCGTGGGCCGAGTGGAGACCGGAATCCTGCGGCCTGGCATGGTGGTCACCTTTGCCCCTGTGAACATCACCACTGAGGTGAAATCCGTGGAGATGCACCATGAGGCCCTGAGTGAGGCTCTGCCTGGGGACAATGTTGGCTTCAATGTGAAGAACGTCTCGGTGAAGGACATCCGCCGCGGGAACGTCTGCGGGGACAGCAAGTCGGACCCGCCGCAGGAGGCAGCGCAGTTCACGTCTCAGGTGAGCAGGGCTGGTGATGCCACCATGCCTCATTTGCCACCATGCCCAAGCTCCCAGCCTTGCCATGACACTGCTCTGTCCCTCAGGTGATCATCCTGAACCACCCTGGCCAGATCAGTGCTGGCTACTCGCCCGTCATTGACTGCCACACCGCACACATCGCCTGCAAGTTTGCCGAGCTGAAGGAGAAGATCGACCGGCGCTCCGGCAAGAAGCTGGAGGACAACCCCAAGTCCCTGAAGTCGGGTGATGCAGCCATCGTGGAGATGATCCCTGGCAAGCCCATGTGTGTGGAGAGCTTCTCCCAGTACCCACCCCTTGGTAAGGGAACGGCTCTTTGGAGGTCTCCTGTGGAGGAGCATGAGGGCTCTGTGGGTGCAGAGCTCACATCAGACATGCTGAGCTTCTCCCAGCGGGATGGCGAGGGAGCTGAGGATGTTTTGTTGCTGCCCCATGTGCTGGTAGGCTGGGGTGGGGCAGGCTCTCTGCCGAGCTGAGTTTCCGAAGGCTGGGTTTTCCCTCTGGGAGCAACGAGGTTTCCTTCACAGTTACTAAACCCTGATAGTTTCTGAACACAGAAACATTTTTCCAGTTTCCTCCTCTCTGCCCTAAAACAACTAGTCAGGAGAAGAAAGAGGAAAGTTTGCTCAGTGGAGGCCACCTTTTAAAGTAGGGAAGTGCCATGCTTGAGTTCTAGGATGGTTTGGATTGGAAGGGACATAAAAAAGCCATCTTGTTCCACCCCCCTGCCATGGTCAGGGACACTTTCCACTAGATCAGGTTGATATTGCACATCTGGAAGCTTCAGCAATTCTGGGAGCTTGCAGAGAAGAGATGGGGTTTAAGTTTAAAAAATATTAATTTAAATAGAGGGGAGCCTCAGTACTGGTGGTCAGAGAAAGGATTTATAGCTCAGGAACCTGCTCCAAGGGCAGGGGTAACACATGGCACCATGAGTGGAGGTGTAGACCCCACTACCACTCTCCCAGAAGAGCTCAGCCTCAGAGTCTCACTCGCATTCCCCCTCTCTCCGTCCCTCAGGCCGCTTCGCTGTCCGTGACATGCGGCAGACCGTGGCCGTGGGCGTCATCAAGAACGTGGAGAAGAAGAGTGGTGGAGCCGGGAAGGTCACCAAGTCTGCCCAGAAGGCCCAGAAGGCTGGCAAATGAATCGTGGGCTCCCAGTGCATCGCGCAGAAACCATCCCTGACACCAGGACGCTGCCACCGTCTCCCCCGGGCGCACGTGTGCACATCAGCTTGTAAGAGTTTATATGTCAACGACTGGATGCTCACCATTAAGGTCCAGTGGAAATTCTTTAAAAGGAAAAGCATGTTCCAGCGTTTGTGAGGCTTCATGTTAATTTTACCAATAAAACTGGTGCAACATCCACAGTGGAAAAAAAACCAACCCAACAAAACCAGACAAACCCCCCCCTCCCAAAAAAAACCAAAACAAACCAACCAACCCAAAAGGTGTGGAGCTGTGTGTGTGTGCATCTGTCATTGAGAGGGGCTGGGTTGGGTGGGGATTGTGTAGTCCCACCTAGAGCAGATGGTGGGGTCGGCACAGGAGGGCCTGGGATGGAAGTAAGGAGGAAGGAGGGCAGTTGGGAGCCCATATTCAGGGTGTTAGCCAGCACCCAGCCCTTCCCCAGCTTGCACCCCTTGACCTGGGTGATTCCCCCAGCCTGAAGCAGCGACAGCTCTCACAGCAGTTGTGATACTCTCCTTAACCAGCTCAAGATTCTAAAATCATTTTCCAGGACCTTTATTATATTTTTTTCCATGCAAAATAGGCTTAAATTGACCTCCTAGTTATGCCACTGAAAGGAAGGAAAATAGAGCACCCCATGTCTCCTGGAAGGGCGAGCAGCATCACTTTCGGTCTCTGTCATACCCCATCATCTTGGGAGCAGTGGCTGAGACTGCCTTCTCTCCCCACCTGCTGCTCTGTCCCCAGGATCCCCCAGCCTTTTCCAAACAACTCAACAGCAACATTTCTTCCTGATTGAAGCCCAGACATGACTCAGGTCTCACAAGAAGCCCCAAAACTCATGGTCTTCACCCAGGGCAGTGTTTTGACTTCCATCACAATCTTGCAGCCCCAGGCAAGGTGTGCACCTCTCCCAGCTCCACTCAGTGCAGCTGTCCCAGTCCAAAGGGCTGTGGGTGCTGAGTGGTTGGGATTGACCAAAAAGCAACAGCCAGGAGCTGTGAGGGGAAAAGAGTGGGAGCACCGAGTGTGAGGAGGAGCAGTAGATGGTACAATGGACCAGGCAGAAGGAGGGAGGTGGTGTGAGAGTTGTGCTGCCACTACAGCATTGTGGGGATGTTTCCAAGGGCCATTTCCTCCCTGGAGGCGCATTAGCAGCGTGCTGGGGCATCCTGAGCTTGTCTGTGCCTCTGGCTTGGCTTTCAGGAAGAGACAGTACTGGGAACAGGCGGCCCTACATAGTCTCTGTGAAGGGCAGCATCGTGCGAGGCCCTTCCCAGGAGAGCTCCAGAGGCACAAATATCATCACTTCTGTTTGTGTCACAAAGCCCTTAATGATCCTAATTAACATCTGATGCTCTGCAGCGCTGAATGTCCCCAGGCAGAGCCTCAAGGAGCTGACATCAAGCTGAATTACAGAGAGCTCTGCATGAACTCACCCTGCCTGCTCCCCAGACACTCTCCCCATCCCATGTCCAGGTCTGACAGCCACGGACATGGACCGGCTCCCTGGGCTAAAATCCCCAAAACTGTGCACAGGCCACCAAGGCTCCTCACCCCTCTCCGCACACCCCACATCCACCAGCTTCATCCACAGAAACCAATTTGATGCCAAAGGTCTTTGCAGTACTGGGCTCTCTGAAGTGCTGTGTCCTTGGCATTCCACAAATTGGAAGAGGATCTGGGGATCCCTGCGAGGCACAGCACAGCCACGGGGGAAGGCTGTTTTCCCACTGATAATTTAATCTCATCTTCCAGCTCCTCCCGCATTTCCCAGTTCCCAAGGCGTGTTTTCCCTGAGACAACTTGTGCCTCTTCCTGGGTATTTGCAAGCAGGAGAACATCCTCATGTGCATGATTTTCCTGCATCCTTAAAAGCAGCACCAACAGGAACTACTGTGGGAATATCCCTCCCACGCTGTTCAGGAACCTCCAGCTCCCTGGTGCCCCATGGAAGCCAGCTGCTGGCACAGCAGGAGTGAGCACCACCGTGGGGTCAGGGGGGGGACAGAGAAGAGCAGGAGCAAAGTCTGCACCTCTCCTGCTATTTTAAAAGCAAATACAGGCTTGACAAAACCACGGCTACGTTTCCAAAGAAATATGCCAGGGGAGCTGTGAAAGATACTCTGGGAGCACTGCACAAGTGGTGAGGTAATTAATGATGGAACTGCAGAAAAGCAAAAAATATAAAGCCAGAGGACTTAACTCAGACTTGCTCATGGCTCAGAGCAGGGCCAAATTTTCAGCCTCATTTAAGTGTGGGTTGGCACCCCAAGTGATCTGCAGGAGCAGAAAGAAGAGATGGTGCCTGAAGTGAGATCTCAGCAGTAGCAGCAGCGTCCCCCATTTTGGGAGGTTTGGGTCAGGATCTTTAGCGAGACAGAATTAACAGAAATATTGTGATTTAAACCCACTTCAAAGCATAAGCATTTTCCCAAAAGAAAAATATGCTGCATTCCTGGGCATCTCAACGCAGTATCAGTGAAGCCACAGCCTGCCTCCAGCCAAACCTTGGGTTTGAATCCCTTTTGGATCAGTGTTTTGGGACTGGATCAACAACCCACCACGTGCAAATCATTGCCTGGCCCCACAGGGCTTGCAGGCAAACAAGCAATGGTGCCCTTAGTTTGACATGATCCACTTTGGGATCCTACCAAAATGATAAGCAACCCAACAGGCCCCTGAACTGGACCACAGGTGGATTTTGGCAAAAAATTTTGAGCAGTGAGCTCAAGCTGGTTTTGGAACTATCAGCACCGTGTCAGAGCAGGTGGGTGTATGTGACCCATGGCAGGTGATAGAGCTGTGGTGGTGAGATGGATTTCAAAATACCAAATTCTCCTCCAGTTGCTCCCTGCCATGGGCAGGCATGCTGGGGCAGGCATGCTGGGACCCCACAACCCAGAGCTCAGAGGCATTTTTTCATAGCAACATTTATTGTTTTGGAGTCATTTTCCATCCCAGTCCTCCCTGAAGGCGTCGCGGTGGCTGCTTCCCGTCGCAGACTCATCGGTGCCATCTCGTGGAAACGGGGACAAAGTCCTCCTGGAACAGCTGCCAAGCAGAGGAAATCCAGACCCACGTCCCTGATCCTGGCAAGGCAGCACGTCCAAAGCAAAAAGAACATCCCGGGGAGACGCATTGAGGACCAGAGTTTGCAAATGTGATTGTATTTCCTGAAATTAAAAACTGGTGGGAGGAAAATTACTCGAGGTTGTAGGAAAGTCAAAAACCATCAGGGTGGGCTCCACTGTACAGCTGGGGATCAGCTCTTCAAGAGAAGAGAACCCAAAGGACCTGGAAGAAGAGGGAAGAAGAGAGAGGTGTGTGAGGCTGGATGTGAACCAGCACCCAGTTTCCCAAAGGGACATAATCTCCACGGTGCAGCACAGCCTGTGCACAGCATGGCACTGATGCCTTGGTGGGGGTTTCTGATGGAGAAGGGAAGATCCCAGGAATGGGACCATCCTTCAGGTGTGAATGGACACCTCTGCCAAACCCCAGCCTGGTGCTGGCTGCTCTTGTGGCATCCACCGGAGATGAAGGAATGAATACTTCTTCTTTCCCACCTCTACCCTCGTGTCTGGCTGTGTGCTGTTAATAATTTAAGGTAAGTTTTCTTAATCCACTGGAGCTGATTGGCTGACTCAGCAGGCATTTGGGGCTGCTCTAAAAAATTTATAAGGCTTTTGCAAGATTGCAAGTGGAATCCAGGCTGCAGATGCTGAGCTGGGGGAATTCGAACTGCCTGGTTCCCTTCTGCACTTGGAGCGGAGTTAAAGCATCAGCCACAACCTCTTGTCAGCCTGGGCAGGTCCCTGCAGAGAGGGGGCACAGGCCACACGTCACTGGCGTGCAGGAAACCTCTCCAGTCAGGGCAGTTGCTCTCCCATGGCTCCGTCATCTGTCACCAGATTTTGCTGAACCCTAACCCCACGCAGGCAGTGAGGTCTTGCCTGTCTCCTGCTGACTCAAAAGTCTTGGTGGCACCTGGAGCATTTCAACAGCATTTGAAGACACACCCCACTAAGGGAGAAAAGCAAATGAGCATCTCCTGACCTCCCATTCCGTTTCTGCTGCCTTGGATGTCAATGTCACTGACTGTCAGGGAGGTCAAGGTGCCCTTCAGCCCAGAATTCCCAGAGGACATCACCCAAGGGGGTTCTGCCATCGCCTGCTGGAGATGGAGATGCTGAATCATCTGTGGTAGAGGTGGGAATGATGCACATGCAGCACAAAGTGACTACACGACCTCAGAAAGTGACTTCGTCACTGACCGATGTCTTTCCTTGTGTCCCAGCAGGTGCTTCTCCTCTCGTTGGGAAGCTGCACAGCACATTCCACCTTGCAAAGCTGCACTGCCAGTGGGCAGCTCTCCATCCAGCGTGGGTGTGAATCACCTCTGCTCTGCTCTCCAGCCCAAATGTCTGGGCTTGGCCTCTTTCTGAGCAGATCCACACAACCTTGGGCACTCAGGTCTGAGCAGATGGGGCTGGGGCCATCCCCACAGCCTAGGCAGTGCCTGGCCCAGTGGGGATGAGGAGCTCTCCCTGGGTTTAGCCTCCTTGGGACTGGACACAAATGCCTCAGACTAAACCTTCTTAGGAAAAGAGGGTGGTCCAGACCAAAAGTTGGGGCAAAAGGCTGATCAGGGCAGAGAACATCCTATGCCTGGGTGGGTCTCACCTCTCCATCCCGCTTCCATCACACCCCCTTCACAAAGTCCATCAGCCATCCTTGGCCCCAGAGGTACAAATTCAGAGAGGAGGGTGGCAAACCAGGCCCTCCCCTCTCCCCCCTGGCATTTCGTAACATGCCAAGGAGCAAACCTGGGAGTTTTTGACTCATTTCCTTTAACCACCTCCCTCTGCATTCCCCCAGTGTGAGATCCACATTTTCAGGTGCATCTGCAGCCAAGGGAGCACAAAGCAGCAGCTCTGGCCAGGGCAATGCACCACGTCCCATCCTTCTCTTGGCCTGTGCCCTACCTTGTGCAGAGATATTGCTGAGCTGAAGAGAAACTGGAGCTGTAGCACAGCCCAGGGTCCAGCTCCGGGCCAGACCCCGCCCTTCTGCCTCGGGTAGCATTTGGCCACCACTCCGATGTTTTACGTAGAGGTACAGCAGCATCTTCAAATAACTCATTTCAGCTCTGCTCACAAACACTCCTTTGCTGCTTACAAATTTAGGATGGCCTGGTTTTGCTTAGTCTAAATGATTTGCAATCATCCCGTGTCTGGCACTATTCTCGTGCCTTATATCTGCTAAATGTTCTCTGCAGTCCCGGCCAGCCACAGCCGAGCACTAGAGTGATGAGTCTGGAAGCAGCCAGGCTTTGGGATGGGAGTACAAGTAGGGGAAAGAGAAGACGAGGATCCCCGGATATCAGCTTTGTGGGGATGTGATGGGTGTGACAGCAGTTACTTCGCACAAGCTGCGGGTTTCTGAGCTGGGTTTTGGTGTGGGGCGGCAGTGCAGGGGACACAGGAGTGTCTGTGCCAGCCCTGCCACCTCTCACACATCAGCGGGATGGGAAGATCCTCTCCAACGCGCGCCAGCTCCTGGGACACAGCCTGAAATTCTCCCCCAGCACCGACCTGAAGGACTGCGGTGACAAGAGAGGGCGGCTCATGCCGGGCGGGAGGCGGCTGTGATTTATGGGGCCGCACCGGCCCCTCGGATGCTCCGAGCGGTTCCCATTAGAGCGATGGCTGGGAGGGAAGCGCTGCCGCAGGTCGATAGCTTTGGTGTCCTCCCCGCCCATAAATCTCCGCGGGAACCACGGGGGATGCGCAGGGAGCGGGGACAGGGAGGGGCGGCTGAGGCTGAGCGCGTCTCCCGGTGCGGCTGAAGTCCCTCTCGCGGGGTGGCCCGGGCAGCCGGGCTGTGCCCAGCTGACAGCTCCTGTCAGGCTACAGACACAGCTCAGTTTTAAAGCTGCCTCCCTAGCTCTGCCTGCACACGCAGGCGAGCACACAGAGATGCTGAATGAGAGGTTTTGAGGGCACAGCCGGAGCGTCCGGATGCCCAGAGGACAGGAACAGCCTTTGGAGCAGCGTGAGCAAGACAAAGTTGCGAGAACAAAGCAGGGGCTGCATGAAAATCAGGCTGGAAGTGAGGAAATGTCACCCTGCAGGCACAGCACCCGCATTTTTGCCTGGGGGAACGTGCCCAACGTGCTTGATCCTGCTTTGCCCAGCACCAAGATCCCGAGATGTTTAGCAGGTGCTTCCCAGACAGGATCCAAAGTGAGCCCACAAAGAGGCAGTTTCATGATCAGTAGAACCAGGGGTGTCCATTTTCACATGGATTTATGTTTTGAATAATGTCCTGTGGGTTCTCTGATGTCCATTATTATCGTGCCCATGCATCACCATTTCCCGCAGTGAGGAGATTTCTGCCCTCTCTCTCATCACATATTCTCACTCAAAGCCATCTGAAACGTCCCCCCTATCTTTAATAGAGAAGATAAAAATTGCCCAAAAGCTCTGCAGTTATTAAAGGAGGGAAGGGAGATGCAGATGCACATACACCAGCTTTCCTAAAGACCTCAGGTTAAAGATAAATAAATCATAAACCCTTGTCCTTTCACGTTCTTTTGATTTCCCAGGTGTCCAGGCTGAAAGACTGAAGGCAGCCTGCAACAAAAGCCCATGGTGCAGAGAAACTACGAATTTAGTTACTTCAAGAGTTTTTCTTTGCAGATGACACATGGTGTGTGCTGTGACAGAGGCAGGAGCATGGAGACAGCCACGTCTGTCTGGCAGCTCCCCAACAGAACACTTCAATTTTTTAACCTGAAACGTGGATCAAAAGCAACCCTCCTAACTAAAATCAAAATCTAATATTCCTTCTTTAGCATTTTTGGAACGGAAAAAAATTACATGGAAGAAACGGAAAGCAGATTTTTTTTAGATTTGGAAGGGGTTTTTTTTAATCTCTCTCAATAATGAAGGGGTAAAATAATTCACCTTAAATCTTTTCAGTATTTTAGTAATTGGGTTTGGTTTTCTTACTTGCCACATCTGGAGATTTTGACATTTCAGCAAGAAACAAAAAAATTGAAAAAAAAAAAAAAAGCTTTTGCAACAAAAAAAGAAAACAATTTTTTCACCATGCAGGTTTAGAGCTTTTGCATCTCCTCATGCTGCTCCCCTCCTGCTGGCAGGGACCCTCCCAGCCAGCACCTTGTACCCCCTTTCCCTGCTCTTCTCTAAGGAATACCCCATCCCTGGGACAAGATACAATGGGATTATCTCTTTCACACACCCCTTGTGATCCAGCACAGCTCCCCAAGGGCTGTAACCCCAACAGGGCTGGAATCCCCTCACATCCTGCCCCAGCATCTCGTGCCCTATACACCAACCCCCCTTTTATGCCCCAGCACCTACCAAGGTTGGGCTCTAGAAGGTCCCTCCCAGCCCAGGACACCTGGGACCATTTGGAGCCCATTTATTTGAGCTGGTTTCCCTTCCATTGCAGGATAAAGCACAGAGCAATCTGATGTGCCCCTCCTTGCAGAGATGATGTGTCAGAATCAGCTATTTCAGTATGGGCTTGTTTCTTTTGGATGACAACCTCCAGTCCCTAAATATTCATGCAGGTTTTGATTCAGCTTTGAAGCTGGTGGGAGGCAGGTGCTTGAATGGGAACAAAGCACCTAATGGGCTTTATGGGACTGAGTCCCAGCCAGGATGCAGTTATGGTTCTGGGAGGTGCTTTACTGGGAGCAGAGCCAGTCCTTAGCTGGGTTCCAAGCTCCTGAAACCAGGCAAGGCTGGAAGAGCTCCTAGGTGAGACCAAGTTTAGTTTTGTTGCTGTAAATTGGGTATTGTGGAGAGCCCAGCGCTGGTTTGGAGACACGGGAAGGGGGCTGCTGGTGGGAAATCTTCTCCATCTCTGAGTGGTCATCCCCAAGGAGCTTGTGGTGGCCATCAGGGTGTGGGAGGAGGTCCTGGAGCGGCCCTGTCATGGGGAATGAGGTCTAAGAGCACTGAGGTGATGGGTATTTGATGGTGCGGCTTTGGTCCTTGTGGGTGCAGGAAGAGGCGAAAACCCAAGGAGGTCAGGAGGAACAATGTGAGCACTGGGAGACGTGAGGGATGACTAAGAGAGCTAAATTTACAGAGTCTGGGAAAAGGAAGGCTCAGGGGCAACTGTGGTCACGGGCTAAAAATACCTTCAAGGTAACAGTATAAATGAAGAAAGGGAATTACACGTGGTCCCAAAGGAGGTGAGGGCAGGAGATGGAGCTGGAGGGCAATGACAGAAGCAATTGGGGCAATGGAGAGTAGAGATGGGGAAGGAGACCTGGCCAGTGGGGAATTTGCCAGAAGGGTTTGTGGCAGCTGAGCAGAGCAGAAGCAGAGCAGTCAAAAGGTGACAGGGAAATGGGCTGGGTGCTGGTCCCTCCGAGACTTATTTTATGCTTTGTGGGTGCTCTGAGAGTAACACAATTTAACTCAAGAGAATTCACCTTAAGTTGGATTTTTTTCCACTTGTTTCTCCTTCCACATGCCCAGTCAAGTAGATGTTCTTTCCAGAAACTGGTTTTCTTTACTGTCAGGCCTCCACAGCACAAATTAATATTTAGATCGCAGCAATTTTAATCACCCTTAGAACGGAGGAATATAAATTTCTAGTTAAGAATGGAGTGCGTGTGTCTCCTAAGTCAGTTCAGTGTAACTCGGGGAGATTTCTGTTCATACAGTCAGACGCTTCCAGCTGCAGCTCAAGCTGATCTCATACAGCAGGATTTGTCGTGGGTTTTTCTGGAGCAGCCTCCAATGAGGTCAGTGCTGTCTGAGAACAGGGCAGGAAGATGGATGGTGGCACAGAAATTTTGCATCCAATAAATATGTAATATAAAATAAGCAGCTCTGTCAGCAGCAGGATAAAGGGAGCCTGGCTTCTTCTTATCAGCATGTTGCTTGTAAATTCTGATTGAGGATTTTTTTAGTGACTGGGAGGGGTGGCCTCCTCATGGGTACCTTTTCCTGTGCCTGGTAAAGATGAGAAAGCACTTTAAAATCCCCTTTGGAGGGGGAAGAAGGAGACATTGGGGAGCCTCTGTCTATCAAGGCTTTTAATGAAAATTGATAGAAACTTAATTAGCATTGAAACTGATGACTGTCAGATTTGATTTGAACTGGAAAACCATCTGGTGCATCTTCATTTCAGGTGATTAAAAAAAAAGTCAAAAAAAAATCAGTGGCGATACTATGGTCGTGACTGATTGCCAAGAGCAGCCTTTGCTCTCTGCCCAGTTTGAGCCCTCTTGCTCTCGAGGTGATCCTTCTGCACCAGTGTCCTCACCACCGTGCCAACCCTCTGCAGCTCTGCCCACATCTCCCCCTCCAAAATGTGGAAGCTTTGGCTGAGCATTGCCTTCTATTCTAGCCAGAAATGTCACACTCACCTTTCTCCTTTGGAAATCTGTATTTTAGAAATCTAAATTGTCTCCATTTGTGCACGTGAATTATCTTTCCTGCAGCATTTTTTTCTCTGAGGGCTGCACCTTATGCTGGAGAAGCATCCCCTTCCAGGTTGAGTTCCTTGTATGAACCAACCTCTCTTGGGTCAGGGCTGCTGGTTTCAAAGCCAAAACTGATTTGGCATGTGTTGGGGAGAGTCAAGCAGGGAAGAGACACGAATAATCAATAGACAGGGGCTCTCAGGGTCTGTTTCCTGCTCAGAGAAGAGGATGGGGTGGTGGGAGGTGAGGGGGAGCTGAAGCAGAGTGAGATGGGTGGACACTGGGTGCAGAGAGACCGAGCTGTTCGTGTCTTTTCCCTTGGCAGGTTAGTGCTGCTGGGATGTTGCAGCATCCTGTACGAGGGGAGGTAAAGCCATCTGCTTTAGGGTTTGAAAATAGCTCTGGGAGAGAGCTGTGAGTTACAAAACCCAGGCTATGGGTAGCACAGTTCACACAAACCACCAGCTGGGTGGGGATGGAGAAAGGGCTCCCGTTCAGTGTTTCAAGCAGAAATTTATCCCTGGAGTCATTCTACATATTTTTTACACCAGTCATTTCTTACTACAGCTCAACAATTGCCAGGGGACAGAGCATGGACTTTCTGCATCTTAACATGGATTGATGGATTTCGTCCTACCTTCAGGGTCTAAGCTATCTGCCATGGTGTTTGTGTTTTAAAGCCATCACGAGTGTTGAAAGCAAAGGACTGACTCAGTAATTCTGTTTGTTTGTGGAGACATAATGTCCTTGGATCAGATAAAAGCACCTTCCCACTCCTGCTTTTATATACCTCATTAATTCCCAGTGTTAATGGCTGTGTCTTGTCTTCTGCCACCCAGGAGAAGTAGCACACAAGTGACTTCATCTCTGAAATTACCTGCTGCAGGCTCCGTGCAGGACATCACAGCTCAGTAAGTGTTTGTGTCCCAGCTGTTCCCAGAGACTGCTGCTCCTCTCAGGGCTGCAGCTGGCCAGGCACTGGAGACTGGATCAAGGGACAGCTCCTGTGAGCTGGTGGGGTGGGAGGTGGGGCTGGAAAGGGGAAAGCCATGTGCTTCTGAACACTCAACTACAGCTGGCGGTGCCAACCCATGCAATAGTATAAAAATGGAGTTAGAGATGCCCTAAGAGTCCGAGGTGAAAAGAAAGAAGGGGTGAGGCTAGAACAGGCCTTCATCCACAATTTCAGGCCTTTTCCATCTCTCAAGGACCACTCTGATTACAAAAGGAGGCAATCCTTGATGCCACTTGCTCTCAAGGCTTGTCTTTGTGGATTTGCCTCCCTCCCAAGCAAAGCAACAATCCCTGACAGTCCCTACAACCACGCCGTGCCTTTCCTCAGCTCCCCCATGCCTTGGAAAGGGTGAGATCCCACCCCTTACCTTTCCCACTCTCGATTTCTGGTGGTCTCAGAGATGCAGGATACCCAAAGCTGTGCTGCAGTGTGACACTGCAAATGGCCAACTAATGAGGCAAAGACGAGCGCTTGAATTTAGATTCTTCTTTAGGGCTCACAGACTATTTGTAATCTTGAATTTGTTAATTGAAAATTGCTTCCTTTGTTTGTTGTTGGCCTTTTTGTGGAGGGGGATATTTCCTGCTTTGGGACTGCGTCACTGGATCTATAATAATGCACTTTGTACATTAGTGCCAGGCACATTTGTAATTGGCCACCCTATTAAAGAACACTAATGATCTTACAAGTGTTCACAAATAATGAATAGAATGGCCCCTCATTGAATTGAGCAATTTATTCACTGACATACTTGCTGATCTGTTTTTCCAGTATTTAACCCAGCTTTAGTTTTCTGTCTGCCTTGCAGAGATGGCTTCTCTTTCAGCCATGTGTTGGAGAGAATATGGGTCACAGGAAACGTTCTGTTCATACAAAATGTAGGGCTGCTCCACGCTTGCTCTTCTCTCAACGTGCATGACAGGGTTTGGGGAGTGAGAGGCAGCAGCTTTAATCTCAGTGCTCCTCTCATCCATTAGTTCTCACTGGGATCCTCCTGAGGAATTAGGAGAGGACCAAAAAGCCAGGACTTGCGAAGTGTACTCTAAAAGGTTATGTTGGTTTTCTCATTTAAATATGAGTTTCAGGAAAAGCTGGTAACAGTACAGACTGGCAGGATTGGTTTTCCAATGAAACACAGCCCTGGGTGGCTCCTGCAGCCATAAAACTCGGGGCCACCATTTTCCTGCTTCCCTACTAACATTGTGTGGAGGTATTTGTGATGAAAGGAGCAGCTTATCTGAGCTTGCAGTTCATTTTACATACAAAAAGTTTTGTCCTGAAGCCTTGTTTTACTTAAGAAGAACATGCAGAGGTGTGCACTTCACAGCACTTGTGATTTTTTGGGTTGTAAGGGATAGAACTGTTACTGGAAAGGAGCTGATGATCTTTGACTTGATTTTATTTGATTGCAGGTCTTCCCATTGCACTGCTAAGAACCCATTCCGTGGAGGATAATTATGTGGGGCAGGCACCTCTGTCATATCTTCTGCAGTCTCCCTGTCTTCTCCTGAGTCCTGTGAAGGTGTGTCAGGAGGAAATATTCCTTGGGGCAGAATCTAGCCATGGTGTAAGGGGGAAAAATGGTGCTACTGGACTATAAATACTGGGGTGTTAAAGAGCTGATTTGTGTCAGCACATCTGGAAATGTACTTTCTATGCTGGGAGTTTGGCTTCTGAACCCCTTGGTGACCACATCATGATGGGGTTTCAGTGCATGAAGGAAGCTGAATTTGGGCTTCCAAGATGATAGGTTGGGCCTTCGGGAAGCATGGAGAATGGGAATGACTTTGCACGCTGGGATTTGTGAGAGGTGGAGCAGGACTGTTGCCGAGTGGGCTCATGAACATGGGGCATGGATTGGGTCCCTCCTGTGAAGCTGCAGCAATGTCTGCACTCGCTGCCTGTGGGACCACGGGGATGGGCATCCCCTCCCAGGGTGCTGCCCAGCCCTTCCCGGGGGTGCAGAAGGAGCCCTCCCCGTGGTGATTTTGAGGGGGGTGACAGAGCCTGGTTTTGGGAGCGGACACTGGGTTGGGGGCAGGGGGAAGATGTTGTATCTTGATCTGAGAGTGGGATGTCAGAGCCCGCTCTCGGAGGGACCTACATTTGGGGGAACAATGCCAGACCCTGATTTTCTTGAGGGGCGCGGCCGGAGTCGCTTTTTTTTAAATTTTGGGGGGAGAGGAATGGCAAACCCGGATTTTTGGGAGTGGAGGCAGCGCGAGAGGCGGCTGCCGGCGGGGGATGCCAAGGGTTAAGGGGGCGGGCGGCGGCGGGGCGGCGCTGGCGGAGCCGATTGCAGCGGCTCTTGCGGCTTCGGCTGCGCCGGGCGCGGAGCAGCGGCGGGGAGCGCGGGCGGAGCCCCCGCCGGAGCCCCCCGCCGCCCCCGGCCCCGCCGCCCCCCGCCGCCACCATGGTGCAGAAATCCCGCAACGGAGGCGTCTACCCGGGGCCCGCCGCGGAGAAGAAGCTCAAGGTGGGCTTCGTGGGGCTGGACCCGGGCGCCCCGGACTCCAGCCGGGACGGAGCGCTCCTCATCGCCGGTTCCGAGAGCTCCAAGCGGGGCAGCATCC
Organism: Corvus kubaryi; assembly: GCF_017639235.1. Lineage (NCBI taxonomy): Eukaryota > Metazoa > Chordata > Aves > Passeriformes > Corvidae > Corvus > Corvus kubaryi. The sequence goes on along the minus strand of NW_024580668.1, from coordinate 6,211,100 downwards.
TCAGCAAGCCCCGCTCCGGGGTCTCGGGCAGCGGGAAGCCCCCCAAAAGGAATGCTTTTTACCGCAAGCTGCAGAATTTCCTCTACAATGTGCTGGAGAGACCGCGGGGATGGGCTTTCATTTACCACGCATACGTGTGAGTAAAAGGGTGGGGGGCAAACCTGATGGCAGAGACCCCCCCCCCGTTCGGTGTGCCCTCCTCCACCCCCTCAGCCCCCCAAATGCGCCGGAGAGGAAGGATGCTCCAGCTGCAGAGCGGGTGCGGGGAAGGGATGCCGGGTGCCAGGGCTGGTTGGGGAGCCCCGGGGGATGCTGCGGGGGGCGGCGGCTGAGCCGCTGCCCCCCATCCTCTCCCAGAGCAGTCGGGCCGCCCGGCCGGGCCGCCGCTGCATCCCGCATCCCGAATCCCGCATCCCGCATCCCTCGCCCCAGCCCAGGCGGTGCCCGGGGACGGGGCGGTGATGGCCATCCGGGGACGGGGGCGGGGGGGAAGGAGCTGCCCCTGCAGAGCTGGCGGGTGGCTCCCAGGAGAGGTGCGATGCAAGGAGCCCCTGTCGCCCCCTGCCCGCTCCTGCTTGCGGGGGAAGGGGCTGCTCATGCGGTCGGTGCAGGGGGCTGGAGCAGCGGGAGTGATGGGTAGCGACTGTTCCTCCGTCTTGCTTGAAATCACCATAGCAATGCTGTGAGCAGAGGAACAAAAAGCTCTGCTCAGGCACCGTCTCTCCTCCCCCCCACCCCCCAGCATCCTTCCCTCCCCGGCCCCATCTTTGCCTTCTGGCTGGCTGCAGTCGGTTTGGGTCTGGGGTTGGTTCTGTGGCTCTGCTCAGGGTTCTGGAGGTATTTCTTGTCCCCCGTGGGAAGCGTCTGAATGGGAGATGTGTCTAGAAAGAAATGCTAATCAGTGTCTGGGGCTCCCTGCCTGTACGGCCGAGCGGTAAACAAAGGAGCATCCCTTGGGTGCACATCTCCCCCCTGGTACCCGGGTTTTGGGCAGAAATGGCCCTGCTGACCCGCGTTTGGCAGAAGGATTCCCATCTCTGAAGCACTGCTGCATAGGAGAGCAGATGACTTCCCGTTGTTCCCAGGATTGCGAAGGGAGGGTCAAGATAAATCTCGGTGTTACTGCAACTCCCTTCCCTCTGGGACTTTCCACAGTCCCACTGGGCTCTTCCGCAGGCCTGGGCTCAGGCTGGGATGCTCCTACCCTGGTGCCAATGGTTTTTTTGTTTAGTTTTTGTGTTTTTCCTCATGGCCAGGGCCTCTGCCAGCCATAGCAAAAGGATTTTTGGGGATTTTTCTGGTTTTTTCCCCCCTCCATCCTTTTGCTGTTATGCTGCTGTAAGATAAGGAGTTGGGATGTGCTTTCTGCTCCTCAGCCATTTTGTACAATGAGGCCTTCCTTGGAGGTGTTGGTGGGACCAGTCAGAGAGGGGAGATCCTGGCTGAGTGGAAGGGGGAGCTTTGCTGAGCACTGCAGCGAGTTGGGGTCCTTGGGGAAGCTCATCCCCCCAGGGAAATGGGAGAGGAGAAGAGAGAGCATCTGTGGAGCTCAGTTGCAGCTACGATGAGGAGTGTGAAGTCCAGCACTGGGCATACTGAGCACCCTTCATGCTGCCATCCATCCTCTGGAGTTGTGGGTGGTTTGTGTCGCAAAATCTTCCAGAACCATGTGGAGGGGCCAAGTGTTCACGTTATGAGCTGGGTTATTGCCTGTGTGTGTGCACTGAGGGTGGGGATGTTGTGTGCAGCATTAAATGCAGGTGAGACCCCAGCTGGGGATGCTGGGGTGACAGTGACAGAGATGGAAGGGGCTGAAAGCCGAATGTCAAGCAGAAGGTGAAGCTTGACCGTGAGGGCTTTACAAACATCTTTGGCTTCTTCAGCTGCTCTGTCTTAACTTCTGACCTGTTTGGCTCTCTGCGGTGGGGTTTGCTTGGGCAGCCAGGAATGCTCCCAGGGCAGGAGTAGGGTCACCCTAAACTGCCCTGTTCCCAGTGCCAGGCTGTTCCCAGTGCCCCCTGGCTCTCACCATGTAGCTGCATCCCCCCCAGCCCAAGTACCCGCATTTGTTCTGGGCTTGTGACTCCACTTGTATCCGCTGTGACACCACAGGGAGCATGCAAAACCAGCCTCTGCCCCCACCCCTCACGTACCTGCTGGGAAATGGAGGCTGAATTCAGGGCTGAAGTGGTAATTGCACCAATGTCTGTGAAGTGGCAGTGATATGATTATTTTTTTACAGTGCATTGGGAAGTTCTATGGACTCCCGTGTCCTGTACCATACACATGATAGGTTTAGCCTTGGCAGTTTGCTGATACAGTGTTTGGAGAGCTGAAGGATATGGGAAACTTCACACAAAGTTACCAGGATAAGCTCCTGCATCAGTTATCCCCCCTTGCTGCCTGGGTGAGTGTAGTGTGGCCTGTGCCAGGTCTCTGGGTGTTGGAATGGGTTTTGTAACTGGAAGTCAGTAATGCAGACAGGACAGATAAAAAGCTTATTCAAAGATGTGGGAGGATGACAAGATTGCCTCAAGGTCACAAAGTTTGTGTGGAAGAGCTGGAGCCGCTTCTATGTCCCGATAACCAGTGCAGTGCCCTACCTGTGCTATTGGGGTCACTCTGTCTCCTCCTGCCCCAAACCCCAAACCCCATTTTGTGCCAAAGCCTGGAGCACAGAATCGCCTTTAGCCCTCATCCTGCAGGAATGGCAGTCCTGAAGAAGACTGTGGATGAGAATGCCCTGTCCTGCCACTGTCTTGGGCTCAGGCAGCCCCCCCTACTACCAGCACCGCTATTTCCCTGCTCCTGCTGCTCACAGGGACTTTCTTGCATGGAGATTTATTTCCAGTGTGCGTGAGTTTGTGATGCTGCAAGGCTGGGGTTTAGCTCATAGAGATGCTCACAGACTCAGCTGCCTTTCCAGGCATGGAGCTGCTCCGGGGCTGCTCAGGCAGCTCCCTGCATCCAAAGCCAAGACAAAAACTACTGGGACTCTCCCAGTGTGGAGATGTTTCAAGAAATACGAGAGGTGCCTCTGGGTAAGTACCTCTGCTAAATTCCTGCCTGCAGAGGCCCAGGCTGGTTCTGCACCGGGCCACTGATGCTCTGCCTTGAGATGCCTGTGCAGGTTGCATTTATTTCCAGTGCTGCATCCTAGATCGAATCCATCTGATTTCATTCCCCACCTCTTCCTGCTGTCGATCATCCCCTTTCACAGCATTTCATGCATAAGAAATCAGGGAAATTCAAACCAGGGAAGCTCTCACTCCCCCAACCCCGGTCTCATCTCAGATGTTGCCTCTCTAAAAGCGCCGTTACCTCTGTGAGCAAAAGCACGGTTTTATATTTCTGTGTCATGATTCATTTTTGTGCTTAATAGCTCTTCCTACACTGACACAACTGGGTGACCTGCTCTTGAGAGCTGTGTGTATGATATATATGATATATTTTGCACAACCCCATGGACAGCTGAGCCTGGTGGGCCCTGTTTTTGAGTGTAGCTAGAGGTGCTCTCTGGCTCCCAGAGGTCTGAGCCTCCCTTATCTCTCACCTTCTTCTGATATTTCTCTCAACATCTTTCTATTCCTCCCCATGGGGTTTTTTTTGTTGTTGTTGTTGTTGTTGTTTTTTGGGTTTGTTTTTTTTGTTTGTTTTTTTGGCAGATCCTTAACAATGCAGCACATGGCTTCATTCTGTTCAAGGCTGAGCTGAAACTTGAAAAGTTGAGCTGTGTTTAAAGAGCAGGTCAGGCTTTTTGAGGGGTGCAACAGCACTTAGATCTCAGGGTAGCTCTCTGTACATGTGGGCATTTGGCTTCCAAAATTTTTCCATTTTATTACTCTGAATAATTTTTTTTTCCCTTCTAGTCCTTTTGGCTTGGTTTCTGTAGCCTGCCCTGTGCTCAGGAAGGGCTGTAATACTTGAAAGTGATTTTTGTCCCTACCTGCCAACTTATTTCAGGAGGGATGACTGTTCTGTGCCAGCCTTAGCAATGTACTTGCACTGGGCATCCCCATGGTCTGAGGTGTCTGGAGACACATTTGCTGATCCCTGGGTGAGCTGCTCATGTTGGGTCCCTGAGCTGATGAAGGGGCAGCTTTTGGAACAGTGGCACAAAACCAGCCTGGATTCAGGCACTTTTAAAGCTGTGTGCTCAGGAACCAACATAATTCTTGCGTTTCCTACTTAGAATTTACAACCCTAATGCGTCTCTTTAACTGTGTTAAAAATAGTTTGGGTGCATTTTTCATCTGCATACTGTGCACCATACATTTAGTTAATTAAGCAAGTGCATGGACTTAAATTATAATAAGGAGGAACATTTCCTCCCTGTCTAATTCTATTAAAATTTCCTTGTACCATCTCCATCCCATTTGTTCTTCCCTTTTCACCCAGACAAGCCACCTCTCTCTCCAGTGTCCTGCCTGCATCCTGGCATGGCCATGGCTGGCACGGGGGGGAGCATGGAGAGTGGATGAGGTGCTTCCCTGGAGTTCCAGGTTTCTCTTTGCAGAAGTGGCCTCTTTTGTGACCCCTTTCACTCCTCAGAACTGATAAAAGCATGGTTATTTCACATAGATCCATTCCCAGATAATCTCTTACATCAGAATTCGGGGTAAATGTGGTCTGACAGTCTCGATTGTCCATCCCCAAGCCCTGAGGAGTGGTGGTTCATGGGCAGCCCTCACCCACAGCCAGGGTTGTTGTGGGCAGGTATGATGCCACCAGACTCAGCCCATCCACCAGCGACGTACAGGGACCTCTCCTGACTTCTTCCCCCCTCCAGGCTGAGCGGGATGAAGGGGCCAGTACAGATCTCCCACAGGTGCTGATCTTAATGGACCTGCTGGGCTCTGACCTCCAGTGCTGCTGCCCTGAGCTGTGGGGTCGTGTCCACCCCAGGGACCAGGGGACCTTCCCTGTGGGATGCCTCACGAGCTCCTCTCCAGCTGCTTACTCAGAGCTTGGTGGGAGCAACCTGATTACAGTCGCTTTAATGTGTCACGTTCCAGCCATCACATTCGCCCCACACTGACATTAAGGAAATGAAAAACAAGCTGATCCCCTGGGCGACCTCCTCTTTGTGCTGCAACACACCTCAACTAGATGAGTCTCACTATGGCTTGATGTATAAAAGAAAGGAATAACCCAAAAGGCAAGCCCCAAATCCTGTACTAAAGGGAAGATGGGCATAGCTCAAAGAGATATGGTAAAAAAAAAAAAATCAGGTTTCTTGATTTGGTTTTTTTTGCATTTCAGCAGAAGGAAGGGATGACAGGGTGAGACACGGTGTCATTCCTTTGGCAAGGCAGGGTGAGCAGGGCAGAGGATTTGCCTGCCAGGCATCAATGGTGCTCACAAGGATACAAAGCATGTGAATTTAGTGTTTGGCTTCTGGGAGTTAAGTAGCAAACACTTAGCCCTGTATAACCCTTTTTAAGGTAGCCCAAATGCTCAGTTGGTTTCTTAGTTCCAGAAGAACAGATTATTCTTTAAATAGTGGTGACAAGGAGATGTGCCAGTCCCTTTTCCTGCCATGGAATCTCCTCTAGAACAGATATGGTAGAGCTGAGTGGTTCCTACAAAGGGTTAATGGCCTGTCCCTGTTGGTGTGATGGCCCTGTATATCAAAGAGAGGAGTCTCCAACACTGAGCTACACATTTCTTTAGAGTAATGCGGTGATTTTTAGCCCCCCATGATCCTAAAGGAACCACATTGCAAAGCCAGACTGTTGTGTTGGTCTGAACTGGGTTTCATGGCTGTATTTAGAATGCATTTAGAGTGTATTTAGATGTACTTGAAGGGTGAGCACATGATGGCAAAACCAGGGAGCACAGAAGGACGGTGGGTGCTGGGTCCTTCACCACCATATATTTAAATGCCTCCTAATCAGGTTACAAGACAAAAAGACTTGGGCTGTTCTGACAGTCACCTGTGACAAAAGATGATTCCACCAGGACTGCAGGAGTAGACCAATGTAAATTTCAATGTAAATCTTTTCTCCCAGTAAGAGCAAGCTGTGTGATGAGCAAGTCGTGTGAACTTGCTCAGTTCCTGAAGCTGTGGTGACCTCAGCTCCCCACGTGGTTCTTGTGGCCTTATCCTGGGTGAGCTGCAAACGCAGCCTCCTGTGACACTGACAGCAGAGGTGTCTTGGGGGCGTCGTGTGCATTTATTGTGAGGCACTGAAATAATTACTCAGTGTTTGATGGGGAGTATCTCACACAAGGCACTGGCTGGGATGGCAAGAGCTGCTTTGTTACAGCCTCGGGGCTTCTTGGCTGTACAACTGCCAGTAGATGAGCAAAAGCAGAGACTTCCTGCAGATCTCTCTGGTCTCTCTCTGGCATCGCTCCAGCCTCTTAATGTGCTTTTTAGATGTGTGGAAAAGTTTTGGTGTTGGTGAGCACCCATCCAGTGATTTTTTTTTGAGTGGATTGGATGTCAAAAGCAGACTTTTGCGAGAGAGGAAGCAAGAAAACCTCTGGAATCTTCTCACCTCTTGCTCTTGCTGCTGTAGGGCGGTGATTTAAAGCTACATCAGAGTCACTGGGACTGCTGGGTGCAAGCTCTGTAACTGAGCAGTCACTTGATTTGTCTTGGGACCTATAACGTCCAGATGTTTAAGGCGTAGTGGGCTTTCATTGTGAATGTGGTGACACTCAGATACATGCTGGTTTCCTGGTGGAAATCCCACAGGAGCCTCAGTACAGGCTTAGGTGGGCAGGTTTGCCATGTGGAGGTGTCCATTTCTCTCTGTTGATGGCAGAGGGAGCTGAAATTCCCTTGCGCACCTCAGTGAGAGCTGGGTGGGACCAGTCCAGGCAAGGAGGAGAGAAGACAGAGCCTGGCAGGATTTCAAACTGAAAAACAGGAGTGAGTTGAGGCATCTCCCACCTCCTGCCACAGCCTGTGGGAACTGGGGTGTTCAAAGCCAGAACTACACTGTGGACACCCCACCAGGTAAGGTGAATGGGAGAGATGAAGCTGATCCACACTGAAATGGGATGACCTAGACCTGAGATCCACCTTGGAGAATGGAACTTTCATAGCAAACCCCGATCAACTCTTGTGATCTGCAACACAAGACTGGGAGAAATCAGAAGTAATCAATCCTTATTGACACTGGTTGTAGTTCCTAAGCAGCTCCAGTTGTGTTTCAGAGGGAAGTACCCAGTTGCCATCTTCATTCAGGGGTCCTCCTTTTTTTACTGCCTCCCACGGGAGGGTGGGACAGGGAAAGAAATGAGAGGACAGGCAAAGGCAGAGGGAATGACTGGGTTAGGAGGCAACTGCTCTTCATCTGAACTTCCTGGCAGTCCATCATGGCTGGTGCTTGGTCTCTTCAGGACAGATCTTGCCTTCGGGAGGGTCTTTCCCAGGCATTCACAAATTCCTCATTTGTAAACAACCCCTGATCTCTGTGGCAGTCCTGCTCTCTCGTTTAGAGCTCTGCCAGCCCTGGGGAGGTGACAGTATGGGAGCAAATTAGGGCTGGGGTGGCAGTGGAGCTGCTGTCACGCACTGCGAGGGATGAGCACAGCAGGGCAGGCACTCCTAACACTGCTCCCACAGCGAGCCTGTCACTCTCCATGAAGTTATCATGATGCCCAGGAAAAAAATAAACTCTCAGAAATCCTGACTCAAGGGTGGCTTGTGTACCCCTCGTGTGTCTCTTGTGTGAGGGCAGTGGGTTGTGTTTGGGTACCTGCAGTGTCTGTTTCTTGCAGATTTGGGTTGATGTGGTGGGAAAAACTGATATGGGGTGCAAAGGAAAAAGAAAAAATCAGTCAAAGAATAGTTAAAATGAATAGAAAGGGGAAAAGATTGTTCTATTAATATTACAGCAGTGTACAAGCACCCCTAAAGGGAGTAGAAGTCTACAAGCTTCTGTTCTGTCCATCAAGTCAAAAAGAGCCAGTCCCTGCTGAAAGACACAGAAAAGGTGTAAAATAGCTGTTGGAGCATTGCTGGTAGATGTTCTCTTTGCTCCCCTTCTCTTTTTAACAACATTTCCTGTCGCCTGATTTGCTTTTTGATTGTTGGTTGGTTTCTGTCTGGGCTCCTTGGGTTTGCAGAGGAAGGTGGGGTTGGCTTTGGCCAACCTGTGGTCTGAGAACCTCAGCAGGGCTAACGTTGGGCTGAGAGGATGAAGGTGGCATCTTCCCAATGACATGGACCACCTACAGAGGGACGCTTTGCTGTGATCTGGCTGTTCATTACAGATGCAGCACGTCGAGGGCTGTGAATGGGTCCTATTGACTTTGTCCTGTTGGAGTGTTACATGTGGCAGCGAAATGACAGCTCTGGGAGACGTTCTCCTGCATGTTTATGGGTTTGTGCTCAACTCAGAGTCTCCAAGTGGCCATCAATTGAGTTTATGCTTGCTGGGAGGTTTGTTACCTGATCTGAAGAACATAATAAGGGATGTAAGAGCACTCCATCTTTCACTCAAGAGGAGAGCAAAAGAGATAAATATAAATGTCTGTATATTATAGCTGGACAAACAGGGAGTGAGGCTCTGTTGCCTCCTGCCACTTCAAGCCATATGGTGGCTAAGCCTGAGTGCTTCCAGGAGGGGCAGTAAAAACTAAAACATCTCCCCAGTAACAAGGACTACTCAATGCTCTGGAGGCAGGTAGACTGCAGGCAGGGCTTAGGCTGGTGTGACCATTGCTTCAATGCTGGACATTGTTATTTTTCAGTGGTTACTCATCCTTCCTCTTCCTTTATGCCTGGCAAGGCTGGAAATGCCAAGTCTTGCCCAGCTGACCTCTTGCTAGGCCTTCCTCCAAGTTTGCTGGGGTTTATTAGCAGTGATTTGTGCTTTAAGGACTAGTGAGATTCCTGAGTCATCCCCTTAGGCAGGGAGCTATTTATTTCAGTGTGTGTGTTACACTCCCTGGGAGTGGGTGTCTCTCTTCCGCTTTTGGATCCTGCCCTGACACTATATAAAGACTCCAGGCTTGAATGAGCAACAAAACCAACCCTCAAACTGGCTCCATCCTTTGGAAGATCGGTGCTGCTGATCCCATCTCTCCTGGCTGAAGGAGCATGGCCGTCTGGAGCATGGGTAGGAGCTTGCATGGGATGTTTGTCCATCTTGGGGTGTGGAGCTGCTGGGACCTCTTGTGGGGACCCAGCACAATGGCTGTCCTTGTCCAGGAGAAGCTCTTGCTCTGCAGTGGCTCATGGCTGAGGGGGAGGTGGGATTTGTACCGTCTTTTTCCCCCAGAGGTTGCTTTGCTGGTGCTGTTGGGTTTTTGATCAGTGGGAGAAGGAGAGATGAGGTGAGTGTCTGTAACAGTCTCCGTTGGTATTAGAGCAGGGACTGGAGGTGCCATGGGCTAAGGTGGATGGGCTCCTCTGAGACAAAGCCAGTGCAGGAATTTCATTGGGTCATTTTTCCCTGGATGGGCCTTTTCAGACACAGCCCACGGCTTCAGAAAGCTGCCCTGCTGTGAATTTGGTGGGGAAGGAGAGCCCCTCACAGAGCACCTCTCTGGGAGATGCACAGAAGCCAGCATGCTAATGGCAGTGTTCATCCAAAAGCTGACTTCACACCCAATTAAGCATCACCCTGAGCCAGAGGGACAAGTCCTCATGTCGTTATGTCTTGAACTCAATTGCTGGCACTTCATGAGGGCTGTGTCTCCATAGCCTGAGGGAACGAAGCATTTAATCCATATCAGCACTAAAGAAACTTGGTTAATGTGATCTCGTGGTTTGGTTCTTGTGGGTAGGGGACACACATCTCTGTCATGGTCTTTTTCTTAGTTATGGCTATTCCTGTAAGGAAGGGAAAAGACTTAGACAGAAGGAGAATTTCCTGAGCTCTTTGTCTGTAATTTATCAGAATTTTGCACTGAATTTTTCTTCTTTGCCACATTTTCTTCTTATAACATCTAGATGTTTTTAATGCTATTCTTAATTAGCAGCTTCTCACTTACCGTGCCAGCTGATGATGGGATAGGAAGAATTTCTGCACTGGCCTTGTGTAGCTGATGATGTTTCTCTTTTCTGCAACAGAAAACAGATGTAATTCAAAACCTCCTCTGAGCTGCCTCTCCAGGCCCAGAGCCTGTGCTCCCCCGAGGCAGTTGTGGCTGGTGGGAGCATCTCAAGTCATGTTAAATGACACAGAGAGAGCTGCTGGGGCTTAGCAAGGGAATCAGTAGATTAATGGGATAAATAGAATCATAGAATTGGGTTGGAAGGGACCTTAAAGCTCATCTCGTTCCACCCCCCTGCCATGGGCAGGGACACCTTCCACTATCCCAGGTTGCTCCAAGCCCCATCCAACCTGGCCTTGGACACTTCCAGGGATGGGGCAGCCACAGCTTCTCTGGGCACCCTGTGCCAGGGCCTCCCCACCCTCACAGGGAAGAATTTCTTCCTAATATCTAACCTAATCCTGTCCTTTGTCAGTTTAGATAACACCATGTAGGTATGAAACTTGGTTTTAAATTGGTGACGGTTTTAATCAGTCTTAGTATGGGGGGAATAATTTGAGGTTGCAATTATAGGGAAAGTGTCTGAATAAGACAAGGGAATGGGACTCTAAAGTTGTTTCTATCTTACATGTTTTACCAGGAGCTGGGAATGTAAATATCTCAAATAGGTGGGACACATCCCAATCTCAGGTTTCCACTCAAGCTTTGGAATAGCCAGACCTAGGAGACCTGCTAATAATTCAGGGTTAGATCTTGCCTGGACTTGATCCATGCATGTGCAAGAACTCGGGCACCTGGGGAGCACCTCCATCGAACCTGCCATTTTTGCTGCCCATCTTTGCAAGCAGCCGCCTGTGGGTGTGCGTTTGGCAGGGAGCACCTGCCCAAACCCCACCCTGCACTAGAGAAAAAGCTGAACCTCCATGGAGAAATTCATGAAGGTAATGAATTGCCTCTCCATCTGTTTCTGGGGAAGCCCATCTGCCCTGCAGCCACATCCCTGTGGGATGTGTTGGGAAGAGTGGCTGGAGTCAAGACTGACCCTGCGATGGCATTCCCTGCTGGCTGCAGTGGCCTGGTGGGATGTGCATCTCATCTGGGAAAAGCAAGGGCTGGTAAAGCCCAGGGAAGCACCACAGGCCTGATGGGCTCGCTCACTTATTTTCCATTTGCTAAAAGACGGCAGAAATTAAATGAAGATTAATTAAACTTTTTTTTTTCCCTCCTTCCTGCTTCCTCTTGCTCTTTGCTGTTTCTAGGGAAGACTGAAAATACGTGCTGGAGAGGAAGCTCAGCTCTGAGCATCCTTTCACGAGTGCAGCATATGGCCCCCATGGGACTGCAGGGAAAGGCCCTCTAATTATGGGGAATGTCCTGTGAGGCTGGGTTACACAACCAGGATGGAGCTGCTCCTGCTTCGGTTTAGCAGCAGGCTGAGGATGCTGTGACTCCAAATACTACCTGGCTGTTATCCATTCATTGCTTTGTATCACTGTTGGTGTCCTGAGCACACAGCACAGAGCACGCACGCGGCTCCGAGCCAAGCGGGAGGTAGCAGGAGCGTGCGGGATCATAAAAGGGCCATTGGATATTTACAGTGCCCGCTGACATAATTCCCAGACAGCCTGAGCATATCTCGGAGCCGGCTGATGAGTCGCCAGGGAGATCTGGCTCCGATGCTACCGAGTGAAGGTGACTCCTGCCCGGCTCTGGCAGGAGCAGGATGCCCTGGTGGGGGATTCGTGCTGCGGCGTCTGCTCGCGGGCTCCGCACCGGCTGCTGCCGCTGGCTCCGGAGCCAAGTCAGCATCCGGGAGAGGGGTTTAAGACTGTTGCAACTGCCTTGAGCTCTTACCTAGGGGAGGACCAATCCCTTGGCTGTGGTGCTGGGCATGGCCTGGGGTCATGTGCTGGAGGACACTGCTCCTGTGCGCTCCCGGGTGGCTTTGTGCTGTCGCTTAAGATGCTGTGTTGGCTCTGGTCCACGTGAGCCCTGGTTGCTGGTGTGCTTTGCAGTGGTTTTTGTGCCAGGCTTTGTGCTACTCCAGAATGATTTATTGCTTGCTGAGGGTCATGGACGTATCTTGAGCTAGACCCGGGATTAACCTCAGGTGTGCCTCTGTGTGCTGGGGGGAATCATCACCCCGTTTTCCAGTTGGGAGCTGAGGTACAGAGGAATTCAGTGACACAGGATGCCTGCAGCATAAAAATCCAGCATCCCTTCTCCCCAGGCTGTAACCCTAGCCTCTCCCTCCTCCAGCTGCAATAACCATTTCCCATACAGACAAGGAGCCTTCAGGATGTATCCTTGTCCCATCAGGCCTTCCTAGGTTTTGAATTATTAAATATTGTCTCTGATCTCCATTATAAATGTTTTTAAGGCATAGTTACTTATCAGAATAGAAAATGCTCTGGTTTTGGCTTCATCTGCTTATGGGATTTACAATAAATGAGAACTGTTTAAAAAAAAAAAGGGGCTGAAGGTGTTCAAGGCCAGGTTGGACAGGGCTTGAAACAACATGGTCTAGTGGAAGGTGTCCCTGCCCATGGCAGGACGGTGGGAACGAGGTGATCTTTAAGGCCCCCTCCAACCCAAACCATTCTGTGATCATGAAAGGCTTAGGTGACAGGGAAACACAGAGAAGTAACATCTTTGCAAGAGGATGCCAGTTTTGTCCCAGCGGGCACTGGTTTGTGTCTTCTGTTTAAAACAAAATCCCATGCAAATTCATTAGGGTTGATAGGCTGAAGAGCGTTTGTTGCCGTGACTTCCATGGTGCCAGATTATAAACTGTGCTCTGGGAGTGCTCCTTCCCACATCCCCATCACCTCCTCCTCCCGCAGCTGACAGAGGCCTTGGTAAACCAGCCTGACCATGTTAGAACAGTTACAAGGACTGTACCTCTGGCTTAGAGGGAGCTAGGAGAAGGTGCAGATGCAGAGCAGGAGACCCAGGGCCAGCTGCAGATCCAGCCAGCTGCTGAGCTCAGTGCTGGTTTCCCAGCTCCTGGAGCCTGCAGTCCTGGCTGTGGATTGCCGTAATTCCCAAGGTCAGATTCGTGCTCGCTGCTTGTAAGGAATGGGTGGCACCTGCAGCTCTGCAGGAGATGGTTTGAGCAGCACAAACCCAACCATAGTCGTGCTGTTGGTCATTCCCTTGCTGCAGCAGGGTCTTGCCCCACAGCTGGGCACATCTGTGTGTCTGTACCAGGCACCTGCAGCATCCCTGAGTGGAGCTGCTGGATGTGACCCAGGCAGGTGATTCCCTGTTTTTTTTCCAGAGGAATGAACTGTGGAAGCTGGCTTGGGACTAAGCTGGGAATTTGATGTGGGATCTCACTGCTGCCAGGCTGGCTCTGATTTCCTCTGGACCCCACGGGAGAGGCACCATCTCCTTCTCGTGTTCCCAGGCTAAGCTGCAGCAGCTCTCCCAGGCAGCAGTACAGCTCGATGCCGCAGGGCTGGGGGAGCTGCTGGGGGACTTGGATCATGCCTGAGAAAAGGGAGTTAAAAGCAGATTTTTGCAAGCCTTTGCCTGCCATTTTAAATGGGAAGGATGTTTCCCTGGCAACGAGATGGATGCTTCCCAGCAGAGCATATGGCTTCCATCGACTTTGATTTACCAGCGTGTTGAAATGGCAGCTAGATAATCTCTCTTCAGCTTTAAAGTGTCCATGCCCTGTGTCCCTGTTCCTTAGGAGTTTTTAAAGGGTCCAGCCCCTGCAGTGCTGCCCCTGCTCCTGTCCCAGGGCTGGGGCTGCTGGTGTCCCATGCCAGGGCTGGGTCTGGGGACCTTTGCAAGGAGGGACCTGCACAGAGGACCTGAGCATCACCCGGAGCAAGGAGCTGCAGGGTGGGAAGGAAAACCTTCCCTGCCTCTGGTGCCGTTGCCCAGGCGAGCAGCTCCTCCTCCTCCTCAGAGATTATAATCCACAGCTCTCTCTTCCTATTCTCCTCCCTGCTTTAAATCATTTTTAGATGTTTTCCACCTTTCACCACACAATCATCTGCCTCCTGCAGCTTGCTATTTATTGTTGTGTTTACTGGCACAGGGAAATAAGTAGAGGGAACAAACCTGTCATTTGCTGTGCGGGGGAACACGGGGGAGCTGCTCTCCGGGAGCTCGTGGCTTTCCCAGGCTGGCTGGTGTGTGCCAGCCCCATGGAGCTCACATGGCAGCCTCCTCTGAGGGGCAAAAACAGAGGGGAAGAGGTTCTTATCCTCACTGCTGCCCATCACTTTGGAAAACTCGATTAAAACCAGCCAACAGGTCCAAATTTTAGGTAGAGAGGCAGCCAGACAGGGCAATCGTTTGAGGTTCATCCATTGCTTTAGGAGTCAGGAGATCCACAGAGATTTAGTCACCACCTGATTGGCGCTGTCTGAGCCTGATTCCCATCTGCCCACGTCATAGCAATGAGCAGCAGTGAGGGACAGGGGTGAGGTTTGGGGACTGGCTGGGTAATGTAGCCTCGACTGAAATGAAAAGGTTGTGCTGACCTGTGAACTGCTGCACTGCAGGGATAGCTGGGGGGAACACGCATCGCTCCTCCCCTCTTCCACTGATGGAAGTTTTGGGGGAGCTTTGCATGAGGTATTGTCACCTCTTTTGCAAGAATCCGGGTGAGCACAAAAGCCGTGATCTGCACATGCTCGCTCTCAACACCCAGCCCTGCTTGCAGCAGCCCCCCAAAGCTGCCCAGCTCAAATGAGGCTCCCTCATTAACTGAGGTTGCCTTTATTTCATCTGGCAAGGATCATGGCTTCCCTCCACATCCCGGGGTGTGCAGCTCTCTGGGCAGCCTCTCCCTCTGCAAACGGTTCTCGATGTGTGAGCTGTGCTCACCTGCTCTCCCATCCACACCTGGCCATCCACCTGCAGAATTCGGGTTATGCCGGGGAAGAAGTGAGAGGTGATAGAAGTGATTAATTGTCCTTTGGTGCTGGGGATTAATTTATCAGGTGCAAAGAGCTGGCACCGTCTGTGCAGGTGTCACGAGCTGGCCGATCTCTGCTGTGAGCCAAGGAGGTGCCGATGTGGGTGGTGGCAGGATGATGTCCCCATCGCTCCTGGGGAGCACACAGCTGGCACAAATCTGGCTGCTGCTCAGAGAAACTTTGCTGATGGAGAGGAAAAGGTGGAAAAGGACTTTTGAATTCAGAGTTGCAACTCCTGGGAGACCCAAAATAGTTCTGTTAGTGGTGAAGTTAAGCAGGGATTGACTGGCAGCTGGCGTGATGTTCTCCCCCCTCTGCAGCATAACTGGGCTGGTTCAGCAATTTTTTAGGACTAAAGAGCACTGTCTGCTTAATGATGAGCTCTCCAGAGATGCAAGTTTGTTTTGCATCCCTTTACCCTGGGCAGCTCCTCTGGGCTGCCTGGCTGCATGGCCCAGGTGCTGCTCCTGGAAAGAATGTTCCCATCCTGATGGGAGCAGCTTCACAGACATGGAAAGCACCAGGGCCATGTTCTGCCACCTCTGCCGTGGAGGATGATGACAGCCTACCAACGTGGGGAAGGATGCAGAGCTCCAAAACTGACCACAGGCTCTCTATTTCTGGGGCTGGACCCAATCCTGCATTTTCTCTGGTGCCAAACTCAGGTGTCTCTCAGGCATCGCAGGGTTTGGAGCCAGCTGAGCTGGATCCTCTCCTGGGGCAGTGCAGCCCCCTTGGCTTTCAGGGCATTATTCCTGATTTGTGCTGGAGTGGGTGAGAGGGAACATCAATCCTGATTATTGTGGCATTCCTCTTATTCTTCAGATTACTTTTTTTTTTACGTAGCTTGGGGGTCATGATCTTTTGGGAGCTGAAATCAAAAGGCTGTAAGCCAATTCTTTTGCACCTTGGCTGTGAGCTCCTGCTCACTACCTGGGACAAGAGAAGTAAAATTAAACAGATGTTGAAATTACCAACTTTTAGACATATTCTATGGGTAGTTTGCAAATACTCCCTTCTTTTCCCCAAGACTCTGTTAATTAAACAAACCAATGAGCAAATGAAATTAGCAGGACTTTGGTAATCCTTGCATTTTACACATTGGTGTTATCCATTAGCCTCTGGCTCTCAGAAACCACATCCTTGTCTTCTAATTGTCAAGGAATGTAGCAGGGAGGGGACCCTGGGAAGTGACTGGGGCATCTGAGTGCCTTAGAAATTGTCAGTATCTCGGCCATTCTCCTTCACTCTTATCTGGGAGGGAGCCCAAGAGCAACAGTTCTGGGGTCCTGCTTTTACAGGAGCACAAGCCAAGGGCCTCACCCATGGGGAGACAGGGGTTTTTAAAGGTAACACAAGGATTTTGAGCCATTTAGTTGCCTTTGGTGGGTCTGGGATAGTTCAAGTGGCTGCTGAGAGCTGCCAAGCCCCTGTGGCAGCAGCTCCCTGTGGGTGCTCTCAACAAGGATTTTTGTTGCTGAGGTGCTGGAATTCGTGGTGCTGTGGAACTAGTGCAAAGTCGGAGGTGGGGAAGTGAAGCTGAAGGAGCTCAGGGGGATGGAGCTCGTCCTTCGTGGGCAGGAAACCTCGGGCTCCAGCTGAATAGCTGCTTCTGGGACAGACCTTTGAAAAACCAGCTACTATTCCTGTCTGCCGCGGGAACCAGCCCGATTGGAGACAATCTTCCTATCTGCAATTAGACCAGAGCCTATTTTTATATATCACATTCCCTCGAGGAATGTTTAGATGAGATGCAGCATTACACTTTATAGGGACAGCTTTCTTTTAACCCAGTTTTAGAGCTCACTTAAGTCAGATCGAGTGACTTGCCCAGGTCGGTCAGAGGAGCTTGACCTCAGCAAGAGGAATTTCAATTCCTGCACGGTCCAACCATGCAGCGTTTCCTTGGCTTCTGAAATTTATTTTTCTTGAGGTGTTGCAGAAAAGACTTAGGAAACAGAAATAACTTGATCTTCATATAGGGATAAAGGTTAGACTAGGAAGGTTTGTATTCCTGTGCTCACTAGCAAGGATTTCTCCAGGGTGGGGAGGAAGTAGAGGCTCTTTTGGGGGAATACCCTGTGGGATGAAAGAGAGGCAGTGCTCAGATTTCAATCTGAATAATATGGGTATTGCATGAGACAGCAACTTTCCCTCACATTAAAATCAATGAACATGATCTGAATAAATGCCTGCACAGACATTTTAAGAATTACTTAAATGTCCAATATTTTATACTCTTAATTTACCTCCCAATGCACTGTAATTACACCGTGGGCTTTAGGATTCTCTCCCATGAACCATTTCTGCAGCTGCATGAATATATTTCTCCCCACCAAATTTTTTGAAAGAAAACCTCAGCCCAGCAGAGCTGAATCCCAGCAGGAACAGACTCTTCTGGCAGGTGCACAGGCTTGATTAATACTTTGGGTTTTCCTCCAGACATCTGGCTCCTCTGAGGCTGCGTGTGCAGGGCGAGGAGAATACGCAGACAAGCATTTCCCAGTGATTCATTCTGGGTGAGGACAAAGCAGAACATTGGAGCTAGAACTTTGCATGCAGTCATTATTATTAATAAGGCTTTTATTCAGCCTAAGTTAAATGATTAGAGCCAGCCTGTAAAAAACCCAAGCAATTCCTTACATTTAACTCCTTTTCCCACTGTAAGCGTTCAGATCTTGATCTCCATTCCCTGGCATTTCCAGATGGCTTTTGTTCTTTGAGGCTTCAATCCAGAAAAGCTCTTAAGCTCACTCTCACTCCTAAGTGTGAAGATAAACAATCCTTTGCTGGACTAGGGATAAGTTATGTCATGCAAACCCAATTTCTGCTCAAATTCCTGCAGTCCGTGGGTTTGGATCAGGACTCTGGCTCTGGCACTCCAGACAGATGATGCCAATTCTGTTCTCTGACTGTTACAAGTACAGGCAAAAGGCTGGAGGAGCCCTTGGAGTGGAAACTGATTTCAGAAGTGGTGGATGTTGAAGGATAAAATGTATTTGAACCTATATCCTGCTCTTATTTCTGAGAAACGTGTTGCCTAAATAGAAGGAAGGCAGGGAAAGAGGTTTTATTGTGACTTGGTTGTGCAGCTTTGCCATGCTCTTACAGGGGGATTTCACAGATGTGTGGATGTGGCACTTGGGGACATGGTTTAGTGGTGGCCTTGGCAGTGCTGGCTTGGTTGGGCTCGATCTTGGAGGGATTTTTCAACCTAAATCATTCTATGATTTTCCTTCCCATCCCAGCGCCAGCCCTCTAACATGGATCTCTAAGAGCTGTTTCTCTGTAGCCAGATGAATTCTCACCTCCCAGCCCACCATCTAACTCCACAGCCTTCCCTGGAACACTGCTTTGGCCCTCTGGAGATGCTCCAGTGCTCCATTTAGCTGACCTGCTCCAGTGGAAGGTGTCAGCCCCAAGGCAGGGGGTTTGAATTAGGGGATCTTTAAGGTCCCTTCCAATGCAAACCATCCTACCATTCACACCACAGTCCTCAGTGCTCTTTATGGCCTTGTACAGCCGGGGGGCTCTTATCAAGGCTGCTCAGGCATCACCTGGGTGCACTGAGAATGCACAGGAGCTGTAAATGTTGTCCCAGACAGGCCTTTGATAATGATTTATTAGAAAGTTTATAAACCATGACAATCCCTGCCTTGGAGCCAGCCAGTGTGTTTACCACAATGTTTCCCACCCGCATGGATGCTCAGGGATCCTCCAGGCTCATCCAAGGAGCAAGATCTCAGGACAGAGGATGGGGCTGGGCATGGCCAAGCCTGAGGGGATTGAGAAGCCATCAGGAGCTATTTTTGGGAAGGAGAATGTTTATTGAGGCACAGCACCAAAAGGCAGGACTCTCCACTTCTATTTCCAGCTCTCCTAGTGAGAGAATTTGCCTTGGGAGATGATTTTGGCTGAGACTGAGGGATGTGGGAACCCGGAGTGAGGTATTTAGGCTTCTATTCAGCCTTGTAAATGAGCAGCCAGGTTGCAAGTCACAGCAGGATTGCTTACATGAATAAAGATGATGGATGCTCCTGGCTAAGGGTAGGTGCCATACGACAAAGTCTTTATCCCTGGAAAAGTCATGGCTTTCTCAGCGTTTTGCTTCTGACTCAATGGAGGTTTAAATTGAGCTGCAAATACTCCCATTCTGATTTCGAGGCTCTCTGAGCACTAAAAGGCATTTGATAATCTCTGTTTCTCTTTGGTGTGGATGCTCTTTCACCTTCACTTATTGTCATTTCTGTATTTTCCTGGCCTTTGATTTACATCAAAGTTTTAGGTACTTGAACTGCAGCATTTTACAGAGCCCACAGCAAATGGATTTACTGGGATTGCAGCTGGATTGCACATAAGCGTGTTGGTTTTATTTTAGCACAATTATCAATGTCTTGTTTACATCCCCAAAGTAATTTTCAAGTGTTTTAAATGTTTTAAGTTGCTTTTCATTGTGCAGCTCTCGAATGCCTGTAGTGAAATACTCCTTCCTTTCCAGCTTTGCCTCTTCTAATTAAACAAATCGTTTATGTCCTTTCCCAATTCCAGGGAAAGCCATCAAAGTGGGCAACAAGCACAGTGGCTTGTTACAAGCTTCTGTCACGTCCTCGTGTTGTATCCATCTCCATCACATCCAGGAATCCAGTTGCTAATTAGTGGTGCTCCATCAGAGGAACCCAACGTTTCTGAATGTCAGTGAATGTTATTTGAATATGAGTATTTCAGGAATAAATTTGGAGGCCTTTTAAAATTCTTATGTAAATGGGCATGTAGATTCCAAGGGGGTTTCTTTTGGAAGGCAAATTAGATGATTAACCTGAGCAGCTTTATGATGATTCCATCATGTGCTTTCACTGAGGAGGGGAAAAAAAAAAAAAGGGAAGGACAATCTTTCCTGTTTCATACCTTTTTAAGTATTTTTATTTCCAAGGGGGAGTTCAGTCATTCCTTTTTCTGTTGCTAACCTGAAGCACAGTGGATATGAAATCTGGATATGCAGATTTTGTGCTGGGATTTAAAAATTGTAATAAGAAGCTTGCATGGGTGTTTTAAGTCAACATAACCTTTGGATGTAAAGTAAGACTTTGGAGGTCTTTGGATTTACTGGTATTAGCAGCAGTCAGATTTGCACAGCTGAGTCTTGGCTGAGCTTAAAGGTCTCAGCAACAGGCGTGGGGGATGTGGGAGCAGCAGGAGGTGCAGGACGGGTGGTGGGTGACAAAATGCACTGAGGAGTCCTTCTCCAGGCTGGAGACAGATTTCTCCTTCCCATCACTCTGAGGAGGAGACAGTAGTCCCAAACCACTCTGAATCCTGCCTGGAGTTTGGGGGATGCAGGTGCTGACTCCAGCCATGCCTCAGGCAGGACCTGTCTGCTCGGGAGGAGGATACTGTCTTCCCTAAAGCTCTAAGCAGAATTGGCATCTTTAATGTAAAAATCATTAGATGGGACCTAATAAATGTTCCTTATTGCACATTAACATTTCCCAGAGTCAGGCTGCAGACGTAATTTTCTTTCATTAGCTATGTAGCTTTAAAAATTAGATTCATCCCAACTGCTACACTATTTATTGGCTTTTTTCCCTTTCCTTAGCTATCCATTATTATCTGAAGCCCTTTCCTGATCTGTCTGGGTAGATTAGGTGGAATTAAAGCAGAGTCCAGCTTCCCGTTCCCCACTGCCCTCCCTCTGTGACAGCTCGGAGGATACGTGCCCCGAAGTGCACGTACCTCTCAGCTTCCCTCTTCCACTCCTCCATCCAAAGGGGATCTGCAGATCCCTCAAGGTCTCCTAGGAGCCATATAGACCTCAACCCCCCCAAATTCAGTTTCCTTGCAGAAAGGTGTCATTCTCTGAGTCTCCTTTTCCAGCCCCCCCCCAGAGGCTGGTGGGCCACATGGTCAAGCAGAGAAGCTGTGCATCACCGCGGAGCTATTTTTAGGATGCTTGTGCAGCTCACCCTGTGCTGAGCCAGAGCTTGCATCCCTTGCTGGCAGGACTGCTCCTTTCCTGGTGTCTGGGACAGGGAGATTCTTTACCCATTGGGACTGAGCCAGGGGGAGGTTTTTGTCCCTGTGGGATTTGGCCATGGATCTCCCATGCTCCGCTGGAGAAGCTGGTGCATTCCCTGCTGCCTCCCGTGCTCGGCAGTGCTGTAATTAATGCTGGCCCTGCCAGCCTGATCTGCATCAGGTCTCCCTGGCAATGGAAGCCCTGGGGAGCCCAGAGTGGAAATTACAGCAGCTCTGAGCTGGCCCTGGGGAGCTGAGGAGCACAGAGAGGCTGGGGATGAGGCTGCAGGGATGTGCTGGAAGGGAGAGAAGCAGCACCCAGGTGTCCGACTGCTCCAGTAGCATCTGGAGCTGCCCCAGGTCTCCCTATAACCACGGTTTGCACAACCCATCCTTGGGATTTGGAGTGATAAAGCAATTTCTGTTCCTTTTTTTCCCCCCTGTCCCATCAGCATCTGTCGAACGACTGCTTAACATACAGGAATCTTCTTTTCAAGTGTGTGTCCCTGCAGGACTCATGATTTGAGAGTGCCTTCATTCTGGATCTATCCAAGGTGATCAGCTGAGCAAACACAGTGTGCAAGCCTGCTCTGATACTGGCACTTTGCTTTCAGCTCTTTCTCAGGCACTTTGCAGTGATGTTTGGTCACAAAAATAAATACAACTCACATTCTACTTCTTTAATCAGAAAATGTAGAATCCTCTTTTCCCTTGATCCCTTTCCATTATCTTTTGTTGCTGTTGTTTTCCTCTTTCTTCTCTCATTGATTATTCATTTGTTTCTCACTTCAACATAGAAGTTTGCAGCAAAATCTGGGCCATCCCAGGAGTGGGGCTGCCTGACCCAGTTGCAGCTCCTTCCCTCCTGGAGTGTGGGATTCTGCTCTCCCTGCATGGGGTGGGCAGCAGTGGAGCCCCTTGCCCAGCTCCCAGGGCATGGCCCCAGCAGTCTGGAGGATGTTGGGATGGATGGAGTCCCTTTGACTGCAGGGCAGGTTGTGGTGGGGTTGTTGATGGCAAGGGTTATTTTAAAAGACCAGCTTGGGGAGAAAAGATATTGAAGTGGGACCTAGACAAGACATTGAGGGACATCATGAGTGGGATTGCAAGTGAGGTTTTCTTGCTCTCCTGAGGTTGTTTCAAGTGTCTGCACATGAAACCTGGTGTAGGAAGGGGAAATTTGCAGTGAGAAATCAGGCAATTTTCCTTATCTGCTCGGTGCTGGATTCATCTTGTGGCTGATAAAGTTCAGCCTTGGCTGAGATGGCTCTGAAGGTCCCTTACCTCCAGCAGTCCCTACCTCACCACCACGTTTCAGCCTGTGGTTCAAATAAATACTGCAAATCTTCCTATTTTTACTTGCTACTGTGACATTAATGGTCACTGCAAAGCCACAAGCACGACCTGGTGGTGTGAAACTCCTTTCCTTTATTCACCAAAAAGCAACAGCCCCCACTAGCAGAACCAAACCTTATAAATATTCACAATGCAGTTTGTAGGAATGTGAGACAAAGTCAGACCGATGAATTATTTAATGCTCTTAAAGAATGCAGCTTTTAGTTTCTCCTTGCGCTGGCCTACTTTATTGTATTAGTAAATCGATCCCAAGTAAATTAATTTCCCCGCTTTTGTTGGAGCAAGCAGTGGGCAGGGGTGGAAGCATCCAGCCTTGAGCAGATGCCAGGACACCTCGGCAGCTGCGGATTCAGGCGCCGAGTGTCAGGAGAGAGCCGAGCTCCTGTCACTCATTCGGTGCCCTTTGATTTGCATCAGAACATCCAGCACTGGGCAGCCGTGATGGGGGCAGGCAGTGAGTGACAGGCTGGGGTGGCACTGCTCAGGCTGCTTTTGGGAGGCTGCCCGTGGATGTAGATGTCAATGAGAGCTGGATGCATGCTGGGGTTTGGGCATCTCCCCAGTTCTGTGGTAAATGAGAGACTGAGAGAGCTGATATCAAAGTTGGGTTGTCCCGAGCTTATTGCAGGGTAAGGCTTCTTTTGTCCATGAAGGGCTGGGACAGAGACCAGTCCAGCTCCCTCCCCAGTGCCAACAGCACCAAAATCACATTCCCTTGGGCTGGATCAAACCCCTCTTCTGTCCCATGTCTGGCCACAGAAGAGCAGAGTAACAACAACCCACCTCCCAGTGATGCTCCAACAAACCCAAAATGTCACCAGCCTTTCCAGCTAGTGAGGAGTTAATGTGGAGTACCTGCCTAAGGAAGGAATATTAAATCCACCCAAAAATGTCCTACTCTGGCAAGAATTGCAGCAGCACTTCTGTGTGAGCTTTTGAGGATGGAAATGCATAAGTCGAGCATGAGTGGAGCTCATGCTCAGCCCATGCTCCTGCTCCTCAGCCAGTCTGGTCCCCTCTTACCCCAGGTAGAAATGTCCCAGCTCATTTGGATGCTTTTGGACGCATGTTGCTGAAAGAGCTGACACTTCCTTGGGGAAAAAATGTCAGATGTGATCAGAGCTATCAGCTGGAAGGGGAACTGGATTGGCACTGGCCAAACTGGGGACAGTCCAGCGGGTCCATCCACACATAACTGTTCCAGTTAGCAAAGCCGGGCACTTGACTTACCCTTTTTACCTGGTGGTGTAGCAGCAGTGCAGTAAATACTCAGAGAGAAATAGACCCAAAATTGCTCTCTGAGTTAGCTGGATGAGTATGAACATTTACTGCCATTAAGACTGACCTTGTCTCTCTCTCCCTTTTTGTGTTCTGTAGTTTTCTACTAGTGTTCTCCTGCCTGGTGCTGTCTGTCTTTTCGACCATTGATGAGTACCAGAACAGCTCAGAAGGGGCCCTTTACATTTTGGTAAGTGGGGACTGACAGTGAGGTATTAAAGTCAAAACCACACAAATCCCTGAGAATGGGGCTGTTTGAGGCAAGAATTTAAGCTGTCACTTGTGAGAGGGGGACCACTGGGGCCTGTAGGTCAGAAGTGGGAAAAATTTAGGAAAAACATCTGGGGCTGCTGGATTCACCCGTCTCCTCTCCTTTTGCCTGTTTTCCTCTTCCCCATTCCTACCCTTCATCAAACCAAAAGGTGCTGCAGGCTAATTAGGGCTTCACCAGGTTTGACACATGAGAAAGCTGAGACAAGATCTCAGAGGGAAGGGAGCATGCACGGGATGTTCAGGTGGAAACGGAAATAGATGGAAAAAGCTCGCCTGGCATCAAGGGATGGAGAATCTACACCACCCCTGCTCCAGCTCACCCAGCACACACAGGCAACCAGGCCAGTTTTCTAGGGAAAAAGCTGAAATCCCCTTTTGTCATCCTCTAGGATTATTCTTGTTCAGTGATTCCCATCTGCGCTCTTCCCTCAGCACTAACAGATTTGAGTCCTGGAGACTGGTGGTAGGGAGACAACGAGGTGTTCATCAGTCCTGTCATGGGGGAACAAGCACAACATGAGGAGGTGTAAAACTCCAGTTCATGGCTGCAACGTGCAGCACCTCTCACCACCCTGGGGAGGGGGAGGGAAGACACAGAAGCAGAGATCTGATGATCTTTCAAGCCTGGGCTCTCTGTCGAGTGGTGCAGACAGCTCGGTGATGTATTTGCTGAGGTGTATTTTTCTGAGGTTGTGGGTTTGTCCTGGGTTCCGGAGCGTGCTCTCCATTATCCTTCTTTCCTGACTAATGGCACTGTCCCCCTCACAGGAAATTGTCACCATCGTGGTGTTTGGGGTGGAGTACTTTGTGCGGATCTGGGCTGCCGGCTGCTGCTGCCGATACCGGGGCTGGAGGGGAAGGTTGAAATTTGCCCGCAAGCCTTTCTGTGTCATCGGTAAGAGCTGAGTCCCTGTATGAGATTTCCCAGCCCAGGATGGCCACTCCAAGCACTTCCTTGCATGGTGCTGCAGTGTATTGCATGTATTTTGGGGGTTAAACTTCAGCTGCTTCATGGTCACCTTCAGGAAGAAAAAAACCCAAAGGCAGAAGTCCTAATCCATGGACATGCTTTTTGTTGTTATTCATCACAGGGCTCTCCCTGTTTTCTGCTGACCTGGGAGCCATCCCAGCGCCCTGCATACCTCAGGCATCACTGACAGCTGTCCACAGCCACAGAAACAGGGTTTAGCCAGAAGAAGCTGAGCACAGGACCTGGAATCCTGCAATCCTGTGTCCAACCTCCACACTGAATTGTTCCCAAGTCGTTGAGACTCCATGTCTCACTTTGCCTTCTCTGGTGCTGCTGAGCTGCCTCACAAGGGAGTTGTGAGACTTAATTAATTCTTGTTTGGAAAGTGCTCGGTGAATCTCCTGTGAGAGGGGCCATCTGGGCACAGCAGTGATATTTTCTGGGATTGGAAATGGACAGAGTGGTCATGCCCTTCACTGTGGAGACTGCCTTTGACTGTGTGGGAGCTGGCAATGGGCATGTGCAGGATTTCCGTTTATTCTACAGAAAAACACTCCTATAAAATTTGTGTAGCAAATCAGGGAAGAGGGAGGTTTATAGGATCTTTGATATATATTGAACTAGACCTTCTTCTTGGCCTATTCCTTGGACTTTCTTTGTCCATATGCGCCTTAGGATTACCGTGGAGGATGTAGAGATTTTCATTCCCAGTTTAAATGTGGGAATTCCCTGCTCTTTGTAACAGGCAGCTATGGCTGATGAAGGAAGGGGCCTTTGGCAAGGATTTAATCCAGTTTTAACACTGAATCAGATTGAAATTCAGGCTTTGCAGCATTTGACACTTCTTCTATGGGAATGATGAGTGTGGAGAAGGAAACTAGGATGTTTCCACATGGTGTGCAGTGACTCCTTTCATCCAGTTTCAGATTAGTGCTGTGTCCTTCCAGCACGGGATACAAGTGTAGGAGATCCCTGTCACGCACAGCCTGAGGCAGTGGCAATGCCATTCCCTTTGGTGCTGATCAGGCAGCATTTCCTCATCTTTCCCTCCCTGTGTTCCCGCAGACATCATGGTGCTGATCGCGTCCATCGCCGTGCTGGCGGCAGGGTCCCAGGGGAACGTCTTTGCCACCTCAGCACTCAGGAGTTTGAGGTTCCTGCAGATCCTGCGCATGATCCGCATGGACCGGCGTGGCGGCACCTGGAAGCTCCTGGGCTCCGTGGTCTACGCACACAGCAAGGTGAGCAAGGCCCAGGCGAGGACGTGGAGCTGCCCTTTGCGTTCTCCCCACCAGAGACACTGCTTTGGTTCAGCTCTCCATCCCAAAGTTCTCCCAGGCCTGGGGAGATTGGAAGGACACCGTAGGTAACACATGGGAGCAATGCAGTCAGAGACACAAGGTCTGATGGAGCACTCTGACCACTCAAGGAGGGAAGGGAGAGAGATTCCAGTCATGGAACCAATCCCTGGTGTAAGGGGATAAGTCTGGGAAGAGTTTGTTGGTAATTTTTTGTTTCCTGCTGCTGTATATATGATTTTAACATTTCTCCTGCTTCCTTCACTTTTCCCCAGAGAAGCTTAGCCAGCTTCTCCAGCACTGTGTAAAAATTTCAGGAAATCTGTGGGTCTCTTTTGTCCACCCTTGCATTAACCTAACCAGAAAATACTCACTCCTGTGGATTCTGAATGAAAACTTCCCTGCAACTGGAGGATAGTCCATGCAGACCCAACTTCATAGCTCCTCCTCGTTTGGTGGATTGGACCTGCCCTAAGCAGAATCTCCAGGGATCTGGGGATTCCTGTTTCAGTTTCAACTCCACTTCCCTGTGTGAACTGGGGAAATATCTGAGTTTTTAAAGTCTCAGTTCCAGTTCTTGCAATAATGGAGCTCTTAACACTCCCTTCTACATTTGCTGTGTGTGTTTGTGTGATTTGGTCTTCAGGCCTGGCAGAGCCATGGTCCCATCTCAGAAAGTGCCATCACTGATCTCCAACCAAAGCCACAAAACCTAAACAAATGCAGGGGAAGTTCAGATCCAGCAGCAAGCAAGGAACTCGGCGTTTGGAGATGCGCACCAGGACTGCAATTATTCTCTTCTTTCTTTTAATGATCTCGCAGGAGCTGATTACTGCCTGGTATATTGGCTTCCTGTGCCTCATCCTGGCCTCTTTCCTGGTGTACTTGGCCGAGAAGGGAGAAAATGAGCACTTTGATACATACGCAGATGCACTCTGGTGGGGTCTGGTAAGTAATTTCCATAGAGCAGCTGCTGGTTATTAAAATAAAATGTCCATTAACCCTCCATCTTCTATCACTTACGTGAGGTATTGACTTAGAGAGTGCTTAGTTAACATTTTTATTAAATGGTTTCAGGCTGTTCCATTTAGCTCTTTTTCTTATATAAACCTCATAGAAATTGTTAGGGGATCACATTTCTGAATTAGCTGGAGCTGCAGGGGAACTGAGAACTCATGTGCTCCCAGTCGTGGGATTGAGCTCTGTCGTGACAGAGGCAGGTCAGAGAGACCTGGCCACCCACGCCATGGGGTGCTTTGCTCATTGTTTTGACAAGTATTGCTGCCCTTTAATTATTTAAATTGCACTTGGGCAAGGCTGGAATAAATTTTATAAAATTAATAGGGCCTAAGTAGCAGAAAGACTCCAGCGGGGCAAGCACTCCCTGTCACATCTCTGCTGAAAGGGCAATACTTGTGGTTTGCTCTGCGTGTGCGTGTGCATGTGAATTATTGGATTACCCGATTACAAAGAGAGAATTAATGACGTTCTAATCTTCTTGTGTTATTGTTCTTCTGCTCCATCACTAGTTTGGCCTTGATTATAAAGCATGTAATGAAAATCCCCGATCTGATCAAATCCCAATAACAGGCTTGGGGAGGAATCGGCTGATCAAGCAGCTCCTCCATTCCAACAAAAGGAAAGAGGCAGCAAATTGCTTTTCAAGCCCCTTAGTTAGGACAGAAAAATAAAAACAAAGCCAAGTTTAACATAACGAGAAAATAAGCAATGAGGGAAAAGTGACAGCCCAGATTAGAGCTCAGTTTGGGGAGAAACATGGGCAGATTTATCCCTTCTGCTTCTGAGACTTTTTTGCCACTGAGAAGCTCAGAAAAAAAAAGAGCTTCATTAAAATAAATAGTTTTTGTCAGTGTCCAACTCCTGAGTCCAATACAGGCAGATGTTGAGAGATGGGATAAATCAAATATCAGGTTCAGAAAATTATCCCTTGGTTGATCTTAGTATATCCAATACTTGTTGTCTATAGAAATTACAAAAATATTGTAAACCAGCTTTGCAGTGATTATGGAGAGAGTCTTGATCTGACTTTGTGTTTCAGTAAGGATTAGCCACTTTGATGCATTTTTTAACCACTTGGTCAAAACAGCATCTAATTGATAAGGCTTTTAGTGGGCCCAGTTAAAAGGCACTTTGGGACCACACTTCCATTTGTGTAAAAGTGATTTTTTATTCTAAATGGAGTGCATATTTCCAGTGCCACACCAGCATGGTGTCAGCTCCCATCCCGGGGGCCAGCTCTGTCCATGGAGGCTGTGTGACAGGGACAGCCTTTGGGATCAGAAGTCTCAAAGATGTTTCTAATCAGACCATCCCTCTCTGCCTTGCCCTGGCAGTCCCAGGCTCTCCAAATCCTCTTGGAAGCCTTGGGGGAATACCCAGCATTTCCCATTAGTGATGTCCATGGACTGCAGCGGGAAAAGGTGTCTTCCCCTACAGTTTGAAATTCAGGGGACTCTGTCTCCAACAAAGCTCTCAGGTCCTTCCCCAAAACACAGGCAGCAGCTTCCCAGCTCTCTCTTGGTGCATTGCAATAACACAAACCCCATCCCTAAATGAGGTGGTGAAGGAGACATAATTCATCCTCTCAGCCTAACAGGCTGTTTTTAAATCGAGGAGGGGAGACCAGCTGATAGGCACTGCTGGGAAGACTGGGAATAAACAGCAGCAGATCTTTGTGCATGCAAATAGCTTTCCTGAGCTGCCAAAAGCGAGTTTGGGGGAACGGTGCCGGTTCGCTTCCCCTGCCGAAGGCACAACCCCTCCTGGGGGAGGTTCTGAGCTGCCGCCAGCCTCTGCACCAGATGGCAGCTCTCTCTGTGACAGCAAAAGGCACCAAAACGCTCCCAACTGGTGTGAAAACTCAGCACGTGAGCAGGGCAGGTGGAGCTGCCCATCCCTGCTGGGTCCCAGGGTCCCCCAGCTGCACCGTGCCTTGGACAGCTCAGGGCACGCAGTGACCCTGCTCCTCTGTGTGCCACTCGGGGGTTGCGGGAGTTCTGGCTGCCCTGTTTCAGTTTTAAGGCTGTCTGACTGAGGGCTTGGCACTGCTCTCCTCCCTGCAGATCACTCTCACCACCATCGGCTATGGGGACAAGTATCCACAGACCTGGAACGGGCGGCTGCTGGCGGCGACCTTCACACTCATCGGCGTCTCCTTCTTCGCCCTTCCTGCTGTAAGTGGGGGGGCTGAACTCACCTGGGCCTCATCCCCTTCCCCTGGAGCTGAGGGCACTCTAACAGTTACAATGGGATGCCCTCAGAGATCTCCCAATTGTGATTCTCTGTGGCTTTTGACTCAGAAAATGAGGGAGGAAAATGGAAAGCCTGTTTGAATATCTACAACTTGGGCTCATGTGCATGAGCAAACGGGATGGCAACTTTAGATTTGGCTCTGCACAAATATTTGTGGAAGCAATAAAAAGCATTTTTTCCCCAGAAGGCTGTTCCTTGGGGTAATTAATGTCTTTAAGATGAAAGAGGGTAGATTTAGATTGGATATTAGGAAGAAATCCTTCCCTGTGAGGGTGGTGAGGCCCTGGCACAGGGTGCCCAGAGAAGCTGTGGCTGCCCCATCCCTGGAAGTGTCCAAGGCCAGGTTGGATGGAGCTTGGAGCAACCTGGGATAGTGGAAGGTGTCCCTGCCCATGGCAGGGGGCTGGAATGAGACGAACTTTAAAGTCCCTTCCAACCAAAACCAGTCTGCTATTCTGTGGTTGCACCATTTCAGCAAATCCCCCCCGTCCCTTCGGCAGTGTGTTTCAGTGTGTTACACGGAGCTGGATTCCTGTGGGGATAATCTGCTGAATACCAGTGTGCTGGGGTTCTTTTGTATTTTATCAGTTGGCTGGAGGTAGTTTGGGAAAATTTGCAGTTCCATTGAGTGCCTGCAAAGTCTGCTGCCCCTTGGAGAGTGTCTGCCGTGGCTGCTGGGATGGAGGCTCCTTCCTTCCTCTGTGTTTGAATCAAAAAATGAGCCAGAAAAAAACCTTTGGAGGGAAAGCTGGCCATCATTTTACAGTGGAAGCTTAACTAAA
This sequence comes from Corvus kubaryi, assembly GCF_017639235.1. Classification (NCBI taxonomy): domain Eukaryota; kingdom Metazoa; phylum Chordata; class Aves; order Passeriformes; family Corvidae; genus Corvus; species Corvus kubaryi. Next base: position 6,180,964 of record NW_024580668.1, on the reverse strand, counting down.
CCCCTGCTAGCAGCAAACTGTTGTTCTCTTCCCCAGGGCATCTTGGGTTCGGGGTTTGCTCTGAAGGTTCAAGAGCAGCATCGACAAAAACACTTCGAGAAGAGGCGAAACCCAGCAGCGGGCCTGATCCAGGTGAGGGTTACATCCAAGGAGCCTTGTGGTTACATCATCCTGGTTTTGGGGGGCTTTATAGACTTTTAGTAGTTGGGGAGGAGACAAATGGGGCCGTGTGCGTAAGGTGTGAGACAGCAGCTGGTGACTGGTTTTGTCTGGGAATAAATGCCAGGAAATCAACCACGGGAAAATAGCATATGTGGTAGGGAATCTAGAGAGAAAAGGGATGAAATTCAGCAAGCAGCCAGCTCAGCAGGACAAATGCATTAGGACAGTCTGTTTTCACCCTTTTTTTCTCCCCAAAGAGAATATTTATACTGATATAAAGGTACAGTTAGGAGCATTTTCTTCACGAGAACAGATGTCTGTGCAGAAGGCTGGCCTTGGTGTACGTCTTGGAGAACTGAAATTAGTCATTTTACATTCCCCTACTCCTCTCTCTCCACATTTTTTACTCCTTAATGGGCAACAATGCCCATTTCATTCCTGACCTCAGCCTGGCAGTGAATGCCTGGCACCCACAGCATTTTTAACTGGGCTCACATGGTCAGGAGCATCATGGTACCACCTCAAATTTGTCACTTACCAAATCAAGGAGAAGGCAGAATGCTGGATCCATCCCATAGCACTTCGTGTTGGTTGATGTTTATAAACTCAGGGGTGATTCTGGCCATGCCTGGGTGCACAATCCCACTGGGTTTTCTCCTGCACAGGCGGCTTGGAGATTTTATGCCACCAACCTGTCCCGGACGGACCTGCACTCCACCTGGCAGTACTACGAACGCACCGTCACCGTCCCCATGTACAGGTACCTCCTCCTCCAGCTTCCTCCTCCACTGCCTTCCTCGTGATGCCACTGTCTCCATAGTTATTTTTGTTATCTGGATATATAATTTTGCTTATTTATTTACTTTTGTTTTGGTTCAAAAGGTTGATTTCGAGCTCCTAAGAGCTGGTATATGCTTTTTCTTTTGGAATTTTTTTGCTTTGTATTTTTTCATTGTTTTTCCTTTTGACTTGGTTTTAATTTCCTTGTTGCTTTGTGTTTTTTTTCTTCCCATGTCTTTGTGTGTGTACACACTCTTCTTTTCACCTTTATTTCTCCACGCCTGCTGGTAGTTGCATTTTGTTGTGACAGTTGCCGTGCCCAGGTGTGAAGACCTCCCTCCAAGCTGCCCTGGATCATAGGTAAACACCACCCTCACCCTACCTGCAGCTCCTCATGCCCTCTCAGGCTCTTCTTCCCGGTCCAACTGGTCTCTAATGGTCCTTCTGCCTTTCAGCAAACTTCTCTCCCTCCCTTGACCAGCCTGGCACTCTGTCTGGTGCATTTCCCCTGGGTCCTCCTTTCCTTTCTTTTCCTTTTTTTTCCTAAGAGGAGGAAAGCTAACTTGGGGTTCAGGGAGCGTTTTCCCATTTCTTGTATCTCATTTACCCATCCCAGTGTGTTGACACAAGCAGGGAATGCTGTTGGAGCTGTGATGGATGAGGCTGTTGAACACCAGAGTGTTTTAGCAGCACCCATCTGCCTCACCCTACCTGCAGTAAAACCAGGCAGGTTTTTAAGGTGAAACCACACACGTTAGAGCAGTGCTGTGGGAATTCACAGCCTCCTGGGAGTTGGAACTTCATGGAGCTGGGGACAGAGTCCCTTGCCATGCCTCCCAGCCCTCCAGGACATGGGGAAGTCCTTCATGTCCCCTTTGGGCCTGGTGGCTTCCTCAGAAGCTAAAATGCATAAAGTTCTATTCATTTTCACCCCACACTGCCCTGCATCCTGGGCAGGGCCATGCATCCCTTCCTGGTGTATTTTTAGGGGCTCTCCATGACTCTCTGGGTTTGAAGAATGGTTGGATGGGTTTGTTACACATTTCTGTAGCTCTGTGGGGTTTTGTTGGGCATGATGGGGCTCTCTGTGCCCCATCTCCGTGCTCCCACACAGGGCTGTGGTCCAGTATTGGGCTGTGCCACTGCAGGAATAATCCCTTCCTGTTTTCCCGTATTCCTGGTGCCTTTTAGGCCTCAGGCAGACAGCCTGGATGTATTTCCTGGGGTAAGCTTAGGCCTGTATTTCGAACACAGCAGCCAGCCTCTTAATCCATCATAAAAACCTGTTGGGAGTCCCATTGTTGTGGTCAGTAATTTCTCCTTGGATTCATTCCCAGTGTGTGTCTGATTGGTTGCTTTTTCCCTAGAAATGTATGAACCAACTTCAAGATTTTGTCTAAAAACCCCAAAACAACAAAAACCCAACAGAACAGAACAAAGCTGTTTTCCAATAGCATTAAACCCACCCATTGAAACTCTCCCTCCCAGTACCCGACCTGCTGGCTGTACCTTTGCAGCACTGCCTGGGATCAGCTACTGGAGAGGATGAGGATGGAGCTTGGCCCAAAGTCCACTGCAAAATGCAGGCATTCAGGGCTTATTTTCAGTGGACTTTGACAGATTTTACTGCTCTTTGAAACACTGAACTTACCATGCAGCCAGACGTGCAGTGACACCCTTTTGATTACCTGGTACTCAACCCCCTTGTTAAAACCCGTATTTCCATGGAGCTAATATGCAGGAAGAAATCTGAGCTAAAGATCTCCAGAAAGGGCTAAATAAAACTCTGGGGAGGAGAAAGAGAAAAAAAATGTAGTTTGAAAAGCCTGCTTATCTTGAGTAAAAAGGACAGATTTGTAGCTGGGTCGCAGCAGTTCTGCTGGCTGCTGTTGTGGGGGCTGCTCAGCCCCACACAGCAGTGTCACCCTGGCCTTCCTTAGGCATGGATTTCTCTGCACTCCAGCTTCTCCCTTAAATCCCAGCTCCTGTTTGAACACAGATCAAGTGAACATCACCCGGGCGAGTGAGCAGTGGGTGCACCAATGGATTCAGCCCTCAGTGAAACTGCTTTTTTTACCAAAAAAGCAGTGAAACCCTTCTGAGTTTATTTTGAATGCTGTCAAATAAATAAATAGGATTTAAAAACAACAAAAAAAAAAGGGAGCAACTGTATGTTCTGGCTGCAGCTTGCATCACTCACACTGTCCATCTCTCCTTGCCTCCCCACTTCCCCAAGCCAGCTGGCAGGCACTGGCAGCTCTGTGCTGGTCCTGGCGCTGCTGCAGCCATAGCAGCACGTCAAGCCCAGCAGCCCCTTAAGGCCATGGCTGCTGACATGTGGCTGCAATGCACAGTGTGGTTTGGAAGTGGGCTGCAGGAACACAAAATCCCCCTCTCTGGTGTCCGGGGATGATCTGCAGTCACCACAACCTCGGCATCCTTTCTGCTCAATACTGAGCTGCTTATTCCTCATAGCAGGAGCCTGTGCCTTTAGCTTGTCTCTCTTTCCAAGGCATCTCTGGAAAGGCTTGGCTGATTGATATGAGAAAATTGTTACACGTGCCTTGGAGGAGCTCACATGGCTCCAGAACATCACTCCAGTCACTGCAATAGAGCTACTCTGACTTGTTTGGGGAAAATGTGGTGGCCTCTGAGAGAATTCCAGATTTCATCTTTAAATTCAAAATGTGACAGGACAAAATTTTGAAATATTCACAAGGCTTCTCTGTGTGCAGGTGTGGTTTGGGTTGTGATGCACAAGTGGCTTGGTGCACCCAGGCACCCCAAATAACCTGTTCTGTATCAGCCACTGGATTTATTGGAAAAAAATCTGCTCTTATTGTCACTCATGAGAGCAGGGCCTTGATTGGAACTACAATCATATATTGGTCCTCACTAAAAAATAACCAAACCCATGGGCACATCCTGCCCATTCAGCAGCCCAGCCCAGGGAGTCTCTGGCTGGTGGGGCTGAGGGCTGTGGATGTCCCATGGAAGGTCTCTGGGAGGCTCCCACACTTTCCCTGGCCCGTGGTGCCCATTTGCTCTCGGAGCAAGGTGCCAGCTGCCTGTCCCCGAGGGTGACACGGGTGTGCCGTGGCTCCTGAGCCAGCCACAGCGGGAGCCAGCTCAGCCCATGCTCCCGTGCTCACCTGTGAGCTTGGCCACAGCATCTGCTCCCGGGGACACACTTCGTTCATATGCTAATTTTCTTTATTCTGTTTCTTTTCCCCTCTCCTCCACCCCAACTTTCCCCCCTGTTTTTCTTTCTCTTACCCCTTTGGTTTTCTTTGGTGAAAACACTTGAAAAGCACGCAAACGCAAACGTATGGTGCCTCCAGGTATGAAGTGCATGTGACTCTGAAAGTGTGTGTCATGTCACTCCTTGTTCTTCATTTGGGACTGTAACATGCAAAGCCTTGAATTAAAAAAAAAACCAAAAACCAAAAAAAAAAAAAAAAGAAAGAAACCTTTGAAGATGAGTTTTTTTCCAAGGAATGAGTGAAAGCCCAAAGCAGACGCGCCCTCCTGCTGCTACTGACTAACCCCCTGCACCTCCATGTACATTTTAGCTATTGGTACACACAAGTGTTGGGAAACTCTGCCAAAATGACAATGTAAGGAAGGAGAATGGGAGCGCGCTTAATAAGCTTGCTTTGTTAAGGATGATTTCTTGATGGTCTCCCCCAATCCATGCAACACTTAACAAGAAAACATCCCCAGTCATCTTCCATTTCCCTCTGCCCTCACTCCCTTGTGTTCCCTCTCTCCAGCCTTCTTCTCCCATCCTTCATTGTGTCATTTATCTGGCTCTGTGCTGCAGGAGTTGTGCCCACCTGGTAATGCTGGCTTTGAGTTTGCTGGTATGGTGGCACCACAGGGCACATCAGTGGTAGCACAGATTAAAACCTCCATAGCAGCTGTGCCTGCTTTCGAGGGTAAAACCTGGAGAAGAGAAAGATCTGGGATGCCAAACTGATATGATCATTCATTTCTTCGAGTAATCCAATCTGATTTTTGGGGAAAGAATGCTTCATCTCAGCAGGACTTTTCCATTTCAGTTTTTAGTTCCAAGGCCCACCTAGAGCTAAGCAGTTATTAGCCACAGTTATTCAACCTGGGACTTAACCTTTTGGGATCAATCCCAATGCAAAGTCCTGGATATGGCTGTGTAAGATTTATGATAAATAATATTATCTCAGGTTCTGCAGAAAGGAGTAGATTTGCAAATCACAGGCGTATTTTATGTAAGATGGGTATCTGAAGGTGTAGTCAAGTTAATATTTTAAGATAGGGAATAAATGACTTGCATTTCAAGACTGCAGGCCAAGCTTTGTTCTTAGAGCAGTTTAAATCCTCACTAGATGCAGTAATGCCACTAGAGCTGATGTGATTTAGTGTCTGATTTCGAAACCTGATTCCAGTTTTCACAGATGCAAGTTTTACAGCCTTAGTAAATCACATTTACTGCTCTGTGTGCTTAATTTATAGCAAATTGCATGCATGAACTGCAAGTATAATATTAAGAATATATTTTCCTGTTGTGCTGAACATCAACCTGTTTTAAGAATCAGACATTTTTCTACTGCTGGGAGAGGAATAAGTATGTGCCACTTCTGTTTCATTTGTTGTAATAAAGTATCTTATAACCTTCATAAATGTTCTCAGTCATGAAAAATAGCTTCAGCCGGAGACATAAAGCCATGGTTAGGGCAAAAATTGGCAGCTCATAGGAACTCCAGCACTGCAGGGAGGCTCATTTAGGTTCCCATCCCATTCCAGCACCCATCTCCTTGTCACTGCCTCCCTACTTGTTCATACTGGGACTGTTCCAAAAAATCATCGTGGCGTCCGTGTGCGTGCTGTGGTGTGTCTGTGTAGCTCCCACTGTGTCCTGTGCTGCTGCCCTCCTCGTGTCGTGGGGTTCTGGTGGTGTTCTGACCTGAGGCATGATCTCCCTCCTGTCCCCAATGCTTGAAAGTTGTCTGTGCTCCCAGGAACAGCGGATCCGCCTTTCCCTGTGGATGTGGGAGCCGGCACCCGGAGTTAGCGTGGCCTTTCTCTGTGCTGTACTGGGAGGGGTGATGGAGGCAGCTGGGGGGACCTGCAGCAGCTCAGAAGTGTTGCTGTGGTGGGTGGCATGAGCTGTGTGTGTCCTGTGGTGTGCAGATTCCTCACCCAGCTCCCCCTTAACCGGAACGTGCTTTCCTTGCTAACCAGTGACACACGGACCAGGAGGAGAGAGAGAAAACGTGAGGAGCCCCAGCCAGAGGTTCTTTCTGCACCTGGCATGGTGGCACCTGCGTCCCCTGTGCCCTGGGCACACACCAGGGCAGGGTGCTGTGCATCCGTTCCACAGCAAAGCTCAGTTCAAGAGCTATGCAGAGTTCTGCCTTTTTTTTTGTTTTTTAAGGTTCTGGAGAAATGGTGTGGTGGAGTAGCTGTTCCCCAAGCTGCTCTTGCAGTGACAGGTTAGGCTGAGCATTTAGTTGAGATTAAATTTCAGGTCAAGTATATGTATAAGTTTTCACCCATTTTTAATAATAATTATTTCAGTAAAATACTGCTTTTTTCCACCTCATGTGTACCAGGCCCATGAACCAACCACAGAAATGGTGAATTTCTGTGTTTGTTGTGTGTCTGTACTACTCATGGAAGCATCTGTGGTGGCCCAGGAGGTGGCCACCTTCAGCACACTGCAGACCATGGGCTGATGTAAAAGACATAGTTCCTTTTGGAATCCTGAATCCTTCAGTCTTTTGAGCTAATGAGCTCCTCAGCTGAGACTTGCACCAGTGAGAGCCCTGGATTTGCGATCCCAGCTGGAGAAAGTGGCACAATTGTCCTGTGTTCTGCTGGGTATGGACCTCCCTGAGGAGTTAATTCACCAAAGAAGAGTAGTGCACCCTTCATTACCTGAAGTAATGAAGTACACTCTGAGTACACTCTCTGCTGGATTTTGTGCACCACCTCTCCCATCCTGGAACGCATCTCCAAACCCTACAGTGTGTTTGAAGGGAGCTGACAGCCCAGCACTCGTGCACGGCTCCACTGCATCAAGGTCAGCTTCTTCCTGATGTCTAGAATGAGGAGGATCATTAATTCAGCAGATCAGGATGTGCTTTTCTCTGGATGGAAGCGACTGGGGAGCTGAGCCAAAATTTTTCAGGCCTATTTTTACTCTTTTCTCCATACTTAGAATTGGAAAATTTTCTGATTGCCTCAATCTTGTGAACACAAAATCTCTGCTGAACCGCTGTGGTTTTGAGGATAAGTTTTGTGCCTGCAGAGAAGAGGCTTTTCCAGTTGAGTTGTTTTTTTTTAGTTAAAGTGTGAAACTATTGGTCTCATAATGGCTGAAAAAGTGTGGGCATGAATATCTCTGCCTTTATTTTATTAGAAGCCTCATTTCTTACAGTCTCCCCCTGACACCTCCAGCCTGTGTTTCTCTTGGTTGGAAACCTGGCTGGGAATATCAGTGTTAAATATTTATGGAGCAAGCCCTGGTCTCCCAGGGTCTCAGGGAAGAACCCAAAAATGGATGTGGAGCTAATTCAATGGCTTTTAGCACAAATGCAGGATAGGCCACAGGGTGTTTGTTCATTGGATTTTTAATTCTTAACCAGGATTGTCAGGTCATTGTCAGGTTTGGGGTTCTTTTTGTTTGTTTGTTTGTTTTGGTTTGTTTTGGTTTTTTTTTACTGAGAAAAAAAGGAAGCCCCGTGGCTCCTGGAAGGCAGTGACACAAGGTTTTGCCTCATTTTGGGGGAAAACCTGACATGGACAGTAGGGAATTGGTTAAATTTGACCCAGGAGCACACTGCTGTTTCTCCTGAGATGCTCCCAACCCCAGGTCTTTATTTTCTCTGTTCCACAAGCTGCTCCTTCCCATGCCTTCCCACATTCCCAAGAGCAGCAGGGTTGAGTTTGAGTTTTCCTATTTTCCCCCAAAGCTGGAGTTTCTCTCCGTTTAGCAATGCCAACCTGCCAGACTACAGCTCTGCCAAAACACCACTGGGCTGCCCAGGAACCCTGGCAGCTGCTTGGTTTTGGGGACGTTCAAAATCCAGTGGTGCAGACAAGTTTCTCTCTCTCTCTTGCTGTCACTTTCTCTCTCTTACCCCACTGCTCTGCCTTAGGACACTGTTGGAAGTAGCAGCCAAACCCCTCTCCATCCTTCCTGAGCTGTCCCCCAGCTGCAGTTGGTGGCACAAAGCTGGTTCTGGTTGAAAGGATGGGGCAGCAGGGGAAGTTGCCAAGATGGGAGGCTCTGGAACCAGTTCTGTCTGGATACTAATGCTCTTTGTTTTCTCCCTCTAGACTAATCCCTCCTCTGAACCAGCTGGAGCTCCTGAGGAACCTGAAGAGCAAGTCGGGACTGACATTCAGGTTAGCAGCAGAGTTAAGAGAGTTTGGAACAAACACACTTTGCAATATTTTTCTTCTTTTTCTTTTTTATTATTTTTTTTCCTTCCTGCCTTTTGCGTATGGACGTCCTTGAAGATGAAAGAGGTTTGACAGCTGGTCCCCCATGGGTCACTCAGTCACCTCCTCCCTGCCCCTCTCCCGTGCTCTACATGAATTCCTTCAGCCTAACTTGGCTCCGGAGCAATGTCACAGTGCTTCACTGACAATGCAAAGTCATATTCTCAAAGGGGCTGATGGAGGTAGTGATCCCAGTTTTCCTCTGACCTTTCTGCTCCTCACCACACTCAGAGGACACTCAGGCCCATGATGTGTTAATTCATTCTCTCTTCCCTCCAGTGAGAGCAGACAAGGTTGCAGCAGTGAGAAATTTTTGCTAAATTAGCAGTGGCAAGGTTTACACGAATCCCCCAGAAGAGTGGGAGTCCTGCACCTTCACCCTCTGCTTGGGAGGGATAATTCTTGGGGTTTTTAAGCAGTCAAGGCTGTCCTGCTGGTGAATGGGGAGTGTACAGACCCTGGGAGGGATGGAGAGGTGCCAGTGTGCATTGGGGCCAACTGGGAGGTGTGGGCTGGGGCCTGCCCTGGGCTGTGTGCCTCTGCAAAGGATAGAGCCCTGGGTCAGCCCAAAAACTTTAAAATATGAGTATTTGAGCTAGTGACTGAGGCTGGGCCTCCAAGCTTTTCTGAGCAAGAAGCAGAGGGGGGGAAAAGAGATTTTTATTAGTCTCTCCAGGCTGCTGCCTTTAACTGAGGGAGAGGAGTCGGGCTCTGTGCAGGTCTCAGTGGTCACTGCTGAGCAGTGGCAGGGCCAGGGCTGGTGCAGCATCATGCTCAGAGGGCACCTGTGTTAGGGGAGGCAGAGCTGTATCTGCTGAGAAACACGGTCTGCTCCCTCTCTGGGGGGCTGCAGGAGCAGGGCTGATCGAGGCCCCACACTAAACACCATTCCTGAGTGTAGGAGTTGTGAATCGGAGCAGCTGAAGGCAGAGCAGGTTTCCCTCATTGCTGGAGGGAAATGCCACCATGATGCCTGGTCAGTGAAGGTGAGAGGTTTTTTTCAGTGTGGCCTCAGCATGGCTTGCAGTGTCCTGGCTGCCCTTTTGTAGGTGTTCAGCTCACTTTGTCCTCAGTGATTTTTCAGAGCAATCCAGTTTTGGATCTCAATAGGAAACCACAAACACGGATTGTGGTGTCCCACTCCCTCCATGTGGCCTTTGCCAACTACTTGAGTAAAGTAGCTGCCAAAGGCTCTGGAGGCATAAACCCCACCTGAGGTGTCAGGATGCCGGGGCAGGGGTCCATGCTCCTTCCCACCCATGTCCAATCACAGCACCCGGCATGAATCCGTGCATTCGGAGATCTGACATGAGCTCTGTCCCAATAGCCAGGGAAGGAAAGCGAATGCAGCAAGGTCATGGGAGCTGTTCAAACCCTTCCCCATGTGCAGAAACATGAGGGCAGTGCGTTTCCAAAGGAAGGGGGCCGCTCTCTGAGCCTCTCAGAAGTCCTCCTGTGCTCACACAAATCACACGACCCCCAAGTGTCTCAGTCGTGCGTAGGCACAAGGATGGGTTGGGATAAATTCTTCAACCCTGTGCGTTGTATGTGTCTTCTCTGAGGTTGTGTGAGTCTCCAGTGATCTCCTGTCCGGGCCAGAAACTCCAGGAATTAAGTGCTCCTTTCCCTTTCTTCTGTCCACAACTTCCACTTAGTTGTATTGTTTGGTATTGTCGTTTCGTTATGTTTTAACAGTGAAGCAGCAACATCTTTTGCCACCTGACACCATGCTAATGTACTATTGCTTCTGTTTAAAGGAAAGAGCAGCAGCCCGAACCATCGCCAAGGTCTGTATCACTGCCAACACGCCATCCCCATGCATTCCCTGTAGATTTCTATGTGTGTGCGTGTGTGTACCATGTTGTGGCACCATCGAGGGAAGCATTCCTAGGTATTACCGTGCTTTTCCTGTGCTGTGCAGTCCAATGTATCTACGTGTATGCTGGACCTTAAATCATATCTTCCTTCCAGTCTGCCTCGGGCTGGAGCTGCAGGGTAGCGAGGCTGGGGGGGTGCAGGGAGTGGTGGCAGCACGGGTGGAGCTGGCAGACACTCACCGGGGTGACAGCAGGGGTTGGGTTTATGCTTCTTCGTTTCATTTCTTTGCTGGGGTTGTAGCTGAGTGAGTCGGTATACCGCAGGCTCAACGCGTGCCCAGGGGCAGGGGACGCTTTGCCCGTGTCCCTGTCACCCGTGCTGGGCAGAGGTGACATGGGGAACACGAAGCCATCGCCAAGGCGCCGCGTTAGCGACTTCTGCCGAGCTCCTCTCGCTGCAGGGCACTGCGTGGACCTGCTGCTCCGTGGGACACGGAGCGCTTTCTGGCACGGCGCGAGGTGGCATGGCAGAGACACCCTTTGTCCACCCCGTTCCCTGGGGAGGAAGCACATTCCCTGCTTCATCTTCCCTCCACGCCTCGAGCCCACGGTGCAGAGCGTGCTCTGGATCGTGGCGAGCACTTTCCAAGGGCAGCCGCAAATCTCACTTGTGGTAGAGCTTTTCTCCATCCGCAGCTCCCCGGGAAAGCGACAGGGCTGGTGTTTGGGATACATTTAGGACACTCTTCATCCACTTAGAAGTATTTCATTCTGGGATTTTTTTGTCCTATATTTTCCAGTTCTTTTAAAAAATAATTCTGGAGCTGAATGTCTTTTTTTTTCTTGGCTGATGAGACACAAACTGATGATCAGCAGAGATCATCTGCTTGGCTTTCAGATCTTCCATCTCATTCCTCAAAACACAGCTTACAGCCTAAATTTTGTAAACAATGAATACATTTTCAGAAGTACAGCTAGAGCCTGGCATTCTGCAGATGTACCTCTCTGCCATGCCTCAGCTTATAAGAGGCCAGAAACTAATTTTTCCTTGGCATGAAAGCCAACCAAAGATATCTGGGTAGATATAGTGCTGATTAAAGGGTGGAAAATTTCATCTTTCCTTCCTTCCTTCCTTCCTTCTCCCTCCCCCCCCCCCCCCCCCATTTTTTTTCTGTCATTCATTTGAGCTTTTCTTTGCAAGCAGAACCTTTGTAGCACTCCATCTACTTTCCTGCCAAATAACCCAAATCTCCAAGATCATGTTTCAACTATCCAGATTTTTTTTTTTCTTTTTTCTGCTTGAGGTCTTAAGTGTAGCTCAAGTGAAGGCAGCCTCCATCCAGCATTATTAAAGCAGGGAGCATTACTTGGGAAGTGCTCTGTGAGAGCAGACCAAGGCTGAAATCTTGGCCACCTGCCTGTGGCATCAGGAGGGTCAGAATTTCATCCCAGGATCTGGCTGCCCCACTGCCCTGTCTCAGCCAGTGATAAACTTCGGATGCATCAAAGGGTAAATCCACATTTCTTACAGTGCAACGAGACAAAATCCCTGCTCAGCCCCATCACCTCCATAGCCAAGAAAATCTGAGGCCTGACAGTCCCTTGCAGGGTTACACCAGCCAGCATCCCTGCAATCACAAGAAATAGTCTTATTTCTGAGTCACTAGCCTTATTTTTAATTTTTGAATCTCAGTCCTGCCTTGCAAGGTTCATATTTATTTACTGGAAACCTTAGGTTGTGTACAATATTTCTTCTTAACGGTTGCAGGTTTTTCCCTGTTCATTTTCTACTTCCTCAACCTTATGTCACAGAAAGAAGTAAAAATAGTCCTTCTCTGTCCTTTTTCAGAGCATTTTTTACTATATACCTTCATCAGAGTCATTTCCAAGTGCTGTTTCCTGCTCCTGTGGTGCATCTGTCTCTTGTGACACCGATGGGTTTTGTTGTTAAACCCCAGCCCAGGAGGGCTTAAGCTGAGGGTCTGCAGCTGCTGTGCAGAGCTTTAGAGTTTATTCCATATCGTTCAGTTCTGCTGCAGGGCAGCACCAAAGCTCCTTCCTTCTGTTCTGTTAGGACAATACCAATTCTCCCTGCTCCCACTGTCCTTTTCCTTCCATCTGACAATGTCTCAGACCTCAGGAAGGAATCTTGTGTTCAGGGGGGCCCCAAACTGCCTATTTTCCCCAACAAAATTTTCTGGGTCTTTTACATTCACATCCCAAATCTGCCACCCACTCTAATTTCCAGCAGCCTCCCGGTGATGCTCAGTGTGTCATCCTGCCCTTAGAAAAGAGAACTCATCCTGTTTCTCTGCCCACCTGGCAGTTAATCACCCACTTGCTGATGATGCTTCACTCAGGAAGCTCCTGGGGATGAATTGTCTCTCTTAGCAGACCCCAGCTCCACACTTTCACTGCTTCAGCTGGGAAAGGATTTGCCACTTTGCATTTCCATTGCTGTGAGGAAATACAGCCTTACACCTGGAGGTAGCTGGATGTTCCTCCTGTTTTAGTGATGTGTAGGGAGTGGCTGATTTCCTATAACCCTCTTTCCACAAGAGATACACCACAAAGTCCTGGCAGCAAATGGAATAGAAAGAGCTTTTTCACTATTTTTCACTTTAATATATTTTAATTTAGAGCAGGGATGCTGGGAATGTGCTGTGCAGGACAAGCATTGCCTTGTGAGGTCAGGGAGCATCCCAAGCATTCTGCCAGTGCACAGGGTGGCTGTCAGGGTCCTGCCCTGTGACCCCAGTGCTGCTGTGGCCCTGCTGATTTCTGCCCACTCAGCACTGGGAGAGCTGCTGCCTGGGCTGAGAGGACATGAGGAGGTGATGGGGTCAGTGTGGCAGAGGCTTGGGGTCACCTGGAATTTCTCATGGGTAGCTTTTGATTCAGTCTTAGCATAAAATGGGACAGCTGATCTGAGAGTCAGGTTACGTCCTTTCTCTATGGTTTCTGCTTTGTTTTTCCACCACGAGCTTGTCTGCATCCACATCCAAGTGCTGGGAATGCTCTGTGCTGGCCTGCTTGGGGGCCAGGGGCTCACATCCCCCAGGTGGAGGTGGAGCCCAGGCTGTGATGAGCAGAAGAGATGCTGGTCTTTTCCTACATGCTGTGTACCTCTTCCCCCCTCTTTATTTTCCTCCCTTTAAGAAACAAATGCTTTCAGAGCCTCCTGTTGCCTGTCACTCTGGGTGTTGTGTCCACCCTGCCCCTGCCCTGGCCAAGCAGTGCCACCTGCTCCTCCTCAGGCTGGCTGTGCTGCTGGGGCCCTGGGACCCATCCCACGTCCGAGACCATGCTGCTGCTGCCATGCAGGGTCCAAATACAAGTCCACTCTCCCTCATATCCCCAAGGAAGGGGGTCTACTCTGTTCTGGGGCTTTTCTCACCCCTCGTGCTGCAGAAAGCCAGCAGATCAGAGTGATAATGGGGGGGTGATTACTCTTCTGTTAATCAGGCTGGAAATTAGCTGTGGCATCTCATTTCTGTTTGTTTTGCTTTGATTGTAATGTCAAAAAGACAGACACATGGTTAGCCAGGGCTATGGAGGCTCCTGTATGAAATGTGGGCTTCAGATGCTCTTCAACAGATGGTTTGAGAAACATCTGAAGGCATCCACAACCACATTTCTTCCTTTCCTTTCAAAAATACAATTGGATGAAAAGATAAAATTAATGAACCAAATGATCATAATAACGCATTCATATCAGAGAAAAAGAAACAGAAGGATTCCAGGGAAGTGGGAAGCTAAAACTCAGATTACTTTGTCCAGCATGAGTTCAGTGCTGTAGGTAATGAGAGTAACCTCTTTGAAAGGTTGTTCTCAGCTGTGGTTTGTCCTTGGCCCCAGTGAGCTCAGCAGGACCTTGGCCATGTTCTGGGTGAATGCTGGGCTGGGTCCCCTGTACCGTGTGTGTATATCTGTGTGTGTATCTCTCTCTCAGTGTGTGTATGTGTCTGTCTGAGATACACACAACCCCAAGATCTCTGTTCAGGGGTGTGATTAAGGCTTTTGTACGCACTGGAGGATGCCTTTGGTTGACTCAGTGGGCCCCTGCTCATCCAGCCAAGGATGTCCAAGGTGTCCTGAACCTCTACTGCCTATGGAAACCGGGGTCAACCATAGGAACCCCACGGGCCACATGAGCCTGGGCTGGTGTTTGGCCTTCTAACCAATTTAACTGGTGTCAGAGACTCATGCTGGGACTGACAGTAATCTGGAAATAATCAGTTGCCTTTAGGGGAGCGGATTATTTGCACGGAGGAACTGCATCTTTCTGGAGGGACTGCAGAGGAGACTGAGGAGAGAAACCCACGCGTCTCCCTGAGGCTCTGCATGCTCAATATCCCACTCCCACGCCAGCTCCAGGATAGCCCTGGTAGCACCACCGGCCCCTGGGGCTACCTGGGGATGCAGGGTCCCATTGTGGGCACCTGAGGAGTCCCCAAGATGCCGAGGGTGGTGTCAGCTGAGCTTGCATGGGGTGCTGTGCCCATGAGCTCCTCCGACTGCTGAGCTCAAGTGTAAAACAAGATTGGGATTTGATGCCCTTCAGCCTTTCCAGTCTGCCCATGAATTCGGCAAGAGCTGCCTGCTGGTGGTTGGTGGCCTGGTGGGGTGATGGGGCCACGTCATTCCCCTTCCACAGGTAGAGGGCTGCTCCATGGCGTGGAGGACCCTGGTCCTGGTGGGGATCTCTGGCAGGGCAGTGCCTGAGCAGACATTTGGGATGGAGCTGTGGTGGTGCCTCCTCAAAGTCAGCAACTCCCCACAAGTGGTAGGGCCTGTCTAAAAAGCATTACGAAAACCAGATGTGTGAACACAGATGTTCAACTCCCTTCCCATAAGGGACTGCACCACACCCTGCTTTTATCTTTTTTTTTTTTTTTTCAATGCCAGGCTTAATAGAATGGTATTTCCCATACAAAAAGTGCAAATAATTCACAGATTAACTAGCTCTCTTTGTGAGTGGGGTTTTTGGGGGAAAAAAAAAAAGAAGAAAATTGAGCTTTTTGGATATTATTTGACAAAACAAGTTACAGTTTTGTCTTTCCATGGTTTACACAATTTGAAAAAACTTATGGTTTTTTTTATATATTTAGAGGAAGAACAGAGTATTTTTTGTTTCCAATACAGACGAAAAATCTTCCTGCAGTTAATTGTAGATAAACTGACACCACCAACTCAATGAGCAGAATGCCTCATGTCTAATAATTAAATTTACTGACCACAGTGAAACAAATTTCAGAAACCCTCTTGATTTTTGATTTTTTTTATTTTTTCCTCACTTAACACTCAAACAGAACAATCCTGTCATGAACCCGGCCCTCAAAACACCTGTCTTTTAAACCTAGAGTCCATAATCAAAAGTTTCCTGTCTGGCATTTGCTTCCAGGTCTAATTTTTACTCTCCCCTCATTTCCAGTAAGAGCAAACCGTGCAGAGAGTCACTATGCGGATGCTGCTCAGGAAACTCTAGGTACCACGGGAAATGCGTCGCACGAAACTAATCAAAAGCTGCACGGCTCATTCTCCCTCTACCCTGCTACCACCCGTTCTGATCACTTCTCTGCTTAATAGAGGTACTAGATGAGTAAAAAAAGGTGGAAGAGCCTCCCTGCTGCCCGCCCCGAAATTAGAGCCTTCCCTGGCTGCCAGTTGTGCAGAGCACACGAAGCGAAGAGATGAGGATGGGGAATTTGGGCTGGGCGAGCCAAGCCAGTGTCTGCTCAGCAAGGGAGGAGGCCAGGAAATGAAGTTTAACAAATGATGGAAAATTAAAAAAAAAAAAAGGAAAAAGAGAGAAAAGAAAAGAAAAGAAAAATGAAAAAATTAAATTTTTTTTAAAAATACCCTTTCCTCCCTGTCGCTCCATCCTTCCTCAAGGTCCAGGGAATCCTTGCAAATTGACTTGCACTGTACAGCAATGTCTAGTTAGTAGCATGAGAAATACCAGCTTCCTGCCTCTGCTCAGTCACCATTCCTTTGGCTCTCTGACCATGACAAATTGACCTTTCCTAGTCTGGTGGCCTTTGGAAGCCACAGCTTGCCTATCTAGCACCTCTACTACGCAGCTAGAGAAGGACTAATCTCAGCCTGTCCTGCCAGACATAGGGGACACGGGCTCCCCTGAGCGTTGGCATTGGCCTTGTGAATGGTTCTGTTTCTAGACCCCGAGGGGGACAGACAGCTTTAGCTCAGGGCTTTGTACGAGCAGGGTTTGCATCTTTTTCGTCCAGTTGACAACTGCTAGGTGTTTTCAGGGACTTCCCAACGAGCATCCCTTAGTGCACCCATGGCCATATACACAGACACGTAGATCCTATCTTATTTGTGCATAAATACTTCCACACCTGCACTAGAAGAGTCTCTGCCCCCACCCCAGACACTGCTCCTCAGCAGCAAACATGCACCTTCTTGATCTCCCACTGCCCAGAGTTTGCATGCTGTGAATGCTGGCAGGGGACCCCCCGAGCTCCTCGCCCCGCAGCCAGGCAGGTGGGCAGCCCAGGAGTGGCAGGGCACTGAGTGATGCCGCATGTTTGTGAACTCGGATTTTTGCATGCTCTTTTTTGGAGTCCGTTTTAATTCTCAAAATCACCAGTCTCTGTATCCCTCAGAAAGCCAACAAATGACAGCTTTGAAAGTATAAAACTGCAGCTCTAACAGTATATGTATCTCTGATTTTCTTCATTAATTGTTTCAACCTGTATCTTTTCTTTTCTTGCTATTTTTTGACCTGCTGGCTATTTTTATTCTCTGTCAGTCTAGAGGGTAGGGCTCATGGCTGAGGTTTGCATGTACCAGGTGCTCAGAAGTAGAGTGGTAAATCCCATCTCTGAATGGGTAACAAAGAGGAATGGGGCATGATCTAGGGTTCATAAAAAGCAGTTTCTCCATGGTAGGAAATCCTCTACATCTGGATAAAAAGCCTGAACCTCTGAGTCAGCCTCCTGCTACATATTTGGTGGTGCTGTGGCTTTCCTTGAAGGTTAGCCTTGAGAAGTGTGGGTAAATACTCGGTGATCATCAGTTGCACAGGCAGCATTTCACGACATTTCCAAATGGCAAAGATTTGGTCAATAGCCTAGCTGAAAAAATGATCCTGACTTCTGTGGTGTTTCCATTTGCCAGGTGAGGTTGTTTTATCTGTGGAGGTGTAGTGTGAGCAGGGACTCCTCCCCAGAGAAAGCCTTTTCTCAGTTGCTTCACACTGAGGTTGTTTTTGGCAGAGATGAAAATGAGCAGTGCTGTTCGTAATCTGGTCTCTCATCTGTCCATGTCTGGTTCTGTTTTCTGGAAAATCAGCCACTCTGATCTCAATGTCTTCCTTGCATGTCTTTCTAGGCATGGATTTTTAATTGCTAAAGCAGTGTCAATTTTTTTCTGTTTTCTACTGAATTCCTTCCCACTGTGGTCCTCATTTCATCTCCCCCATCTTGAGTTCTGCAAGGGAAAGGGAGGATGGAACAAAGTGTTACCTCAATATCTTCTTAATCTCCTGGAGCCCCTGAAAAGGAGGATGACAGACTGTGGTTCTTCCAGTCAAAAAGGAGTCTTGGACTTTGGAATAGCTACAAGGGCATCTTTGTTACCTGCATCCATCCTGAGTATAGTGTTACACACCCTGTGCTTTAGTAAAACTGTGGTTTAACTGTGAAGGGACGTAAAAATAATTCAAATGTCTTGTTTCCCTGGACCCTTGGGTGCCTGCCAACAATCCCCACTGCACAAACTCTTGGGGCAGGTGCCAGCACTTTGATGCAGCTCAGGCTGAGTGCTAAAAGCCTTCATCTAAGATGCACATAAGGAAATAACAGCAAACCATGAGGCAATCATGGAAAACTCAATGTAGGTAAATTAATAGGAAACTCCTTAGAAGCTGTGGTTTCTTAATGTACTAAACCAATGATCTTTAGTTAATAAATGCAATAACACATTCATTTTTAGGCAGTAATGTAACTACACCAAGCCAGGTTATCAGCTCTATCATATTGTGCTTTGTAAGAGACTTTCCTGACACACTCAGAGATGAGGGCACCTCACAGTGGGAAGAGGTGGCACCCAGAGCAGTGAAGGAAAGGTGTTTGCAGAGCCCTTGACTGGCCTGTGGCTCTGGGTGGAGCAGATTTCTTAAAGGCTTGTCTGGGAATGATCAGCCAGCTCAGAGGTGCAACCTCGCTGCTTTGCTTTGCTCTCAAAATGCAGAACAGCCGAGCTGGCAAACAGTAAGGCTGGGAGAAGAGGCAGGATGTGGCTGATGTGGTGTCTGACAGCACCCAGCATCAGTTTGGGAGAAGAGGGCTGTGAATTAGGAAGAGATGGGTGATCCTAACAGAATGCTGCAGAATAGCAAAGGTTACAGACATGAGTCTGGCTCCAGTGTCCCTTCACTCACCCAAGGCCCTGTGCTTTTCCGTGCTTTTGTGGTGGTGCAACTCCAGTCTTTGCCATCGCAGCATCAGTGGCTCCCATCCAAGTCTAGCACTGTGGTTGTGGATGAGGAAAAGGAGAGGGATTACTCACCATGACTTGATCACTGGCTGATGTTTTGTTTCCCTTATGCCCAGGTTTCTCTGCTTCTAGAAACTCCATTCTCTAGGCTGAATTCACCTTTCAGCAACGGCTTTTCTGAAATCACTGGAGACAAACCAGGCTTGAGCCAGGCCCTCTCTTGCTTTCTGTTTTAGTCATGGCAAATTTTGCATACACAGTTTTATTTTCCTTTCCTTCATGTCTCCAGTAATTGGTTTCTGCCTCTTATTCACACCAGCAAGCAGACTGGAGCCCAGTGATAGTCGCAAAGGCCATCATTCACTCCTGGCACTCCTGCCTGGTTTTAATGAGTTGTTCTCATATGCCACGAGCTCAGCACAAACTCTTGATTTTAAAAAAGCCCTTCATTTACCAACAGGAGACAACCTTTTTCTCCTGGCCACAGCTTCTCAGAAGAGTGAGCACTAATAATGGTTGAGTTTGGATGCAGAGATGGATCTGAGTCTGTGCTAATCCAACTCATTCTGGCTAGCCGAGAAGGAAGTGAAGTAATGGCTCAAGCACAGTTTAAAATCAATGACAAGACCTTACAACTGATACTTTTTATTGATCCAAAATTACTGCTAATGTAATCAGTCCACATTGCATTAAAAGTGCTGATTTGATACTATAGAGAACTGGAACGAACCCCAAACCAGAGGGTTTCAAACAGGAGCTTAAACCCCTGGCATCCTAAGGAAGCTGATGGCAGCTCATTTTGAAGGTCAGTTCTCTGCTGAGTGCTGGCCTGTTGGACTTTACCAAAATGCAAAGCCCACTAAATCAGTGAACATCATCCAGTTTCTCCAACATGGACTCTCATTTTTTGACTGGCAACAGAGAAAAATCAGCTCAGTTTCTATCCTTTGTTAAATTCAAGTCAAAACGTGAATATTTATAAACCGTCCCCAAAGTCAGCCTGGAAAGGCGATTTTTTGCTATCAAATCTTTTTGTAGATGCCACCTGGAGTGGTTATGAGGACCTAGAATTAAATCACGCCCTCTTAGGCTATGGTGGCTTCCCCTAAGCTGTGCCTCTGGTTGCAAAGCCACAGTTCCCTTTCCCTTCCTTCCCCTGGCACGAGCACAGCTCCTGCCCCGTGAGCGTCCATCCGTCCCTTCTGTGTGTGTGGCTGGGTTCCTGCTGTCCTCACGTTCATGTCACCAGCACGCCCCACTCAACTGAGGCTCATTTACCATCCTGGAGTGACATCCAAACACCACCTCTCTGAGATACTCTGAGTCCCTCTGCATGACTTTCTGGTTGAGTGAGAACATGATCTTGGATTAGCTGACAACATATATCCCTATGTATGTCTGTATTTCTTTGGGATTTTTTTCCTACCGGCTCCTGCAGACCCCAACAGCATCCTCCTCTGCAGGGATTGTACTTGCATGTGATTCCAGGTGTCGTTTCCAATGAGGCGATTGCATGGCAGAAGAAAAAATTCAGTTAATTGTTCATGGTGTCTCATGTCGTCTATGTTAAAACAGAGAAGTTACATCAAGTGTTGGGTTTTTTTCCTTAGTGAGTACTTGGGAACAAAACCTACCCAGATCTTAATTGTTCATCAGATTTCTACGAGGTTTTTTAATGTGTTGCACCTCATGCTGTCAGGCTTGAAACTCTTTGCTCGTATCCCTCACCAAGTTCAACCCTTTATTTTTTGCTTTTTGTGATTCCTGCAAACATTTGTAGCACATTTGTTGTGGGAATGGAAAAGGGGCTCCAAGGAAAAGGCCCTGCTGTACTCAGTGAAAGGCAACTGGTTTTATGCTGGGATTGGTGATGGGAGAAACTCAGCAGAGGATAGGGCACAAAGAGATCGCTTTGAATCCTGAATATGGCTGTGTTGCTAATGCATTTTTATAAAACTTGCTTTTTAAAAAGGTAATTCAAAGTAATAGTACTACTGAAACACAGTGGATTCAATAAATATTATTCTGTAAAATCAACAAAAATAAAGAAAAAAGATCCAGTTGGCCTGTTTAGAATCAAAAGGCAAAATTTCAATCTGGTTTCTAATCCAAGAAACTCAGAGTGAGAATTTCTTTTAAACCTTTGGCTCACTATGTACAATGGTTTTGGTAGCATTAGTAATTAAGGCTTACATCCAGAAAGGTGTTTAGGCACGTGCGTGTTCCCAGATTCCCATGTGGATTTGTACCTCTGACTTGGATTTCAGCTCTGCTGAGGGTCTGTTGATCCCATGGCTTTCAGACAGACCCCCGCAGATGGGCACCACACTGGAAATTCAATCCCCAGCACTTACCTGAATTAAAATTCATCTTTAATTGGAGTAATTCTGCCTTTTTTAATTTGGTCATGAGCAAATTTTATTTTCTCTCCAATCCATCTTTCAATGTGAAATTGCTGCTGAACTCATGGCCGCAGCCAACCCTGCCCTGCAGCCCAGGGGATGCCGTCCCCACACAACTCTGCAAAATGCTGCCTAAGCACCTTTCTCTCCCTGTAAATGTTTGTTGTCTCTCAATGTAAAGTGACTTTGTAAAAATAGCACCTTCTTACCCGGCAAATCTGCTCCCTGAGTGTCCTCGAGTCACATCTTCTTCCCTTGCTGGCCGGAGCTGGTGTCTGCTCCTGTCAGCAGGGAACAGCCGGCGGCTGGGAAAAGGGAGCAGCGTTTTGCTTTGCTTCAAAACCAGCAGCCAAGTTCTGATTGAAGAACCTCATGCCAGTTTTGAAGGCAAAGAAGGACTGCGCGGCTCTGACTTTTAAGTTGGTGTTGCTGAAAGACACAGCAAAAAAAAGCAGGTCTTTGGTTGGTGATGTGGAAATTAAAATTTCTGAAATGTTCTTCCCGCAAACTGAGGCAGAGAGTTTGCAGCAGAATGATAAGTGGCTGCTGCAATGGTACAGAGTGTTGGGAATTAAATCCCTGTCTTCACTCAATTTTGATACACCTATATATAAAATACTGGCTATTTGTGCAAGTACCTTGCACTGATTGTCCAGCCTCTAATGAGTGGAGTTTAATCATCGATTGCTATCAAGAAAATATGAACTGATCCCAAACTATTTGCAGTCTGCTTTCCCCAATGCTGTCTCTATAAAGTTTGTGGTTTCATAAAGATTCACAAAATCTCTTTGTTCTTAAATTTTCACATGAAAATTCCATGTCTTCATTTGGGCGAAAGGCTTTAATTGCAAATTTCAGAATTTGGAAACCAATTAGAGCGGGGTGGTCACTATTTCCCAGTGAGATCATCTCTGTTTCTGGGGAGAGCTTCTTTTCCAACCATAATTGCAAGGATTCTAGTAGGAAAAAAGGCAATAAAATGCCATATTCTGGAGTTTTAAAATTTTGCTTTACATGTTTATGACACCCATAGCAGTCCTCCAGGGAGATGGCAGATAGCTTTTAGATGGAATTTTTATAGGATACAAAGGAGTTGCACAATTCAGCGTTTGTATTTATGTGTTTCAATATGTAACTGGATAAAGAGGAGCTCTTTGGAATACATAAAGGGGGCAGATCATGTTTGAAGAGGGAGGAAATACAGGAGCTGAAGAAAGGGAAAGGACAGATCTGAGCACCAGAAGTGAAGTGTTTACACAAAAATTCTAAGATAATGGTTTGCGGTTTTTTTATTGGTATTTTCTTATTAGTCATAGTGTTTTGGAAGGCAGTTGTGAAAGAAAAGCTTCCTAACTCGTGATCGGAGTCGATCAGTGATTTAAGGAATCATAACCTCATTGTTAATGTCATTCTGTCCCGCCAGCCCTGGCATCCCATGAGGGGCTTCTGTTTAAGTCCTCATTATTTTCTCTCTCTTACGAATCATTCCCATTTCACTCATGATGACGGAAACATTTCTACAATGCTTTCTTTAAAACAAAAATAAAAATAAAAAATACATATTGGAAAAAAGAGAAAAGCCAACAGCAAAGCTACATGTCACTGCTGCTTGGAAGTGCTCTTGGTTTCTAATGGCTGGTGGGGAAGGACTGCGTGGTTTCCAGAATGACTCCTCCTGCTGTCTCCTTTTTGTCTTTGTTTCAACGTGTTTCTCTGAACAGTCAGAAGGTCAGTTTGAAAGATCGTGTCTTCTCCAGTCCCCGCGGTGCTGGCACCAAAGGGAAAGGCTCTCCACAGGCTCAGGGCATCAGGAGGTCCCCCAGCGCTGACCAGAGCATCGAGGACAGCCCGAGCAAAGTGCCCAAGAGCTGGAGCTTCGGAGACCGCAGCCGAGCCCGGCAAGCGTTCCGCATCAAGGGAGCGGCGTCGCGGCAGAACTCGGAAGGTGAGGGCTTGGGGTGCTGTGCTGGACCCCAGATTCCCAGCTGGCCCCCACATCCTCTCCCTCCCCACATAAGAAGGGCAGAGCTGCCAGCCAAGATGTTGGAACTCCTTCCCCTCCCAGTCTTTTAGCTTGGAGTAGCCTGAGCAACTTGATCAAGTTGAAGATGTCCCTGCCCATTGCAGGGGGTTGGACGAGGGGGCCTTTAAAAGGTCCCTTCCAACCCAAACTAGTCAATAATGATTAGAAGAGGCAAGAAAACCCCTTCTGATATCCATGTTAATGTTTATATTTCTGCATGTAAGGATGGGGAAAGGAGAAAGAGTCAGGCATTGAGACAAGAGGAAATAACCTCAGGTTGTGCCTGGGGAGGTTTAGGGTGGATATTAGGAAAAATTTCTTCACTGAAAGGGTGGTCAAGCCCTGGAACAGGCTGCACAGGGCAGTGGTGGAATCACCATCTTGGAGGGATTAAAACCACACCTAGATGTGGCACCTGGGGACATGGGTTAGTGGTGGGCTTGGCCATGTTGGGAGAGTGGTTGGACTCAATGATCTTAGAGGGCTTTTCCAACCCAGATGATACTGGGATTCACTGATACAGAGATGGGTGAGAGCTGCAGTTGTCTCTGCTGAATGTCACCTTAGCACATCCTGGGAAACGCTCTCATTTGGATGCTCAGCAAAGGCTTTTCTGCTGCTTCCCCTGGGGTTGCTGTTTGTGATCTGCCTCATCTTTCCTTGAGTGGCACTGGCACGGGAAACAGTAACGTGTTGTGTTTCTCCTTCCCTGTCCCAAACCCAGAAGCAAGCCTCCCTGGAGAAGACATTCCTGATGAGAACAAAAGCTGCAACTGCGAGTTTGTGACGGAAGATTTGACACCAGGGCTGAAAGTCAGCATCAGGGCAGTGTGGTAAGAGAGGGAGAGGGGGGGATGCGGTCCAGAAGAATAAATTAGAGAGAAAAATGAGAAGTGTAAAGCCCAAGAAGTGCTGGCAAATGCTGACATGTGTGTGCTGCAGACTGTTTTTCCCCTGGGTGGCCTGCCCTGCTTTATAGACAATTTTGCCAGGAAGGGCAATTTTTGCTTAGGGAAGGAATAAATGGAGAAACAGGAAAATCCCCCGCAGGGATGCATCCAAATGACCATTTTCACCATCTCTGAGATTTACTGCTGACATTTATAAAAGTGGTGCGGAGAGCACATGCACAGATGACAGTCCAAGGGGCATCAGGGACCCCCCGTCGCAGACAGGGCTTCAGCCACCAGCCCCCGCAACCCCCTTCCCCTCTCCTATTGCTGCATCCTCTCCCAAATCCACAGGGTTGGGATTTATTCCATTTTCCTTACAAAGCAGCTCCCTGTGGTGTTTTTTATCCACCATTAAGCAGGTCAGGCTGCACCCAGGGACTGTGTTATGATTTTGCTCTCTGTCTCCTGCAGCATTATGAGGTTTCTCGTCTCCAAGCGCAAGTTCAAGGAGAGTCTCCGGCCCTACGACGTGATGGATGTCATTGAGCAGTACTCAGCTGGGCACCTGGACATGCTCTCCCGGATTAAAAACCTTCAGGCCAGGCAAGAGACCCCTCTCTTTGCTTCATTTCCCACTGCTTTTTTTTCATTGTGGAGGTATTACCGAGAGAGACACTTTCCTTTGCAGCTACAGATTATTGTTTTCCTTTCTAAGAAAAATCCTCAAGGAAAACATCAGTGCTTATGGCTGGAACTCACAGGGACAAGCAGGACAGGGACTGCCACTAAAACACCCTTACTGCCCATCACAGGACATACAAAAATCATGGCTCATCCTCCTGCTTTATTTTGGGAGATTTTTCATTATGGTATATCCCATAGGAAAGGCCGGTGGGTATTTCCATGGTCCTCCAGGCAGGGTGCCAAGGTTGCCCCAGTGTTAAGGCTCATGTGGGTTATTTGGTATCTAAGACAAAATTTGGTGTCCTGGCTGTGGCCCTGCTGCCACAGACACAGAGAGCAGGGAGGAGGCAGCAGCTGCCTCCCACTGTTGAGATGCTAAGCCACTTGAGGAGGAATCCCTCCTCGGATGGTGCAGTCTGCTGAAAATCCGTGCAGATGGGAATTTCTCATCCAAGCCCACCGACGTGGGTGGGGTTTAGCTGAGCTGCATTTCAGCTTCTGTGCTCAGATTTTAGGGAGAGATGTGTTCATTTTAATAGGAGAAGGAATGTGGAAAAGGGACAAATGGAACTGAGAAGGTTCCATTTTTTTCATGTTTCTCCTGGAAGAAAAAAAAACCCCAGCACATAAATTTGATTCCTTGAACAGAGGATCAGAGTTTAATCTTTTAGCCTGACCACTCCTCCCTCAGCCCTGATGGGGAAAGCAGACCCCAAGCCTCCAACACCCCTGGCTGTGTTGGCTCAGCAGAAGTAGCACCAGTTCTGCTGAGCTTGAAGGACACCCAGAACTGTGGCACGGCTTGGCCATGGGCAATCTCCAATCAAAAAAATACACCATTTGCTTTTACACTTGGAGAACGAAATTGCTTCCCTTGATGGCTGTGGCAGCCCAGATTCCTCTAGAAGGCATTGAGGAAGTTTTCCTTTAATTTCAAACCCATCTAAGTCCCTGATAGAGTCAGCAAATGTGAAGAAAAGAAGTGTTTGTGTATGCAAACAGCTGACATGAACCCCAGGAATGAAGCAGGAAAATTGTCTTGGGAAAAAGAGGAATCTCTGTTCTGCCATGAATCTCTCAGACACCATTTTAACTCTGCTATTTTTGATACTCAAAATGCAGAGGTAACTTTCTCAGCCCTGCTGCACACTGTGCTTTTCCCAGAAGGAACATTCTCCCTTGCTATGGAGACCAAAATATCCTGGAGAATTTCCTCGGTGTGAGCCTCTCACTCCTGTTCAGTACAAATTCAGTGATCATAGATCCAAGATGTGTAGCTGAATATAGAGGGGGAAGAGGAGGAGGAGGGGATTGAGATTTCCTAACTTTAGTAACCTGAAACAAGAGGCCTCCAGGCCGCCTCCGCAGTGGGTACTGGGCCATCAAGGTTGTCATCTCCGCTGGCTCCAGGTGGACTCCTGAGTCGCCAGCAGCCTGAGGGCTGCGGCAGATTGCCTCACCACCCATCCAAGTCTCCCAGTCCTTCAGGGGGATGTGCTGAAAAGCCAAAGCAGTTTGGTTGGCTGCTTTTTTGGGAAGGCTGGGGTAAGGAATTGCAGCTTTCAAAGCTGAGGGATTCTTCCCTCAGCTGTAGCTGTGGGACTGCGAGGATGAGGTTCTGGGGATGGACAAGGCCACCAACCATCCTCTCACAGAGAAGCCAGGAGGACCAGGAGCTGCTTCAAAAACATGAAGCACCTGGATTTGGGATCCAAGACTACCAGGCAGCTTCAGTGGTTTCACTGTCCCCACTGAGCAGGAGATCAGTGATGGTGATGGGAGCAGACCCCTTTGGGGCCACACTTTGGGCACCAGCAGGTCCCATGGCTGGTCACCTGCCCAGTACAACTGGAAGGACCCCCTGTAGACAAGGCCATGGCCGATGTTGGACCCTGCACCCATGCGATGGATCCCAGGGAGGAAGTCATGGGGCACCTTGGAGAACAGATATTTTAATCTCCCTTGCCTTCATCAATCAAAGCCCTGTGTTCTCCCTGCCAGCTCAGCTCGGCAGGGCTGGCTCTGACCTCCCCTAGCCAGGGCTTTGGTGGATTAAAGCTGCATCCAAGCCTATTTCTGGGGTGTTTACATGCACTTTCCTCTCTAATCAGTAAAGCCTCTGTCTCTGTCTGCAATGTGCTCTTTTCAGCGTTGTGTTCACATTGTCTCGTGTTCCATCCTGACACCTTGCCAACCATGGATGTCTCCCATTCATTGAGTTATCCAATCCTGAAGCGTTCCTCGCCGACTCCCAGCAGCTCATGCTTCCCTGAACTAGCTGAGGATGTGTTCCCTAGCACTGGAACTGAAAGGAGAATGAATATATGTTGTTTCATATCCAGCCACCTCAATGGGACATTACCTCACATATGCAAATATATTCCAGAGGGTAAAGCATGTTGCCTGTTATATCTGGGGCGGGGGGAACTCCTGATGATGTTGCAGTGGTGCCTAAATCTCCAAATCTTACCCTGAGGTGGGTAAGACTCTGGTTTTTCACCAACAACCAGGTGGTAGGAGAGAGCCTTCTGTTTCCAGCAGAATATATTTTCAAATTCTCTCTCTTTCCCTGTCGTTCTGTTTTTCAGTTGTTTCTTTCTGCGACTTTTCTCTGACCAACTTTTCTCTACGTGTTGCTTCATTATGCATTTTGCTGGTGTCTTTTTTCTTATTTACTTTGCCAGGATAGATATGATTGTGGGTCCCCCACCCCCTTCAACTCCCCGGCATAAGAAGTATCCAACCAAAGGACCCATGTATTCTTCCAAAGAGTCTCCCCAATACTCGCCTAGGTTAGGATTCACCAAAATGCCGCTTTCTCTGGAATTTTTTTCATTTGCTTTATGTCAAACCCCTTTCATGCCAGTTATATGACGGCATTTCTCACTTAGCAGTGCAGCCTGCTAAATCATGACTCACGAGGGTTTGCTGCTCTGGGTGTGCTCTGATTTGCCTTCAAGCCAGAGGGGTACAAAAAAGGGGACGTTCGTTCAGTCATCAATAACCATCAGTTCCTTCAGCAAGCCTATTTCCTATTTTCAGTCTTCTTTGAGGTGTTAGAAAGCTAAATTATATCTTTTCCAAAAATCTCATATTTTATCAGGCTGTCTTCAAATGTAAAAGGTGGAATATTTACCCACAAAGCCAATGTAAAGTGAATAATCCACTTCCTAAAGAATGACACTGTCCACACACAAGCAAAGGAGCCTTTGCAGCTCTTTGGACAATGAAAGAAGTTTATTTCAGTGGGCAAAGTAAGAATGAAGTGTTTTGTAGCTGATGAACACAATGGTCTCTATTTCTTGCTGGTGCCACTTTACTGACCATGGAGGAAAAAATTGTGTTAAAATACTGCAACCATGGGACTCATATTCCAAAAAATACTAAATCAATCCTGATTTTCCAAGCAAAAGGAGCAGGAGTCAAACCCAGCCCTCAGTCACACAGCGAGAGATTTCTCATTAAGTTCTCTCCTTAAACAAGACCATATCTGAAGCTCATGCCATGAGGAATATATTCCTACAAAAATTCCCATTTTAGGGCATTCTGAGATCTGGGCAGCAAGGCCATGAGCTGGGTTGTATTTTTTCTCGTTGCATTGAGACCACTGGAGCCCAAGGCAGGTATAAATATTTTCTAGAAAGTCAATTTCTATGCAGAAATAGTAGGTGATTTTTAAATGCAGCAAGCTTAGCCTTAAATATTTTTTTTCTAAATATATTTGCCTCCCTAAGAGCTAATATGTGACAAATCTCTTGATTTTTATTTAAGCTGCTCTGAGTAATCTTCACTAGAGAAATGTAAGTAAAAGGAATATTGAAAGCTTACATTTTCCCACTCAGCTAGCTCAAACATTAAAAAAATAGAATTTTCCAGAAGCCCCAAGCTTTATGCTTGAAAAAAAAAATGCTTTCAGATGAGCATTTTTTCCCATTTCTCCTCCCTGCCAAAACAAGTCTTTGAAAATGAAATAACCTTGTTATCTGAAGAAACATTTAGATTTTAAAACAAAAATACATATTCAAGAGGATTTTGCTGTATTTAACCTTTAAGATGATATGTGCAAGAAGCCTTCACTAAAGGCAAGACTTTCTTGTGAAAACCTGTGCCTCATACACAGCAAAGGTGATTGATGGATCTGAGGGGAGGAGGCCTCAAACTGGGATATTTATTTTATTCAGTCCAAGTCTGTTGCTGTATCAGCTTCATGCTAATGACTTCCCCCCCGCTGTTTTTACAGTTCCTAATACTGATTAAAAATCCTTTGCACATGCCCACAAGGCTCCTGGGATGTTTAGAGGTTTTTTTGTCATTTCTCCCTTTTCTAATGAAGTTTTTCATTTCCCCCTCATTAAGCTGTGGCTGCAGAAAGCAGCAGTGTACAGAAGGCTGCTGAAATCTCTGTTCCCACCCATGAAAAGGCTTATGCTGCACTTAATTTTTGGCAGTTTTATCCTCCCACAGACACCAGCGGCACTTCTGAGGTGCTCAGGGGGCTGATGGATGGGAACCAGGGCTCTGAGCAGCCCCAAACCCAGATCCAAAAATTCTTGGTCAGGCTCTGCTGCTGCCATGCCCTTCATCACCCCAACACCACGTGGGTCTGTGCCATGGGGATGTGTCCTGTGAGGTCCCCATGGATGGCTCCGGCCTCTTCTTTTCAGTCTGCACACCCCTGTTTTAGCCGAATTCTGCCCAGAGAAACATCGTGGAAGTGATGTCCCATGAGCTCTCTTAACCCTGTGGATTGCTCAGTTCAGCCAAAATCTTCCTGCAAGCAGCTCCTGGTAAGGGCAGGGGGATCCTGGTAGATGCCCACAGCTGTGGTTTGGCTGATGGTGTTTGCTCCATGCTCTACACACAGGTAATTTGGATAAAATTCCCTTGATCAGCTGATTTAGCCTAGAATAGGTGCAATCTCAGCTGTAATTTTTAGACAACAGTTGTTGATCAAAATTTGCCCAGAGCAAGATTTATTGCCAAATGAAAGGGTAAGTAGCCAGTCCTGTGACATGGATGAAGGGGGTTTGGCTTCAATGCCTGGATTGTTTACAAAAATTTATAAGAGATAAAGAAAAAAAAAAAAAAGAAAAGACTTGACTATCTATTCCCAAACACTTCATTTTTATCTCATTTGAGCCGTTTGACCTTTTGATGTCTGCTTCTGGCCCGAGGGTGACATATTACACCTCTTTGCATGCACTGTTAGCATGAAGCATAACGAAGCATGAGAAAACCTGCACTGTGGCTGATGCAAGAATTTACATTTTTTTTCTATCATTAGAAAGAAGGAAAGGCAGTAAAGTCCACTTTAAAGAGCAATCCCCTCTTCTCTCTCCCTCCCAAACTGAGGCCCAGCAGAGCCTACCAAGGACAGCAGATGGCACAGTTTGTCGTGCATCCGTAGAAATCTCTGAATCCTCTTCTGCCAGGAAAGGAAAAACATGGGGCTGCCTCTTCCAAAGCTTCAGCTGAATTCTTCCCTCTGCATGTGTGTGTTGGGCACAGATGAAATAATTATTGAGAAGACACAAGACTCCCCATGGGCTGTAGTGTAGAAGTGGGACGGGCAGCTCAGAAGATTCTTGGTCCTTTGTCACGCTGTAAGAACACAAATTATCCCCTTCTGCTTTGCTAAAGTGGAATATGTTCTCTCTTCTTCATCTTTTGAGCTTTGTTGCCCAGTTTGGACAAAATCTCAAAATCTTGTAATGGCTAAAAGGACCTCCTGCTCTTGGTGGTCCTCTTGGTGGTCCTCCACCCAGCTCGGTGCAGGTGGGTTGGGAGCTGATAAGGAATTCCTCTTTTCTCTTGTGTCAGATAAGGCACAAATGAAATCTCTGCGCTTTGCTGGGGATAGGAGCACTCTCCTGTGGTCCAGCTTGTGCCGTGGGAAGCAAAGGGGTGGGAGACCTCGAGCCTGGTTTCTCCCATAAAGAGAGAAGGACTTGGTTCACCTTCTTCTCCCCTCTCTGCACTGAAGCCAGAGGCCCCGAGCTGCCCCCTGCACCATCCTTGGTGCTGCCCTGCCTCCGAGGAGAGATCTGGCTCTGCTTCCTCAGAGCTGTGGAAGACAAACACCCCAGGAGCTGTGTTCAGGTATAGACACAAAGGGAATGAATCAAGCAGGAATTCTGGGCTCTGGTGTCAATTATATAATGGGAAAGGGCTTCTGAATGCTTTATAGGTGAGCTCTGTGAAGGGCTTCAGCCCTGCTCCTACATCCCAGCAGGTCTGAAGGCAGGTTGTGCCCTTGAAGGTGGGTGACAATTTAGTGCTCTTCTTAGTGATCACTCCATCTGCAAAATGCTAGCTGGCCACTGAAATGGGCCATGTGGGGTTCACTCTCTGGATAGCTCTTCTCTTAAGATATGAAAAGATAGCAGAAGTCCTGCCTTGATTTCTGCAAGGTTAGAATTAGGGTACACAAGACTCTCTCTGTTTTTACTATGCAATGTTCGGTTCTCCTCTCTGTGTCACAGTCTGTCCTGCCTCCCTGCTCTACTCCACAGCTGGTGAGGGACATCTCATTTCCATTAGTGGACACATTTCAGTGTCAGTGCCGTGCTGGATGGGACAGGAGGACAGAGCACCCTGATTGTTCTTGGCCTTCTGCAATATTCAATAACATTTAGGCTTTGGGCCTCTTTAAACTCGTGTTCATTGTTTTACCAGTCTACTTGCTTGTGCATACAGGAGAGGAGTTCATACAGTGGCTGTACCACGCCTTGACTTGTGATTCCCCACCAAGGTAGCCCGAGGTATCCAATTTAACAGCTCTTTGCTTACACGGTAACAACATTGTCGTAGGATTTCTTGTGCTGTATGTCCTGTCAGTAATTGCATCCCTTGTGGGGAGTTCCTGTACATGTCAGTGATTTCCTTCTCCCATTACAAGAGAGAAATAAGGCATGCGTATTCCTCACACTTGTAATTCCAGCACTTGGTGCTCCTTGTACTCCTGTGCTTATATTGCTAAGCAAAGGATCAAACATGGCTTTTTAAGCAGAACAGAATTCTGTCACATCCCTGCCCAAATGAAGTAGCTTCTGGGATCAAAGCTAAACTCTGAAACAATTGTTGGCTTATATTTTCTGTCTTTGGTGTGATGTGCTCATCCACTTCATCTCTTTGAGCCAGATCTGGTGCTGTAAAGTGCTGTTGCTCTAATATAAGCTAAGGGAGCCACGCTGGTCCATTCCCACTGGTACCTGCCCCTCAGTGTCAACAGCCAACATCTGTATGAAGTCCCTGTCCAGTGTGAAGAAAACAGATAGCTCTTGTGTTGGAAATAGCCTCACATCTCATTCCTTTCCTTGGTTTTTGTTTGTTCATTTTCCCCTGTCTGTCTGTGTTCAGCTCCTTCCTTTTCCTCCTCCTGGTGCATGGACCTGTGGCCCACAACGCAGAACTGCGTAAGAAGCATTTTGAGTTTTCGCTCAAGATACCTCAGCCTGGTTTTAGTCAGATTAATTAACCCTTCTTTCCCCCCACCACCCTTATGTTTGGTGCATTATGCAAGAGTAAAGTTTGCCCAGCACAGAATTATTCTATAAACCTGGCTGCCATTAAGAAGTTATTCCAAAAATGAGTTGCTCCCCTGACTTTGGAGGGATCAAGAAGCTCCAATGTTTACTCTCCAGAAATTTATATTTGATGCCTCTAATAAAATTGAGTTCCAGCTTCCAAATGGGTTCTGCCCTCCTTCTTCCTCTGCATATGGAGCTGTTAATAAACCCAGGTGTTTCCATACTGGGAGTGAGGAAGTGCAAATGTGATGTGTAAAGAAGTCAGTACCAAATTATGTGCCTTGTAACCTTTGCTGGCTGATTTGGCAGGAGCTTCCTCTGCTGTTCCCAACTGGGAGCCCTGCTAATAAGAAACATCTAACAGTACAAGTGTGAACTGCATTGAGATGAAAACAGTTTGGTAATGTTTGGTGAGTTCTGGCCAAATTCAGCCTTGCTGTAATTCCACTAAAACAGTTGTCACTGCACCTGTTTGTCTGGATCTTAGGACAAGCAGCTCATTTTCATGGTCATGAGAATTACACACAGACATTTGCATTGAGGAGAGGAAACTGCTGCAAAGACTGAAAAAGATCCCATTGATATATGCTAGACAGAAAACTTGATCTTCCCCCAAAATAATAATTTCTCAGTACAAATAAGAAGTTAATCAATTTGGAAGAAAGCCAGTTAAAGAAATTCTTTGCAGTGGGTAAATTTACTGTGCATAATGTGCCAGGTTTTATCTGTATAAACAGAAATGGATAATTTCAAACTCTGCTAATACTGCTCTGAATTTTGCATCTGAATTAACACTTCAGTGCCACTGCGTGTCTGTGAGTAATTTGGAGTGTTAGTTGGGAGAGAGGCTGTTGCTTTGTCCCATGGAGGCACCACAAGCGGTGCCCTCCTCACCTGCTGCCTCCAACTGACTCCAGGTCCTTTTCCGGGGGTGGGGGGATTTTCTGATCCCGGTAGAGTTGACCAGATCGTTGGGAGAGGATCCTCCATGACTGACAAGGATCGGACCAAAGGGCCAGCAGAGGGGGAGCTGCCTGAAGACCCCAGCATGATGGGCAGGCTTGGAAAAGTTGAAAAACAGGTATCTTGGGTTAGGAAGGGGTTCTTGTCAGAAGGTTTTGCATGCATTGTGTTGTTTTTTTCTTGCCTTTTTCTCGCCTTTTTCTCTCAGTGGGACATTACCTTTTAGTTAAAAGAAAGTGAGAGCCAGGAATATTTTGAAAAAGAAGCAATATAGATGTTATGAAAGGGGACTAAATGTCTTGGAAGCCTAAGTGCTACCTTTAAGCCAGGCACTTTGAGTCTAGTTTAGTGAGTTTGTCAAATGTCTACATAATTTTTGAAAACATCACATTGGTTTCTTTGCCGCTGCACTGGACATGCTTCAAATGAGTCCCTGAGCCTGGCTGCTGCTGCTGCTGGCCTTGCTGAAGATTTAAAATCTTCCTAGAGGATAAGGCTCAGAAATCCCCATGGCCTTCTGAGCCCAGACAAGTGCCAAGTGCAGGAAGGAGCTGGAAGGAGCAAGCGTGCTCCAGCTTTTCTGGAACTTGGTGCCTGTCAAAAAGGTTAGAGGAGAATAAGGGAAATCCTGTAACAAGGAAAACCCTGTAAAAAGGTGGAGAATTAAACCCTTCAGAACAATTAAATATTCACTAAAAGTTTGAGATGCTGTGGGTCAGTGTAGGTGGAGGTGATCTGTGAAGCCCAGCCCCATATTTGCGTCTCAATGGAAGTTGCTCATACTCAGGATGTTAACGTGCTTCAGCCTGCACATAGTGCTGGAACTGTGGTGTTTTTCAGGTTCAGTCAATGGAGAAGAAGCTGGACTTCCTGGTGAACATTTACATGCAGCGGATGGGCATCCCACCAACGGAGACGGAGGCTTACTTTGGGTCCAAAGAACCAGACCCAGCCCCTCCCTACCACAGCCCCGAAGACAGCAGGGAGCACATTGACAAGAACGGCTGCATCATCAAGATCATCAGGTCCACCAGCTCCATGGGTCAGAAGAACTTCTCCGCCCCACCAGCCCCAAGCAACGCGTGCCCGCCCTCCACATCGTGCCAGCGGCAGAGCCACGGCTCCTCACCCGTCGGAGACCCCGGCTCGCTGGTCCGGATCCCACCTCCACCCTCCCACGAGCGCTCCCTGTCCGCCTACAGCGGCGGGCACCGGGCGAGCGCGGAGTACCTGAGGAACGAAGACATTACAACCAAACACCACGAGAGTGCCATGAGAGACAGCGACACGTCCATCTCCATCCCCTCGGTGGACCACGAGGAACTGGAGCGCTCTTTCAGCGGCTTTAGCATCTCCCAGTCCAAAGAGAATTTGGACATCCTTAACAACGGTTGCTATGCAGCCGTGGCCAAAATCAGACCCTACATTGCAGAAGGGGAGTCAGACACCGACTCTGACCTCTGCACGCCCTGTGGCCCCCCCCCAAGGTCAGCCACGGGCGAGGGACCCTTCAGTGACATGGGCTGGTCAACCCCCCAGCAGTGAAGCCTCCCTGCAGCCGTGAGCCACATCCGAGCACTGGCAGCTGCCCGCTCCAGCTGTGCACATGTCGAACTTCTCAAGGAGATTGACAGCTAAGGTTTTCCTCTTTCTAGGACACCCTTAGCTGGCAGATACTTTTCTTGCAGCTTACTCTGGGGGGGGAACGAGCAGGTCCGAGCCTGCATTTGTGGCAGAGGTCACGGTGATGAGCGAACTGGAGCCGTGAAGTCCAGATTTCTTTCATACTCTCTTTCTAAGATCATTAGGTGAAACTATTTCATGGCGCAGGGTAGGCAATTTGCATTTCTTGGGAATCTTCAGAAGCGCAGGGCAGGAATAAATCACCCGGCCAGGGCTTTTGTAGATCAAATTAACTGGTGGCTGACAAGTGTTAGGTGGGAATTGCTACATCATGGCACGAGTTGATCACACCTTTAGGTGTTTTGGAGTCACAGACTGAACACGTGTTTTTTTCTGGCTTAGATTTCAGGGCACGTGTAATAATGAGGGGTTGTTACTCCGTGGTTCCTCATTAGCTGTCAGGAAGGTGACATAATTCCAATATAATACATGGAGATGTTGTGTAGGCCCCTGGAGGAGAGGGATGGTGGCTGGGATAGTTGCATGAGCAGAAGACATGGCCTCAAGTGGGACAGGCTGGGGCACTGCTCTGAACCAGAGCAGTTTGGAAATGATCCCATCTTAGGAAAAACTCAGCAATATAAGCTTGAGTGCAAGAAGAGGGACAATCCAGAGGGCAGAGAAATGAGACCGAGACGGAGGTTGATACACTATGGGGATGGAATTTTATATTTTAAACCATGTATTATATTTAATTATCTCTCCTTCTGCTGACAAGGGACCTGGGGGTGCTTTGAAGGCAAAGACAAACCAAAGGCAACCCCTCTGGAGGGCTGCCACGATCTCAAGCCATTCTTGTGGCCAACAGCGCTGTTGGGGAGGCACAGCTACCAGGCAGAGAGTGGACATGCAGGATGCTGTGGTCCCCACTTTGCTGTGAGTGCTGAGCTCCATCCTCTGGAAGCCCTGTTGGTCAGAGTGGGCGCTTTTCTTACAGTTTGCATTGTGCCTGAACACTTTTGCACACACTATGCCCATGAAAATCTTTCCTTTCTTCTTCTGCCCTGCCAAGAATCTCACCCCCACGTTCTCGAGACATCCTTTGGTTTGTTTGGATCCCTCAAGCTGAGTTAAGAGGCACTGCTTTGTTTCTTCATGGTCTTTCAGAAGCCTCTTAGCTGTGCTTGCCCGCGAGTTGTGCCAACCCCAGTCTGCCCCGTTTCCTTGCTGTGGAAGCACTTCCTCTTGGAAAGGTCACCGTGTCATTACCAGGAACCTCAGCAGCTCCTTCAGCTGGGGGAAGGCGAGGGGAAAAGTGACGCTCAAAGTTTCTTTTGGGACCAAAACAAAGTCACAAAGTGATCCTTTACATGGATAAGTTGGTAGGGGGTTTTTTTGCAAGGGGGGGATCAGGAGAACTTTGGTTTGGGATCTGTTTCCAGGGCTGGGACACCATTGCTGGCATTGTGCCTCTGAACCTTGCCGCGCATCCACAGCCCAAATCCCACGTGTGTTTTCTGCTGTGATTTCAAACCCTGTCTTTCCACATTTTCCCTGTGTCTTATCAAGAGCCTGTTATTTAGGTGACAACTTCATTTCTGTGTGGCCTTTGAGAGGCTGAACATTGACTTGCTTGGGGTGAAGGGAGACTCACAGCCTTTTTCTCTCCTCCTGTTTGCTTGATCAGACACAGCAACCAGGGGAGAACCAGGATAATTTTGGCCTTAGGGAAGATGTGGGTGCAGTCTGACAACTTTCAGACAGGAAATAAAACCATTTTTTCCTAGTGCCCAGGACCAGCACACAGGTCTTATCATGGAATAAGGAAGAGGGAAGGATCTTCACAACTTTTCCTGCCATTTTTCACCATTCAGGAGGGGAAAACCTTGTTCTTAGGGAGCAACTGGGCTTCCAGCCATGCTAGTTCCTTTCTTTCCCCTCTTGAGCCATATTTTCGTTAACTTCTGCAGTTTTTCCCTCTCTGTTTGTGCTCCAAAACTCCTGGCTCCAGATTTCTTTGTGCAGAGTTAACGCAGTGATGCCCTTGACTTCTACAGAGAGACAACTTTAAATGCCAAATGACCGTAAATTGTGCAGATTTGCCTCTGGTGTGTTCCGAAATGAGATCCTTTCTGCTAGAACAAGAAATGTCAGCAGGTCCTAAATCTAACGTGGTGGCCTGAGCTTTCTACCGACCACAAGAATGGAAATTGCATTTGGTGAGGCAAAAATCAACATCGCTCCAGCCAGCTGCTCGCTGCAAATTTTGTACAAGTCAGAGATAACAAAGATTTATTCTCTTATTTGTTTGCAATTACTTCTCAAGGCCTGCTGGAAATTTGGCATAGAGGGTATGATGTAGAGGCAGGAATGCCAGATGAGGATGAGGATAAGGATGATGCCATGCAGTCCTATTGCAGCACAGGTACATGACTGGTCTTTAATCACAGAATCATCGATTCACAGAACCACAGAACGGTTTGGGTGGAAAGGGACCTTAAAGCTCATCTTCAGGGATTGCACGGGAAAGATTAAGTTTTTCCTCTTCAACCTCCTACACTGGAATCTATAAAGGTCTTTTGACTTGCATCTTGAAAAGTTGTTGGATTTGTCCCATAATCAGAGATTGCAGAAAACTGGTTTTATATACATGCAGCACAGATCATATCTGGCTGCTATTTATTTCACATAGAATTTTTTTTTAAGGTATAAGATATATTTTTCTGTGGCATCATATCAAAGAAATTCTGATACACACCTCCATGCACAACCATGCCATAAATCATCACTTCTCATCCATCCAGGCAAAACCCCATGTTAACTCACACTAGAATTAGCTACAAATAATGCTCATCATTTCCACGAAATTATTTAAGCCTGTATAAACAATGGCAGGGCCTGCTTGTTGCTTATTGACAGGAATAATTTCATTTTTCCCCTAAATCATAGTCCAGTACTCCCTGAAAAGTCTTCCCTTCCAACCACTCAGCTCCCCCATGTCTGCACCACACATTCCTGGTGGCAATCTCCCACAAGTCTTAACCACCAGACTAAAAGAAAATAAATCAGTTTTGGGTTACTAATAAGGCAATCCCGATGACAAAGACCTTTAAAAAGGTGGACAGGCAAACTTTGTCCCTCTGCTGAGCCTCTCTTGGGCTACTCTTTGTACTCTTCCTCTCAGATCTTGTTCCATGTATTTTGGAGGACAGAACAAGTTTTAGGCAATGCCAAGTGTGGACAGAGGAGTCCAAAGAGAGCTGAAGAAGATGTGGAAGCCAAATTTCCAGCAGACCATCTTGAACTGCTCCAGGGCTGCCCATGCCCACGCTTGGTTCCATGCCCAGAGCCTGGTTCCAGGTGAGTCTGGCTGAATGGGAAGCCATGACCTTGGACCAGAGCCTGAGGTATGGTCTCCAAGAAACCAAGAAACTTTGGGGCATTTTTTTTCCAGAATCTGGGTCTAGGTCTGGAAAGAAATCCTGCAATTGGCCCACCCATGGGATGGAGCAATGCCTGGGGCTGGGACATGAAGCCACAGTAAGTTTTTGGGTGCTTCAGGTCCAAGTGTGAGTTCAGGTGGTCTGAGGAGTTCTCTGAACAGGAGAGGTGGCTGGAGATGTTGCAAGGCTGGCCTTTCATAATGTGACCCCGAGACAGAGAAACAGCCATAAGCCAAATTTCCCAATATTTGGGAAGGGACTTTAATGTTACTCAAGGGCAGATTTTGTATGTGAACTTCCTTGTTGACCCATTTTCTTAATAACAATTTTTAAAGTAAAAAATGTCGAGGAGCTCACCAAAACCAAACCTCTCATCCAGCTCAGAAAGCCATTCTATTTCTTTAGACAGACTATGTGATAGATCAGATTTTCTAAAAATGCGTTTTGTTTCAAATGCTGCTTAATAGGTCCAAATAAATTTTGCAGGGTCATTGCTATTTATGGATAAATAGGTATATTTTTACATTTTAAATTGATTTTTAAAACTTTAAATTATGTGAATTTTTAGAACAAATTTGTATAATCTACCTGAGAAGCCAGAGCATCATCTCAGATACAAATGCTCCCCTTCCAGACAATCGCCCAAGAGAAAAGAAAAACACCTTCACTCATACTTTTCCCAAGAGGGAGCTACTGGAAACCTCATTTTCCTGATATCCTCAGACCACCACGGTCACAGCAACATTATTGCTAGGACTAAAATGTAAGTATTTAAAGAGAAACTGAAATTCCTAAGGAATTTACCCAAAGTTGTACCATACAAACACCCTTAGCAGTGAGTATTTTATTGGGAATGTTAAAAAGCCCAGGAGCAGGATAAGGATTTCTGTTTCTCCATCATGTGAATGCTCAGGCTGAGCGAGCCCTGAGCCTCCAGCCCTTTCTTCCCAACCCACAGCTGCACGTCCACATCCTCTCCATCCTCTCTCTATCACTGGTCAGCCTCTTCTGTTCTCATCAGCTTCCTTTTCCTGAGCCAGAAACAAGGAAATCAGATACAAAAGCTCCTTCAGCTCCAGGTAGCATTGAGGCTGTGCTGGGGAGGGCTGTGGGGAGGGCTGAGGGCAGCAGCCCCTCTGAGCCCCCTGGGGTCACTGCTGCTCAGAGGTGTAAAAGCAAACCCTTGCTTTTAGCACACAAACACCCCGACTTTTCTGCCTCACAGAGCAAAACCTGCTCAGAGCAGGGGTGTGGGTTCACTGTTTTTTTAACAATAACAATAGGGTGGGTTTTTAATGATAAGGATTATAATACTGCATAGGAATCTTCTTTAGTATATCTTAGTGTTTGATGCCCCAGTGACACAATACTGCTTGCCTTACCTTAGTGTCTAGAGGAAGAGGGATCACACACCTTTTGATACACTATTAATCACGCTTCGAATTTAGGTAGCAGCAGGGTCCTTTTTAACTTATGAATGTGCTTTCTGGACTATCTCACTGACTGTACTCTCAATTTTGCCTGCTACTGCATGCAGCCTGAGATGAGTAGACAGCAATATGCTCCAGCTGTATCTGCACTCCCAGATTGCTGTAGTACCTGACAAGGTAACATTGCCAAAAGCATCACTCTGGGGAGAGGCTGTCCTCCTAGTGAGCCACCTCGCAGGGTGCTGCGGTGCTTCTGTAGGTAACACTGATATACCAAGTGTCTTTCATGCTGCAACTGGTCATCACCCCATCCCTCTGATACAGCATGCACAGACTCCATTTCTACTGCTTGTGACTACGGGGTAAAAAACCCATGTTTGTACCTGTGGTTCCTTCAAACGTGTAAATGGAGAGGAAAAAATACGAATTGTGTTGGCTGTGTCACAACCTCCTTTCCATCTGGGTGCCTCTGAAAAAGAGCATCTCAGATAGCCCTTTCTGAGGGTTTGGAGGAACAAGCAGTGCCAAGGATGGAGGCCTGGTCTTCGTTTCAAAGATGCCATTTGAACCCACACGTGTGGGACTTGCCATATGTCTGGTTTAATTCCCATAGGATTCTCTCACCTGCATCCAGCCCTGGGGTGCTGTGTGTGTTTGTGCCTGCAGCACAGCCCGAGGCACAGGGCAGAGTGTGACTTCCAAACCTTGGAAACCACTCTTTGGAAATTCCGTCCAGCCTTCTCTACAGCCCTTGGTGGTCTCGGGCACCCTGCAGCTGTGCCATAACCATTCCTCATGGAAGCATCTCTCACTCTCCTTATGGAGTGGCGCTGGGCTACATTTTTATCTCCATAAATGTTTTGCCAGTGTTCTCCCCACTGCAATACCAGGCTGTCATGAGGCCTTCAGGGTTTGCCCATCTCGCTGGTGTTTGCAGTCTCTTGTATCTCTTGGCACTGTTGCCATGAGCTGGTTTGACCCTGGCTCCATATCCTCCCCTTCCTTGCCCAGACTATTTACCAGGGAAGCTGTAAAGCCAGAACTCTACTCTGAGACTTGGCCTGGCATCACCAGATGCACCAGAGAGCCTTTGTGTTGTGTTAATATGACAGTTTTGCTTTTTGTAGGCAATTTTTTTGCTTCCTCATTGAGCCATCGTGGCCTCAACACATCCCTGGTTTGTTCTGCTGGAGCTTTTCCACACAGGGATGGGGTCTGTGTTGTCTGTCTGTGCCCTGTGAGGGTTTGTCCCCGTGGCTTTAGGTGACTAAAGTGAAACAGGGATGAGGGTCTGGCTCAGGTTTTCTTGTCCAGGTGAACATCGCCGAGAAGAGCTCACAGGCTCTACCAGTGTAGATGTTTTTGCTCCCTGAAGAGCTGTTTTCAAGACCCTTGTCCAGATGTGGCTGCGCATACCAGCTCTAGCTCGGTAATGAGGAGAACTGGAAAGCAGCTGGTCCAGGCTGTGCTGTTTCCAAAGCTACCAGTGAATCCAGAAGCATCTTGCCCTCTCCTAATTCCTGCAAATACAGCTGCAGGTGAACTGTTCAAGCAGCATCTGTTTGCCTGGTTCTGAAAACCTGAGCTCACCACAAAGCTCAGTGCCAAGCCCAGGTGGGATTTCACCTGCAGCTATGCCTATAATCTTAGGGCAGGGTTAATGATTTCAGGTAGAAGCCATGCAGAACCTCCAGTTCGGATGGTTCCGACCCCAAAACAAGGCTGAATGTCATGCTGCCAGCAAAGCCTCTGCTGGAATTCCAGCTCCATTTGACACTGATGACTGTGGACCTGGGGAGATGCTCTCTCCTTCCCACTCCACACAAGAAAAGGTCAGCACAAGCCTTGCAAGCCACAATGGGAAAATACCTCCTTATTTTAGCATGCCATGGGCACCTCCCATTAAAGCAGAAGCAGCATTTCACAGGAATCCCTTAAACTTGACCAACACAGTGGCCATGACCTAGTGTTTTCCATATGCAGTGATGCTCACGAAAAGGATTGATCACAGATGTAGATGTGTAGGTCTCAGTTCTTTAGCATCTCCACAGACACCATGCTTAGCCTTGCTGAGGACCTGAGGAGAAGTCATCGAGGCTGGTGACAGGTCTTTTCTGTCCTGCCTGGTTATTCACACTGGTCCAGCATCTTCCCTGGAGCTGGAGTTACCCCGTGCTCCTGTCAGCAGGCAGGATTGAGACCCTTCTTTGTTGGTTACTCTTCCCTCTCCCCAAACCCCTAAAATTTGAATTTTCTTCACTTTTTCTCAAAAAATTCACGCACACTGTAGAGTACCTGAGACCTTCAGGAACACCGAGGCAAAACAAGACATAGCTGATAAATGACAGAGATTTTGTTATTTTAAATCAAGAGCAGATTTTAAACATAGTTGCAGTTACTGTGTGGTGTATCAAACGCTTTAGGAGATTCAATAAATTATTCTTATAAATGTTCTATTCTTTTATCAGTAATTCATATAGGTGGGTGCCACTGTTCTTATACAGCAACAACGCTCCACACACTAAAACTATATTCCTGTTTCTCCAATATAGACACTGTATTTATGAAATTTATCTTGCTTGGTGTCACTTTGGCACATTATCCACATGTACTGCACACGGATTGCACACTACATGCCACGTGGTGATAGGTATCTCTACATGTAATCAACATATGTGCGTTGAACAAAGTGTCACCTGCCTGATTTGTGATGGGACTCAGCATAACTGGGAAAAGGGAAAAAACGAACATCCAGTTTTGTTAAGAAATTCACTGCATTTGAATGCTTCTTTAAACCGATTTTATCAGGAAGCTAAAATATGAGATTGCCTCTGTGATGTTAATTTAAAAATACCTGAACAAAACGAACACACACAGCCCATAAATACTTAACAGCTACTGTATTCCTATATATTCTTCATTGCTATTCATCTGAACTGTAAATTCTGTACAGATTGAATGAAGCTCACAGTTTATCTTTGTCATAACCTGCAAGATAAAAGGACAACACAACTTTGGCTGCAGAAGCGTGTGCATGTGGTTCGAGTACATGCACCCACGTGTGGCTGTACGTGCACGTGGGTATGAACACGTGTGCACACGTGTTCTTGATCAAAACAGATAAAGCTGCATCGGAGATGCACAGGGGGAAGAAAAACTCTGTTTTGGAGTGAGACAGTGGGTACAATAAAACCTAATTACTTTTTCAATAATTTGTTTCATGCAAAAAGGAAGATTTGCAGAGGGGATTGGTGTGTGACTGCCATCCCAAGGAGAAATCCCACTTCTGAAGGAAGCACAGGCCCCGCAGCAGAGCGATGCAGTTCTTTGAGTGATAATTTCTTTGGCTTCCTTTCAAACAAACAAATATAACAGAGTGGCCAGTGCCAACTTCAAGTCCAAAAAGCCCATTCCTAAGATGTGTGGCCAAACAGTTGTCCTGTGCCATTGGAGATCCAAGGGCAAAGTCTTTATGTGCTGTGCCAGGGTGTCCCATGGCAGCGGTGCTGACTGAGGGCAGTGCCAGGATCTCCCACAAACCTACTGCCCAGGCAGAGGATTCCAGTGCCCCATGGGTCTTACCTTTGCCTATATTTAAAAAGCCCCTAGGTAAGAGATGTTTAAGAAAAGAAACATTAAAAGCCTGTCTTTGATCTTAGAGTTATGGAAGAAATGACAGTATTACAACCAATAAATCAGATTTTCCAAGCAGGCCAGCCTGCAGACTCCAATTGCCCCTATACAGAGATTTTACCAGCCTCACCAAATGAATCATCCTCTAGTATTGAATTTTGCCAGTATTTTCACAGACATAAGATTTATATTGGGTAGAACTTACCCTTCAGTGTTTAATCTAAATAAACAAAGGCATGAAGAGCTAACTTTCCCGGTTTAATACTGCTGGATGCCTTGAATAAATACTAATCAGATCTTTTCATTGGCCTGAAATTCATCTCTGGGTCCAAAGTTCTCAGCTGTAAGAGCTGATTCAGTCCTAAATAAGTTACTGAGCAAAGGGTACATCCCTTGCTGGAGTGTGTTGCCGCTTCCCTGAGATACCTTGACACTACCATGGTTTATAACAGCATCTGGCTCATTTGGCCTTACCCGGGCTAAAAATGGTTCATGCTTTTGTCCTGAGAGTGAGAGCTGAGAGGTGAATTTCCCACCGGGATGAGCGCGGGGCCGCACGCCCGCGGCTCCTGCTTGGAAAGCTCCGGGGCTCACTCGAGCCGGGAAGTTTGGTTGTCCTTTAGAAAGCAAAGACAGCTGCTGCTTTGCTTCCTTTCATTTGCTCTGTTGCCTTGGCTTTCTTGCACTTTCGTTTCATCTCCAAAGAATTTCTCATAATGCCTTTGGTACTTATGTACAATTTGAAAACATTTTGTATGTATGGAATGAGACACACTTTTCTCTTGTAAAATAGCAATCGGATTTCTTTTCTCTCTCTTCTTTTTTTTTTTTTTCTTTTTTTCTTTCGGTGGATGTGTAATTTCCTCTGTACTTTTCAATCATGACTTTGTGCAATGTACATTTTATAGGGACAGGTGCCAAGGGAATGACCTGTAGTTTTTGTGAGGGACTGGCTAGAAGCTGACAGACACAGTCACGCATGGTTTTACATGAGCACCGTGGAAAAGTGACGTAGCCCAGACTTTTACACTGAAGCACTGAGCGTGGGTCAGCTTGTACCTTCACAGGAATGACTGTGGCAGCTGCAAAACTCTTTATGTGTGGTGTGAAGACCAACAGCGATGGTTGCAACCGGAAGGGAAATGGAGGAAAATTAAATAATCACAATCATTAATTTAAGCCTCAAAGCATCAGAATGGAAAATTTGCATTCAGTAAAAATGCCAGAGATTTAACCTTCATGAGATGAAATACACATTTATTTTTCTTTGCACTTCTTCTGTTCTCTTTGTTTCTTAATTTCTGGGGATTTCTTGGTACTTTGGGGACGTATTTCATGGTGGGTGAAGAGGAGAGGAGACCTGAGTTCTTGGCATTAAACCTCCACACATTTTTATTTCCAATGTTAGAATATATTTTTCTTTCTGATTTATAAGATAAAGCTCAGAAATCTTAAGTGCCCTTAGTTACAAGGACACTGCCCCGTCAGAGTCCTTTAACAATATTGACTCTCTTAAGGTTCAACATCAACCACATCCTGACAGATAAAAGATGGTTACTGAAGCCTTTCCCCCCCTGTGCCAGCTCCTTTTCACCCTGCTAAAAATGGAGGTTGGTGTCATCAAGGTGG
This sequence comes from Corvus kubaryi, assembly GCF_017639235.1. Classification (NCBI taxonomy): domain Eukaryota; kingdom Metazoa; phylum Chordata; class Aves; order Passeriformes; family Corvidae; genus Corvus; species Corvus kubaryi. The sequence goes on along the minus strand of NW_024580668.1, from coordinate 6,136,005 downwards.
GCTCAGAGCCAAGAAATGGCACTGGGAAGGGAGTTATCCATGAGTTACTTGCTTACCAGGCATCGGCCCTAAGTTAAAAAAGCTGCATTTTGGAGTCAAGGAGTGAAGTGGATTGACTGACAGTATTGCCTGTGGTGAGGTTGGTTGAAGAAACAACAGTTCCATTTCGTAAGAGAAAAGAAAAAAGTAAAATCCTTTCCTCCATACTAGTATTTTTTCCAGAAAGATGTAGCATGAGAATCTGGATGATCCAGGGCCTGGATTTTAGAAAGCCTGCCAGTCATTTGGGCAAAGCAGTGACAGAGGCTTGGCAGAGTAAACCGTGTGGCCAGGCACAGCAGCCCTCGCTTTGTGCCAGAGGCCTTGGCTCAAAGCCTTCAGCAGCTCCATCCTCCCCAGGGCTATTAGGGAAGTCCAGGTGTGAGCATTTCCCAATGGATACAGCACACTGGGTGGGCTTCACTAACATCATTCTATTTTATCTCATTAGGTTTCACACCAATGAGATAAACAGGAAAATCCTCAGTTTGCTGAGCCACATTCCCCAGTCATCTGCAGAGGATTATGTGCTGCCATCCAAACACTGTTCTGCTGCATCCCACAGGGATGCTGGTGGAGCCAGACATGGCACCTGCTGTGCCAGAGCAGAGCTGCCAAGCAGACCTGAAGCCCTTGCCCATGTTTGCCAAGCCCAGAGAGGAGACCAGCAGGAGGAGGCATTGCTTTTCCTTGGATATTGGCTTCCTGATAGTCTGGAAAAATCAGGAAGGCCATTTCCCTGCAGCAGAAATAAATATTGGAGTCTTAGGAAAAGATTTCTGTGAATACAAACTTTCTACATCCCTTAGGAGTGCAGTTGCTGTCATAGGAACACATCTACTGGGTCTTCTCACAGATAAAGCTCCTTAAGGGAAACTGATTTTTATTCAGATTCTTTGCCCTCGGTGCTGTTTAGCTCTTGGTCCATCAGGATGCCAGGAGCTGGGTCCCAGCGAGCTGTGATAACAACCTTCAGTAACTTGACGATGATCCCATGCAAGTTCACAGCCCCCTGACTCTAAGTTTCAGAATTTATGCAAAAGTGGTTTTCCCAAATTAGCCCAGTTATTTGGGATTGCATATGCAGTCTGAAGTTCTGCAGGAGGAACTCAGTGCCAAAAATTCTGATGTGCTCTGTTCCTAAGCAACATCCCAGTCTGGGTATTTTTTTTGCCTTGTTTTCTGACAAGGATTTGCTATCCTTGAAAATTAAAGGAACATTTCTTCCTTATTCACTGGAGGGGTAAGCAGGTGTTGCAAGATTAAGACTCAGTTTGTAAAACCTCAATCCTACTTTTGGGCACTGCCTTTAAGACACCCAAAACTGATGCTTCTCAGTCCAAGGTGAAAAAAAAGCCAACCCCAGCTTTTGATCCCCAAAACACCTGATTCCAGCATTTTGTTTTCCAACTTAGGCTGGGCAGAAACCTTTTTCCTTTAAGAAGCTGTGCAATAACTCAGTGGCAGAACAGTGAATGAAATCTCTCTGATCCATTACATGCTACTCCAGCTCTGCTCTGGGGCATAATTTACCCTTATTACTTTCTTGGCAGCTGTTTCCTGTTTCCTGATGAAACCCTGTTTCCATCAATAGTAACCTAATGGTGGTTTTGGGCATAAAGTGTCTTTCTGGAGAGAGAAACCCTTTTCAGCAAGATGGTCACTCTCTTTATGTAAGGAAGTTAATAATACATGGTTAAAGGGAAAGGCAGACAGAAATTGAAGTGGAAGGCAGAGGGCATGGGACACACTTTAAAGGATTATGTAATTTGGCATGAATAAGGAATTCAGTGAATAATGGAACATGGGATTTTCATACAAAACTCATGTGCAAATTTTTTTTATCTCCTTGCCCTTGAAGGACCATTAGCATGAGACAAGTCAGAGATGGAGAGAGGAGGTTTTTGGACACACCTAAAAAGCTGGTAAGATTACTCTTTACACCATGGTTGCCAAATAAAACAAATAAATGTCCCAGAGCTCCTCTTTCCACTTTGGATTTCAAAGATTTCTCAGCTTTAGTTGAGCCAGTCCCAGACATTCCCCCATGACCAGACCTATAAATTGCACATTTCCCAATGATTCATTGAACAAATGTTTTAGATGCACTGACACACTTTATCACTCCAAATTTCTAGTACCAAATATGGGTGGAAATCCTCGCAGTTTTCTTTTTCTCCCTCTGTCACTGGTCAGCATTGGTGTAAGGGTTTTGTTGAACTGGCATATCTAATTTCTGTAGTTTTTGAGCACAAAAGCAGTGCATGGATTTGGAGCTGGTTCTCCAAACTAAATAAAAATCACAGTCTCTGTGTCTTTTCAGGTCCTGATTTCTTCTTAAAGGATAGATGTTAAAATATTATTTTATTGTTGGCCTTTTCCCGACTCAGCGGAAGCTTTTACTGAAATCAGAGTCTGAAGAAGCCAGTGAATATAAACCTATTAACACACTTTTAATTGAGCGGTTAAACCAAACAGCAGCAAGGCACAATAGATGAACTGGGAGAACTGGTGCACCACGTAATCCCATCTGCTATTCATCAGTGGAGCATCACTAGGGCAGGTCTTGGAGTGGCTCAAAGCTGAAATTTCCTCTCCAGCCCATCTGCAGAAAAGCGGGAGCTGCTCTCCGGGAGGAGGGAGGTGAGCAGCCCTCCACGGAGCTGGACCCTAGAGGGCAGAACGAACTTGCTGCTGAGCTGGAAACCCGCCCGCGGCTGCTCAGCATCACCCCGGTGGAGCACACTCACTGCCTTCCTTTTCCAGCTGAACTTCTGGGTCCTGCACAGTCCAGGAAACCACATTCCTGCTGGTGATTACAGCTAAGCACCATCTGGACAAACACAGTGAGGACTTCCAGGGAAGCATCACAACCAGCAACACTGGAGCTGTTTTTCTGGGGAGAAGCAGGAGATTGCCCCAGAATTGAGCTGTGCCCCAAAACTCAGTAGCTCGAAGCATCTGAATTTCATTTCTCCTAAATAAGGGAGGAGGGCAGGCAAATTTGGGGTCTTCCCTGATTTAACAAGTCTCCCTTAGGATGTCTCACCCTTGCTTTTTGCAGAGTGGAAACAGCACTGCTGGCAAAAAATAAAGACATTCAGTGAAACTGGGTCCCTAAATGGGGCAAAACAGGTTTTCTTGCAAGGAATGGGGTATTCTGAGAAGTGGGAAAAGCAACTGTGTAGGAAGAACCAGAGACAGGAATATTAATGTTTCCTGGCCTCTTGCCCTTCAAGCTGAGGGTGGGAGGAGAAGAAACATTATTTCGATTTTATTACATGATTTATTGATAACATCGAATATATTATTCAAGGCTTCCTTCTCATCTGAGGTCTGCAGGCTTTTTGTTCAGCATGGCAGGAAGGGCTGGGGTGGGTGGAGATCCTGTCCTGTTTTCCCCATCTCAGCCACATCCCTGCTAGTATTTCCATGGTAAAATAAGGAATTTTAGATTAAAGTCCTGTGAAAAGGCAGCATCCCAGCAGGACATCGTTGGTGTGCCCGGCTGTGCAGCCAGGAGCCTCTCCCCAGCAGAGGGTGCAGGAGCTTTATTTCCAGAGTCGGTGGCTCCTCGCATGTTTAATTTGGGATATTTATTAATGCAGTGCTGCTAAGCTGGCTCTGAGTTCTTTCATCTGCATTGTGTCCTGCAGATTGCAGAGACTGGGCTCACCTCATCCATATCCAAAGGTTCGTCCTGTGAGAAAAGAAGGAGCTCCCACGTAGGCTCGGGTGTATTTCAGCTGGAGGGAGAACTGCACTATTTCTCCCCATCTTGCACAATTGCAGGCTGTCCCGTGTGGAGCAGAGCTATTTAGCTAATGGACACACAGCTCTTTGAAGATGTATGGCCCTTTGTAAAGCCCTGTTATGATTTCTCTGCATTACTCATAACAGGCAGTGGTGCAATTCATCTTCCACTGCAGCCTGGAAGCCTTTGGGGCCAGCTGAAGAGCTGATTTACTTCATCCTTTCCTGATGAAGAGAGGGTTGGGAGGCTGAATTTGGCCTTTGAAGGAGATGCTCCATGATGGATATTGATAGGGAGGGTGTTTGATAGAGAAATGGGGTGGCTGAGAGAGGAACAAAGGCAGATTGTTTGCAAATCAAATTGCTGCAGGTATAAAGTGGGTGAGGTGGTGTTATGCAAAATGCAAAAAAGCTGCTTTCATGGGCTGGAGTTTAGCAAAAGTGGGATAAACACCACTGGTTCTGCAGAAATGAGTGCTTCAGGCATCCCACTTCCCCACAGCATCCCAAACTGCTTGGCAGAGCAACTTGTGCACTCACATGGAGGCATTGGGACACACAGAGGCAGGGTGAAGGCTCCTGATGCTGTCCAGTGGCTGAGGCTTAGCTTAGGAGGAGGCACAAAAAAAGCCAAGATCACCAACACAAAATTCAGTAGCATTTGAGAATATTATCTGCCACATTGTGGGGTTGTATAGGAGTAAATCTTAAATAGGCTTTTTATCACATTGCCTTCAAAATGGGAATTTTGATCAAACTGATTTGAACCTCAAAGCTGCACCTCAATCATCCCAGGTGAATGAGGACCTGGAAAAGCAAAAAAGCAATCAAGGAACTTTTCAATTCCTTTCATTTCCAAGATTTACAGTACCCAGAAACCACCAGTACCAACAAATGGGATGAAAGCTCAGTCCTGTGCTGTGCAGAGAGAAAATTTCTTTAAAATGTCAGTGGATGGATGTGCCAGGTGCTGAGCTTTATTCAGCATTCTCCCTCTTGCTGTACAAGAAAGAAATAAGAGTCACTGAAAGGAAGGATCCAGCTGAAGAATGAAAGAGAAGCCAACCTTGGCCTGCAACGATAAATCCTGCTCCTTAATTCAGCACTGCTGCAGAGAGTTTTGTTCTTGCCCCGCTTCCAAGCAGAAAACGTTTGATTCCCAAAGCCTGTTTTCTCCTTCAGTCTTCACTGATATTGATCTGTATGAAAATGGATTTTAGGAAAAGGAGGGAGAAAACAGCCCCATGACCTTCACATTTATTCAGCAGTCAGAGTCACTTGAAAAATATCTTGATTATAGCTCGGCAATTTTCTCTGGCTGGGCAGCTGATGTAGGCAGGAGAGCTGCACAGCAGCAGAATTTGCCTCTGTGCTCTGAATGAAGCTTGTTTCAGTGGGGTTTTTGTCCTATTCAGCCCTTGTGAAGCAGAGTCCAGGTAAGTGGTTTTGTGAACAGAGTTCTCTGTTGTGTGCAGGTCAGTGGGTGCAGCTGCACTGGAGCTGTTTGCAATTATGAGAGAGTTGATGAGGTCCCCATCACCCCCACCCAGATGTGTTCCTCCAATCCTCACCATGTGGGATGCCCAGCATCCTTCCCAGGAGCCACACAGCTGGGCTCCAGTGTCACATGTGACTTGTGGGACAGCAACAAGGATGCTCCAAGCACTGCTCACATGCCACTAATAAACCAGATACATCCTTCTTAGGCAGTGGGGCATGGAGGGAACCACAGGACAAGTGCAGGGACTGGAATTTTAGTGGCCATGACTGAGCATAAACAGAGTTTTGGACTCCTACAGTGAAGGCATCTGATAAAGCCAGAGTCTGCTGAAGGCAACACACAGAGCTTTGTTCATGTGGATTTGGAAAAAATCTTAAAAATTCTCTGCTTAGGGAGGTTGTATTAACAGGAGGTCAGAGAAATTTCCAGGCATCTCAGAGATGTGGTGGCAGGTGGGATTGGTGTCTGATTTCTGGAAATCCTTGCTCTTGTCAGAACTTGCACTGTAGTTTTCATTCTTGTGCAAGGTATGATTTATGTGAAGAAAAAGAAAAAAAAAAAAAAGAGCAACTTCTACAGAGGAAAAGAGAGGTTCTGTTCTCTTGCCTTTGGCTAAAGTATCTGCAGTATTGTTGGCAAAATAAAAGGGAAAATGAAGCCTTGTTTTCATGGACATGTGGGCAGAGAGCCAGAGGGCTTGTGAAGAAAGCTCCAAACTGGCCCTGACCTCTCCCTCCTGGGCAAAGATCTCCCCTTGCCTGGGGGTTGTAATGAGGATCTGCTCTCTTCACAAGGATTTTAAAAAGCATTTAATGAGTTCCCTGTTCGGAAATCAAAAGCCAACACAACAGCACCACAGTCTGCTCTTCACATCTCAGGGATACCATCTCCAGTGTTATCTCCCCCTCTGGAGCAGTAAAGGCAGGCATAGAAAATAAATAAATATCCTAAATATCTCTTAGTCCTAAAACCTCCAGCCACCAACTGTATGCACAGTCAAGGCAGCTTTCCTTGGGGTCTACACAGGGGCAAGCACTGAAAGAAATGCTCTGCTGAAGACACTCATTAATCCCCCATGCAGAGAAGACACAGAGAAGCTCTGAGGGCATCTTCAGATGTTGAGAGCTCCTGGTTTTTGCCTGTAGAGCTGCAGATGCAGAGTCCTGGCCAATTCCTGTCATGCCACTATTTGCTGAGTGAATTAAAAGTCTGTGCTTATCACGGGCACACAAAACAAGTGCTATCTCTGTAATTAGACTGTGAAAACCACAGCACAAGCTACAATTTCTCATGATAATACAATAGTTCATTAGCATAAGTCCCTCAAGAGCAGATTTTAAAAATAATTGGTTTAGATTTTGAGCTAACATCTGCTTTGATTATTAGCTCTTGGACACTTTGGTTTTAATTGGACAATTTAAAGAAAATGTTATCCAGTGCCACCGGTCTTCCTTCAATAGAAAATTCCTTTTTAAAGAAGAGTTCTGTGAAAGTTTGCCTTTCTGAAAAGAAATGTGTGTGGGTAAAAAAGTCTGTAATAATAGCAGTTACAGCTATTCTTAACTGTAATGGTGGCCAGGGCACAAAATTAGAAGCAAGTGAAATTGGGTAGTATTTTTGAAAGGAGTAATACCCATCCTCTAGATCTGAGCACAACTCCCTGGAGGAACCAAGCATCTTGCAAATCACAGTTTCTTCAGGTGCTGGAGATGCTGTTCCACCTGGGGTTGTATATTTTACAGTGACACTCAGGGACATTTTTGGGGGGTCCCAGCCCAGGAGCTGTGCAGCTGCCTGCTCCAATGGGCTGTGCTGGCAGAAAACCCATTACTGTCTGCAGAGCCAGGGACAGAGAGACAGACTGAGCTGCTAGAAATGGCCCAGGAAGTTTTCTGTTACAGAGAATGGATCACATGCACAGAACACCAATTGAAAGAGCTGGAAATACACAGCAGATGGAAGAGACCTGTTTGTGCCAGAGCAGAACTTGGCAAAGGGTGGCTGAAGCTGTTGAGGTAATATCAACTTCTGTTTCCTTGGAAATGTGTGTGAAATTTTCTTTTTAACCTGAAATCCTGTTGCAAAAAAAATTGTGAGCAAAACAGATTTTACAGCATATGAGGGAGAAGTTTCAGATCACAGGCTGAGACAAGACTCTTGAATCTTCCTCTTCCAAAACGTCAGTCCTGGCCCATCCCTGGTGTTTCTCCTCCTGTTTTTCAAACTCCAGCCTTCGGCATTGCCAGACATCTCTTGTTCTGCTACTGCTTTTCAGCAAGTCTGTATCATTCTCAAACCATCCTCTCACATTCCCCAGAAGCTTGGCCCATCTTCTCCCCAGCTCTGCTGTTGCAATCCCACCTTGAGACCCCCCCTCTTCCCAGGCTTCCCACAAAGGTCTCTCACAGGAGGTCAGAGCTCCCCCAGGTCACTGCTCCCATGGAAATGATTAGAGAACCGTTCCAGACAACTTCTCCCATCCCAGCCCAGATTTCTGGAAATAGCAGCCTGCCCACATTTGGACAACTTGCCTAATACGAGGCAGACGAAGCCTCTAAAACTCTTTCCCTGACATTCAGAGCTGCTATTTTTTAAGGCAAACTGTTGCCTTGGTATTTGTATTTGAAATGGGTTTGCATTTCCTTAACTCTGGTGCCACCCCCTCGGCAGCATGAGACACTCTGTAGTTTTACAGGAGCATTTGAGGCACCAGGCTGTCCCTGAGAGCTTTGCTCGTGTTCCCAGGATGTGCAGTCCTTGAAACACCTCACTAAAAGGATGCTGTTGCCCTCGGCACAGCCAAGAGTTATCCCAACAGGCAAATCCCAGTCCTTATAAACCAGTGGGAAAAGGACCAGTTCTAGCACATTTTGTACTCCAATTCTCTCTCTTTTTTTTTTTTCTTCATTATTTTGTGACTTAGAAGCTGTAATCAAACCATTTTGTTTTCTCAAAGGCATTTTAGAACAGCTGGTCATTCAGCATGGATCAGCTTCTGTGGAGCATTATATCCTACAGGAAGAATAAGACACAGTGTGGATGATCAAACCGTTAAAATCTCCCTTGTCTGGAAGCAGAACACGCTGAATATAAAGCAGAAATGAAAGATTATACATTGGGTCTTCTTCATATCAAGTTTTTCTGGAATTTTTAAAATTTGAAATTCTAATCAAATTACTAACAGGTAAGGGAGGGTTGGGTGCTACTGTCAGGTAAAAATATATTTATGCTGAAAACTCCCATAGCTTTTGGCAGTTGAGGTTAAGATTAGTTAAAGCCTAGCTAGAAAAACATGGAGTCACACAGACTTCAGAGTGGGAATATCCTGGGCTGTGAAATTTTCAAAAGGGACAGCATATCTCTGGAATTTTGTACACCAGCAATTGCCTGAAAGCAGAATTCTGCTTAAATGTGGAAGGATTTGATTGCACAGAGCCTGCCATGCTTGCTCTAACACGATGATGGATTAGAAAGATGGAAAGTTAAAAGGGTATTTCATCACTCTCTTTTTAAGGGGTGTTTACTGCAATTGCTCATCGCAGCCATCACATCTACAAACCTGCACAGAACCTCACATAAAGGAAATGCTGGGATCAACCCCAAGTTTTTAATGTGGGTGTTCAGTGCAGATTGAAAGAGAAGTGAACGGATTGAGTGCCAAGCATGAGCACATTTCTCAGGAGAATGAATCAATTCCAATACACTCAGGGTGAAGGAGGAATTTCATGCTTTGGTAACTTTTCCTGACACTGTAATTTATATGGGCCCTGCCTGTGTAAGTGCTGATCCGAGTGTTTTTCCTGAGGAAAACACATCTCATTTTCCCTGTGTGACACCATGAAGGGCTGTAAGCTGGAGGAACCTCTGGGTGCCTCCTGCTCCATCCCCCTCCCTGAGCAGGGAGGACAATGGTGTTAGACCCAGCTTTGAAGACAGACCAGTCTGCTCAGTCCATTTTGCAATTCATTTTTGAATGTCTCCAGGGATGGACACTTCACAGCCTCCACAGGAAACCTGCAGGGGAAGCCTGAAGCTGAACAGCAGAAGGGCTGACACAATTTTGACTCTCTGCTGCTGACCCAGTGGTGGGCTGTTCTTATCAAAATAGAGTCCTTACCAAAACAGAGACAGCACTCAGTTATCTAAACGCAACAGACCCATAGACAAGTGCTACACTTGTGCAGTTTCTCTGCCAAATCATGTAAGCACATAATCAACTGAAATCAAGTTATGGCATGACAAGTTAAAGCTCAGCAGAGGAGAGAAGAAAACCTTGTCCGTGCTTTCATCCCTTTGGATGGTGAAATGTATTTGCTTAAGCTTCCTCATTAAATCAGTCTAACTTGGCCATATTATCTGGCACTCTGGACCAGTCCATGCTGATGTGGACTATGGGAATGACTTGGGGGTCTCCCCTCTGTCCTTCCCTTTTCCTCTCTGCACAATCGAGTTGCCTTACAGGAGACTAAACACCAAGGATGTTTCTTCCAATGCTACTCAGACATGAATCTCAGGTGACATATATTCACCCAACTCCTCTGTTTTAAAACTGGTGAAATTCAGCATGTGCTGACTTTATGAGTAATCTCCAGATCATAACAGTATTGGCTGGAGAGTGCTCCTGGAAGCCTCTAATCCAACCTCCAGCTTGTAGCAGGACTAATGCCAACACTTGATCAGGCCAGACATGGCCAGAAATCCCTGACCTTGTGGATTTTATCCCTGCCCTTCACACTGTCCTATTTCTCCCTATTTTATCACTCAGTTAGTATTTCTATTATTCTGTCTCCAAGACCCCCCAACTGCCATCATGCACCACTGTGCAGAAAGATGCACAGATACAAAATGGATGTGATTTGCCTGGAAAGTGTCTAACTAAGCAAAAACCAGCAGTGTCTTTATTTTGCAGTTGGAGACACACGGAGGTGCAGATCTGCCTTAGGGCACATGAAGGGCAGAAGGGACACAAGAAAAAGGAATATTGTGACAAGTGAGGCCTGAGCTTGTGTCTCAGAGTACAGAGAGACAGGCTGGTGGGAGTGACGGATGGGGAGTGAGAACAGCAAAGTGTCAAGAACTCAGTAACCTGATGCCTGGAAAAAATTGGCTTTCCAGAGTTCAAAATCACAGAATCACAGGATGGTTTGGGTTGAAAAGGCTCTTAAAGCTCATCTCATTCCACCCCCCTGACATGGGCAGGGACACTTTCCACTATCCCAGGTTGCTCCAAGCCCTGTTCAGCCTGAACTTAAACACTTCCAGGGATGGGGCATCCCAAGACTCATCTCTTGCTATTTTTATCTTCTAGACCCCAGCCCAAATTTTATCCAAAGCAAGAAAATCCCATTTGCCTCCTAATCTTTTCCTACCACAAGAGCATCCTCAGGAGTTCTTGCTGATCTTCAGAGTTCTTGCTGATCTTCAGAGTTCTGTCATCTTGCAGTAGCTCATGATTTACTCCCCAAGAACACCTCACAATCAGAGGCTGCAGGACCTGGGCCTGTAATCTATTCTGGGAAAGAAATCCATCTTCATTAACTCTGGAAGAAGTCATGTGCATCCAAAGTCCTACATTAATAATAACTGGTCCCACATTTGATTAAAATGGGGGCACGAGTCCAACACTCATTAAAAGCAAGGGCCCAAATCCCATAAACATTCCTGGTGCCTTAATTACAATAGAAGAGAGAAAAGGTAGCAGTTAGTCATGTACTTTCTGACAGGCAGTTGCTCTGTATTACAAGGGCAGAGGGAATACAGATCTTATTGGAATGCATCAAGAAACAGCAGCCCTCAAAAGAGCCCGAAGAAAATGTCTACCATATATTAATGATTTTTTTTCCATCTAATTTTCCACTTAAACAAGACAGCAGTATCAGTTTGCAATCAGCTGAGGCTCTGGCACTAGCTCCCAGTACTTCCTTATCACATTTACAACAGCTCTTCCACACAGCGTGGCTGGAATTAGCATTCAGGACCAGCAGCAGGGCAAGCTCTCAAGCCAAGCACCTGTAGACGATAGAAATTAAAATCAGGAGCCAGAGCTGAAAGCCAGATCTCACATACAAGCAACCCAAGCCTCCAGAGGTGTAGTAAAGACTGGGGGATTTCACGCTGCATTGAGCATGAATGGAGCCCGATTTCTAGGACCAAATCTGTTCTTATTAAAGGCATACAGAGCAAGGATAACACACGAGGTAAGATTTGGGACTGGGGGCTGTGCTTTGCCACAGATTAATCTTGGTCAATCACTTAGCATCTCACAGCCTGAAGGGTGGATGGAGGAAAACTGCCATTTTCATTTTACAGGGAGCTGAGGGATAGAGAAGCTGAGACCTTCTGGGCAGGAGCCAGTGGAGGAAATAGGCAGCAGAGTTGCTTGGATAAACTGTTCAAATAGCAAATGTTTATTTGAGGGGAGAAGAAAAATCCCAAGAAAAAATGAAAAAGCACAGACACCCTCTTTCACCCATTAAAATGCACACATGTGGAAGAGGAAACCTGCCTGCACTGAGGGCTTGGGGACAGTCCCTGGCTGAGGTGACTCTGCTCCGTATCAGACTGTGCACTGAGTTACCTGAACACACAAAGCCTCTGTGCTTATCCCCTCAGCCTTGTCTGCTCACGCAGCCCAATCCAGCAGAACACTTATCTGCTGCAGGCAGGCAGCTCTGCACAGCTCCCAGGCCTTTGTGCCTTCCCTCTGTGTCTTTGGAGGAACCACGCTGATCTCCCTCATCATGCCTCTGGTCACTGACAGCTCCCATCAACAGCAGCTCCCAAATGGGGCTCCAGAATCACTGGCTCCAGCTGGAGCTGGTGCCTCTCCATCCTACAGTGCCCCACCCGGGTGCTGTCACCACCTCGAATGTTTTCTTCAAAGACATGCTGAAAAAAAAACCCAAAAGTAAGATTCTCTTTAATTCACAGCCATTTTTACAGTGCCATAGACCATAAAAAGGCAAAGATCACCATCACGTTGTAAGCAGTCCAAGGGCAAGGTGAAAGCCTGGCTGCACTCCCCTCTCAGAAGCAGGAACTGCCTGCTCCCAGTGTTTTAGCTGGGCACATGCCCCGGGAGAGGTGGAGGATCCAGCTTTTCTCCCAGATAACTGAGCTGTGATTTGGTCCGTGATTTGGCCCTGGGAAAGGAGCTCAGAGGACTCCATGCAGACAGTGTCTTTTGTTTTCTTTGGCTGCTCTCTTTCTAACCTGAGGTTACACACTGAAACAGAGATTTCCTGTTGACCCCCAGGCTCTGGGAGGCAGAGCTGGCTGTGGAGATGTTCCTTTGTGGGTTTGGGCCATACATCCCAGAGGCCTGTTACCACCTCAGGCACTGGGAAGGAGGATGGGGTGTGCTCCTTGCATTCAAGTCGTGGCACTCAGATCCTGACCACTCAAGCTGACCCAAAGGAGGTCTCTCCTGAGCTGGTGGAGCCAGACTTTCAGATGTTCACAGGTTACAGGCACTCACTGAGCTGAGAAGTGTTTTGTAGCACAAAGACCCAAACCCTGTCTGCGTAAAGTGAGGCAGGACCCATCTTTGGGCTGAAAGACAGATACATTAATCTCCTCCTCACACCTTCCCAAGCAGAACTGAAGTGTTTGCCTACCCTTAGTTTATATGAGGTAGATGAGAGTTTGGAAAAACAACATTATACTCCCTGAGCACTTCAGAGAGAAGTGGCAACAGCTCCATGCAGCAAACCCAGCTCTGCCTTTCCTGTGCATCCAGCCAGGGGAGGGGACACGAGATTTGGCTCTACCAAAAGCAGCAAAGGGACTGTCCCCATCCTTATCCCCATCCCTATCCCCAGGCCAGCCCTGCCTGGCCGTCCCTGCCATCTCACCCTTGGCCATCCCACAAGCACGCTGCAGCAGCTCTCTCCTTCAGAAACACTAAATCTGTGCTCTGCTTCTCCCTGGACTTGTCTTTTCATTCCAGATGGCACGTGATTAGAGTCCTAATCGGCTATTAGCTTATCAGCAGCATCCCTAAGCACTGACCAACCCGTAATAAACAGAAAGCAAAAGGGAATTAAGGAACAATGGATTGGCTGGTTTAGCTTATAAGGGTTTGCAGGAAGCAATTAACTGGAATCCTCTTGATTGGTATTTTGTAGAGAAGGATGCTCCTACTGACACCCTGGAGGAAAAACTATTATGGGGAGGAGAGTTAGAATGGGAAGGGAAAATATATTGAAAATGAATTGAGCTCATTCTTTTACCTTAAGCAAAGAAAACAACAACAAAAAAGTGAAATGTTATTTGTGGTCAGGCACTATTTCCACCTCCACAGGCTCTGAGTCACTCTGACATGAACAATCCAGGGTGTATCAAAAGCTCATTTGGCTCCAGCAAGATCTGTCAGTCACATCCAGAGGTTGCAAAAAAAGCAGCTGAATTCCATGATTTTCACTGGAATGATGCAGATTTGCATCCCCTCTGATGATCTGGCCTTACCTATGCCAGGTGTGACACAGAAAGGGGCTGGAACATTTGAGATGATCAAAATAATACCGTAAGAAAGTTGGAAACCAGGTAAGACATCAAAATAAAATGAGAAGCTAATAAGGCATTTAGGTAGGCAGAGGAGAGGGAGAGCATCCCATCCTGAAAGGCTAGGAAGGAAGGAGCTGAATTACAGAGCCAGATACAAACCTGGTTTGGATGTGATTCATTCAACAGGGGAAAACCCATTGCATTAAAATAAAATATAGAAACTTGCTCAGTGCTTGGAGAACCACTGGACACACAGTGCCTGACACCTCTGTGACGAGCAGGAGTTCTTCCCCCAAATGTGCCACTTAAATTAAATTCAGAAGTGAGCTCTAGAGTCCTTCCAGAAATGGCCTTGTGCTATATTCAGCTTGGGAAGTGCAATGGAAAAAAACATTCCTCTTTTTTTCATTATGGCTTTGTCTTTTCTTCTCCACCCCTCTGTTATTTTGGCATAGTTCATATACCAGAGGTCACCAAATGTGTCCTCTGGTCCTGTGGACTTATCCCAGGCTCTACTGCTCCCCGACTGTTCCAGCATGACAGTGCTGTGTGTGGGAGCTGGCAAGCTCTTTCTGGAGGCAACACTGCAAGGATAAACATTTCCCCTTACCAATTACTTCCTCCTCATTACAACTTGGAAATCTATTTATTGCCCAATTGTCCATCTTCAGCCAGGCTACATTCCGAATCACCCCTCGCTGCCCTTTGCTAAATATAAAATTACTCCTGCTATGGCTTGAAATTAATTTGATTTTCCCATATTACAGAAAGTAATCTAAAATTTGACACAATCTGAGGCTTCTCCCTCTCTCTCCCCTTGTTGGGTCTTGTTAAAATAATAATAAAAGAAAAAGTAAGTGAAATCTTGGGCTTCTTTTGAAAGATATAACTGATTGGTGTAACCCAGGTCCTTTGAAGCACCAAAGGAAGCTCTTTATTCAACAGAGCTGGCTGGTTCTCAGTGTGTCAGACAAGCTCTCCAGGTGGGATGAATGCATTCATGTGATATTTTATTCATACCTGGCTGTGCTGAGGCAGAACTGATAACACAGCACTGCTCAGAGGGTGGGAGGTGGCACAGCTCAGTTTGAGCCTCTCAGACTTTTGCTCAGCCCCTCCTGGGCAGGCTCTGCCCTCAGCCCTGGCCAGGCAGGTTCACGTTTCATTTGTCACCAGAACAGTCTATAAATAGGATCCTTGGCTAACCCTTAGATGGCAGATCCTGGACTCTTTCCCAACCTCTGTATGTGACAGAGCATCTCTAGGTCAGGAATTGGTAGTGCCCTGTCCCTGAAGGACGTTGTTGGGTCAGTTTTGCCAGAATAGAAAATTTAAGGTTGGAGTTACAAGATCTTCCACATTTTGGACAACCTGGGAAGCAGGTTTCCTCACTCTAATCTATTTTTTAGATATGATTATATTTATAATGCTCTATTATTTGTATTTTAAGAAGGGCAGCAAGGTTGCAAAGTGACTTCCATTCCACTGCTCAGTTTCCCATGGTGCTTTCAAAGAACAATCTGACAAATCTTGCCACTATGGCTTGGGTTATTCACCCAAAAAACAGCCTTCTGGGATCTGAAAGGAGGAGAAGTCTGTGTCCTTTGAAAAGTGGAAGGCAGCTGAGAGACCAAGAAAATTGTCTGTTTTTCCTTCCTGGAGACAGGGTGAAGACTCGCACACAGGCTTAGAATCTCCCTGGGTCTTCCTGGTTGAAATCAAGAGGAATTGTTAGCACTGAATGGGAGCTTTTGGGGGGAAGGATTGCCTGATTTTGAAAATCCCGTACACTTTTTTAAAAATTACTTTTATTATTGTTTTAAATAAAGGTAGTGGGAGATCCCAGTGAGAAACTGCTCAACAAGAAGGACACGAGAAGGGTGGGTGTGTTCTATGGGGAGTGGTTTCCTTTAATTATCAAACCTCAGAGGAAGCTCCATGTTTCACATATTAGCAAAAGCTGGATTTTCCACCTTGCAGGAGGTATTTGGTTGTGACTAAGTGAACCAAAACTTCAGCAAACCTCTCCCTTTTCCCTTTTCCAACAGTAACTTCATGGTGAAATTCCACCCTGAGCCAACCCCCAGCTCTGAGTGTGCTTTGTATTGACATCTCCTGTTGGCAAAAGAAAGGAGGAAGAACGGAGTAATCTGAACTGGAACACTTTGTATGAGTCTATTAATGTTTGATTTCTGGTGCCCAGAAAGAGGATGTTAACAATGCATCATTGCTGAAGGCTCTGCACAGCCTGGGGACGAGGACAGCAGGGTGACAACTAAAGCAGTGAGGCACAAGTGTGAGCTCCAGAACCATAGAGCTCTACCAGGATGTTTCCATCGTGCCATTTGCTCTTAAACCACGATAATGACAGAGACTGTGAAGACCTGTGGTACAATTTAGTGTAGGTGCAATTACCTCTTCTATTGTGTGCATTTCCCTTACAGAATGTGGCATCTCGGGGGGTACCAAGCAATACGTTGCCAACCCCATGACTACATTTAAATGTTTAATGCAAAATCACCTTACTGAAAAGATGGCAAAAAAACCCCAACCCTCTCCAAAAAACCCTCACAAGCTGGTTGTGTTTGTGATAGTTGTTAAACAAATATTAGTGAGCAGGATGTCACAATCTAGCTCAGCCCAGTTTGTAAATACTTTCTCTCAATTTCTCAATGCTATAGCAGGAGGGAGGAAAGTTGGATTTAGAGTCCCTACTCCTTTTTTGTGGATAGGTTTTTGAGGATAAAGCCCATGAAGTTTCTTAAAAACATTCAGTGTATTTAAGTGTGTTTAATAACTGCCTGTGAAACCTAAAGTAAGAGACAAAGAACCATATTCTCTCCTGGATAAAGCTAACCAAAATGTAAGATGCATCTGCATTATAGACTCTTAAATGAGAATCACCCAAGGAAAAGAATATGACCTTAAATTTAGGAATTTGTCTAATGAAAGCTGGTTTCTAAGAAGGGCATTATTACACTCTGTGAGAAACTGCGATATCAGTGCATTCTTCTCTTCTCCAGCAAGACTGACAGTGCCTCTGGTCAATGCCATTAGACTGAGGCTCCTGGAAGTCTTTGAAATGTTTTTCTCCCGGAATGAAAGGGAATGAGTCAGATCAAAGTTGAATAATGCAGGCTAAAAAGCCCCTCTTTTCCTCTTCCACTTCCTAATTAAGATGAGTGTGTAATCTCCATGAAGGCAGAGGTTCAGCAAAACCAGGGAATGGAAGTGCTGCAAATACAGAGCAAGAACCTTTCTTCACTAATTGAACCTTTTCAAGTAGGCTCCACAAGCCATGAAGAGACAAATCACCCTCCAGGACTGGGTGAGTAGGAAGAGGGGATTGCTAAAGACAAAAGCAGGAGGAAGAGAAAGGGGGAAATATGCATTCTGGATCATGTTTTTGAGTAAATTTCCAATTCCCTTTATCAGCCCGTACATGCTGTCCAGCTCTATATGCAGCCTGAGATTGGTGACATTCTCCCTAATTATCATATTGAAGACCAAACCCAGCCATTCCCAGAGCGTGGCTTTAGAGCAGCCTCTGAAGGAAATAACACGACTCATTTTGGGAGAGTTTAGGGGTTCTGAACATGAATATGATCATTTCTTCCACAGCAAACCCAGTGCTGTTAACACGGGGCAGCTGAACAGGCAGAAGGTCTTAGCTGCTGCCTTTTTTAGCTGCCAAAACAAAGACAGTGTTGGGTGTTGGGGACCTGCCTGGCTCTGCCTGAAGGGTTTTCCTGTTTGCTCTCTTCTTGCTTAGCAGAACAACTCATCACAGCAAAGCAGAGCATCCCAGGGACTGCTCAAACCAGGGCTGGCCTCTGCCTGGCTCAGGACACAGACAAGCAACAAAACTATTGTTTGGGATAGTTTACTTAAGTATGGATTTAGTCCTATTGTGCTGCTGTCTCAAATCACTGACACCGTGTCACATCCATCCCCTGCACAAAAACACACCCTGTCTCCTCTGCTCCAGGCATCTGGCCAGCATTAAACGGTGGCCAGTGGGAGTGAGGTGAGCCAAGAGGATAAACAATTATCCCTTGGTGTGGCGAGATGCTCTGGGGGAAGGGAGGAAGAGATTAAAATAATCTTTTTGGAAAATGGATCAAAAAGCTCTAAGCAGAGATTATCCACAACCCAAGCCAGGCCCAATGCCATACCTTCCATAAATAAAAAAACCAACCCAGTAAAATGAAAAGTCATAAGATTGACATAAACCCCACGGAAATGCGTGGCTATCTCTCTGCCTGGCTGTTTGGACCTAACAGCAGCAGCAGAATGACAACAGACAGATTAGACCCAGCAGGGCACCTGTGGAATCTGTTCCACTAATCGCCTCCTCCCACGGGCTTATTATTATCTCGTGTGGGTAAAATCAGCTTGGTCCCACTAGATCCCTATAGAGGGAACCAAGAAGCTCTAGTAGGGCCTTTCTACTTTTCCCACTGGTGATAGATGAGGGCAATCCATCTCTAAAGGATGCCAAGAGCACGGAGAGTGCACAAAGATAATCAGTAGATTGTTTTGTGATTGTCAAATTCATGGTAACAGTGGGTTCTGCTACTTCCTTTAGGATAAAAGAAGAAATCTACAGAGAAGTTTACCTGTCTCCAGAATTCACGTGTCTCCAGAACTGCTGCTGGGGAACCCCAGCAGAACCAGGAAGGCATGTGGGGACACAGATCTGGCAGGGTGAATTTGTGGGGACAGGCAGAAGGTGAAAAGGTTTTTGTTTACTGGGAATATCATTAGGGAAGACTCCCACGTTCTTGTCCCACCGAGAAATCCCAATATCTGTGAAGTGAGGCTGGTGGTCACTCCAGAGTTCTTTCATCCCAGAGAGAGTGAATGGAGAAGTTCAGAGACATGGAGGTGGAAGAGAAAAGCAAAAATGTTCCATTTTGCCTCCAGTTTCAAGTTTCCCAAGAAAAAGGATAAATATTTCATGACTCCTTTTTCTTAAAATAAAACACTGTGAGTCAGAGAGAAACTGGCAGCCAGATCAAGTGGGCAATGCTGAAAGATGCAGCTGGTTGTCTTCAAGCTGAAATGCCATGGCATGAAGTGACAGATAAAGGATGCTGGAGTCAAACTGACAACTGACCATGCAGGAACACTTAGCTGAAAGCTCAAAGTGCTGCAATTTCTGTTTATAGTATGATTATGTTTCAAGTTACACAAAGGGAATGAGCAAACCCCTGGGAACATGCACGTGGTAGGCAAGAGCAATAGAGGAGCTGCTTTTTGTCTGGCCTCTGGTCCACTCAGAGGGAAACAAAAGTTAATTTTATGTTGTTGATTCATTTCTCCTCCTTCTCATTTCGCTGCTTCACGGCTGTTTTCACTCGGAGGTACCATCTTCGAGGCACAGATTGAGTCCAAAGCCGGGGCAGCTCATCTGCATCCCTCTTTCTTGAGGAGCAAACAAGGCCCTTCTCCCGCGGCGGTGCTGAGTCATTATTTTGGCACAAAGGACGGTCTGTTCTGCAAAAGGAAAACGGGTCTCAGAGGGGCATTTTTCCGTGCTTTGACACACACAGAATTTGTATAGACATGCGTGTAAACAGAAAGGCAGCGCAGGTCCCAGCAGGGGCGGAGCGGGAGCGGAACGAAAGCTCAGACGTCAGAAAGGATTTAGAGTGATCGGGAATGAAAGGAAGGACAATCTGGGGTAGGGAGAGGGAAGAGGAGAGGACGGAGTGGGACAAATGTCGGGAAAGGTTGAAATAAAAGAAAGGGGAGGGAAGGGGGAGGGGGAGGGCAGCCAGGCGAGAGAAAAAGAGATTGCAAAGTGATTAAGACAAGCAGGCAAAGGGCTGTGCTGGGGAGGTGTGAGGACGAGCCAGCTTCAGCAAAGAGCCCGACAGGTCCAGCTGGACAGGTCCGACCTCCCTGGAGGCTCAGCCCAGCTAGCCCGCAGGCAGTACCAGGGTTTAGTGCTGGGTTTAGTGAGGTGCTGGGTTTAGTGAGGTGCTGGGTTTAGTGAGGTGCTGTTTCAGGGCTCTGCATTGGGATGCAGAGGCCAGACTTTAGATCCCGCTTTCTTCCAAAGCAGGGATACAGCAGACACCCTCCCTCTCCGGGCACACAGCGGGGCTGGAAGCAAACCCTTGGGATGGCTGAGCCTCCTCTGCCCTCAGAAGTGGCAGGAGGCACATTTTACCGAGGACACTTTTCCCGACCAAGTTTCCACATTCCCTAGGACAGCCAAGCCCTGTCTTTCAGCTTCTGAGACATGACTAAATAATAGAGGTGTTTCTCCCTCACCTGCATGTTCCCAAGTCCCTGCAATGGGCTCAGTCCATTATGCAGTAGGATAAAATTGTTATTTTGTACCGAATTCAAATGAGATTCCAGGGTTATGCATGGAGAGATAACTTAAAGGTAAGAGGCTGGACGAAGAGCAGGGACAGGTTGTGTGCTGCTCACAGGGCCAGGTGTTGGGCTCAAGGTCAGCAAATCAATCACCATCCAGGAGACAGAAAAGAAGTCGGGCAATGCAGAATCTGTCTCTGACATGCAGATCCTAAACACAGCCTTCAGGCATGGCTCCAGTGACAGAAATAAAGGGTTTCATTCCCTGTGGCACCATTGCTGCTTCTTTCAGCACCTGGGCAATTCGTCTTCCCAGAGAGAGGACAGCTTTCATAATCCATTATTGCACTCACTTGAACTTCTTGCCCATCCATCACACATGCCAGCACTCACAGCAACGTGGACCTCACACTTCACATCCCTGAGATGTGTCCTTCTCCTCACAGGGCTGACTTGCCCTCAGGTTTCTGTCCACAGAATGTCAGCTCCATAAATTACTATTTCCAAGTGAAAGCTTGGCGCTGTTGAGAGAGCCCAGCAGCTCTCCCACCCTCTTCCTTCAGCACTGTGTAAATCTAACTTTCACCTGACAGCTGGAAAAATAACAACCCACTTCTGCTTTTTGGTTTATACCAAGATTAGAGTTGAAATATTTTATCAACAGGAATTCTGTCTAACATCTGTATTTATTTTAAATCCCAGCCTGCCTTCCCTCTCCTAAGAATAGTTGCTGTCAGCCCTGCTGATTGTGTGTGAAAATGGATCCAAAAATCCCCCCCAAATATATAAAAACCAGCAGGTACAGTGTTTGTGGGAATCTGTAGAGTCATCCCAGTAAAGTACATGGGGGATTTATCCCCCAAATGCATGTTGTTGTATAAAACTCTGCGACTCCTTCGTGCCCCGTGGGAACATGATTCATAAAACCATATCACTGCAGCAAGGCCCCAACATGTCACACAACTAAATGTGATTAACCACCTTCCCCGAGTCAATTCAATCATTTCAACCCATCTCAGCCGTTTTTCTGTGAGAGTGTAGAAAAAAAAAAGTTGTTTTAAGGAATGGCTATCCATGGGGGAAGAGGGGAAAACATCTTCATTTGCTGTCAGAACAGATTAGCTGCCCAACACATGGCTGAGGCTCAGCTGGGCACTGCTGCTGTCTGACACCTGCAGTGGGACACAGCCATTCCTCCAGCTGCTGGCACCAAGTGGGGTTGTGCTGGTCATGGGGAGTTAGAGAAGGCAATGCCAGCCTGTGGTGAGCAGGTGGAACAAAGCCAAGGAGGTCCTGTTCAGGCTCTTTCAGGTTTTGGTTGACTTTTGTCCTCTCCACATCTTCCATTATATTGATTTCTTTCTGTCCAAAGGAAGAGCAAAACTATTTACCCTACTGACTAATGAGAAGTGCAGAGCTTCTGCCAGTCCAGGTGACATGGGAACAGTGTTCTTCCAGCAAAGCCCATGCTGGTTTGTGGCTTCAGGGTGAGATCCCAAAAAATGAAAACCTCAGCTGCATTTCCAGCTCAAACAGCACCTTGCTCTTCTTCCCTATTTTGTTTGCCCTTGATCAAAGTCAAGCGCTTATTAAGAGCTGACATGAGTGTCTGAGAGTGACTACAACTCTTATTTTCCATGGGGAATAATGGTAAGTAATTAGTATTTGACCAGGGGAAAACTTGCTTCACAACCTGAAGTTTTTAAAGCTGTCAGTCAAAAAGCATATTTGTAATGGGCTTAACAATTCACTCCTCTGCAATTCCAGGAGGGAAACCCTGGATGAACGTGCACTGTTAGGTCTAAAAAAGTAACACAAGAATGATATGAAAATAAAAGATCCCAGCAGTCCTCTGGGTCTGTGAGAAATCCTAAGTGTTGCTGTGCAGGAAAAGGGTTCCCTTCCCACTGGGAGCTATTGCCTGTTCACTGACACCTCCAAATGCTCAGGGGAACATGGGGGAACATCAGGGATCCACACATTGCAGTGAAGACCAGATTTGGGGTTGCTTCCCCACTCCCCATGCACTCCCTTCTCTTCTCCATGCCTCACCCAAGTGAACCCTTCAGCCCGCAGGATCTCGCTATTTCCTGTTAGAAAGGTTTGGAAACAGGTAACCCTTTGCACTCCCTCCTCCCCTCGTCCCCTCCTGCACATCTTGAAAGACAACACGGCACAAATTGCCAGCAAAAGTAGCTGGAGAGCAGGCGAGCCACATCTAATGACACCACTCAGCCCCTAAATGGCTGTCACTCCCATTACGGAATTAGTCCTGACAAGGAGTCATTCTCCCTGCAGTAAACACACGCAGGGAGTGCAGCAGGCTGCTCCCAACTTTATTCCTTTGCTGGTGCTGCTGAAGCTGATGTTTGGCACCTCCATGAGGTGCAGAAAAAGCGATGGAAATTTTCCGTATGTATTAACAACCCCCCCAGTTCTCACTTCCCGCTGAGCCACAAGAACAGGGGTCCAGACTGTTCTGTTCTGCCATAGAAAGGAAGAAATTCACCCATTTCCTTGAAGCACACACCAAAAAGGTAATTATTTATCATCTTGGCTCACTTATCTTTTTTCGAGCATTCCTGGAAACCTAAGTGCTTTCTCCTGTCCCTCCTCTGAGGCTTCAGGTTGTACTGACCGCACCAGAACAGAGGCACCTGCAGCTCTGTGAATCAGCTTCCTCCTTTTTCATATGTAACAAACAAAAAATATTTGGAAAGACAGTTTTTAGACCAGAAGAAAGGCTTGCAGAAAAGAAAAGCGAGAATCCTCTGACTAGGTGCTATCAACAAGGAACTTAGAATATGGGAGATCCCCAGTGTTAGGCTTTGTCTTTGCAGCTTCACTTCATGCCCTTAAAGTTGTTGCTCCCCATGAAATTTCCATTCTCTAGTCTCTTCCTTTCTCTCTTTTTTTGGTTTCATCTTTTAACTGAGAAGTGAAGAGAAAGAGAATAGAGCTAGGTTTAACAGAAAGCTTAGCTTGATCTTCTGCCTGACTCCTGACATGTTGAGAGGCGAGGAAGGGGTGGGAGCAGCTCATTGCTATGCTGTTGTTGCATGCCAGGGAATGGCTGATGAATACATTAAATGGCCCAGCCCTGCAGGGCAAGGTTATCTCCCTGCTGCTCGACCCTCCAGCCTCAGTGAGTTCCTCTTCCGAAGACAACCAACTGCTCCACTGAGCAGGAGGAGGAATTAGGAATCCTCTTCTGCTCAGCCTGAGCAAACAGCTCAAATCTGAGCGTGGTCCTCTCTCTGAAATGCCCCAGGCTCTGCAAACAAATGCAACACACAGAAATCGCATTTCTCTGCTGCGTGATAACCCCAACCAACAAGGTATGAAGGTTAACAACCCTAAAAAACTCCTCTCCACGCCCATCTCTACATGGTAGCAAAGCTTTGTTAACCCTAGTAACACAGACCTCACAGTTTGCACAGACTCCTTCTTGCTAAAGCCTTTCTTGTCTCCTGCTTCCTCTTTTCAGCGGTGGAGAGTTACCCTCAGACTCTGCTCTGCAGCAGATCCTGTGCAGAGGTGATCCTCTTGTGAGGAAGGCCCCACATTTCTCAAGACTTTAAATCCACTCCAGACTAAGTGTGGATGTGGGTTTATCCAGGCAGCTGTTAAGTAGTTCTGCTAATTGTTTCCATTATTTTTTTAAGTGTTAGGTTTTGAATTTGTATCATGCTGCAAAATTCAGGTAGGTAGAAAACACCCCTGGCTGGGTCCATGTGCAATCCCATGATCCCTGTTCTGTCAGAGTACTTCTGGCTCACAGCACATTGTATTTAAAAGTACCTAGATAAAAGATTTTTTTTTTCTCTACTATGTGGAGAGAGCACATGATCTCTGTTGAAAGCTGAAAAATGCTCTTTTTGGAGTCCTTTCCTGGTCACTTGCAATTTTAAATTTCATGAGGAAGGGAGCAGATGAACCAGTTTCTGTCCATCATTTGCCAGGAACGTGTAACCAGCACTCAACAGGAATCATTCATCTGATGTACAAGACCCAAATATAACACAGCTCTGAAAGGCCTCACAGCATTGAGTTCTTCTGGTCTAGGATGCTCCAAATCTGTTACTGACAGATTGGGCCTTCAAAGCTGATCCACACAAACAAAACAAGGGATTGTATTGGCTTCTTGAACCCCTGAGAAGCCTCTGGAAGAACTGGACATGACTTTGAAGTTTGGCTCACTTTGTTTATCCCCTATCCCATTTGGTACCTTTTGAAGTTTCCTCTCATTGTTCCTCAATGCTCAGTGACTGACAATAAAAAAGCAATATGTAAAAATATAAAATTATTTATGTGGGGTTTATATTTACTATCTATGTATTTATCTATATATTTGTATGCTAAATATATTTTGTGGGTGTATATACAAATATATATGCGTATATATAAATGTATGGGTGTTCTAAATGAGCCTTTAAAGGGTTCCTACTGCCTGTCTAAAAATAAAAAGATGTTTAGGGAAAATGCAAAACTATAATTTCTTGTGACACTAAAGTTATGTTTATTTAACCTATTTCCTGTGCTGCCTTTCAAGTCTTATCCTGAAGAAACTGTTTTGCCAATGCTTTATCATATTCTCACAACTTGGACTTTAAAGAAAATGATCATCCCTGAGCTATTTTTTTTCTAGATCTTCAGAAACTTTAAATAGCATTTTCTCCCTTCATCACAAAAGCAGTTAAGCACTGACTAAATGCGTGAGCAGAAATATCTCATTTCCTTCAAGCTTTTAAACTCTCCTTGTCAACAAATGATTTGAGCATCTCTGCAGAGTGTACTGTCACTTCTCTGCCATCTGTCATCTGTCACTTTTCTCTCTTTTTCCCCCAGGAGAAATGTCAATCGCTGATTTATATTTCATGTTTTCCTTCACAAAGGAAAATCCTGTTAGGATACAAATGAATTTTGTAGCTCTTACTCAACTTCTCAGAGGCTATTAATTGTTCTCTTCCAGGCACTATGTAATTCCTTCCTACTGACATATTCTGGTTTTCTCCTTTTTTTATAATTTTATTTTAGGAAGCCATACCTTCTGTTCATTTGAACCTAAGGCAAGCATAAACAAGTTTCATCAAAAGTACTAATTGTTTGTTGATACTGCTGGGAAGATGTGGAATCAAAGGTCTGTGGATTATACTAAATTAGAGGGGAGAAACATTTTTATAATTTCTCATGTCTAGGACAGTCTCAGACTCACAAGATTTGCTTTTGGAAAAAATATTTTTAAATCACCCATGGCAAACCATTTCCAACCAGCTCTCACACACTGTGGAGTAAGAGATTGCATGTGGGCAGACCAGAAAGAGCTGACGTGTTCAGACAGAGATAGACAGAATTAAAGATTCCCTTTTGATTTTAAATCTAAGAAAGAAGGGAGGGAAGAGATGGTTTTACTGCTGTATTTTTAAATTGATCCATTTACATCCATTTAAATCCACTGTCTGTCTAGTCTCTTTGTATAAGTAGGAAAATGCTCACATGGAAAACCACTGTTAATTTTGCATCAGAGGACCTCCTGTTCAGCAGTTTTTGGCTCCCGAAGTGCAGTAATGGTGTCTGACCTTCCCTTGTCCTTGGATGCTCCTGGTGAGTTTCCCATTATCTGGCTCAGAAGAAGTGACAAAGGAAAAGGCACCGTGGTGCTGGAGGGAAGCATCACAGGGGGTTGTACTGGAGAGGCAGAGAGGCCAAATTCAGAGGAAGGGTTGGAAACCTCTCTGAAATTCTCCATGGTTTTACTGCCTTGGAATTGTGTGGGCAGTGGAGGAGTGTCAGATGGAGGAAGTGCTTTTCCAGCAAGGGCAGTGACCATGGAGGAGGAAAGCCAGGCTGGTCGTGGCCTGTGGTGGACTTTCCCCTTTTAGGGGTGTAGGGCAGAGTTTGGGAGCTGTCAGAAATTTTGGTCCCAGTTTATTCTTCACTCTCAAAGGAAGGTTTCACTTCTGAGAGAAGAAAGTTTTGGACACAGCTGGTAAAGAACCCAATTTGAAAATTGTAATAGTTGCCATGTGTTTATTTCTTCTCCATCTGCCTTTGATCACTTCTCTCAAGCTCTGGAGAGTCTTCAGCTAATGGGTAGGATTTTCACCATTAGCTTAGAAAAGCTGATGATTTCAAGATTTAATTAAAAGTAGCGCTTGTAGTGATTTGTGAAGTGTGCCCATTGCACAGGGAGGTACCCACACGAAACTGCTGCTGTAGAGGAAATGGTGTTGCTCCAGCTTTGGGAAGAGCCCTGGGCTGGATCAGCAGCTCTAATTGTGGCTACAAGGTGAAATGAACTCTCAGGAGCGATTTTTTACAGCCCCTCTCCCCGTCTCACATTTCTACCTTTCTTGGAAAACACTGATTTATGTTCTGTTTAAATGCCATGAAGAGAAGCTCAGTCCCTGGGGAAGCAAACCAGGAGCTCTGGTAACCTCCAGCTGAATCCCTGTGGTGGGATTCACTAGGAAAGGGTCACCCAAGGCCCCGTGCCCCTCACAGCCCTTCCATGAGCGTTTTCCCATTAAACCAGGGTTACTGAGGTGAATTGTGCCATTGGATTTTGGAGCCGAGCGTCTTCAGTAGAAAGAGGCGCAATGCGAAGCTAAATAACAGATGAATAATTTCAACAGAAAAATGTAACACATTGCCCAGAGGAGCCTGGTGATGTCATTTACCTCATCTCCTCTATGCCTCAGATGATGTGCTGCTTCCAGCAAAAGGTGAAAGTCTGCTCACCCCTGCGCATCCCTGTGCACTACAAATTAGATCCAGATGAAGCTGACTTTGATTTAAACACCCTTGCAGGAGGAACATCGGCGAGCTAATTAAACTTGCAGCAGTTCACCTTTGTGAGAGCTTAATTAGCTGAGATACTGCCTTCTCTATATTTATCTAGCGTGTCTTGCAGAGATGTGTGTTGAGAGGGGGGTTGATTTGTGGGTTTTGTAACCACGAGTGTGCATAAGCTCTTCAGTTCATCTCCCTGGAATGCTGGGTGTGCGGTGGTGTAGCATCAATGGTTAATTCCTTTTTTTTACATGGAGCCTGAATATTCAAGGTCCCTGAGTGTTTTCAGAGACACAAGTGCCATAATTTTAAACTGAGTTGCACCATGAGATGTGTGCAACACTTACAGTGCTTGAATTGCTGGTGCGTGGCCAGAGCCTTGTGTGTCACCCCTGCTGGTGTCTGGCTCAGGAGCACAAACTCCCACTTTGATAAGTGGTCTTTGCTTCCAAAGCACGTTCTCTGTGCTTAAAATAAAGTACAAAAGTCACTGAAATCCCACCTCAGCCCTCTGCACAGCACATGCCTTGCAGCAACTTTCCTTCTTGACTGGATTTCTCAGGTTGTTAAACTTCTCCTTCTCTCCTTGTCTTCCTCTCCTCTGTTCTTCCTCACATGGGGATGTGGTTGCTGGTTTCCAGTGCAAATAGGGCAGGTGCTGCCTTTACTGAGGGAAATGTGAGCTGGGTGGGAGAGGGACACATTGCTTGTGCATAGCACCTTTTCTCCAAACCAATGTGTCAGTTCCGTGAAAATCTCATGACAAAGCTTAAAATCATGAGATTTTTAAAGATGATTTGTTTTCATGTTTGATTTGTTTGTGATTTACCAACCTCCTTTTTTACTTTAGCTGCAAGTATCAGATTTACAAATCCACATTTAAAATAATATAAAATATAGCATTTTTCATGGCTCCACAATCTGTAGTTTTAAAGGAAAAGCCTTTCACCAGCCGGCTTTGTGAGAGTCGGGTTTAGTGACTTCTATTCATGGGTAGCATTTTTTCAGGCAGGTATCATAAAATCCTCCAAAATCCCACCTTGGTAGCCCAGGCTAAATCCAGCAACTCAGCCTTACCTTCTGTCTTTGAATGGTTTGAGGGCTCACATCCCAAACACGTGAACATCATTAAATCTGCAGCTGCTGTGACTGTGTCACTGTTGGACTTTTACTCTCTGGACCCAGGAACTTTCCCCTCTTCTTGAGAGCCCGATGTGACCAGTGGCTCCACAGAGGTGGCACAGAATGGCTCACACAGCCCAGGGTGCAAATAATACCTTGATTCCTCAGTGTAACTCCAAACTCTGTAGAAATAGCAGATTTCTGTTAAGGCTAGGTCACCTCTCATATATACCCTGAGAAAAGTCATTGTGCTCCCCTGTAAAATTAAAAAAAGTATATGAAAATTATATAAGTTGCACAGACCACTGCAATTCTGGAGAAGAATTGCTTTAAAAGTACATATGTCATTGCCTTCCCCAAAAAACTGCCAGTGCTCTTGGAGAATACCTGGGAGCAGTCCATAAGAGGGGAATAAATATTCATCAGGGCTTTGGTGGATGGCTTTGGAGGACTTCTAATTACCTCTGATTAGGCTTACAAAGCCTCCCTTGTGCACACTTAACTAGTTCAGACTTTTCTGGTTGTCAGTGCTTTCCTCCCCTGAAGGGCAGCTCTGGGCTCTGCTCATACCTGGCATTGTCACACACAGCCAGGAGGAGGGATGCAGGGAACGGAGGTGGGAAATGAAAACGGGAGATTGAGAGAAAGGAACTGTCCTGCTGGAGGTGCGGGGCCACTGCCAAATGTGGGAAATGCAGGGAAATTGAGCTTCTTCCCAGCAGTGAGGAGAGCATGGCTGGCACCTTCTGGGTGCAGGCCACAGGCTGAAAACACTGATCCTTGTGGAAATCATTGCCTTGCTTGGGACAACATCGTATTTTCCCAGGAACTAAGTGTCCCAGGATGGGATGCTGGCCACTATTTGATGTGTGGGTGGTGATTTGGTGGCAGCAGCAGCCCAGCTCCCCAGGAGGTGCCATCAGCCCTGGCTTTCCCAAGGGTCCCACCCTCATCCACCCTGTGAAGGGTGCACGTAGCCAGTCAAGGGCCATCTCTAGGCTTGGCTGCCTTAAACACTCTGCATCTTCATGGGAGATGAGGTATAAACTTAAATTTAAATTTTTGGTGCTATGTTTCCCTAAATGTGGTATCTGAGGAGCAAGGAGAGCCTTGCAGGGCTGGACAACGTGATGTGGGTAAAGGAAAAGGATGTGCGTGGCTCTGAGCTCCCACTTTGGGACCAGCACTGCTGACCTCCTTGGATTCCACCTACACAGACATCCTTGCAGGGACCATTTTGCAGGCTTCCACTTGCCCATTTATTCAATTTTCATGGCTGGCAGCTGGATTATTTGGGTAAAGATGTTTACATCTTGGATAATCACCAAGAAATTGAAGTGCTGACTAGAGTGAACCATCCCCTCAAACGTTTGGGGAATTGCTTGTAATCAGTTGTTGCTATGACTCTGGACACATTTCCCTGTATCCTAGCAATGATTGTCTCTGACTGAAGCTTTGGCTGCTACATTTGGGATCCTGATGGAAATATTCTGACGGTCAGCCCCTTGTCTGCGCTTGTGCTGCCTCTCACGACTGATCTCCTGCCCTGCTCCACAAAACTGGAAACTTGCCTCAGGCAATGTCATTCCTTGCAACACAGCAATTTACACCTTGCTGAAAGGATTGGGATATTAGAATAACATCACTTCTGTGTGGGACCTGACTGGATTTTTAATAAACTGTGGTGTGATCGGTGCTTACGAGTCACCGGCCATAACGGAGAGGAGCCACTCCCTGCCTTCCAAACCACTGTCAGTGAATTCCCCCTCAGAAGCTTCATTGATTTTTGTCTGCATAATTTATACATTTGTGTTTTCCTCCTGTGACTAGAGGACCAAAGAATGGCAGTGCATTGAAGCAAATACCCCTCAATGAAACACTTCCATGAATTCCAAAGCACCTTCACTCAAAGGAGGAAAAAATAACAAACCCCAGCAATAAAAAAATATTACAGTTGTGTGGGTTATCAACCCTAGAAAGTTTTCCACACTTCCAGGAAACAGCAAATTCCAGAGGAGAACAGGCCATGATGAGGTGGGGCCAGAGGTTTGGCTTTCTCATCTTGTTTCCCCCCTGGAATTCTGCATCAGACTCACTGGCAGAGGCTGAACTCTGGTGCTGGGGGAAGGGCTGAGGTTCAGAGCTGCCAGGCCTTGGGGTTACACCACAGGGCTTGTGATGTCCCACCAACAGCCTCAGCCACTGAAGGTAAATAAACATCTGACAGCTCTGTTTTTTCCCTTCTTATAACCATAAAAAAGTCAGGAAGTGAAGTGTATGGTCTCTGTAGGATGGGGGTAATAAGGATTGCAAAGAGCCTCATACACATTTAATCCTATGATTTTGAAGAAAAACTCCTGCTCTTTGGACTATGACTCATGCTTGTGGGTGCTTTTTAATGTTAAGTGGTCAGCACTTTCTTCCTTGCACAAAGCAAGGCTCAGCTCAATGATTTGAGTCTTCATTAAGGACTGAGATGAGAAATCTCTCTCCATCAGAAAAGAGATGCCCCACAGGAGCCTCTTCTGCTGCAGGTGTTTGGATACACGGAGCAAAATGGCTCTTCAGCCCTGCAGCACAGCCTTTGTATTTGCTATTATAGTTGATTGATTTTTCACTCTGTGCTGTGTGGAGCTGTCTGTCTGATTTCCATTTAAAAACTCCATTGCTCAAGGAATTTATGGGCTATAGGACATAAGTTGTATGTTGTATGATATATATCCTAAGCCATAGCATCAAACTCAACTGCTGCCACATAGGAACAGCTCTTTATCCACCAAAATTTGCATCCCACAAAATGGATGTAATCTGTGATTTCAGTGTTGTCCTGTTCCAAGAACCTGGCTTGATTCCCCTGCCAGTAACAGGATCATGACTGAGAATATTTGAGGATTGCAAATATTCTATTATAAGCATTTTCTGGATAGGCAGAGGGAATAATTTTTCTATGCCCATCTTTTCTCCCTTTACACAAATTTAACTTTTTGTTGCAGCCCACAAATTAATTGGCTCCTCTCTGACTGCAGTAAAATGCTTTCATCAGGTTTACAAGAAAAATAATGTTACCACAGGCCTTGCTACTAAAAGGGGGTTTTATTTTTTGCTGCTCATTTATCCACACCTGGTTTTGTGTGAAATAGTCTGGGGAGTCCTTTTTAATTTCTCTCCTAGTCCATAATGGCAAAATTTGAAAGAGCAGGTAACTTTTACTCCTGATGGTCTGGATAGTCCTGAGTACTTCAAGGAAAGTAAGTCGAGACACGTTGTGGTTTTGGAGATGGGTTACAAAAGGAAATATCCCAGTGTCCATGTCTCCAAACTCCCATCCCCAGGTCATTCTGTACGGTTTGGCTGCATTTCCATCCTCACAGATGAGAGGAGGTGGTAGATCTTGTTCTTTGGGTGTACCTTGGGTGTGGGTAATCCCATGCGAGTTTCAAACCTGTGGAGCAGGAGATTGCTCAGACCACGAGTTGTGTCCCCCAAGGGAAGGAGCCATTTGATTTCTACACCCATAAGCCAGAGCTGGGAATGGGTTTTCATTCAGCTCCATTCAGAGCTGAACGTGTGATCTGAAGTCTGTTTCCAGTTGCAAACATGCTACAGGAGATCAAAAGAAGAATATTTCATCCCCTCAGAGAATGAACTTTTATGTGTCTTGCTCAGTGTAGAAAATGTCTTCTTCCTGTTGAACAGTGAAATAAAAATGACATGACTGTTTCCATTTGCCAAGAGCATTTTCAGCCTGAGCCAGCCCAAAGGCACAACTTGGTATTTTCAAGTGTCAATCAAAGATGCTTTTCCTTCAGCTGGTGCAGGATCCAACAATGGGCCATATGGGACACCAGTCTGTGCCAAAAGAAGAAGAATAGAATCAGGAATAAAATATGTCAAAGTATCTTCATGCTAATTCCAAGCTCTACAGTCATCATGATGGGAGTTGCTGTAGTCATGCCAGCCCAATCATCTTGACTGGCAAAATTAGAAGCAGCCCAGGTATAAATATCCCTGAACTTTTGGACGTTTAGAGTGGCAGGATGAGGCCTAAAGACATCGTGATAAATTGTTTTTGTAGAAAAGTCCAAAAAATAACTGAGTTCCTGAATAGCATGAGACTGCTGTGGTTTTCTGACAATACTTTGGTGGGCATGGTCCAGATTTCCAAAGATATCCAGGCACTTGAAATCAAGTGTTTGTGTTCCTGTACTCTGAGCAGTGAGTAGTGCTGTAAATAACTGCTGTGCAAATACAAGTGTTGTACATGGATCTGAAGCAAAGGCCAGTGTGTTGTTAACATGCAGGACAAGAAGCTGTAATTTTAGAGGAAGATGCCATATTTTTTGGGAAATCAGTGGGAAATGGGTGCCTTTTGGAAAAACTTCCTCCTTAATCAACAACACTCTTGCGATGTAGAAAATTGTGGGAGTAACAGATGGCCGATGTTTCTTTTCGTGTGGGCCAGTCAGCAGGAAAATAATAGAAGCCTGTGTCTTAATGAGCAGAGAGAAGATGTGAGCCTGAAGGTACCAGAAACGTGGGAGGAGGATGCAGACAAATCAGGCTCTACCTTCCCAGTTATCCAAAGACCTTCTCATCTGTTGCACAAAAAGACATGTGAAGGGGAAAAGGACCTTTGGCCCTAATCCAGATTTAGGGCATCTTTTTCTGGAGCTCTTGCATTGTCCCCTCCACCTTCCCAGGTGCACACTGGGGAGAGGCAGCACCCCCAGCACATACCAGTATGGTGAGTGTGGTCACAGCTTGTGTGCAGCCATAGAAGATGATGCTCTGAACCCTCTTTATTATTATTTTCTTTTACTTTGAACATAGACTTTATAGTAGGTACCAAAGGTATCTCAACTGGCTTGATCATAGCTGAACTACCAGACAGGATGATAGCATCTCAGCAACTCCCAATTCCAAAAATTTCCTAAAAAACTCCCACCTTTCCTTTCCTGTTTGTGCAGCACTTCTGAAGATTCACATCCTAAGACTGACTGTGAGCTATGTATGAATGAATCCTGTCAATAAAGAAATTAATGGAGAAATACAAAACTGGAAAAGAACTGCCACTACAACATCTACTGCAGGAAGCTTTTGGACAGTGCTTAAGGAAGTCTAAACATGAGGTTTTTTTCATTCTAGCTCTTTCTAAGTTAAGACAGAAAACAAATGCTGTTGAACTCTGGAAATCAGAAATCAGAGTTTCAGGGTTGCTTCCAAAGCTGTGGGAAAGCTGCCCTTATTTCCCACACAAGCAAGGCAGGACCCTGGTGCCAATGAGTGTGAGCCAGTTACTACTCAACTATAATTGAGATTTAAGAGCTATCATTTCCTATTGGTTAACCAAGGAAATATTTATGGCCAAAGCTTTGTGCCAAGCACAATATTTATGACCAAGTTTTTACCACTGACTGCATTTTTTTAATGCTGATTTTTGCACAGAGGACACAGATCACATTCATACTGATGTGCCCATGAAAATGAAGGCTGAAGTCATCAAGACAGAGCTTGGAGTAGGGTCTATCTCTGGCAAAGCTCATCCTTGCCTTCACAGCAGCCTTGGTGAGGGCACTTGAGGTATTTCAGGCTCAGATCACTCTGCTCTTCATGCCTGGCTGAAATATCCTCTGTTCAGGGAGCTGAGGCCTGGCATGGGAATTGTGCTAGGTCATGTCTCGATGCAGTGGCATCAAGAGCTTCAAATTAGGGCACCTCCTGAGCTGCACTGATGCAAACAGGGGTGGCTGGAGAAGCTCCCAGCTCCTGCTCTCCAGATGGATGAGCAGGTCCTGCACCTGACCTTCATAGCCCGGGGTGTTCAGCAGGTTTGTGACACTTCCCATCATCAGGCCAGGAGCTCAGGGGAGGTTGTAACTTACTCAGTCACCTCATCCAGCTAATTACATCCTGTTCTCATCAGTCCTGGCTTTGCATGTAGCCTGCAGCACCCTCAGACAGGTTTGCACTGGCTGGGAGGTTGTGATCTCTAGCTGGAGCTGATCGGAGAGAGGAAAGGATTTGTCAATCACTCAGCTCCAGATTTCTTCAGTGAGTAAACTGGGCAGTGTTTGCCCTCTGGTGAGGAAGGACAAGAACCTAATTTAGATCTACAAAGCTGAGCAGTGAAACCAAAGCCATCCTTGGAGAACAAACTTGTCTGGAGAAATATGCTTCAGTTCTCTAATTTAAAATTCATCTTCATGGATCTTAAGAGAAGTGAAAGCTGCCTCCTTGCTCTTTATGGGCTCTTTACAATGGAGTCTGGCATTTACAAACAAGATGTAGAGGTTCATCTGATCTGTAACATGAGCCCTTTAATAGTTGTAGAGCTGGAAGTCTTAATGAGGCCATGACTTTCTGCTTTGCTTCATTCCCTCTTTCAGTGCTTGGCTCACTTTGTTTCTTGCTTTGTTTAAGCACAGCCAGACCACAAATCCTCCTGTTGCTTCATTAATAAAGAGCCTTACTCAGAAACTCCCAGGATATGTCTGAGTGAGCAACAGGAAGAGGAGAAATCCAGAGAGGAAGAAATGTGTGGATTAGTGTGTTTTGTTGGCATGATGAGTCACTGGTCAGAGGAAAAGAGAATCAGCGTGTGGCTGTGGAGGACAGAGGTGGGAACAAGTCTGGAGACAGAGGGGGTGAGAGAATTCCCCCTGCTCTCCATCAGCACAGGCTGTTCAGAGGTAAATACAACTGGATTCTCCCCAGATCTTCGTTACAGAGTTAATCCTGCAAGGTACTGAGCTCCCTTAGCTCCCAGCCCAGCAATGAGTGAGAATTCCAAGGCAACACAAAAGGTTAATGCATCAGGGCTCTCGTGCTTGGATTCAGATCTGATGAGCACACAGGGAGGAGGGGGAGATGCTGCATTAGCCACACTGCCCTGCTGTGGAGTGTGCGCATCCTCTGCTCCAAGCCCCACTCAGCATCTCCTCGTGGCCGGAGCCGTGGGGCTGCCCTGGCTCAGCACTGGGGCTGCCCTGACTGGACAATGTGTGCCTGGGGTGTCCCAAGCACCCAGGGCTGGGCTGCCAGGTGTCTGCTCACTGCGTGCACCCAGAGAGGGCCACTGCTCTGGAGGGGAATCACGTGGGTGATGCAGCATTGGAGCATTTCAGACCCACACCAGCACAGCTGGGTTCTCACTGGGGGTGAGCTTTAGCAAAGCCATGGCACTGCCTTTGTCTGCAGGGCCTGGTCATTGCCATGAGGGTGCTCCAGGGAATAATAAGAGGATATGGAAGAATTCTGCGGCTGAAACACATCCACTCCACAACCAACTTCCAAGAAGACAAGGAGCCTGGGAGAAACCTGGACTCAATAATTATATCAGCTGCTTTGGAAATAATCATTGCTACATTTACATACATTTACATCTCTCCCTCTTCTCTGTGTGCTCATTAGGATTTGAATCATTGTACATTCCTACACTGTTGTTTTACTGTTGTTCTTACTCCCATGCAGGTGTCTCAGCTCCCCTGCATGGCCAGAAGTCTCCTACGCTGTAAAAATCCTTGATTTAGTTAAAAATGTCTTTAAAAGTCTTCTGTCACTTCAGAAACAAACTGAAATGAATATGAATAAATCAGCCACTCTTGAGAGGCCAGCAGTACCTCGCAGGTTTCCCCAGAGGCAGATGGAGCCTGCTCTGCTCAGAAACAGCCCTGCATGTCCCTCTGCTCTGCTCATTTCAGTGCACACTTCACTGAAAGGAGATCTCCCCCCTTTCACTGGGGTTTTCTTCCTTCTGCTTTTGCTCTACCTGAAGCCTCTGTTGATGACAAAGCATTTAGGAACAGGAGAGGGAAATCTTTATCACAGAAACGAAGACAAGGAAAAAATTCCGATCCCCTTTGAATGCATAGATGGTGTTTCTCAAGCATTCCATTAACCCGCGCTGTCCCCTGTGCCAAGCCCAAATGGGGAACGGGTAAGGAGATATTATCATTATTGTGTCTCACTTCTGTGGATTTAAACATCCAGATGACATTTTATGAGATAAACAGAGGTCAAGGGCTTGCCCTGGAGAGCTGGTTGTGACATCCAAGACAAGATCATGGAGAGAGAGAGCAAATTCAAAGCAAATGTGCAGTCCTAGGATTCCCTGGCAGTGCAGCTGCTTCTGCCTCCTTGAACAGCTGAGTTTTTTCAATATTGAATGAGTGATGTCAGGAGAGGGGGCTTAGGCACAGTTTGTGTGTAGGCACCCACCTCTCAGGGACCTTCAATCCCCTTCTGCCAGTGCCTTTTATAGGATAAAAATTATTTGAGAAAGGGTTGAAGTAGACAAGAGATTTACAGGAGTGCAGAATGCAAGAAGGCACAGTCAAGACTTAGCAGATCCTTGCAAAATCATGGAATTCCATTAAATGGCTCAAAACTGAGCTTGTTACTGGCTTGCCCTTTTTCCAAGGACAAGTCTGAGATTTCACTGGAAACCTTGGGAAAATGCTGCCTTGTTTCTGTTTTCTTCAGTCTACAATCTTCAATAGCTGGGATGTTTGAATCATTTTTCGTGAACATCTGGATCACCCAAATTATCCACGTCTTTTTCAGACAAAGGAAGATAATAATAAGGAGGAGGGTCAGAGCTGGGTCCCTGGAAATCAGGCTGGAGTTGCAGCTTTCTACCACAAAAAAAAAAAATCATTAAAACCCTTAAATGGCATCTTTTGTTCCAGTCAGAGTCCCTTGCACACGTACCAGTGTAAGTCATCCCTTTCCAAATACACACAGGAGCTGATGGAAATTTTGTTATGGCCCAATGATGCAGAAAGAAACTGGCAGTGAGATTTAACAAGGTCACTTCGAGGCACAGAAACCTCTGTAAAATATGCTCATTCCCCACATGGCCAGCGAGGTGAGGAATAAATGTTTCACTCATAGGAAATGGTGATTTACGATTAATTTCCAAAAGAAGGAAATCCTTTTTTAATCAAAATAATTTATAG
This sequence comes from Corvus kubaryi, assembly GCF_017639235.1. NCBI lineage: Eukaryota > Metazoa > Chordata > Aves > Passeriformes > Corvidae > Corvus > Corvus kubaryi. Next base: position 6,099,006 of record NW_024580668.1, on the reverse strand, counting down.
GGTTAATCTAAAGGCAGTGTTTGCTCGCCAGCATGGAAAGCCAGGCAAGGTGAAGATGGATGGGGTTTGTCCATGGGATTTGAATCAGCTCTGCACGGGAGGCCCTGTAGTCAAGGATACCTGTATTATTTATGGCCAAGGTTTTCAGAAGGGAATAGTTGATCTTGCATCCCTTGGGTTTGGTCGCTCAGTGTGTGACCTGTGCAGAGCACCAGCCTCCCTGAAAAATGGCCTTTCGAAATCCTATTCCTCACTATTTATTTGTTGTGTTTGGTGCTCATGGCTGGATGTAGGTGGGCAGAAACCCAGGATCCCCTCATTTAATGCTGCTGGGTCAGAACTGAGCAGGGCTGGACCTAACAAGGAATACAAGAACCTGCAGACTTCAGATTCCACAGAGAAAAGGGGTTTAAAGAAATGCTGGGAGTTTTTTTGTAGTTGTTTTTGGGAGTGTGTGGCTGCAGTAGGTGACAGAGTGATGCTGTTTTAACCCTGGTGAGGAGTGATTGCCCCTCTGCTCCCCTATTGCTGGAGGTGCTCAGAGCTGCACAGGACCTGGCTCTCAGGATGTATCCCACACTTCAGCTCCAAGTTAATTTCATCTCACATCTGCTGCTTATTAAATTAATGCTAGATGGTTCCCTGGAATGAGCACTACAGATTTTTATAGCATATCACAGGTGCTCAGGTGCTGCAAACTCTGAAAGCAAAGCAGGCAACTGTACAGGGATCCATAAAGTGGGAAAATACGGTGTGGTTTGTCACTGGAAAGGCTGACAATTGTTGAGGAAGAGATGAGATAAGAAAAACAAGACGAGTTTGGTACTATACTGATGTTATTTATAATCTCACTACAGACCTAATTTCTCTTGTAACTTTAATCCTCCCCATTTGCAGCAAGCAATCTATTATATTGGAAGATATTTGAGATGCTTTGGGAGTAGGGAAATTATTATACATAAAATATGTAGCTAATATTATTAGAACAGACTTTGATTAATTTCGCAGCTGGCAACATTACCCCTGCCTGAAAATTAAATCCATTTGCTATCCGTGTGGAAGTAATCGTGTTAATATCAAAGCTAGTTTTAAAATGAAATGGGGAGAGCTCCACTCCATGTCTCCCATGCAAGGAATCAGGGATGCGAGACGAAGGGCTGGAGTGATAATTCCTTGCTAACACAAGGAGTTATCCTTTCCTCCACAAAATTTGCAAGACTTAACAGAGTTTTTTGTGATGTATTTAAGGTACATTCAAGCATATAGATAAATTCAAGTGACCTTGTCTCAGTCTCACCCTTGGTTTGCAATATTGCCTGTGGGCAGACACTAACATTTGTATTTGTCCTGCGTGTTTGTGCAGCACCAAGCGCAGCAGAGCCCTGCTCTCATGGGCAGGTTTATCACCCCAGTAGTTATTGACAGCAAAGATACGTGCCCAAGCCAGAAATATCTCAGTCTAATTACACTGGAATGATTTTGAAAAGCAGTTGGACGAGATTAAAGAGACAGCTTTTGTTAATTAAGAACTGTTTGGGCTTCCGGTGCTATAAAGATCCCAGCTGGCCCCATATCCACCTCTGGCTGCAGCTGGGCTCTGGATCTCCCCCTTTGTTTCTCCTGCTAAAGTTTTCCTCCCTGCAGCCTGTTTGCTAGAGTGCAGGGATTCTCTCCTCCTCCTCCTCCTCCTTTTCCTCAGCAGGAGGTGGGCAGGTCTGACTACATTAAATATACAAACACGCTGTGCTCACTCTCTGCTCCAGAGGCATCATCGGTGGCCCGTCAGCAGCAAAATCCGAGCAAAGGCTGCCCCAAGGGCTGGGGGAAGGCGGAAAGCAGCAACAGCAAATAAACCAGCAGCCAAAGCGCCCCGTAGGAAAGGGGAGAGGAGCAGCAGGGAGCCCAGGGAGGCTGGGCAGCCCAGGCTCTTACAGGAGCTCTCTGCAGCCATTGCACATCACTTGTGGGTATCCGAGCAGCAGCGTCCCAGGAAAGAGCATCCTTCGAGGAGGAAGAGCTAGAAATCACTCAGAAGAGAGAAGAGAATAAAAACAGAGCACCAGCTGTTATCCCTTCCCAGACGGAGAGAGAGCGAAAGGAGTTTAGGGGAATGAACCTGGAGGATCCGGAGACTCAGAGTGGAAAAGTTGCCCTGACGGGAGACTCTGCACACTAAAGCTCTGCTCCACGATGGGATTTCTCGTGCCTAAGGGAAACCTCCTCCTCCTGCTGTGTGCCAGCATTTTCCCCGGTAAGTTTGAGAAAGCTCTTCTCCCCCTGCTCTGCTCTTTAGTTCTTTCTTCCCTTATCCCTCTCAAAGACACACTGCAGAGACCAGCCCCTGTCAACAGGGAATTTCCCTGACTCCTCCACCCTTCTGCCCCATCATTTCTGGTCCCCTGAACACCAGCCTCTGCTGAGCAGTGCTTTGCCTTTATTTTCTGCTCCTTGTCTGATTTGATGGAGAAAGGATTAAAGCCACGGTGGGAAGGGGACAGGAGGGGGAAACCAGCTGGGGGCTCAGCATCTTTCTTCTTGCCTGGGCTTTTCTTCCTTAGGTAAAGTGTGTTAATGTGTCTCGGGGCTACAGCTCCGGCTGGGGAGAGCACAGCCAGCGCTCAGCTAATGCTTCCCTTTGTATAATCCAGGGCAGCTAAAGACTAAGTAGAAGCCATATTCCACGAGGGACGTGGGGAGAGCCCCCGGCTCCCTCTCCCCTCTGTCTGGTACAGCCGGCACAGGAGCACAGCTCCTCCGACAGCCCCTGGGTGAAACTTGGCTTTAATTTTTAATAACCACCAGGCACCTCTGTAGCTCCTGGAGCCTACGTGTGGGGTCAGGACTGCTCCTCGCAGCCTCCAACTTTTAAAGTTATGCCTGAGCAAAACTGGGATCTTGTTATCCGACTTGTTCTCTTCACCATCCTCTTCCTTCCCCCATTGTTGTTGTGAAATGCCCACTAAGAAGGTTAAAAAGCTGAATTTCTGTCTACCTTTTTTTTTTCCCTGATGCTTTTGATGCCAGTTTTGATGTGTAAATCTGATCCAAAATCCCTATCTCCCACCACGAGGCTGCTCTTTCCCTTTTGGCTTGCCCTTCTAGCATCCCTCTTCCCTGCTTGCAGACTCCAGCGCTAGAAACTTGCCACAAAGTGGCCATAAAAATTAGACCAGATTCAGGGGGCAATGGCTCATGTAGTGTTTTCTGAATGGTATTACTGGTGCTGCCATTTTCTTCAGACCAACCCTGCTCTGTAAGAGTGGGTGAATAGAATGAGGAATACCTGGCAATGCCTGGGATAGAGGGGAGGCAAATCACCCGAGTAGCATCGCCCTCCTGTGTGTCCCCAAGTGCCCATCGCTGGAGTTTGCTGGAGTTTCCCTCTGGAGAAGGCTCCAGCTATGCCAGCTCTTGGACCTGCAGGTGTTTCATTCCTTCCCCACAGCCTTTGGCCATGTGGAGACCCGAGCCCATGCAGAGGAGCGACTCCTGAAGAAACTCTTCTCTGGTTATAACAAGTGGTCCCGTCCTGTTGCCAACATCTCGGACGTGGTCCTTGTCCGCTTCGGCCTGTCCATCGCCCAGCTCATCGATGTGGTAAGTGCAACCTCTTTGTGCAACAAAGGCCAAGACTAGCCAGGCTGGGGCCCAGGTAGAGGCTTTAGAGATTGTGCAGATCTTGCTCCTGCATTTTTCTCCTTCCTGTCCCTATTTGCACGTGGTACTTCCCAGGACAGTGTGTCCGTGCAGCTGCGCATTCCTTGAGCAGGTATTGGGGGGCTTTCAGAGAATAGTTTGGGTTGGAAGGGACCTTTAAAGGCCATCTCATCAAACCCCCTTATTTTTCAGAAGAGGGGATTCCCTGCCACTTTCTACTGTAGTCATGGGACAGAGTGAAAAGGGTGATAATGCCCCAGCCCTGGAAGTGTTCAAGGCCAGGTTGGATGAGGCTTTGATCAGCCTGGTTTAGTGGAAGGTGTTGGAGGGGGTTGGAATTGGATGAGCTTTAAAGCCTCTTCCAACACAAACCATCCTGTGATTTCTATGATAATGGAAAGAAGAATGCAACTTAAAGACATTACTTGTGTGGGACAATCATAATAGATGACTCTCCACACAGTGTTATATTTTGAATTTAGAGTTTTGAGATGAAAAGGAAGCAGCTAAGATGGTTCAGGAGATGGGGAATCAAAGACACCAGTTGCTGGAGAGTCTCATCTCCTCATGCAGAAGCCATCAACTTCCAGCTTTGCAGCACAGAAATGGTCTCCCATTCCCCTCCTCACTCTTACATCAGCCTGAGGGATCCAGGGCTGTTTGCAGTTGCTAATGTTGAAGTTGCACGGTTCTCATCTGAATAATTGATAAGACTAAAGATGAGACATTAGTGACTGTGGAGGCATGAGAGAGACTTTCCATTATGCAGCTGCTGAATCGTGGAAGAGGGGGGATCGATACACCTGCTCCACAGTGCTTGCCTGGTTTACTTAAGAAAAATTAATCTTCTTAAAATCATGTCAGTGGTTAGAAGTGCAGCTTGTGGGCAGAGCTGTGCCGGGACCTGTGGGCATGGCTGGAGGAGAGCTCTCACCCCTCCTGCCCCAGTCTGTGACTGGTGACACTCCTGCCACCAGTGTGGCTCTTCAGCTCCTCTCCCCCTTCCCGACAGTGACAGTTTTGGTGCAAACCCCGCTGCAGTTGTTAGACCCAATGCTCAGCTCCCAACGACAAGGAGTCTGAAAGGGAAATCAGAGCTGTATTCAAACCCCAGCTCCTGCTGACAAAAGCTGGGGGCAGGGGAATAGAAATCAATGGGGAACTCGACATTCCTGCATGTCCTTATCTCACCCTGGAGTGCTGAGGGATTTCTGAGCCCAGAAATAAGGGGGAAGGGATCAAATATGTGTCCAGGAGCAGCCACCGAGAGATGCACTTGGACTCCTGTGCCTGTGTGTCTGCAGGACCTCACGTGCTGTGTTCACCTTGAGAGAAGGGGCCAGGTAGTGCAACATCCCCATGGCTGTGGAGTCACTGCTGTCCTCTGGGCTGGCTCCATGAGGAGCATCCAGCTGTGCCAGCTGAGGAGGAACTCGGTCATTAGCACATTGCAAACCCCTCTGAGCTAATCCCATGGGACTGGAGCTGTGCTTCACTCAGGACAGGAGAACAGCAGAGCCTTGGGTGTAGTGATGGGCAGGAGCTTCCACAAAGGGTGGTTCCAGGGAGGAAAATTCCAGTGAAGGGCAGCACCTGCTACACTGGGATGCCCAGTGCAGGGCCTGTGGAGGAGACCTTCAGGTGCTTGAATTGTGAAGTAGTAAGAGAAGCAGGTTCTCAAGGATCGGTCCAGGTCATGGCATTCTTCATCTCCCAGCAGCACCCGAGGAAGCAGCTGGATATTTTCTCTCCCTTTGTTTCTCATTGGAGTGTTTTTGTATTCCTCCTTACTCCATGTGCTTCTGGTCCCTAGCCCTGGAGGAGAGAATCTCTGATCAGGTTTTACATCTGGTGCCACAACAGCAATGAGGAGGCTCAGGGAGGAGGAGGCAGAGCTCCCCCCAAACCTCCTGGATTTTAATGTTCACAATCAATCCTGAACTGCCACAAGAGCAAGGTTAATGATGAGCAGTTTGCTGTCAGATGAGCCCTGCCAGCTCAGCTGGGTTTGATGCCAACCAAGGCAAGGGAGAAAAAAGAACCACACAAATACACCCTGAGCTGTGGTGGGACTCTTCAGTCAGACCAGCTCTAGGCTGTGCTCCACATAATTCATCTGACTTACTTACAGAGGGCACAAAAGGCAAACAGCAAACAGCAATTAACTCTACTGCAGTGCTGCTAGCATTGTATCTGCCTGACATTATTTACATATATATACACAGTCCTACCTTTCCATGCTATTTGTGCATAGGAGTGGGAAAAAGTCTACCCATTGATGGAAATACACCAGGCTTCCCAAGAGTTCAATGTCAGTGGAGCAGCTGGGGTTTATCCAGAAAAGCCAGTCCATAGTGCCACAAGTTCATGTGTTTGGTAGAAGGAGAAATGCTGCTGAGTTTCTTGTTTCCAGAATTGTGTCCATGGATAACGTTTCACAGGAGAACACCCATGCAGATGCAGCTGAGCATTGGAATCCACCACACGTGTTGTGAGTAAGGGTTTATATATCCATCACTGCCTTCCTTCAGCGCTCAGGTTGAAGGCAGGCTGGGGAGCTTTTTCCTCTACCTGGTATCATCATCCCAGGCTGAATCCATCAGCACTGAGGAAAATCCCAATAAATTCCAGTCCATCTGCTCACAGGATTGCTAGGTGCAGGCTCAGCTGTTCAGTGGTATCAGACAGCTGTGGCCTGTCCCATGTCAAATGACAGAAACATCTGCTTTTTATTTCCAAGATGGAACTTACATTTATTGCAGAAGTGATTTGTAATTACATAAATGAAATACAATTAAGAGAAATTAAGAGGGTTCTTTAGGCCACTTAATCTGCTCCTGTAACCAATATCTGATCTTGCATTTCAGGATGAGAAAAATCAAATGATGACCACGAATGTGTGGGTGAAGCAGGTGGGTGCCCCCAAATATGTATTTTTCCATGTTCCTTTTCAGTTTTTCTGTTGAACTCTCCCAACTTCGTAACCACCTCATTTTTGGCAGGAGTGGCACGACTACAAGCTGCGCTGGGACCCCCAGGAATACGAAAATGTCACATCCATCCGAATCCCCTCGGAGCTCATCTGGAGGCCAGACATTGTCCTTTACAACAAGTGAGTGTGAGCCCTGTGGCCAGAGGGGAAAGCCATCCTTGCAGATTTTCTCTGTTCATGGGGTTAAAATGCTTCCTGTAATGATTCCTCTTTATTTGGTTCTCTGTGGTTGGATTTCATGTAGATTCTATAACATCTGTCCCAGACATGCCTTAAATGATATGACTGAAGTTCATCACAAGGGCTTTGCTCTCCTAATGATCCTTCCTCTGAGCAGCCAGTTTTGTTGGGGAACGCCAGGTATTGTTTCCTCTTCACATGGCAGATGCACAATTAAGCTGGATTTGAGCTTTCAGTCCTCTTCAATTTCATTTCACCCAAGAGCTCTCCCCTAATTCATCACCGTCAACTGGAAAAGCCAATTACTGAGGATGGGCTTAAATAAGGAATATATGCTGAAACATGTCAGGCTTGTGCATCTACAAACAAAGGTTTCAGGTCAGCTAAATACCATTCTGGAATGATTCCTAATTAGGTATTTGTTCCTCATCCCAGTTGTTTGGAATCTGTCTCTGGTATGGACACTTCTAGGAAGCAGGTTGTGGTTTTCTTTCTTTCCTTTGCAGCCTGTTGATATTCTTAGAAATGCTGCCCAAGTGCCAAGGCTGTTTTCTCCCTGGAGCCCCACCACAGCTCTCCAGTCTCCCAGGATGTCAGATATCCCAGTCCCCTGCCCCAGCACAGGCCCCAGAGAAAAAGGCATCAAAGAAAAGCATCTTTGCATGCGGCTGACACTCAGAGAAAACCCTCAGAGCAGCAGCCAGTCTCGGTTTTAATAAACAGTTGCCTGGTTCTGGCTTTATATGATTTTGTTTCTGTTTAAAAACCAAAATAAATGGCTGAAGCTGGAATCTGCCCAGGGGAATGTGAGCTTTGGAGACTACAGGGGCTGTTATCTTTCCCATTAGCTTGTTTCTGATCCTCAGTAGTGTGGAGTGATTGAAAACCTCTTGGAAATCACTGCATCCTCACCGAGCACCTTTCAGAGATTAGCCCAATGAAAATGACTCATCTGGAGGCACTTGGACCATCCTGCCCTACAGGGACACACTCTGAGCATGAGCATTGCACTGCAAGTGCAGTGAAGACCAAGAAAGGTCTTCACAGCTTCCACTGGGGAAAAAAAGTCCTTGTCGTTGTTTAGATAATGACAATGGCAAGGATTATTATTTTCAGAGCTCCTGGTGGTTGTTGTGGTGGACCATGGTGCCAAAGGAAATGGTGCGACCCAAATCCCCACGGGACCTTTGTGCATCAAACCATCCTTTTGCTGGAGCTCCTGGCACATAAGAACCTGATGTGTCACCTCTGCTTCCTCTCCCTTGGCTCAACACGGTTGAAGAGGATGGTCCATGCAAGGAGGGGCCTGGAAATGAAGAATCACAGAATGACAGAATGGTTTGGGATGAACAGGATTCTAAAGATGATCTCATTCCATCCCCCCTGCCATGGGTAGGGACACCTTCCACTAGACCAGGTTGCTCAAAGCCCTGCCCAACCTTGCCTTGAGCACTTCCAGGGATAGGAAGGATTCCAGAAGGAGACCTTGGTATTCTTTAGGTCTCTGGATATTTTGGGATTTCACGCTGGAGGCATCCCTCAGATGTCCAGGACACCCAGACCTCAAGCTGGGCAGCCTTTGGCTCCTGCCCCTCACACGCTCTGCCCCTCTGCCTTGTTGTAGTTTACTGTTGCTGCAACTTGAGTCTCCACAGTGACTCCAGGGGTCTGATCTCCTGGCCACAGCAGCCACTCCAGAACGTCCTTCTCATCCTTTTCTGGGCTGAGAGCCTTTAGGCCCTGCCCACCTTACTGCTCTGACTTGCAGTAGCAAATCTGACTATCCTGGGACCTGCTCGCACAGGGAGATCTCGTGCCTCAGCTCCTCACATCCAAGCTACTTCCCTCCCTTGATCCATACTTAGCATTAATAATCACGCATTCATCTGCTGGTTGTCATGAGTCTATCATGCATTTTTAATTGGTTACTTTAGCCATGAATTAAACATGGTGTAGGCTAGGCACCAGACATTAGTGGGTTTCCATTAATTCCATATGTCTTCACAGCTGTGTCTCCCTGTGCAAACTGTTTTCTGCCTTGAGATGTACTTCTCTCTTCCACCTAACTTCCTATCAAACCCACCTGCAGCTGCAGTCAATATCTGCATCAGGTTTCACATTTTTTAGGGATTGCAGGGCAAATGCAAGGCAAAACCTTCAGAGTGGTGGGGCACCAAAGTGAGGCTCTTCTGCAGAGCATTTCACCCACTGCATTCCCAGCCAGGGCTTCTCCTGGTGGGCATCTCAGCTGGAAACGATAGTGACTAGTCATGGTGATGCTAACAAGGAGTCCATCTCATATTTTACAAATATATATAGATAGTTTAGAGGGAGTTTAACATAGCTGCACATAATTCTGGGTCTCTAAGAGCAAGAGAATGTGCAAAGTAACTTTGGTGGAAGAGAGTAAGAGGCCACACTGACCTTTTGCACTCTTCAGGCTTTTTAGTGTGAGCTAATTATTGCTTATCACATTCTCTGGCAGAAATATGGTATTGCTGTTTGGGATGGAATCCTTTAGAAAAAAAATTATACAAATACCTCTTCTGTTTTCCTCTTGGATTATATACAGAAATGGTAAAAATTCAGTTTATTTCAGATTTACATCTTTAAGGAAACCTAACCCTTTGTTGTGAGTTTGCTCTCATATCCTGGCTCGTTATTGTAAAAAACATTCCATTTACCCACTCTAGAGACCCAAATTAAATCAGTAAATTCAGCTGGTTTGGCCTAGAGAGTAAATATAGTTGTCAACACTCATAAGGAATCAGAAACCAAATTAATATCCTACAGGGAAATTAATACGCTGTTGAATTTTCAGGCTTGGTGAGATAAGTTCCAAGACTCTGCAAATAGTTTCTACTGGATGTGACACAACATATGTAAAACAGAGGAATATGAGTTCACAGTGAAGTGACAAAGCCTCCTCTTTGCCAAGAAACCAGACTGTTCCTTATCTGAGGTTGTAAAGGCTCTTCAGGCACCACCAAATCATTTCTAAATGAATTATCTAATCCTCTGCTTTGATTTGTTTTTCCATTCATGAATGGCTTTGAAGCACATTTTCATTTTTCTCTGTATATTTGAAATATACAAAAAAGAATTGTATTTTTTTCCTCTAATGAGGGAATAAGCTCTTGAGGGTTGAATTTTTTGTTTGTGGTTAGGGTTTTTTTGGTGGTTTTTTTTTTGCTTCTCCACCACTCTGTTGAGCCACTTGTTCATCATAGGAGGTCCAGAGGAGAAACCTCTGAAAGGACAGGTTTATATCCAGGTGTTCAGCTGCTAAAGGGTGCCCGGGGCAATCCAAGCCCATGTCCTTGAGCCTAATGCATGGTCAGGGAATTTGAAATGTGAGCTCCACTGGCTGGTTTTCAACTGGATAATCATGGTAGTATCACAATGTTTGTCTTCTCCAGCCTGGTGATTTAAAAACCTAGGAAGAAGCTACTAGGAACATTAAGAATTCAAAAGTTTTGTTTTTCTTGGTATATTCTGGGGTTAACTGTTCCAGAAAGTAATCCCTGCTTTAGACTCCACAGTGACAAACAAAAAGAAATAAAAAAGACAAGATCAGATACGAAGGAAAATCAAATACAAATTTCTGTAATTAGGGGTAGGAAACATCTTGAGGAATTCACCCAATGGTAAAATGGAAGGAAGGGATTACTGGACTGGGTTAGAAGATCATCTGGCAGGCAGCTTTTGAGAATCATGGAAAAGCAAAGAGTTGTTTTGAAAATTACTGTAGCAGCTTGTTCTTGTGAGCTATACTGTGATGTTTGCAAGCAGTTAGATTTAGGGAGTAACACTGGTTTCATGACTCATCCCAAAGCTCTTTGGAGGAGAAATACCAAAAGATGCCCCAGTGCAACCTTTAAAATTGGAAACATGCTTGACATTTTTCTTTGTGTGCACTGGCACAGATCTCATCATTGTGCACCAACTGCATTTATAATAGGCAAAAAAGTCACTGATTCACTCTTCAGCTCTCCTGATTCTTCTGGGAGCTTCGGTGGTTGTTTGTCTGGAGAGGGATGTCTTCAGATGCTCTGAGGTTTGCTGCCAAGCTCTACCCAGTAATACAGGAGCTGATAGAAGGAAATCTATAGGAGGGATCCCTCTCCTGGGCTGCTGCTCTGTTCACACCCAAGGGCTCCTCCTACCACTCTGCTAAGGACCGAGCAAGAGCTTTGCCTTCAAAGTGCTGGCAAGGATCCTTGGCAAAGGGGAGAATCAGAGCAAAATGCACCAATCCAGCACAGTCAGAGCCTTCTGAGACACCTGTGCTCATTCCATCAGCGTAGCACAGCCTTTTCTGAGAATGGTGCCTGTTTTGCCGGGGGACAATCAAAATTTCATTAGTTACTGCTGGTTTCTAAACATCTAAACCAAGCAAAAGCTGGGACGTGACTGAAGGAAGTCCCATCAGTGCACAGACATCCCCACCTGCACCCAAGAAGTTTGTACCCAAGTTGCCAAGATCCTGGAGATATTTAAAACCCAGCTAGGTAAGGTCCTGATCCTCTTGTGGCTGACCTGCTTTGAGCAGGAAGTTTTGGGCAGGAGACAATTCCAGAGGTCCCTTCCAAGCAGTGCATTTGTAGTTATCATTTGGTAACACAAAACAGTAGTTAAACAACATATTTTCTGGTTTGCATTTGGAGAGAATTTTAATCTGAACATTACAGAAGCATCTCTTTAATGTGTACCAAAAGGGTGCAGGCTCTTAATACTACAATTTTTCTTTGTTACTGCTCTTTGATGAAAAATGCTTTAAATGAGGACATTCTACTATATCCATGTATGTATATAGATAATTTTCAGGCTCTTAAAGCTCTATTTGGATTTAAATTGCATCATCAGAAATTAAAATAAATGTGTGCCTCATTTACATGCATTCTGAAAACACTTAATTTTGTGAGATGATGTATCTCCCAACTGCAGGAAAATAGAAAGTGGCAAAAGAAAATAAAAATTCTCCGTCAGCAGAGCTTTTTAGTGAAACATGGCTGGTGGATGTCAGTAAAACAATGCCATCCTCAAACCCTTATAAACTTAGGATATTTGGAAGAGCAGCCTTTATTCTCAAAATGAGAACTCAAAGGCTGCAGCACACAGCAGAGCTCTTTCCTTGAGAAAAGAATAGGTAATTGTCTTCTCTCTTTCTTGGTGAGCATGGCTGTGTTTGACATGAAAATACAAGAGCTCCAGTTCTTTATTACTGACATATTTTTAAAGCTGTCAGGTCAGAGTAACCAGGAGAGCCTGACTATCTGAATTCTCCAGTTCTTGTGATGTTTACCTTGCACTCACGCCTTCTTCCAAATGGATTTTCATGACAACTGTCACAACAGAGTGGTCTCCACTGAGCGAGATGAGAATGTGCTACTGCTCTAAAGGAATGTCTGCAGATTTTCTCTGTCCCACTACATCAGCTCTCCTCGTGTAAGGCAATATTCATGTGGTGCAGTCAGGGCTGTCGGAACAGGACTGGGTTTTCCCACAGCAAAGCTTTCCAAAAGAGCACAGGGTTTCCCCAGTCTCCTGACTGCAGACTGTGTTCTCACCTTCATCCCTTGGAGGAGATTGGGGAAAGACTTTGGAAGGCAGTCAACAGCCAGGTGACCTTGTTTGCTCCCTCTCTCATGTGGAGAGGAGCAGAATCAAAGTCTCACCCAGGAGGGGAGAGAGAATCTCTCCAGGCTCCCCTGCACGGGCAGGGTGCCAGCAGGCATAGCTTCCAGTCCAGTAGACATATGCTTGAAGGTCCAGTGTGGGTGGAAAGCTTGCAGAAGGAGGCAAAAATATATGGATGCATGAAGGGTGAGACAAGTGGGAGCACTGCCTTTGCATGATGTAGCTGGGTTATATTCTATGTACACAGCATGGCTGATTTACCCTACTTACAAACTCCTCTACGTTGAACTGCAGTGAGAAGTCCAAACCCACCCAGTAAAGTCAGGAATTCCTTCCTAGTCCTGTTAGGTGGGTGAGGCAGGAGCATCCCAGGGTGTTTTGTGGCTCCTCAGAGTCAATAGTGGGCTAAATCCGAGGAGATACTCTGCAGCTGGTTTCACTCCTGCCATGGCACTGCAGGCAAAATCCAGCCTGGAAAGCAGTGCCAGTGTTATTTGTAGTAACATGTGAGCCAAAGAGGACCGAGGATGAAGCTGGGTTTGTTAGATGAGCAATTAAAAAATTAAAAAATACATTCCTTGTTAAAAAGCAGATAGTTTACAGAAACAAGTGACACACAAGATCTGCAGCATCACAATGGTTCCATCTACACTTGCAGAAGAGGAGTGTGGCTGATCACACAGAAACTGCAAAACTGCCAGGGAAGGCATTTCTGGGAATGAAACACAGTTACATGAATTATTATCATTCCTGGATGACATCTTAGCAGGAGCTTCGTGTTCTTTTCCAAGAGTCTTTGAAGGAAAAATGCACACCTGTGTTGTTTACCCAGCCACTTAGGCACTGCTCTACCTAAGAAGGGAAACACTCATAGTGGATGCTCATAATCCCTTTTCTCTAATAAGATCAATTATAAATATTGCTCCATTAGTGAGCGATTTAATCATGCCTCAGAGATATCATTAAATGCAGAATTGGATTCCATATTCCTAGTGAGATTTAAGCAGAAAACCACCGAGAACAGCAAGCACTGGACTGTCACTTGCTGTGCATATTTCATGTCTCAATTTGGCTTTACTGTGCTCCTGGCAAAACCCAGGAGAAAAAAAAGAAGTGGTTTTCATCAAAATCACATGTTCTGAAGTGTAACTTAGATTTAAGAATGAAGAGGTAAGACAGGAGCTGGATGGATTGTACAATGGCTCAGGTTTATTTGCTTCAGAGTAGATCACGGTGCTGATTTTGTTTTAATCCCTTTGGGAGAGTCTTGTACATAGTTTCCCCTTCCTTTTTTTTTTTTATTTAATAAGTGTTTTAAATCTTTAGAAAAAATTCCAGTTATAGGTCAAAAAGCACTGTGTCCTTTTGTGTTCTTTTGTTTTTCCAAAATCTGCCACAAAGAACAAAGAAGAGTTTAGTATAACCTGGTTCTACACCACACAAGAATTCTGAGTTTATTTTTCCATTAATTCAAGCAGCCTAGAAAATTGTCTCAAGGACATCTGGGCTGTGATCCTGAGGATTGGGGACATATTCCATCTCTGCCCAGAAACCGTGTTAGCCAAGGCAGCTCAGCTAGGGCCAGATCCTGCCCCTATTTCTCAATAATACACCAGTCTCATTTTTGGGATGTTTCATAGGGCAAGAAGAAATATGTGATGTGTTGTGAGGCCCTGGCACAGGCTGCCCAGAGAAGCTGTGGCTGTCCCAACCCTGGAATTGTTCATGGCCAGGTTGGACGGGGCTTGGAGCAATCTGGGAGAGAGGAAGGGAAAAAAAAAAAATGTCCATGGCAGGGAGTCGAAATGAGATGGTCTTTAAGGTCCTTTCCAACCCAAAGCATTCCATGATTCTATGATTCCATGAAACTGTCAAAAAGTCCTTTTGTTTTTCAGTTTTGCTTATAAATGAATGGATGGTCTTCTAAAGAAATGAATTTAGAAAGTTCCTCTGCCTTCTGCAGCTTGAGGAGCTCTGCTGGGTGATCGCCCCGTGTTGATGATCCTGCTGCTGGTGGGGAGGAGGAGAGATGTGACCCCTGTCACTGTGTGGCTGCTGTCAGGGCACATCTGGGCACTGGAGCAGCAGAGCAGGGCCCAGGGATTTTGCCGACTGCAGGCTGGGCTGGCTTCAGCCGGAAGGACTGGGCAGGTGCAGAGAGCTTTCTATCTATATCAGCCTGAATAATTCATCTCAAGTTTTTAGCAGAAACTCTCTTCCTCTGCTCTGCACAGCCTCCCCATTGTCTGGCAGTGCTGCTATTTGTAACTGGGTTTCTTCCTCCAAAAGCCTGGAAAATACAGTTTATTCATACAATTCCAATACAAAATCCTGTACTGTTATCTATTTATCTCATACCACCACACAGACCCCAGCTGAGAGTCCTTGTGAGAAGACACCACAAAAGACAGTTCTCTTCCTGACTGGGAAATCAAAAGATTAATGTTCTTTATTCCTATTAATAGGATGTTCTTGCTGTTTTTCACATAAAAGACTGAATGATTACCCAACACTCTTTCATTTTTAGCAGCTGTCACAAATAATTCTGCAGAGCCCACAGCTACGCTACCTGATAGTACTTCCTCCCACCTCTAAAACAAACTCACCCCATTCCAGAGCCCTTATGGGACACTTTTGGGGAAAACAAATCACACCAAGGAACTGACTTATGCCAGGGAAAAGCTGATATTTGCATGCATTCCAGGGCTTGTGTAAACCAAGAGTTCAAAGTCCACTGGACTGAGTGGATGGATACAGTGTTTGGACATGATGTGTCTCTTGCATCTCTCAGGTCATCTGGAAGCCAGGCACTAAATATCCTCTTTGCTTAACAGAGTTGACATGTCCTAGAGAAGTCTCAGACTTTTTTTATCTTCCATCTGTTCCCAGTGCTGACGGTGACTTTGCAGTCACCCACCTGACCAAAGCTCACCTCTTCTACGACGGGAGAATTAAGTGGATGCCCCCTGCTATCTATAAAAGCTCCTGCAGCATCGACGTCACCTTCTTTCCCTTTGACCAGCAAAACTGCACGATGAAGTTTGGCTCCTGGACCTACGACAAAGCCAAGATAGACTTGGTGAGCATGCACAGCCACGTGGACCAGCTGGACTACTGGGAGAGTGGGGAGTGGGTCATCATCAATGCTGTGGGCAATTACAACAGCAAGAAATATGAGTGCTGCACAGAGATCTATCCCGATATAACTTATTCCTTCATTATCCGGAGGCTGCCGCTGTTCTACACCATCAACCTGATCATCCCCTGCCTGCTGATCTCCTGCCTGACTGTCCTGGTCTTCTACCTGCCCTCTGAGTGTGGAGAGAAGATAACCCTGTGCATCTCCGTGCTGCTGTCCCTCACTGTGTTCCTGCTGCTCATCACGGAGATCATCCCATCCACCTCCTTGGTCATCCCTCTGATTGGGGAGTACCTCCTCTTCACCATGATATTTGTTACCTTGTCTATCATCATCACTGTCTTTGTGCTCAACGTGCACCACCGCTCCCCCCGTACCCACACGATGCCAGACTGGGTGAGGAGGGTCTTCCTTGATGTAGTCCCACGGATCCTTTTCATGAAACGTCCCTCCACAGTGAAGGACAATTGCAAGAAGCTCATTGAGTCCATGCACAAAATAACCAACGCGCCAAGGCTTTGGTCCGAGATTGACGTGGAACCCAACTTCACTACCTCATCCTCCCCCAGCCCCCAGAGCAATGAGCCATCACCCACCTCTTCCTTCTGTGCCCACCTTGAGGAGCCAGCCAAGCCTCAGCCCATCTGCAGGTCCCCCTCTGGGCAGTACTCTGTGCTGCACCCAGAGCCCATACAGGTGACCTGCTCCTCTCCACAGCCCTCCTGCCACCCCCCGAGAGACACCCAGGCCACCTCTGCCTTGAAAGGCAGGTCACTGAGTGTCCAGCAGATGTACAGCCCCCACAAGGCAGAGGAGGGGACAATCCGCTGCAGGTCCCGGAGCATCCAGTACTGCTACCTGCAGGAGGACTCTTCCCAGACCAATGGCCACTCCAGTGGCTCTCCGGCATCCCAGCGGTGCCACCTCAATGGGGAGCAGCCCCAGCACAAGCCCCCTCAGTGCAAGTGTAAGTGCAAAAAGGGCGAGGCAGCTGGCACAGCAGCCCAGGGGAGCAAGAGCCACAGCGCCAAAGAGCAACACCTCGTGCTGATGTCCCCAGCCCTGAAGCTGGCAGTGGAAGGGGTTCACTACATCGCAGACCACCTGCGGGCGGAGGATGCGGATTTCTCAGTAAGTATTCCAACGGAGCCTGCTCTCCTTCAGAAAGTCAAAAATGACCTGCTAAGGGAGCTGTATCAAGCCTTGAGCTGTGCAGAGTGTGTGATGCAGGCTCAGCCATCCCTCTGTTGCGGGTTTTGGCCACTGCAGGCACTGCTGGAGATGTCCTTGAGGTTGTTGCACAAGTGCCAAGGGGGTTGCACAACCAGGTCATGCTCAGGGCTGCTCTAGAACAATGGATTCTCCCGCAGAAAATAAGAGTAAAGTTGTTGTTAGGTAGCAGAGATACAGTTAGGATTGTGAGAGACCCAAAATGCAGCCATCTCATGGGAACAGAGAATTATTTTTTATTTAAGCCTCTGGCGAGCAGGAAATTCACACTCTCTGCTTTTTATTAGTCACTGACTCTGACTGTGGAGCCCAGGAAAGCAAATTGCCCAAGCAGGCTGTGGGTGTGGGAAGCCGTAGTAGCGTGGGGATATTGCAGGGGCTGTTTAGCTCTGCTCTCATATCATGATGTGATTCCCCATTAGTGGACTTCCACTGGAGCAGTTGGCTCTGTGCAGGGAGGTGGGGGAACAAATTTCCTGCTTATTCTGTGGAGGTAAATAGGCCTACAAATAAAGGAAGTAGAAGCTGAAAGGATTTCTTTTCATGGAGATAGCGATGCACCCAACAAATGCCACATCCCTTCACAGCTCTTGTAGCTCTTTCCTGCAGGACTGTGGATACAGTGTGCTAGTAATTATGGCCATAATGAAGGCAGGCACAAGATAACCTGAAGTTAGTCATCTTATTAAAGAAAAGTCTTATCTAGCTTTTCCTGGGCAGATCCGTACACAAAGGTGCTTTTTAACTTTGCCTACAGTTTAAATTTCTTCAGATTTAGAATCAGTGCAAGACATAATGCATTTATACAAGACTTCCTAGGCATGGAGAGCATCTTTTATTTGCATTTTTCACAGCACTGAGCACTGAGCAGCAGCAAGAAAAGCTTAAATACTCCTGTCCATTTCTATACTCTTTGGTATCATAGTTAAGGGCCTCTGTTCTTCAATGGATTTCACTTCACAGCATCCCTTTGAGGAAGGAACTGTTTATTCCTTATATTGAGGAGTTAGAGCCAAAACACAAACCTCCTATTCAAGGTCACAGAACAAATCTGTGGCAGAGATGGGCTGTGAATCCTCATCTTCATTAGCTGCCAGTCCAAAACTCCTTGCCAGGGTAAAGCACTTCAGAAGCACATTAGGAGTGCAGGAATTAAACTCTGCTCTCTCCCCCTGGCAATAATCACAAGTAAACCCATGGATGTCAGTTCAGTTTAACTCAATTTTTCCCCACGGTGCAAATGAAATAATATTACACCAATTACACTTCCCGTTTCAAATTATTCTCCCTGCTGAGCTGGTTGGTGTTATCAAGAATGGACTCAATTAGTATTTTGGGTTCCTTCCTCTTAATTTTTTTAAATGAAGCAGTCTTCATAAGCCACAGATTTTCTTCTGATACCTTCTGCTGCTCTTCCCTCTTGAAATGAAGTGATTATCCTGAAGAGAAAGCTATTTACAGCACTAAACATCAAAAGAAGAAGAAAAGGAGCACTTCTGAGCCTTTGGTCTCTGACCCAACCTCCTGCCAGCCCAGGCTGTGAGAAAAGGCACCAGGAAAACATCCAGCAATGAGCTGTGGGCAGGTTTGTGGGCTCTCCTGGGGACTGGGGGTGACCTTTCTCCACTATTCCACAGTAGCTGTGGCTGGCACAGAAGGCAGAGCTTGAGTTTTCAGATAGAGGGGGTAATGCTGACTCCAGTGTGGGGCTGCACTATTTTCTCTCCCTGGACCCAAGTAACATCAAGTAGGAAAGCAAAATTTTTTTCTCCTGGTGGAAATGAAAAAGAAGAAGGAAAATGATATTCTGGAACTGAAATGTACTGTGAGGAGCAGAACTGATGTAATGAAGTGAGAATTTATTGGGGGAAAATATCAGTACTCAGAAATTTGCTTTCATCTTAAAATCAAATTGTGGAATTTCTTCATGGAAGTCTTCAATAAATCTATCAGCAGGCACCTCTGATGCAGCTGCTGAGACACATCTCACAGTCTTGTGGGCAATATTTCCAGGGACATTCACCTTCCCAGAAGGAGAGCAGAGCTTCTTTTAAGTTCCTGTCTTTTTTTTTTTCTAAAGCTCCTTTGCCACAGGGGCAGTGCTTCTAAATTAAAAGTAAATAGCTCATTTAATTAAGTGCTCCAGCGAAGAGAAAATGGGAAATGCAAGAGGCAGTTGTTTGTTACAGAAAGATATCTGCAAACAATGCAGGCACAATGGGACACTGGGGAAAACGCACGGCGGAATTGTCCCGGCGTATGATGGAAATGCCATTAGAAATTAATTACAGACTGAAAGGCAAAACAAGTTCCATGGCACACATCAGCCAAAATAACCACACACCACCAGCACCATCTGGGAAATGGATCTGTCCAGGGCTGTGTGCATCTCCGGAATACTCTGGTATGAAGACATTTAAAAATAAAATGGGAAGGAATAAAGCTGAGGGGGAGGAAGCAGGATAATCTCACTGGGTTATTTTTAACAAAGTACAATAAAACCACCTGGGACTGCTCTAATCTGTGTTGCAGAGTCCGGGTCCTGGGGATCAGATGTTACCAAGGCACCTCAATCCTCCACTCAAATCCTGAGGCTCAGACCCACAAGGAGCTGGCCCAGGGAAGAGCTGCAGATACATGCTTTTCGGAAATTTGAGTGGGGGAGTCAGCTGGTGTTTCCCCTGATTGTTTCCCAAAAATAATTTTGAGTGAGCTGCTTAAAAACTAATCAAAATAGAGGTCAAGAGTTGTGGTGGCAGATGTTGACAGCTGCATGGATGTCAGAGAGACGTCTGTGGATCAGACCCCACGTGGGGTGCTGGACCACGGGGAAATGCTACAGTGATGGCAGAACACAAAACAAAAAATCCAGATCATTTTGTCTCACTCATCTTCTTTTTTTTTTCATTATCTCCCCATAATTTCCAATTTCACCCTCTGTGCTCTCAGTCTGAAGCAGGGTATTGATTTTACAAACATCTGATGCACCCCCAGCTATCATTTTCAAGATGGGCTCAGTATTTCTGCATACATCATTACATTAGAAAGCAAATTTCTGTCCAAGTTGTTCTTCTTCGCCCACTTTCCTCTTCTTTGCTCAGAGAGAAACTCATCAAGTTTCTTTTCTTTGTGTGACCTAGCACTTATTTTTACTAGCATAAATATTCAAAGAAAGTTATTTTACCAGAATGAGGGATTATTTACTCAATCCAGCTTTCCACTTGGACATCAGGTGGTAAATTTCAGATTTTCTTAACACGTTGGCTGCGTCATGAGACATTAATCCCATAAAAACAATCATCCAGAGCTTGCTTAGATGCCTTTCTCACGAGGAATTTTAAGCATCAGAGACTCCAACTCTCAGCAAGTGATGAATAGGTCAGAAAATAGGTGCAGCAAAGGGGAGTTACCCACTGAGCTCTTTCCACAGAACTGTAAAATCACAGGGTTGTTTGGGTTGGAAGGGACCTTAAAGCTCTTCTCATTCCACCTGCCATGAGCAGAGCCCCATCCAACCTGCCCTTGAACTTTCCAGGGATGGGGCAGCCACAGCTTCTCTGGGCAACTGCGCCAGGGCCTCAGCATCCCCGCAGTAAAGAATTTCTTCTTCTTTTCTAATCTAAAGTACTCTATTTCAGTTTAAAGCCATTTCCCCTTGTCCTGGCAGTACATGCTCTCATAAATTTGAATAAATTACAGTTCACAACCCAAGTAGATTATAGAAGCTTGGGATGAGACAATTCCTTTTGATTTCAAGGGTCACTATTTTTTTTTACTTACCCTAATTATAGATGGTTGTGCAGAAGGCTGTACAATCATAAAATAACGTGATTTTCCCCAAGAAGGTGACAAGATGCAGGATGAACCTGATTGTTTTCTCTGCCTATTCCATAGAAAAGGATGGCTTAACTTTATGCTGGTTTTAAAAGGAATAAATCTATCCATTGCATGAAAACATTGAACCCATTCTTATGCTTTTGACAACGTTCAGGTGTTCCTGAAATTGAAAATGCTTTATCCAGAGATAATGTAATATGGTTTCCAGTGCGTGCCTCATTTCCCAGCTCACCAATCTGCTCACTGAGCCAAGGAGCTGAGCAACACCTCTGTACCTGGAAACATCCTCTGCTGCAAATGGCATTTCACTGATATCTGGATTGCTTCCTTTACCAAGATGCATTTTTGGCAGCTTTGCCGTCCCCTGCTCCTTTCACCACTCACAGCCACTGAAGAGGTTTGAGCAGGCTCCTGCTGAGATGTTTTCTCCAAAGAACACGGCAGCGTGCCGAATTTCAGCCCTCGGGCCTATTAATCACCAAGTGGGAAGTTGTAGGAAATTATAATGGGTACAGTCATATCAAACAGAACTTTGCCATCTGATCAGGCCTCTCCCTGGGAAAGAAATGAATAACAACAATGTAATAGAAGAAGTTTTCATATGTGTATAGTTTCTTAATGAAGCAACCATTTACCATTCTGCCTCATGGTACTAGACCTCCACCGAGAGGAATTGCTGGAAAATCCTCCTACAGCAAGGCAAAAATGGGGAAAGCAGAGGGTGAGGGTGCTTTTATTTGCTGGCTCGTTTTCCCTGCTTATTCACCCAAAGCTGTAAATCCCTTCACAGAAAGAGTTTGGCTTTGTTAATCTGTAAGCAAATCTTTTTATGAGCATGGGGAATCTTACCCCCCACCCTCTCCAGCTTGAATCACAGCCTCACTGTAACACCCAGTTACAGTTGTTGCTCATGGAAAATGGGAGAGTGAGTGTGCAGAGAACCTTAATTATCCACGGGGGTGTGTCTGTCATCCATAGGGATTTGTGACTTCACACACACACACCCCTGCAGTCTGGGAATCTCTCAGGTTATTGATAGAATAAACCTTTGTCATTTTATAGGACTGCTAAGTATGAGCGAGACCTTCCCCTCCTATCTCTGGAATTATATGAAAATATCCTATTTTGGAGTCAAGGTCTAAGAGTTTTCACAAATTTTAATCTCAAGTAAATGTTAATGATTGGCCTTTCCCCTCTGTGTTCCAGGTGAAGGAGGACTGGAAGTACGTTGCAATGGTCATCGACAGGATTTTCCTCTGGATGTTCATCATTGTGTGTTTGCTGGGAACTGTTGGGCTCTTTCTCCCACCGTGGCTGGCAGGAATGATCTAAATACAGCACCAAAGGGAAGAAAGTATTGTCCCACTATCCCACTCTATGGATTTTAGTTCACCTGGAAGGAGAGAACAGAGAAGTGGAGGCAGCCCTTTGAATAATTCACTGCTTGTCCACACTTGAGCTGCTCCTGAGCTCTAGGGGAATCCTTTCCAAGGTTGCATTGTTTTGCCAAGCCATTTTCATCTCCTCCATCTAATTTAGGGGAAAAGTTCTTATCAAAGTCTGTACATAGCATGGTGGCATTCATTGGCATATACCCAGCAGTGTAAGAACACAAGCTTATCTGTAAAGCAGCACAGAAGGGGCTCTGCATCCACAAACCAGCCCCTGGCAATAGCTCCAGTCATCCTCAGCAGTCTCACTGTGCCCTGCCCAGTGATTTTTCCCTGTCAGGCTGAAGTCTTTCAGGACTGTATGTCCCTGTATGAGTCATTTTATAAATAAAGTTCCAGATTTGGGATACCTGTGCAGGATGTGGTCTGTGTTCAGCTGGTAAAGACAGAGAGACTGGAAAGGTTTAAATAATTGCTTGTGACCAACAGTGATCATTAGATGCAGATTTTATACAGATTTCACTTTGGCCAGTGCCCTCCAGAAGCTGTGGAGACTGGGGCTGAATGAGGATCATGCAAATGGAGGGAGGATTTGGGGTTAAGATTGGGACCGTGTTGATAACACTTTAGTGTACTTTCAGAGGAAATCTCCTGGATCCAAGTTATGGCTTCTGCAAGACAGCAGAGGGTCACCCTGAGCTGTAAAACCCCTGGTGTATGTGGAGAAGATACCTAGACACGGGGAAGCCAGAATAGAAGTCCAGGATGACATTAGGATAATAAAGAAATGTGCCAGGGTCACCTACAGTGGGTTATTTAGAGAGAGAGACCCTGTGATCTCCCTGGGCAGCCTCCGTGCTCTGCCACCCTCAGTGTAAAGCAGATTTTCCTCATGTTGAGGTGAAACTTCTTGTGTTTCAGTCTGTCCAGCTCAGTTTGGTCTGGCTCACCAATCCCATCCTCCGTGCTGGGTGCCAGCTGGGTACAGCCCACAGCCCAGAGTCTCCCTGCTTCCTTCAGAGCTCTCAGAGGCATAAGAGCTTATGAACATTTCACCTCTGTGTGCAGGCAAGGGCAGATGTGGTCTAAAAATCCAGCTTGCCCCAGCTCTGGCAGCTCTGGGATCTGGGATCAGCACACACGAGACTGACTGGGCACTGGGAAGTTAACCGTGCTCTGAATTTAGGGGAATACACACCAGGAGAGGCAGGCAGCTGCCTGGAGACCAGCACAGACGGTGCTGGTAGAAGCCAGAGCCAGGTGAGACCCCAGGCGAGACCCCGGGCGAGACCCCAGGCGGGACGTGTCACCCCTGTGTGGTAGCCTGGCACATGAGGCTTGTTCCTGCCACATGGCTCAGTGAGCAGCACAGAGCTGCTCAGGCTCGTGACAGCAATGCTGGAACCGAAACAATGTGGTTTAGGGACTTCTTTGAATTTCAAGTTACTGCACTCAACCCAAACAACGCAGGTTAAAAATCAATGCAGTGATCAGCCTGTGAGGCCTCAGCTAAGAAACTACAACTGACCTCTGTGTTCACAGACTCAGCCAAGTGCTTAAAATCTTTTTGGCTCACAAAAAAAAACGGAGTAGCCGTGATTTGGGCCAGTTCCACGAAGAGCTGTGCTGGCACAGCATGGGGAGGGAGGGAGGGAGGGAGGATGAGGGAGCCGAGCTGCTGTTCCTCGTTGCTTGTTTTCAGAATGAAGAGAGACTCAGCCTTTGGAGATGCTAATTTATCCCTTTTCACAGTCAGTGAGTTTGCTTATAGCAATGAAAGGAAAACAAACAGTCGAACATCTTCAAGGTCTAGTGCATAGATGTACCAGCACAGCTGCAGTCTGTGTGCAGGGCTGTGACACAGCGGGGCTGCCTCTCGGTCTGTCACTGCCACGACGGGGTCACAGGGGCAGCCTGAGCCCTCTCCAGCACCTTTTCACATTTTGAGTGCACTGACAAAAGGATCATGAAGGTGGTAGATTTCTAACCCTGGGCACTGCTGGGTCAGGGGCATCATATCACAGCAATGCCCACAACAGCTGCTCTGAGCTCCCTCTGCCTCCCCCTCCTCCTCCTCCTCCCCCTCCTGAACACATGAGAATCACTAACAACGGAGCAGGTGGGAGGCTTGGCTGTGCATGCACATTTTTAGCAGTGAAACCACCAGCAGTTTCCAACTGGGATTGAGTCAGCAGCAGCTCAAGTCTCTGCTCACATGTCCCAGCAAACACGGGAGCGACAGCCAAAGCCAAGCCAGGGTGGCTGGACAGCAACAGCTGCTGCTGGGCCCGAGGGCAGAAGGGAATGGTTTGGAGGCACCAGGAGAACTGATAGAGGTTTAAGGACAGAGTAAGAGCCAAATGTTTAAGGTGGCATATTGGGAAGTTCAGTAGGGACAGGCACAGGCTGTCCTTTGGTCGCAGCAAAGGGTTCGTCTCCAATCCTCACCTTTTCTGCTCGAAGTTATGGCCAGTGCACACAGTGTGAAGGGCAGCGTGGCACTTTGACTACAACACAGCAGGACATGAAACCCCGGGCAGAATGGCCCTGCCATGCAGGAGGGGGAGGAGGAAAGAGCTCCGTTAGCACATCAGAAGTATCAGGTGTGGTTAGGAGTGCTAAGGATGTGATTTTGTCCCTGAAGAGTCAGTGCCACTGCAGGATCACAGGGTTTGGGAGGACAAGATGAGAAGTGTCAACTGAAACCAGTTACAAAGGTGTCACTGGTGTTTGGGGAGAAGCTGGGGTAGGCCAGGTCTGTGGCATCCTCTGCTTTGTTAATGTCATAGCAGTTTTCATTCACTGATAACTACAGTTCTTCTCATGTTGCATTAGTAGTTTCCCAGGTTAAAGTTCAAATAAATTCTTGTTTCTGCTTCTGACGTGCCTCTTTTTAAAGTCTGAGGGGAGAAATTAGGAAACAACATCTACTGCTCTTTCTTAGGCAGGTTATTCCATCTTAGAGGTTGTTTAGGAGGATGCTATCCCTCCATAGGATTCAATGATCAGAAACTGGAATAAAACTGGGACATGAACCAGACTATAACTGTAGAATAATGAATAATTGTGCTATTTCAAACCCATGGAACACAAAGAGGGGTTTTTAGCATATGAAAGACTCCGGGAAAATGCATGCAGCTAGACCGCTGGCATTTGTAATGTTCCCAGCTCAGAAATTATTCCCAGGACTTGAGTGAACAAGCTGGCATCAGAAGAAGAGTGAGGAAGCAAGAGTGGGACACAACAAGAGCTCTAAAAGTTTCTTGGCAAAGATCCACAGAAAAGTAAATGGTTTTCAGGTTCGAGTGCAAAACTAAGCTCAGAGACCCCAAAGGCATCAAAGACAGCAGATATGGATGTTGATCTTTTCTGTTTTACTTGTGCAGGAGAGATTGAATCCTTGCCATGGTGTTTGATGCTTTCCTTCCAGTACTGCTCCTTTGGGCATGAATGGAAGAAAAATGACTGTAACAACCTCAGTTACCTCCATTGTTCTGTTTTTCCCTACTTCTTCTTTCTTCTGCTTCCCTAATGCTCACTTTGCCTTATCATCTTCCCAGCCACAGAGGATGCAGGGTATTTTGTCTGCAGCTGGCTGGTAGGATGATCAATGTAATCCCCATTTCCCCAGCATTTTCAGGGCTGATTTCCATCTCATTCCCCGATGAGCTAATCCACATAGCTTATAACACCTCCCTTTTGGATAAGTTTCTCTAGACATTTATCAAGAAACTGGACTCAAGGAAATTCACTGGTGTAGAGACAGACAAGCAGAGAGATGCAGCTGTGAGATGCAAGATTCATTCTTTCCCAGTCCTTAGAAAGCCACCCCCATAACATCCCCACCTGGCCCTCCCCTACTGCAGTGATATCCATCAATGAGACCTTTCCTCCTCTCCCAGGATATCTTTTTGTTTCCAGCCCTTTAATTCTGGTCCAGCCAAGCTGTTGAGTCATGGAGAAAAGGCATAACAATCTCTGCTGCCTTGTTAACAGCATTGCTGGTTACTCCTGTGGTTATATCTTACTCCTGAGACAGAGGTAACACCTCAAAAAGATGCTCTAGCAAAAATACCTGTCACTGAAAGGTTCTCAGCCTCTGCCAGAATCCACCTACACCAGGTGGGTCAAACTCTCAGTGCCCAAAATCTCCCAGCAGAAAAGCTCTTTGGCTCAAGGAATTGGGTTACAAAGCTCTGGCACAGGCTCTGTGACACTTCATGGACTAAATATCCTTGATTTCAAGTAAATAAAACTACTCATGGGACAAAATTTAGGAAGATAAATGGGCAAATTGTTTGTGCAGGTTGTCTGTCTCCTACTCAATAGCCCTGCTGGGACCCAATTGTGTTAAAGCCTGACCCTTCCTGTTGTATCTGAAATAATCAGACAAAAGCAAATGTTACTTGAAATTCTATCAAAATAGATCAAATCCCACGACAGGCAGTGAGGGAACGTGAGCAATTTTCAAAAACAGTTGATAAAGAAACATAAAGGAGCTCTGTCTCAAATCACCTGCAGTCACTAATTTGAAGAGGCAGAACAGCAAGTTCAGAACTGGGAATTTGGCTGCACTGGCTTAAGTCAGAAAAGAAGAGTAATTACCTGCAAATGCAGATATTCCTCACTGCACTGCTCACCTTCCCCACTTTGTGACCATTTCATGGTAATAATCTTCAGGTCTGCTCTGCAGGCACTCCTTTTACCTCTCTGCCTTTGCTGCCCACTGCTTTCACCTGCCAGTTATCACAGCTTTGGAGTTTACACTCAGTGCTAAATTCAGAACCATTCTGAACCAATTTAATGCAGGTTTGCTTTGTTTGTTGGGTTTTTTTCCAAGGAATAGGTAAAGCACAGTTCCAAAGCTCTTTGACCTGTATCAACAGGTCACACAACACCTCAACTCCCAACACCTGTGCAGGGTGTTCCTGTGAATGTGTCTCTTCCAAACACTGTGTTCCTGCTGTGCTGGAACCTCCAGCTCCTTTAACCTCTCCTTTTTCTTCTGACTGGAGCTCTGTCTGCAACAACTCTTCATCTGAGCTGAAAGGTTTCCATTTTATATGGCAAGACAAGTCTGGAGAGCTCCACAGTGAACAGAAATGTTACTTCTATCAGAGCGGCATTTCTGTGCATTTTCCTGTATTCTCCAAAGGGAATGTATGTCATACTGAAAATATTAATTCTTGGGAGTTTCTAGAGAATGAACACATGTAAAGCCAAGGACTACTTTAAATACTTACAGGATGCAGTAACCATATTTTATCTCACTTTTGTTGCAGGGTGGCTCCCACAAGAGTCTGACATGTTCCAATGTTCCTTTAGCAGATTTTCTTAGCTCTATAGGATTTTTCCTTAATCACAGGAAGAAATAATGTTTGGACTCATTGTCTAAAAAACTCAATTCTTCTAAGGTAAACCTCTTCTCCTTGGTATTGATGTGGCAATCTGCTTTCCAAATGTGATACATTTGCAGCTCAAAGGTTGGCTGTAGCCGTATGAACACCCAGGCTGCCAGCCTGCATGTAACTGCAGAAATTACACATCCAGAAGAAATACACAGGAATGTGCACGATGCTCCATTTTTTACCTCTTAACAGCTTTGAAAAACCTGTACTGATACTTTTTGTGCCCCTCTGCTGTAGGGTTAGGGTTTAAATCAGAGCTCAGGAAGGTTTGTTTCTGAAGCAGGGGCAGGTTATAGGCAGTGATCCAGCACAGCCTGAAGCAATGTTTGCAAAGAAGGAGGAACATTTTTCTCCGGATCTGCATGGTTTGTTGCAGACACATCTCAGCTGATGGCAAGGAAAGGGGTGTAACATGACAATTACTTCCATGTCATATGGGTAAAAGCCAGACTCGGAGCTATTCAGTATTCCACCTGATAAAATGTAAAGTAGCTACTCAGCCTGCAGGAGAGAGACATGGAAAAGGCAGTAGGTTAATCTCCAGCTCCTCTCAGCACACGTTTGTGACTCATGTAAGGCTTTGCCTGAGTTACCAAGCCCCAGAGAAGGAGTGGAACAGTGGTTTGCCACATCACAGTGAGGTGATTTCTGGCTGCAATGTTGGTGTACAAAACACCCCTGCAAGGAAACCATCAGCATTCTGCCAAAAGCAGAAAGAGCCAAGATGGTGCTAGACTTTGTTACCTTGGCAGCCAGCAGAAAATGCAGCTTTACTCCAGTGGATTTGCCTCTTTGGTCATGAGGTGCGATTCTTCTCTGTGCTGGGGACACAGAACAACAACGGACATAGAGAAACCACAATCAGACAAACAGGCAGAAATTATTTGTTATTTCTGAGCATTTCAATACACTATTTCTTCTTCTTGCAAGTCTGTCAGCCTGAGTGTCCAGCTGTGCCTTTTTTCTTGCTGTGGGACGTGCGATGTGAGTTGGAGCACTGCAGTTGTGCAGACAGATGGCTCCCCCAGACAAAGGCTGTAGCTGTGGAGTTTGATTGACTTGTCCATACAGAAATGATGGAGCATTAAAAAAACATAACACATCTGCTATTCGGGTTGCTGCTTCTTTTGGAGTGTGTGGAGTTTTCTTCCAGAGATTTCCAGGGAAAAGCAATGTCTTCAGCTGCCTCCGCCCCAGCCATCAGGGGACAAAACCTGTGTGTGGAAAGGATGAAGCCACTGAGCAAATGAATAAATCAGTGTCAAGGTCTGAGAAGGAATGGCACAGAATTAATCCCTTTCCCTTGTAAACCTTTTATTCCATGCCAGTGAATTTCTTCATCGCCCAGGTCTTTGTACCACTGAGCCTCCATGAAATGTAAATGTAGGAACTGAGGAATTGTTCCTCGCTCCATCCCCCATGGAAACATTGCTGGGGACATGAAGAACTGATTCCCCATGATCACTCCCCACCTGCCTGACTACTGCTGCAGTTATGTGTTAATCCCTGAAAGATGGCTGAGGAACAGCCCATGGAGCTGGCTTTTATCCATGTGGATTGCATGGGAATCACCCTGACTGCTTTTCAGAGGAGGCTTTGCAGCACTGATGGTGCCTGAAGGATGAACAGAGGTCTCTGCCTGGCTGAAGAGAAGTAACCAGAGACCAGCCATAAAATCATAACTTCTGTACTGACATAGTCAGGACTTACCTCTTCTGTCGGCCTCATAACATCCAGAGATATCACAGCCCCCTGGATACCCAGGCTGCCCAGGCTGCCCTCTGGCACCAGGGAAACCTGGAGGACCGGCATTCCCAGGGTAACCCTTCGGACCTGGTTTTCCCTGCACAACTTCTCCTGGAGGGCCTGCAGAAGGAGAAGCACTGTAAGCTGTAGCACATCTGCTTTAGCAGTGTGATACCTCTTCTGTATTTTCCTCCATCCTACATGGCAGGTAATTTTCTGAGCATGGCTTCCTCATTTTGGTGGACAAATAGGACCTGCCTGTCGGAAAACATGTTCTGAATCCCAGTAACTGAATCCCAGTATTCTTGACCTTAAGGGTGCCCAGCTTGGCTAAAACTGGAGCCTGGTTATGAGAACACAAAATCCATCTACACGTTAATGCAGAGAATCACCTTAACCCCAGGATCCATCCCAGAGTCATTGGGTTTTGTGTCTCACATCTCAGCTATAGAAAATGAAATGAAGAATATGTTTGACCACACTCTTTTGACAGTGCCTGGTTTGTTATGCCAGTGGAAAACTTCCCACAGACCCCAAGTAGCAGGGATCAGGGTGGAGGAGTACGCCAAATCCTCACAGATTACTCACAAACCCTTATGTTCCACGAGCTGAATTTTCAGAGCTTCTGTCTCCTGAGCATCTGGTCTTGCATGCAAAAAGGCAGCAAAACTAAAACTGCCTGGATGTGTCTCAGGTCCTTAAAATACATCATCCCCTAGGAATGGGTACCAGAGGGAAGAAGCTGCCTGGAGTAATCTCTTGCATCTTAGCAGAGAGGAACCAAGGATGCTGCCAGCAGGGCTGTGGTGGGAAGGTCAGTCCAACCCCACCACAGTGCTCCTTCAGCTGCATGATGCTTTGAATCTGAGAGCTGGTGGCCATCACATGGCCTTGCTGGATCAATAAATAGAGGTTGTGGTCACTCTACCTGTTCTGCCTCTGGGTCCTTGGCTCCCTTCCTCACTGGCTCCAGACATCCCTTTCTCTCCTTTGGGCCCTGGGGCACCTATTCACAAATAAGAGATAAGTGTTGCTTCACTGTATTTCAAATTTAACCCTGCATTGAGGCTCCTGCAGTCTCCCCACGTGTCAAAGTGGAGTCACAGCCCTTGGCAACACTGAGAAACGTCCATCTGCTTTCATTCAGTCCGGGCACCTACTCTTGCTGTGACCAACAGGACATGAATTTCTTTGATCCACACAGCACTGATTTGCAGCCCAAGAGGGGTGGGAATGAACATTTTTCACAGAGAAATTCATAGCAGTAGTGTTACTGCACCAGCCTGAGGGTCAGGTCCACCTCTGTGCCCTTCATGCGCATCAGACAAATCACAAAGCTGAGCTGTCTCTTTGACCAGGTGCTGGTTAGCCAGGATTGCTGTTTTCATGTTAAATTACTCATGAAACCAGTACCTCTCAGAGAAAACAGGTACATTTTGACGAAATATGATTTTTCATTGTTTTAAGATGAAAATATTTCGATCAGCCATGTCCTTCAGGTGGACATTTTCATTGAAATTCATCTTCTCCCGTCTCCTGCTCAGCAGGCTGGAAAAATCTGCAGGTTGTTATTCCCTTTTCTCTGAAGTGACATTTTGATAAACTCTGGAGATACCAGCTAGGACTGATTACTGCAGGAGGAAGGAGTTAAACAGAACATTTCCAGTTACTCTGAGGTGTTAGGACACTGCTCAGACCAATGTTTTACTTTTTATTTTGACGAACAATTACTTGAGCCACTGACAAACATCATCTGCAAATCCAAGCAAAACATCTTCCCACCTTTCACTCATTTGTGTCCAGTAACTGAGGCCAATCCTGAGATTTCATTAATCTATTTCTTTAGTCACATCTGAGTCTTTCATTGTTGAAACTACTGCTCCAGAAACTTGCTTCCCCTTTAAAGATTGCTTCAGTTGCCTCATGCCCTCCATCAGCGTTTTCCAACACTTCTCGTTTCTGCCCAAAGCCGATCTGTTCCACCACCATGTGTTCACCCAAAAGGCTGCTTCTTTTGTCTTTTTATAGGAAAAACCTCCTGCCCTCTAAAATTAAACTCTCCATGCCCCCCAACCCTACAAATGGTGCCAAACTGGCCTTTCCCTCAATGCAGAGCTTGAAGATAGAGTGGGCTCCATCTGGCTTCTCCCTACTCGTTGAGATTTATAACTTGGGTGTCTCTTCCTAGAACTGAGAAGTCCAAAAGGAAAACAGCAATGAAATTAGATAATATCATGGATTATCTTTACATTACTGCTTGAGGTACTGAGATGTTTAGTTAAAGTATCAAAGATACAGTGAAAAATGTTTATGAACACTTCTGTCCATACCTCTCTCTCCTGGATACCCATCTTTGCCTGGCTGTCCAGGGATGCCATTTTCTCCTTTTTCTCCACTGCTCCCAGGTGGGCCTGGAGGACCTGGTGGTCCTGGTTCTCCTGGTTTTAACCTTTCCTCCCAAATGGGAACTGGTTTCCTTGCATGTTCATGTATGAATGAATCAAACTTCAACACATGAGCTGAGAAGGCAAGACAGAAAAAAAATGTTTCCTTGGCTGAGAAATTCAGAAGAGACATAAAAATCAAAGGATTTTGTCTAAAAAGGTACTCAAAATGATCAGCTAGTGCTAAAAAGCTGTCAGTCCCAACTGAGAAAGGCAGAAGATGAAGATGGGCAGCTGAGTGATGACTTTGCTGCCTGACCTTGGACAAGCCACTGCTTCTCTTCGCACATCACAGCACAGGAGCTTTACAAAACTGCCTCATCTTGGGAGGAATCAGCACATATCACTGAAATAATAATTTCTCTCAAATTAGTTTCAAGCTTCTCCATTTAAGAAATAAAGGAGGCTTTGCAAAACACCAGAGGGTTTTGCAAATAAATATTTCACAGGTCTTCTCTGTGCTAATGCCACCTGCTAAAGCCAAAGTAGGGCTTAGAGCCTGAGATGGGACATGTGCTATCTGTGGTGCTCAGCAGGCCACAGGGTGGTGGAGCTCCTGGGATCACTACAGCTTCAGGCTGTCTCTCCTCTGGTTTTCCACTGCTGGAGAGTCACAGGATCACAGACTCACAGGATGGTTTGACTTAGAAGGGACATTAAAGCTCATCTCATTCCACCCCCCAGCCACGGGCAGGGACACCTTCCACTGTCCCAGGTTGCTCCAAGCCCCATCCAACCTGGCCTTGGACACTTCCAGGGATGGGGCAGCCACAGCTTCTCTGGGCACCCTGTGCCAGGGCCTCCCCATCCTCACAGGGAACAATTTTATATCTGATATAAATCTAATCTTCCAGCTTAAAGCCAGTCCCCCTTGTCCTATCACCACATGAACACACTCGGGAGTTGGGCTGGTTGTACTCACTCTGAATCATCCGCTCACAAGCCTGGCTAACGAGCTGGTAAATTGTGGCCAAAGACTGTGGCTCCCCCTAAAATGAAGTATTTTTTTTTTTTAAATTAAGAAAAAAAGGAAGTATTAATATCTTTTAGAAAGGATCAATATCCTAATGCATGATAGCTTTCAGCCCATTCATTTTCTCAGCTTGCATTCCAGAGATATTAATTACTGTGAAATGCAGCTCTATTTATTTATCACGAAGCTCTGAAACCAGAAAATTGAAATTGGAAACATCAATAATTGCTTTTCTCCTGCACATCAAAAGGCCCAGACTGAATCTAAATAATTACCAAAAAACGGAGAGCAAATTTCACCCTCAAATTTTATCAGAAAAGATGCTAAGTCTATAACTCAGTGTTCTGTGATATGTAAAATATTTAGTATGATCAGATATTACAATGTCCTATCTTTGACTCCATCTTCTATGAATATTGATTCTTCCTGTATTTTGAATAAATCATGTATAAGGGGCCCTCTAGAAAGTTTTAGTAAAGCAGGGAAAAGTGATAAAAATGCAAAAACCTGCTTAAAAATAAACAGTGACTGAAAATTCATACCTAATGCATGTACTTCCAGAACTGTTTATAAAACATACATCTCTGGCTGGATCATAGTGCAGATAATCCAGGCTTAAAAAACTGCTTGGTGCAACACCCAAGGGAGGGGGAAATTGAAAGTTCCAATGTGAAGAAAAGTCTAGAAAAAGAAAAGCTGGTGGGATCGGAAGGAGAATGGTCTTAAAAATTATAATTCTGAGGCATTAACTTGCGACAAAAGCACCTCATCCCTGTCTGAAGACAAATTTGCATAAATCAATCTTGGCAATGACTCCTAGAAAGACATGGCATTTTAATTTAACCAGAAGTCAGGATGAGAAAAACCTGAAAAACTTCTTTTCCCAACAAAATAACCTTCCAAGGTAGTGTGGATGTCCTGACTGCCAGGGTTCTGTACTGGGGCACAGACAATGATTATTGCAGATGAGTTCTCTTTTGCAACACATTAAACGAGAACAAAGTGGGTTTGGACTTTTTCCTTCTCAGCAAAGAATAGATTTGCGTTTGACATTTCTGCTTCATTACTACAAATGATACTAAGGAGCTCCTGACTGCTGTGGGATTATTTATATCCCACCAGCCCAGCCCCTGCAGGTGAAAGGAAAGGCAACAAGCAATAGGTACAGTCATCACTGGAGAGGTCTGGCTTGCATTTGTAAGCAAAGGTTGCAATTCAGGTTACCACACCCACTCTTTTGAGTGTAGGATGAACTGACAGTGTCACCTGGCACCAGAAAAACTCACTTTCTCTCCTCTTTCTCCTTTTGGACCTGGCAGTCCCTATAGGGAAAAAAAATTAAAAATAAATAAGTTAAGGCATGGAAGAACAGAAAAGAAACAAAGACTTTCAGTGGGGGTGTGGGTTACGTTAGTGGGACATGGAGCACAAAGTTTGTTTCTCACACTCTTGTTGTTTCCTTCTGGCAGTGCTTGTAAGAGCTTTAAGTTATAGGAACACTTTGTTATTATAGAAAAATAATAATAAATCAGTAACTGGAGCAGTGGGATAAGCACCATCTGCAGGGGAGCAGAAATTTCTCAGCTGTGATCTTCGAACAGATTTCCCAACTGGGCAGGTGGTTTTTAACATCTGAAGAGAAGAAATACCTGCAACATTTAGATCTGGGGTTTCACCTACAAGCCCAATGCTGGCTGCTATAGCTCAGGAGTGACTCTCTTGCTTTATTCTAGAAGCTTACACCAGAAATTTGTTTAGATTTTGTGTAGCAGGTGAATCTACAGAGGGCGAAGGGAGGTGGGATTTGTTGAATGTTTTATCAACAGATTAGTAGCCTGGGCTTTGACTGCCCAGACATTGCCTTAGGAAGGATGAGTGTGAATTTAAAGCATCCTTTAGACTCTGAGGGAGAGCTGCTGTGGGAACAGCTCATTTCCATTCAATTATTCCATGCCTTGGCCTTCTTTGAGACCCAAAAGCAGAAACCTACTGTTGGCCCAACATCACCCGGAGGTCCCTTCTCGCCACTGCTGCCTCGGGTGCCCGTTGCTCCTTGGAAACCCTGCAGACATTAAAAATCCAGTTATTTCCAAACTTCTTTTTCTGTTCAAGGGCTACAGGGCCTCCAGCAGTGTGAGTTTAGAGGACTCAAGCAAGGGAACAGTAGCCTTAAGTTTCCTGTCCAGCCACGAGCCCACTGTTAAAAGCACATTGTGTGTGTGAGTTACGTTCACATCATTTCCCATCCCCATCTCAACTATGGCCAAGCCAGCAAAGCTGAGTTTTACCAACAAACTGCAATGCAGTTTATACTCTACAGGCTTTTGATCCTTCATTACATATTCAGATTTAGACATAGCCTAAAGCACAACCCTTTTCTTCAGCCTCCCAATACCACATGGTTGTTTTCTTTTTCCTTTAAAACCTGTGCTGGCCTCTAATACTTTACAACATTAACAGCAGCTTAGAGAGTGGGGAGCACCTTCTGTGGTCATTCATCTCCTCTTTGTGAAGTTTCTGTGCCTTTTGGAGCCATAAAGGGAAGAAAAAAATTAGCCAAACACAACTAGCAGAAATACTTTCTTTTAGAATTTTCCAGCTATTACATTTAAACTCAGTAGATATTAGCAACTTTTCTGAACAGTGAAAATGAGAAAAGTTTTCAAGGCAGCACCAGAACAGCTTGCAGAGCCTGCTCTGAAGATGACAGTGCTTTCCTCATATTTAAAAAGCTGAGGTTCAACCCTGCCAGCTCCACATCTTCCCAGGATGAACAAGTCAAAGTTACGAGCTGAATTCAACCTTGGCTCCCATAAATAACTTAGCACAACTACTGCCAAATTCCTTATAATTCAGCAGTGAGACTCAGATGTGAGATTCAGCTGTGAGAATCAGTAACTTATCAGGTCCACCAGCCATCAACTAAACCCAAATTTGGTTCAGTTTCCCAAGTAAAATGAACTGTTCCTGTGGTGCCTTCCAATTAACAGCTGTAAATCAACAGATCTCAAAGTTCTGCTCCAGCCCTGGCAGCAGATACTGGCAGTGATGTGGGGGGAAACCTTTCACACTGCCTGCATCCTCCAGCTCCTGCTGATTTCGGTCTAGCAAGCCAAATCACCTCCAACTCAACCAGCAGTTGGAAAGCAGTAGTGTCAGGAAAGTGAAAATAGCAAAACAAGAATCTCCGCACTGGGATGAAGCTTCCTCAGGACTTGCCAGAGGAAGCCAAGAATTTTCTTCTCACACTGAGAGTGGCAGGGAAAGGGGGCTCCTGCACAATGTGCCAGGTGTTCCCCATGGTACCCTGCGAAGGGGGTTTGCCCTGACACTTTCAGGTGAAACCACGAAACTCTGCTGAGGAACAGATTTTGATGTGCATCACTCACAGCAAGTACTCACCCTTGGTCCAGGAGGTCCTGGAGGTCCAGCTGTGCCTTCTAGTCCCCTCACACCCTGCAAAACCAAATCCAGTCATTTACTAATGAGAGGATTCTAAGAGACCTCATAGGCAGTGAGATGTTTTTCCATGTGCTGCTTTTAACAGGAACTTGCTACAGATGGGTAAAAAAAGCATCTGTCGAGCAGGAAGAAGGGTGGCACCTGCTCAAATTTGGCCAAACTTGAAATGATCCCATTTTTTTTCCCCAGTCCCTCTGGCTTTTTGAAAAGACCATTCACTTCTACACTGAGTGCATTGGGATGTTTCGGGTCTCTGCTGGGACACTCCCAGCAGATTTTTAGGCAACCTCACATAAAACCTCAGGGGTGAAGTGTTTTACCTTTGCGCCTTGAAGTCCATCCCTGCCTGGAGCTCCCTGCACACCAGGAATGCCCTGTAAATCAGAATGGCTGGGTAAAGTCAGCATCTGATTATCACTGCCCTAATTCATCTTGTAACAGAGGACAGAAGAAAAATGTCAAAGAAGAAACAGATTTATTCATTAAACAGAGCAAGGACTGTTGTCCCAGTTTTAATTCCATCATATCTAGCTTCCAGGTAGGTTTATCTTTCTTACACCAAGTGACTCAGTTTCCCTTGGGAAAGTGATGACACTCCAAAATCACAGTTCCCAAGCAGACAACAGCAACAACTTTTCAGACTTCCCTCAAGTAGTCACTCAGAAAAAAAGGGAAAATCTTCGGGACAAGTAGAAGGAGTGGTGTTTACCATTACCTGCATGCCAGGGATTCCAGTGTCTCCTTTCTCTCCTTTAATTCCTGGTGGTCCCTTGGATAAAAACAGAAGCACACAGTTGGGTGTGTGGCAGAACGCTTTAAGGTAAAGAGCATCCTGCTGCTCCACATCCATGTCCCGGGTTGTTCCTGCTCCCTGCAGTGTTCCAGGGTAATTTACAGCCACAGCATGTGCACGGGGATTTCTGCCATCCCAAACATGTGGCAGTCCTTGCCACTACTCCCTGCCAAGCAGTGATGATCGCTGGAAAGCAAAATGCCTGAATATTCATAGGATATCCTGAGTTGGAAGGGACCCCACTGGGCTGCTTTCAACAAAAGCCCGTTAAGGAGAGTCTGGACAAAAACAAGCTTTGGCCAGAATGATTAAGTGCAGGGCCTCATCAGCATAAAACTCATTGATTGTCATCTCTCCCTCTGCAGCTGTTCAGCTGTTAGTGAGGGTGATGTAAATACATAAATCACAGTATTGATACCCATTTCTGAGACAGGTTCTAACTGCAAAGAGCGAGTGACAAAAAAAAAGGCAATGGAAGAGGTCACATACCACAGGGCCCTGAACTGTGATTCCTTGGGAACCTGGAGAGCCTTGTTGGCCACTGGGACCCGCTGGTCCTACTTGTCCAGGTGGGCCTGGTTCACCCTGAAACCAAAGACAAGGAAACAATCATAGGGAAGGGAAGTGGTCGGTGCCTGCTGTCCTCATGGGCTGCACTGCTCGAGCTGGGTCAGCATGAACCATCTACGGGATTCGAGATGAAATTGGGGCACTGAGGACATCTCCGGTAACCTCAGCTGCCTTTGTATTTTAGATCCAAGATTTTGGTTCATCTTTCATGGAAGCAGACAGCAAAGCTGCAAAGGGTGCTTTGCAGAGCACAATTCACCTTTCCAAGCAGTTATTCCTGTTATTCAATGTAGTCAGAGAGCAAAGGGAAACGTTCCTTAGCCCATTGCTGTGATCTGTATCCATTCTCACTCCTTCCCTCAGACCTTTCCCCTGTAGCCATGCTGCTTTCCCAGATGTAATCCCAAAAAATGGCACCAGCGGGCTGCTCTGGTTCTGCCCTGTGCTGATCCATGTGCTGTGAACACTTGCACCAGGGCTTGCTCCCATCCCCAGGGCTGGGGGATTCAGACCCAGCTATTCCCCGTGCTCAGCTCCTCATGCTGCTCAGCCCCAGGGCAGTACCAATGTGTCTGCTCCGGAGGCTTGGCAGCAACAACAAGCACAGTGCAAAGCCTGACCCTGTCCCAGCACAGCTGCTCTCAGAGGGCATTGCTGACCATGTACAGTGCATTAATTCAGCACAACTGGGCTCATGATCTCAATTTCCAAAGCCCAGCTGAGCATTTAATTAATGATAAGTGATCCCATCCTCCTCGATGTGTTGTTAAGACTCTGTTTGGGCTCAGCTTGGTGCAGTGAGATAATCTCCAGCCTAAGGACTCACCTTGGGTCCTGGCTCTCCCTGCTCCCCCTGAGGTCCTCTCCTCCCAGGGCTGCCCTGCCAGTGGGACACAAAGAACATCATCATATTTACTGCACTGTAATGAGGAGCCTGGGGGACAGAACTTTGTGCATTTCACTGCCCCACAGTGAAAGATGTTTCCTGCCCCACAGAGCTCACACCAAATAGAGACAAGAAGAAAATTAGTTCAGTTGTCCAGGAAATGCAGGAAAGGGAAGAAGAAAGGAACAGCACAGCCCCTCCATGACAGCCTTGGGAACACAGCACTCACTCCCAGCAGGGAGAGAGGAAGTTCCAACCTGTTTCAGCTCCCTCCAACTCCCTCAGTGGATCCATGCTGAGACGACATCTCATATGGGCATGGGAACACATTGAGAAGGAAAAAAAGGGGTGCTCACATCCACACCCCTCTGAGACTCTGTTGGGTTTTATATTCTCCATCCCAGAGAAGAGACACGTGCTGAGATCAGGGACAGCACCTGGCTCTGGGAGACCTGGCTTAGCTCTGCCTCTGCCTGACACTGGGTGTGGAGAAGAAATCAACCTTCTGGCATGAACTCATTGTGT
This sequence comes from Corvus kubaryi, assembly GCF_017639235.1. Taxonomy (NCBI): domain Eukaryota; kingdom Metazoa; phylum Chordata; class Aves; order Passeriformes; family Corvidae; genus Corvus; species Corvus kubaryi. Next base: position 6,060,133 of record NW_024580668.1, on the reverse strand, counting down.
GTGAATTTTGACATCTTAATCCGAACATTGCTATTCTTGAATCCAATAAAAACATGGATTTGAATTGAGAAGCACAGGCAGGGGACTTTGGGAAAAGTGCTTTCAGAAGTGTTCAGAAACTCATTCCAGAAGCCAGCTGGATCTGGTCAGAAACACTCATTAAGGACAGTGATAAATACAAGGTGGGACATGTCCTGCTAACTGGAGTTTTAAAAATAGCAGTGAGTGCTGTTGTAACTGCAGCAAATTACCAGGAGTTCAGTGGTGTGAGGAGAAGGTTATGTGTCAAAACCCGATTTCCTCTAATGCTTTAAAGAGTCCTGCTCTTTAAGGAGTTGTCTGTGGAGATGCTCAAACCACAGGGCAATGCAAGCTGGTAATTATGCACTTAGGATATTGGAGCAGACTGTGACAGTAGAGTGTGCTGTTAATTAAACTTCCACCGGAATGAGCAAGTAATTACTCTGCAATGAGGCACTTTCCTCTCACAGAACTGAACTCACAGCTAAACCACAGGTCAATGCAGGAGGTTATCCCAGACCTTTTCACTTGAAAAAGGAGGCAAATGTTTCCATAATGGTTATTTTCCAGAAGAAAAGCACCTGGAGTGATTGAACTGAGGTGCTCTGGACAGGCTGTCTGTCAGGTTTCAGCTGGTTTGTGCAAATCAAATGTTTTCCCCCAAATTTTCAAAAAGCAATTTTTTTTATAACTGTTCCCTAGTGTTTAACAGGAATATTTTCTCCTGTGATTTAAGCCCATGACAGCTTTCCTGCATCCATAATGGATAGGGCAGAATTTATGCCCTTTTTCCTGAGCATACTGCATATGTAATGACTGTTTTCTCTTCCCCCTCATTTCTTCAGGGTTTTCTTGCGAGTGACATTCAGAAAGAGAGCTTTGGGGACAGACAGGATAGCAAAGTCTCCCCTTTCTCTTTGCACTGTCCACCCACACAGACACTTACAAGACTCCAACAGGATCCAGACAGGAAGATTTTTTTGGTGAGTTGTTTTTTCTTTAAATTCACAGAGAGTTTCAGAGCCTCCAATCCATGAGATGAAATCTCTGCAGACACTGAGGGTGACCCGTCCTCCTCTCCTAAGAGGATTAATGTGGCACCAGGAGCTGCTCAGCCTGTTCCCAGCTGCAGCTGTTGTGCTGCCAACTCTCCATCTCCCCATTTCATCACCATCCAAAATCCAAAGGGAAACTCTCAGCCTTGCCCTGGAAAAGCTCCTTGAGTTAGGATGAGAGGAAATGGCCTCAAGTTGCACCAGGGGAGGTCTAGATTAGACATGAGGATAAAATTTCTTCACCAAAAGGGTTGTCAAGCCCTGGCACAGGCTGCTCAGGGCAGGGGTGAAGTCACCACCCCTACAGGGATTTAAAAGGGGTAGATGTGGCACTTGGGGACATGGTTTAGTGCTGGGCTTGGTGGCCCTGATTAATGGGTGGACTCAATGATCTTTAGGATCTTTTCCAACCTGAACGATTCTGTGATTCTAAAACCTCCCAGAGCCCCAGGAGTGTGATCCACATGCCCAACATGCCACAAAAAATGAAGCAACACCAGCACATGCAACACACGGGGTGGGAGGGTGAACTTACAGGGGGCCCTGGGGGTCCTGGCAAGCCCGGGCGCCCAGAAGTGCAAGAACAGGCAGGAGCCAAGGTAGGGCAGGTGTCCTCATCCCTCTGAAATGAAATCAAGCCAAAAACAATCATGAGCAGCTGCACAGCAAGAGCAGGATGGCTCACTCAGTGTTTCAAAATTCAGTCTTTTACTTGAAGAAAAGCAGATTTTTTTTCTATTCCACTGAGAGATTTTTGTGAGCAATCGAATGCTTTATTTTTTCTGTTGAATAACAAGTTTAGACAAAAACCCTATGAACTAGCCCTGCCTGCAATATGCAAAACACATATTGGAAGATAATTTTCTCCTTTCTACATATTTATACACCCCACATAGCAGCTCTCTGTGTTGAGAAGTGAAAGGAAGAGTGGGGGATGCTGTGCCTCATGAGATGGCAGCAAAGCTGTAGGACTGCCAGGGCTCCTGGATGAGGTTGTGACAGGAGAAACAAGCACTGCACAGGAATTTGAAGTTTTCACTCTTTTTGAAGCAAATATAGTTTTGTTTACTTCATCAAGAAACATGCTGGGGTTATTCCGAAGAGAAGAGGGGGAAAAATGCTTTCCCTCTTGAGTCTATCAAAACCATTTGCAGCATCACTTCAGTGCCATGGACTTGTCCCATCCTCCCCAGCTTCCTGTCAATGAGCAGAGTGTGCCCCTTGTCTTACCACTGCAGGGAGATCACAGCACCTGTCCTGCTCTGCCCCTACACTGCTGCACAAGATCTTCAGAGACTGCAGCTGGAACTGGGGGGAAAAAAAGAGAGTTTGATAAGAAAGTAGCACTGGCTCCCACCACCCGTCACCAAATCTTATGAAGTTCAAGTGATAAAAATAATCTTCAGGGATGATTTGACAGGACTCTTGTGTGTGGTCCCAATTATAACTGTGCCCCAAAAAAGCCACAACATGAAAACTACGCCCAGACTGAGCGTTCCACAAGCCCTCAGGTCTCTGTCTTGCTAAGCAAGTCAACAAAGCAGCTTCACAGCAAGTCTCCAATTTACTCACAGCCCTGCAATAGCACCAGGTTCTCAACTAATTGGGCATCAGCACCACCACAACATGAAAGCAAACTTTGATTTGCTCCCCTTGGGGGTATGGAGAGAAGAGTAAATGTGGCAGCAGCATTTCCCAGGGCAGATGTGATCCCCTCCCAGAAACCCCAACTGGTCTTTCACTGCCTCCCTCATAGCAGCCACATCTTCCCATTCTGATTAACAGAAAAGCACAAACTGCACAAAGCCAAACAAAATAACGAGGCAGAGATTAACTTTTCTTTCCTCAGCACCATTTCTCTTCTCTTTTTTTTTTCTTTCACTCCATGCATTTAACAAGGAGCGAGCTGTACAGCCCAGGGAGGGTGACAGACACCCTACGGATACAGATGAGCCCAGCAGATCGAGTGGCATTTAAAGATTTCTTAAATTAAATAAGGTTCCATGATAACCAGTAATGAGGCACTGTGTCTTCTCAAGGGCAGCAGAGCTGTGGAAGATGTGAAATGTTGCTGTGCTTGAAAGGCAACAGCAGTAGGGACGGCACAAGGCTGTTCATTATTTGGCCAGACCTGTCTAGTTAAGGTGGTAGCAGGGAGAATTTGGGAGGAACAAGGGAAGCATAGATTCCTGCCTTGATGGCCACAGGCTTGTGATCAAATTGCACAGAATTTATTTAGGAAACAAGTAAATACTGACTGAGTATTTACTGAGTAAATACTGACCAGCATTTCCCGACATCACCCCGTGTGGGTTGATGTGCACAACTTTCCTTGCAGAAGCAATTCCCCAACCCTCCTGTCTGCTTCAGCATCTCAGTGCTGTGCTTCCCCAACCCCAGGGGATGCAGCCAGCAGAAGGCTCCTCTGGGACACACTCATGCTGCTGCCCCCCATCACGGTCCCCACACCAAGGCAGGAGCTGAGAAGGACAAAAATGCTCTCCCTGTGCTGGGAAAGCTCATTAAAACCCCGGGGATCAGTGGGATCAGCACACAGCCGTGCATCACAGCAGTGTTGGAGGTGTTCAGTGAGCGTGATGTGACACAGCACTCCTGCCCACCCCAGCCAGCTCCAGCAGCGCTTCCCAGGACTCACCGGCACGGAGCCGCTGCGGGGCCCTCTGGTCCTGGTCACTTTTCCCAGCATGATGAAGCCGGCGGTGGAGATGCTGCCGAGGGTGTTGATGGGTTTCTCTGCTATTTTCTTGCAGTCCACATAGAGCTTGACCTTAAAGTGGCTCACGGCCACGTGCACCTGGGCAGCAGGTGGAAAAAGGGGTGTTGGAGCTCCGTGGTGGGATGAGGGGGTCTCCTACCAACAGTAACACCTTCTGTCCCATCCGCAGCCTGCTGCTGGCACGGGTGGGGTGTTTTTAATGACTGAATGGATTGAGGGGGCTCAGGAATAAGTTTTAGTATGTGCTTTCCCTTGTTGATACCCACAACTCTCCTTGGGAGAAGCTTTCTGCAGCTGAGTAATGAACCTGCCCACAGATACCCACAGGAGGAGCTCATCGCTCATTTGGGTGCAACACCTTTGCTATGAGGACACAGCCAAAACCTCCACCCTGTTATGAGTGATAAAGTGGCTTTCTCTTAAGGCTGGATTCTCTTTTCCTTTCATCCAGAACTAAATGGTTACCAAAATTCTAAATTCTTAAAAAAAAAAAAATTTTTTTTCAATTTTTTCCAATTATAAAGACCTAAAAAATACCTCAATTTTTGGAGTCTGGGGGAAAAGGGAAAAATCAATATGTGGCGATCACATTTTGATCAGGAGATCCACTTAAATTCTTTACAATTATGAATTTCAGCATATCAAAGAGGTTGGCCATTTCCCTGGAAACCAGGATGCAAAGCATTTGGATAATCACTCCTCACTTTGAACAACACACATTGCTGGCAAAACACTCCCAGAGCAGAGTGAGATCATGAGCCACATTTCTCCCTCTCTTGACAAGGACCTTATGAAAGCTCCCATAGAATATCTTCTTCACTTCCTGCTGGTCAAAGGAGACTTCCTGTAAATCAGCCTTGTAGTCATGATTGAAATAGGTCAAGGATTTCTTACTGGCTACAGGGAAAATAGGACAGAAAACAGCTTGGAGTTAAAAGAGAAGTTGATTTCACACACATATAAAATAGTAAATAATTAGGCTTAAACATGGTGGAAGATTTCCTATGTTATCAAGAAATGCTTTTAAACAACAGAAAAAAATATGTAAAAATAAAGAATATGTTACAAGTAGAATAAAAATGAAAATATGTCTTTTAATTGCACTGGGCCTTGTTTTAAATGTCAGGTTGGCAGCCACAACAAAGCTTCCCAAGAAACTGCTGCTGAGCAAGGAAACCATTAAAATTATCCAAGTGAGTTCTGCTGCTTGCAAAATGTATGGAAACACCCGAATTTAATGTATTTAGCAAGAAAGCTTACGGTCAAGGTTAACACCCAGGAGAGGCTGGAAGTCCTCGTCTGTGACCTGCCACACGGCAAAGGGCTCCTTGGGGGTGTCGGGCAGGAGGCGCAGGAGGATGATGATGGTGTGCTCAGGTGGGATGGCAAACAGGTGGACATCACTGGAATGACACAAACCAAGGGAACATCGGTGATTTAAATCACCAGGCAACATCCTGCGGCCTCACCCAGTGTGTTTGCTGGGCAGGGGGGCCTGGAAAAGCTTTGCTCCCGGGAGTTGATGGTGATATGTCCAGAAAGAGCCTGGACCTGCTGAAGTCTGTGCTGAGTGATGAGCACTCATGGGGGCCTTCTCCTCATGGCTGGAGGATGCTCAGTCCTCCAGGAGCAGTTGGTGTCAATCCATCACTGCCAGAGCTGCCTCAGTGAGTGCAGCCTTAATGCTTTTCACAAGAGAGACTAGTGGAGGCCTACGAAACATCCCTGCCAGGTTCCCCCAGGTCTCCTCTTCAAGGAGGAATGGTTGCCATGCATCATGGGGTGAATCTTTAAACCTTGGCACAAAACTCTTGGCTTAGGGACATGGTTTAGTGGCAGACCTGGCAGCATTAGGTTAATGGCTGGACTCAGTGATTCTTCCAACCTTAATGATTCTATTATCCTAAATCAGTGTAAATGCCCTTCAGGGATAAGCACTGAGCCTACAGAAAAGCCCCCTCTGGGTCCCCACATCCCTGCTGCAGGATTTAGGCTTGGCAGCAGTGAGAAGATACAAAGCAATAAAGGAAGGTCAAATTGGTTTTGCCTGAAACACGCCTCCAATCTGAAACAGGACACATTGCCACAGCATAAACACAGCCCATCAGACATCTTTTCAGGAATGATTCATAAATAATACAAGTTTTTTCTTTCTCTCTCGCTTTCTGAAGGGGTGGTGTCCTTGGAAAGGCATCTATAAGAGCTGAACAAAAGGATTTGCCCATCATTTTCTGAGTATTCAGACCAAAGGCTTCTCTGAATCTCCCCGACTATGTTTACTCTAAGCAGCTTTGCTTCTTTAACAAAGATTAAGCGGAGTCAGTGGCTCAGTAATTAGGCTTTAAACAAAGTAGCAATGAATGTTAGGAGTCAGATCACTCCTGATTCATAATCATAAAAAAGGAATGAGGTCATGGGAGCTGCCTGGCTCACTCGGGACCCTGTGGAGAAGCTTCATTTGCAACGGAATGGGGTCAAGCCACAACCCAGAGCCAGTGGTTATTCCCTCTCACCAATGCAGCCCAGGCTGCAGAGAGCAGCCACAAGAGTGATACTTTCTAAAGCAAAGATCTCTCTCCAAACCAGAGATGTCTGGGAGAAGGGATTGAAGATGAAAATGTGACCTCAAACTGCCATCACTGAAGTGCAGGTGGCTGTGGACAGAATGCTTAAAGGCTGGTGCAGTGTCCATATGCGACAGGATCCTCATGTCCATCACAGCAACTAAAAAGCTGGAAAAAAGTGATTTTGGGGAAACCAAAAACAGCACTGTGAAAATGTTGGGCTCCACAAATGTATAATAAATACTATTGTGTCCCCTTAATTTCTGCATGACAACTCATCTTGAGGAAAGTCAGGTGTTTATTTATTAATACATTAAGTAAAAACCCTCTGGCTGTTTTTTCAATCTACCAGTGGTTTGATTTAGCTCGTCATATTTATCATTTCATTTGGAAGCTGCCAGCGGGGCTGCACCATTCCTTCCCAAAATGACCTTCCTTTACCATGTACAGGGCATGAGACTGAGGATGAGGATGGCAACAGCTGCAGCTCTGCTCCCACCTGGTCCTCTGGGTGAGCTGAATGTCTCTGAACAGGGTGAAGGTGCGGGAACCACTGAATATAAAGGGCTCCATGGCTACGCCTTTAATGGAGGAATATTCCTTCTCTACCAAGCCAAAAGCTTCCATCAAATCAAATCCTGGAACAAAGGAAAACAGACAAATCAGTGGTTAGACAAGAGTGCAAAAGAAGTGTGTTCGAAGAGCAGGTTGAATTAGCACAGAGAAGGAGACAGGAGAAAGTACACGTAATGACACAACACCAGCTCGAGTGTACTCCTCAAATGGCAGCCAGGGAAAATCAGTTTGTGTGCCCATTTGTTGTAATCTCTTCCTCTTGAAGGAGAGTGGACAAAGGATGGAGACTTTCACAATTGTGTTTTCAAATCTTCAGAATGAAAAAAAACGAACAAGAAAGATGCTAGTCCAACACTTTCTTCTTTTCAACTACACACAAAGTATTATCTTCAAAAGGCATGGAATCAGTCCAGTAATTGCTAGCAGGGAGAGAAAATTATTTCTACTCTGAAATGTCTTAAATGTAAGAGCCAGAAAAAAATAGGAAAAAAACTTTAAAATATGAACATTTCCATTTCTCTCCATTTTCAGGAGACACCCAGGGGTGACCTGCCTTGTGTGGGCTACAGAGGTTCTCCTCTGACATTGCCTCTGGCTCAGGCAGCTTCGTCTCTCTCCCCCAGCTCATCATTAAAGCTCCAAGTCATTTTCATTTCAGTTTTCTGCTCAGTAAGACAAGATCTCACCCTTTGGATTCTTTTTGAGTTTATCTGAGTTTGCAGCAGACTGGGATGAAGGAGATGGTTCCTTCCTTAGCAAATGGAAAGGCTTCATTTCAGTGTGGTGCTTTCAGTATGGATTCCCTCACCCCTTCACCATTGACAATCTTCTCCAGTTTCTTGGCTTGAGTTTTTATTTTGCCTGGGGGCTGGCCCAGGGTGCTTTTATTTTATTATTTTTTTCATATCTCAAGAGTACAAGGGAGTCTGCTGAAATAAATGACCTACTTGAGGGCCATTTATCTCTGGTATGGAGCTTCTGCCACTGAAACTTCCTTTAAAATGTGCAGGAAGAGAAGGCTTGAGTCACAATTAAAAACATATTGAAATACAATCCCATTATCATCACAGAATCATGGAATCATAGAACAGCTTGAGTTGGAAGGGACCTTAAAATCATCAGGTTCCCTGGGCAGGGGTGTTACCTGCAAGGTCAGCTTGCTCAGGGCCACGTCCAACCTGCCTTGGGCAAAGATGAAGTGACTCAGCCACAGACTAACCAGACCTGAGAGCTGCAGCCAGTTTCTCAGTCTCACCTGTGACACAGAACTCTCTGGGAAGGAGGTGATACCCCTTTCTAAGCAGAACTCACGGTTTCTCAGTAAGAAACACTTGCACAGACAGGAGAAAGGGGAACTCGCTGCCCCAGCAAGTCCGTGCAGCCTGACTGCAGAGAGCTCCTCGGGCAGCGAGACCTCCTCTGGAGGATGCACAGGTGATCCTGGGGACACACTGAGAGGTTTGGGGTCTGAGGAGTCTTTGTGAGTTAGGAATTCAAATCCTCTTGAAATTCAATGGCTGTTTGAAGCTTTACCTCCTTAAGGCTGCTGAATATCCTGGTGTTAAGCACTGACAGCCAAGAGCACGAGCTGACGGAGCAGAAGAACATAACAATTCAGGTACCGCAAAATATCCTTCTACCTGGCAAAATAGATGTTCCAGTTTTGGTTCTCACACTTCTCCCCTTTTCTTTGGGACATTTTCCCCCCACTCAGCTCTTGCACATGTCTCCAAATCAAGACCAGGCAGTGTTTTCAGTCACAGCCCAGCAGCACCAGGGCTTGAATATGCTACTGTACCTCTTATGGAACCTTCCGTGGAGGTGATGGTGGGACAGGCTGTGAGAACAGGATAAAAAGGGAAAACCATTAGAGGAAAAAAAGACAGCAGGGGATTATGGAAGCAAAATGAACACAGTTCCTTTAGGCAGAGCAAAGAAAAGCATAGCAAAACTTAGAATATGCTGCAGCTTCATTCAGAGCCTGGACTTTAACCTTGTTTATACATGTATGGAGAAAGAGAGAATTGATGTTTATGCAAACATAAAAGTTGTTTCCTGGCTTGCCAGTCACAAAAATAAAAGTAGTGTCTTTCATCTTCAAACATCTCCATGATCACTTTCTTTTGACTAACTCACCTGGCACCTGATGATATGAAACACAAGGAACCATCACTTTTGGCAAGTTTTTTTTTAAAAACAGACATCAAAACATTTTTCTTTTCTTTCTACAGTGCCTTAGTAGTGTGGTAAAATAAAGATATATGCAGTTGCAAATTTTGTACCTGAAATTAAAAATACACGCAGCAAAAATGTGAGAACTTGGCTTTTGATTTCTTTAGGAAAACACAGAGAGTTTTAAAAAGTTTTGCAGTTTGTCTTTCAAAAATCCTCTTGATGAATCCTCTGAGATGCCACAGGACAAAAAGCAAGACCAGAGGAGAAGAGACTGGGATGTGAAGCTGGAACATGAGGCACCAGTGCTCTGAGCACTCTGTAAAGGCTCGGGTAAGGGGGTGTTTTAGGAAACAGCTCATGAATGCTACTTTCAGTTGTCTACTGCCATGTAAATCCCAGGCCATGGATGCCAGAGGGAGCTGGGACAAAGGGAGTGCTTGATGCAAAATGAGGAATGTCCCTGAAAATCAAGGATACTAGAAAGATGGGCTGTTTCACAAGGGGTTTTCTAGGTCATCAGGACAATAGAATCTAAGAGATCACTGTACTGAGGCTTCGGCATAGCCTTGCCATTCTTGCCTCAATGCCATTTCCTGCCTCATCACCAAAGCAGGGCTTTCCATTTCTCACACCTAACTTTTGTAAAATGTGTAAAACATTTAAAGGAGGTGACTGACCTGCCCCAAAACACCCGAGATTCCTAAGCCTGAGGAGTTTCAATGACATTCCTCATGACGAAGAAAGGGCACCCAAACCTATGACTCTGATGGCCACGGGGCTGCTAAAGCCAGGATTTAAACACAAAGACTTGCTGTGAACCTCCATTGTTCAAACTGATGCTTAATTTTTTACATACCATAATTCCTGTAGAAGTGGGTGTAAAACTATATAAGGAATCTATGGAAATCCATTAAAAAATCACTTTCTGAAACTTGAGCCTTGAAACTCTGAGTGCAACCAGTCCTTGCATTTGGGATCATCTACCTATACACTGCTCTTCCTCTTCCCCTTCCAGAAACCAACTTTTCTAAACCTTAGAGAATGGTTTGGGTTGGAAGGGACCTTAAAGCTCATCTCATTCCACCCCCTGCCATGGGCAGGGACACCTTTCACTAGCCCAGGTTGCTCCAAGCCCCATCCAGCCTGGCCTTGGACACTTCCAGGGATGGGGCAGCCACAGCTTCTCTGGGCACCCTGTGCCAGGGCCTCACCACCCTCACAGGGAACAATTTCTTCCTAACATCTAATCCAAACCTGCTCTTTGTCAATTTGAAGCCATTCCCCCTTGTTCTATCATTCCACACCTTTCTCCCTCTCCAGCTCTCTTGGAATTGAAGCATGGTGAATGAAAAACAAAAAAGAAATGATCCCAAAGCAGGCTGCAAGCTCCTCCATTTCCAGGTATCTGACTTTCTTGTTTGGGAGTCAGTGAGCTCGTTCTGACTCTCGCCCAGGCCCCAGAGTCCCTCTTGCTGACATCCCTGGCAATTCTCCCCTCCTTCCCAGGTTGGAGGCTCTGAGATTGCTCACAGCTCTTTGATCAGGCAATGCTCAGCTTGGGTGAAGCATCTCAGAGTCAGGACAAGGATCCCTGACACTGGCAGTTACACTTCTGCTTTGAAAATCTTTCCCTAGACTTTGCAGCCTAGGATTCCTGCTGTCATTACTCTCTTTGTTTTTTTGTTGTTCTCTCCAAATCCCAGCCCAGTGCAGTTACTCACTGTACAATAAACATTCACTCCTGCAACGTCAGACCATTTTTCTCAATAATTTCGTTATATATCAATATTAGAGTCTTTTATTGCACATCCAGATGTTTTCCCAGCATTGTTACATATTGTCTCTCCTTCTTCAAAAAAAAAGGTACCTTATAAAACATAAAGAGTTTAGTATTTCTTCTATCGTCTTTTCAGCTGTCATAGCCAAACAGCTATGTTAAATTCTGCAAGGTGACTCATCAGCCTTTTGGGAGGATTGTTTTCTGCTTGCAAGTTCACAGAACTTTTCCACTGTGATCTGAACACGTCAATAAACCACTTGAAAACTTAATCTCGTATGTTCTTTGTTGCCTATAAACTAATTTTTTTTTCTCATCTAAGCTGCCTCATTCTTCAATCTTGACTTCACTCAATGAATTTTAAAACTGAAATTTTGCTTGGAATAGTTTCAAATAGTCAGGAAAAGGCAGCGCTGCCACAATATCTGCATTCTAATATTTACTTATTAAAAACTTTTTATAACCCTCTTAATTCAACATTTCTCACTAATCCGTTTCATAGTTTGCTTTATATCAGCTATGAGAGCATACGTTCATTAAATTTAATAAGGGACTTTACAGGGAATTTTAATTTAAAACATGTCACACTTCCCTGCACTACATTTTGGTCAAGTTGTGCAGAAGTCCTCTAAAATATCATCGGTCTCTTTACTGAGCCTGATGTTAAGAAGTTCTGTGGTTTCTGGTTGTCCTTGGATTGTCCCCAAGGACATCTGTCAAGAGCTGATGGACCCCTCCTGCTGCTCTGCAGAGCCCACACTGTGCTGTTTGCTACTGAATTAAAAACCACCACCAACAAAGCATGACTTTAGAGATTATTTACCCTCTGTTTTAGGTGGGGCAAATCCTCGGATGGAAGGGAATTTAGACAACACCGGAGCTGAAAGAGAAAGCAATCACAAAATCATAAAGTTGGAAAAAACCTTAAAGATCACCAAGTCCACCCTTTGACCAAATACCACCACGTCCACTCAACTGTATCGGCAGGTGCCACATCTGCTCGGTTTTTTAGCTCTTCCAGGGACGGTGACTCTACCACTTCCCTAGGGAGCATTTTCCAGTGCTCAACCACGCTTTCAGTGAAGAAATGTTTCCTAATATCTGACCTGAACCTCTCCTAGCTCAACTTGAGGCCATGCCTGAGCTCTGTTATTCAAGATTGTAATGCCTGGCTCAAAACCCAAAGGGCCGCCAGCCCTTCCCGCTCATCCCAGAATTGTCAATAACTCACAGGACTACAGAAATTGGGGCAGGATTTCCACTTTTCAAGGCTAATATTCTATTGCTGAGCAAAACCCTGGCCTCAGCCAGAGACAAGTGGAAGTGAGGCCATTATTGTCCGAGCAGAGGCTGCCTCGAGGCTGAGAGATGGAGGGTGATGGAGAATGTGCACATTCCAGCTGATCCCTGTACCTGTCCGTCCCGTCGTGGATGTGCTCTCGCTCTCTCCTGTGTAGTGGATGGCAGAAATGGTCACCTTGTAGGCTCGATCAGGCAGCAGGGACTGCAGGGTCACACTGCTGCTCTTGCCAGAAGCCATGATCTACAACGAGGGAAAAAAGATCCCAGCGTTTGGGGTTCTCATTCCAATTCTTACTCACAGCCCAGGGTGAGGTGGGGCTGACTCCTGGGATGTGAGGCTCACAGCAGCATTCCTGCTCAGCTCAGCCAAAGAAGCCTGGCTGTGTCGCTCTTGGTCTGGCCATGTGCAGGGAAAAAGCGTTTTCTCCTATAAAGACCCCAGTATTCCTCATGGAAATGCAGCAGAAGGGCCTTATAACAGGAAAATCAGGCTGTTTAAGTAGGGAATCTGTGTTTTAAAAGGATAATATTTAACCTCCCTAAGCCAGAGGGGCAGTAGGTTTATCCCCCCGCTCCTCTGCCTCCAAGAATTCCCCACCCCAGTTCAGGCAGCAGAGAAAGCTGCATTATCAGTGGCTTTGATGGAGAAAAATATCTTAATTACAAAAGAGTCTTGGAGTCCTGTTTACAAAGCAACATATCAGCAGGAGGAGATTTGGTTTTGAGTCCTGATAGTAAACCTGACTGGAGTGAGCAGAGTTCCTCTGGACACATTGTCCCCATGGGCTTCTGGCCCAGTGTCTTTCCCCTACGAAGGAGCTGGGCACTCACAGTTTGCTGGGCAGCAGCATCAGAAACAGGGCTGTAGGTGATTTTGTAGTGCTGAACACGGCCATCAGGAGGTGTCCAGTGCACCTGAAGGCTGCTGGGGGTCTCGGAGTTGATGAAGAGGTTGGTGGGTGGGCTCCGGGAATCTGTGGCAGGGATGGAAGGTGTACAGCATCAAAAGCAGGGAGACATCTCTATAAATGGAGCCAGCAGCATTTGCTTCCTGGCCAATTTCTGAAGGCCTCAATGCTCTGCTGTGCAGGTAATCAGTGCTCAGAGCAGATGTGGGCATCCTGGGCATCAGATAAGAGGGAAAATAGATTCTGGAGGCATGAGGATTGCCCAAGTATAACACACCACACCTCAAGCATTCATCAGTTCCAAGTCTAGGACATGGGAAAAATGCTTGGAGGAGTGAAAGAATCCTGAAAGCACAAGGAAAAGAGACCCATTGTACTCATCATAAACAAACACCAAGGGTACTCAAACTGAAATTGAGTTTCATCAAACTGGACAAACAGCTTTACTGGCAATTAAACCTGGATCACATATCAGAGTTAATCCATTACTAATTTCTAATAATTTTCAGCTTTTTCTGTTTTAAAATTACTCTTAAAAAAACCCCAAATCCAGAGCATCCAGCACACCAGTGTTCTGTCTAGAGCTTCTGACACCAACACCCACAGCCCTGGATTGGGTCACACACCGTGCCTGAGCTACTCCCTCTTCTCTGGCCCTGGGCTGGGATGTATGGACATACATCCTGGGATGTTTGTATCCCAAACAGGTGGTGGGCTGAGCCAGACAGCCAGAAGAGAGTTTGCCAGAGACCAAAGCTGAGCCATTTTTAATTACATAAATGCATTTCTTTCCCTGGTGTCCTGCTGTGCAGCAAACTGGATCTGACGACAGAGGCTCTTATGCTGGAGGGATTTCTCTGAGCAGAGATGGAGAGTGAGGAAGGGAAAGGCAGAGGGGGCATAATGAGCTCAAAAAGAGGCTTGAGAGCATGGGGACATCTACTCCTGGGGCTTGTTTCCAAGCATAAAGTCACATGTCTGCCCTTGAACCTGTGCTGGTATGAAGACACAGAAGTCCTGGACAGAGCAAAGGGAGAACTTATTCAGAAGACACTAAAAATAATGGGTGAGCCCTAAAGACAGTCAAAGAAACACACCCAGGTGACGAGGTTTTTGTTCTGCAGTTTTCCCTGTAAGGATCTTCTGCCCACCCAGCAAAGCCTGGGGTGACCTTAAAGCACAGGTTGAGTGAAGATCATTTGCATCTTCATCGATTCTCCTTCCCTTTTGTGTATAAAATGAGCTTACTTTTACTGAGGCTGAACCAAGACTGCAGCAGCTGAATCAGGCTGGAGGCTGTTGCTGTGCACGACCACGAGGTAAAGCAGAGAAGAAAACAAGAGTAGGAATAAATTCGCTTCAGCAGCACTTTTTTAGTCAGTGCTGCATCTTTGCTGCCTGCATTGCCTGTTTCCTCCAGCTGAGGTAAGGGCAGACTCTGCTTAAGTGAACTTTAAAGGGAAAGTTTGAGGAAGTCTTTAGTCAGATTTATTCTGGAAAGCCCTCAGGCCTGGCAGAATTTGATGGCATGGATCTGACAGACAGGGGACAGGCCACCTTCTGAAGCTGCCCTGGAGGATAGAAGCATCTCTGCCACCATCTGTGTCTTTGACCTCTTCAACCTCTGGTCCTCCACAGGAGCAATCCCTGCTTGCTCTCAGGTCTAACCAGCATCACAGGCACCTAAGTTCTCAAATAAGAATAAAACCCTGGGCTCCACTCCATCAAAATCCTCACCTGCAATGATTATTATATATTCACTATAAGCCATGTTTTTTCTTGCCATGGGTTGAAGCTTCATTCCCCCATTTCAAACCCTTCTATTTACCATGCACGCTCTGCTAGGAAGAGCTCACTGAGGAGCTGGATAAAGAGATTTCCCAGCCCCAGGCTGGAGAAGCTGCTGGCACACAGGCACTTTGTAAAACACTTCAGTGCAAAGCCAGCCAGGGTGGCTCAGCCCAGCCTCAGCAGCAGTTCCCATCCAAACTGCTTTCTCTTTTTTCTCCAGGACTAACAAGGGACTGGGGTTTTTTGCTCAATTTCTTTTTCCTCAGCCTAAATGAAAGAACTCTCCCTCAGTACAAAGGAGGGTCCTTGTCTGATTCTCAGCAGGACCAAAGCCATCCTTTCCAGCATTTTCCAAGGGCCACCATTCAGCAGCACCTCCATGTCCCAGCAGATTCCTCTCAGGAAAGCATCATCTGCTGCCCTGTGCTTGCTTGGAGGGTTTGTGTGGCTTTGAAGTACCACTAAGGCTGGTTATTAGTATGACAAATGATCACTGTGAAAGTCTTTGGTCAAGGATAAGGACTCTGCTACACTTGACAATTTATAAAACAGGCTGAAAGGAGAGCTCAACTCAAATGAGAATTCAGTCTAAATATAACAAAAAGAAAAAAGAAACATCAGAACCACGGGTAAGCAGCACATTTTAACAGTTTTGTTGTCTGTGGGAAATACATCAGTATGCTTTTGTTCCTGCTCTGCCTCTTGGAAAGTCTGCAGGGAAAAGTTTGCTAACTGGGTTACTGAAAAATAATCCCAAACTTTTTTCTTTCCTCTAGTCAAAACAAAGAGTTAAAAACCTCCAATTCCTCCAAGACAAGAAGGGGCCTGCACCATATCACTGTCTCTGAATTTTCTTCTCCAGCTAAAGCTATTCACTGCTTTTGAGTTCATAAAATGACAAATCTCAAACCATAACTTTGAAACAACTTTTTTTTCCTACCAGAAAGATGAGAGACCTCATCCCAGTCCTTCCAAATGACACATCACAGTGATGAGTGTTGTTGGTTTTTACAAAAGGATGATGTTTCTGGTGGTCTGTATTTTGTGAGGGATTGTGTCTGCAGGGTCCCATGAATGTAAAACATTTGGTCTCAAAATGGGTGTTGCAGGTGGGACAAGAGGAATTACTGGCCCTGAATAAAATGAACTTGGTGTTTTCACCTCACCCCAGGGGAAGAACTCAGTTCCATTTCACAAAACCAGAGGCAAAGAGCATTGCTCTGACCCAGCAATGTTTTCCCTTGACCTTCAAAGAAGAAAGTATTCCAGGAAGGATGAAGGACAGGGAGAGACTCTTGTGTTACCAGTTCCTGCTGAGTTTTGCTTCAGTCACTGCCCTTAAACATCAGCATTTCTTGGAAATTCTACCAAGACATTTTTAAGAAAAACTTTATGACTTGACCTATCCTTATGTAAAGAGATGGTGCCAAGGAAGAAAAAGAGAAAAGCAATGATGAAAGCAAAAGAAAACACTTCCTCCCTTCCACAACCTCCTCTAGCACACACTTTTGGTATTGCTCAGCACAGCCTGATCAGTGCTACTCCCCAGGCTGCAACCCAAAGTCTGCCACCCGGAGGAGAACCAGAGAGCTTTCATCGATGTTTCAGCCCTCAGAATTTCATTTTATAATGAAAATTAAGGGGCAGAGGGCTCAAAGATCAGACCAAGGGGTCTGGGTTTTCAGATAACATATGAGATTTCCATGCTGTGTCTGAATGAGTTACTATCCACCAGCTCTGATGGTAGATTAACACCACCGGCCATCCTGACCACACACAGCACAAGGTGGCAGCTTTTGCTTGAAACACTGAAGATTTGAAATATAACCATGTCCCAGGATTCCCCAGAGTCCTGCCTAGTGCCACATCTTCCTGTACATCCCTTGCACAAGCCTTCAGCAATTTTCTGGCATCCCCAGTTTTCCCCTGACCCGCCCCAGAGAAGCACTGGAAATCACCAGCCACCTCTTCCGTGCCACTTCTCCTCTGTTGGCACTTCTTACTTTAAACATGAGAAAATAATTAGCATCAAAACCATTGATTTCACATGCAAATAATGCCTGAGAGAAGCACGGCAGTGTCCTGACTGCTCCTGCAAAGGGATCAGCAGCACCCAGGCACTGAACCCTGTGTTGGCTGCCCAGCTGCACACCTGGCTTCCTGCAGAATTTTTCTTCCTTCATGCAGAAGGCAAAGCCTGACAATTCCCAGGGCTCCTGCACAAGGACAGCAGCTGACAAGTAGAAATCAAATTGCTTTCCTTGTCCCACTGGGGTGCCAGCAGCAGCAAGGACTGGCTTGTGCAAACGTGCCTAGAAGGGCACTGTCACGTGTCCTTTTGTTGGACTGAGAGAGCTCCTCTGACATTTCATAATTCATAGCTTAAAACACAGTAATTAATTTTCCTACACCCTCCAAACAGCTCTAATGGTCCTCTTGTCATCATGTGTCAATAGGATGCTTGCTTTTATTTTTCTTTTGTCAGTATGCAGCTCCAAGGTACTTGTCTGAGATAGTTTCCTATAAAAATGTTATTATTATTTATTATTAATAAAACCTGAGCTTCTTATTCCAAGATTACCATTTACTTCAGGTTTCATCAGCTCAACATCAGCCTAAATGAGTTTATTCTGCAGAGGAGGATGAGATCTGAGAGGAGAGGGAGGACTGCTGGTGTTGAATGGATTGTGCTCCATTCACTTCCAACAAAGCGATTTTACAGGCAATATTAATTACCAGGACCTCTGGGAGTGCCACTTTTAAATCTCATATCCTGCCTGTACAAAGCCAGATTCAGATAATGCTTCCAAGGCAGAGTGTGCCTGCAGGATTCCCTCCCATATTTGTAATGCCCCCAGTGAGGCACAGCCCAGCAACGACACAGCTCAGGAAATCTTCACCCTCCTTACAGGCAGTATTTTATTAACAGGAACTGTTCCTTAGGCAGCACAGTGACACATTCAGCTGGACACCCTCAGAATTCATTTCCATCCATGCACTGCACAGAAGCACAGGAGGGATGAAATGTATTCTACATGGAACATGTGCAAGGATTATCAGTTACCTCTAAAATGCACCAGCCTGATGTGATTGTCCAGCCTCCTGTTCTCAGGGCAGATTGAGAACGTTTTCAGACAGAAGCCTAAATGTCTCTAGACTTTTTCACACATTCAGGTTTGGGTTTTCAGAGCTGGAGGTGACCAGTCTGAGCTGCTGGTGCGTGCTGAGTTATGAGGCATCCCATGCCCTGTTTGTCATCCCTGGGCTGTGGATCCCAGCACTGGTCACTTACTGGTCCTGTGGTGAACAGAAACGGTGTCACTTCGAGCACCATCTTTGTAGTAGGCCCAGATGGATATTTTGTAGTCAGTGCTCTTCTGCAGGCCTGGCAGGACGGCTGTCGCCACATTTCCAGCGAGGGAGAGCTGCAGCAGGGGAGGAAATGAGTCAGTCCCACTCCTGAGCAGCCCCAGGCTGGTTCACGCCACCCAAGTGCCAGGCCCATAGATTGTCTGTGGGCACAAATGAGTTAGCACCGGGCTTTGGGGCCAAAGTTTACTGTTTGGGGTTGCACACATGTAAGCAAAGGCAAAATTCCAGCCCTGAATAATGCATAGCAGATGCTTGTGCATTGCAGCCCAGTTACAATTAGCAGCTCCTTCAGCACCACCGCACAGAGCTCTGACACAGGGCAGTGCCTGCCTGGAGCACTGAATCCCTTTGCTCAGTTTCCAGCTTTTAGGAGACCTAGGGACAGAAGCCCCAGTAGCCCTCTGTTCCAGCCCAAATGGAACATGTTTGGTCTCTCTTATTGCAGGAGACACTCAGGTATTAAGCCTCCATTTAAACTGCTGTTTGACCTCATACTGAAAATAGGGGCTTCACATGGAAGAAGTCACCTGGTCCATCCCTGCCACACCTGCACCAGCTCTGTCTCTGGTCATTCTCCTCTGTGTGCTCCTCACTTGGACCTCTTGCTTCCCAAAGAGCAGCATCCCAAAAGTATTAGTGCTTCCTAGCACTGAGAAGAGAAAATGCTTTGCCTTCTTAGAAGCAATATCTCCAGCTATAAGTACTTGAGTATTGTCTTTTTCTTTTCCACAGCATCTTGACATCGGGGGCTGCTGATCCTCTGCAACCCCAGATCTTTTTCTACTGAATTGCTTCTTAGCTGTTTGTTCTACATCCTGTATACCTGTGGTTAATTATTCCTGCCTAAGCTTAACACTTTCTGCTTGTCCCTATTAAATTTCATCCTTGAGGTTTTCCAGAACACTTCTGCAATCTTCCCAGAGCCTGTAGGACTCTGCCCTGCTGTCCCTCCTGCTTCCAGCACTCAAGGTGACTGCTCCACTTAGGGCCAGATCCAGGAGGGATCCTGCTGAACTGTTCAATTGCTGGAGTGCATTTGCCTGCATAGTTTTACACAGCTCTCTGCCACTCCTGCAGGTGAGTTCAGAGCCAGCCCAGCCTCCCCAGAGCTCTGTGTGGGCTCGTACCTCCTGAGGCTTCTCTCCACTGGCTGTGCTCCACTTGATCTGATAGACAACCACATCCGAGGCAGCGACAGCTTCCCACTGCAGGCGGAGGCTGCTCCCGGAGAGCTCGGTGACCTTCAGAGCGCGAGGAGCAGGGACCTTCACTGAGGGATGCACAAGGAAAGGAGCTGAAGTGCAGGCACAGACAGCACCATGTCAGAGCCAAGGTGGGGAGCAGATGGCTGGGGAGCACAACATCAACCAAGCAGATGCCTGAGACCAGCCTGTCTGTCGCTTCTTCAGACCCATATGACAACAGTCATCAGGACAGACAGGGGTAAATTATTTTTAAAGCTGTAATTAAGAAAGATTATCTCATTTACGGAGAGGACACATATCACACCAGTTTTGTAAAGGGAAGAAGGCTAGGAGGGCTCTCAAGGATGCAGATGTTAGGGATACATTATGCTTTTCTTAATTTGCTTCTTTTCTTGATCCCTTCCACCTCATTTTGAGCATAACACAGTTGGACATACTCCACACACAAAGAACAGCAGCCATCTGCACTCTGTGCAAGGGTTTTGGCCACGAGCTGCTGGGGCCAGTCTTCAAAACATCCCAGTTCAGATACCCACAAACCAACTTTGTCATCTCTTACTGAGACCAGAAGTATTTCCATTGCCTACTTACAGGTGGTGACATTGCCAGTAATTGGAAAGGAGTCCCCTTCATCGTATGTAGATCTGACACTGATGAAGTATTGGGTGAGGGAGGACAGAGGTCTCAGGACAGTGGATGTTGCAGTGCCAGGAACTTCCACCTGCAGTGGGGGAGTTGTGTGAGTATTCTATGAGGCAGGCTGAGACACTTGGGCTTGTTCAGCCTGAAGAAAAAGAGACACCTTATTGCAGCCTTTCAATATTTAAAGGGAGCTTATAAGAAAGATGGGAACAGAATTTTTTTGCAAGGCCTGTTGCTATAGGAAAAGGGGTCCTGACTTTAAACTAAAAGAGGTAGATTCAGATGAGATATAAGGAAAACTTTTTGACAACAAATGTGGTAAAACACTAACACAGGTTACCCAGAGATGTGGTGGATGCCCCATCCCTGAAAACATTCAAGGCCACGTTGGATGGGGATCTGAGCAGCCTGATCTAGTTGAGGATGTCCCTGCTCACTGCAGGGGAGTTGGACTAGATGGTTACGTATGTCCCTTCCAACCCAAACCATCCTATGGCTCTAGAGAGCACAGCTGCAGAGAGGTCAGCATTTGGTGATAATTGCAGCAAAATTGCCCATTTCAGAGTTAACACACTGCCAGCACACAAGCTCTCCCTGAATCATGCAGCTGAAGGACGACAGGGCATTATCCAACTTCCCAAGCTCCTTTTCCTTCCCCCAGCCCCTGAGGACTCACCTCTCCAGCGTTGCCCCCTCTGCTAGAGACATAGGTGACGTGGTGAGCCCGCACGGCCGGGGCCGCGGCCTCCCAGCTGACCCGCACGGAAGCGTGGCTGAGCTCGGAGAAGCTCAGGTACCTGGGAGGACTCAAGGCCACTGCAACAACAGTTAGTGACAGCACTCTGAGCCTTCACAGGCTGCACAATGGCAATGCCACCCGCTGCCTCCTGCTGCCCTCAGATGATCCCACCTTGAACCAAGAGGCTCATTCAACTATGCAGGCAAATATTCTCTTTATTCACTACCACACACACATCTGGGAGCTTATGAAGGGCTGCCGCAGATTTAGGTGAGGATGAGCCAGATGATTGCCTTCTCCCACCCCAGACAACAAAGACTTCAAGGAACACCTAGTTCAGGAGTCCTTTATTACCAGGGGAGCATCACTCCTTTTTCACAGCTCACCATGCAATTAGACATCCCCTTGAGGACCAATACTTGCTTCAGATCCAGCAGGAAAGAGGCCAGATGCACAATATGGGAAGCACCTCATTTCACACGTCCCTCCTGCCTTAAGTGTTTAATAACAACTCAGTAAGGGGCAGCAGCACTTACAGGTGGTTTCCTGGATGCTGGCTGGATCACTGGCATCTTCCCCATACATGGCATACACTGCCACAGAGTACCCAGTGCTGGGGGACAGCCCCTCCAGCAGCACCTCGGGCTGGGTCACCTTCACCTGCCAACAGAGAGGGGGTTTAGGGTACCCTTCAGCTCTAGGGTACCTCCCAATGCACTTAAGAGAGCAGGACCTTACAGAGGCATGGGCCAAGGACCCTTTGGTTACACTTAGGGGTCCTCTCCAATCTAGAATGGTCTTAGAATCGTAGTATCACAGAATATCCTGAGTTGGAATGGACTCACAATGATCATCAGAATCCAAGTCCTGTTCCTGAACAAGAAAACCCTATGAATCCCACCGTGTCCCTGAGAGTGTTGTCCAAATTTTCTTTGAGTTCTGTCAGGCTGCTGCTGCTGTGACCATTCACAGCCTGTTCCCTTGCCCAGCCATCCTCTGGGTAGAACCTTTTCCTAACCTCCAACCTAAACCTGCCCCGACACAGCTGCAGCTGCTCCCTCGGGTCCTGTCGCTGGTCACACAGAGCACAGAGGGGAGCTGCCCCTCCACTTCCCCTCATGAGGAAGCTGCAGACCCCAGTGATGTCTCCCCTCATTCTCCTCTTCTCCAGTCCCTTCCCCACCTGGGCAGGTGATCTCTGTCTCTCTTGCCCTTTGGGGATACACAGCACCTCCTCCTACCCTGCTCTGCAGAGCCCTGATTCTCTCACACCAAAACGCTGCTGCTCTGGGTTGGATCGGGGGGTATTCAAGAGCTGTGATCCCGCTTTTCTCAGACACACGGGAAGCTCTGGCAGGAGCGCTGCCAGCAGCCCCAGAGCAGCCGGGCTGCTGCCATCTGCTGCTAACACGGCACGGGCACCGCTCTGCTCCGCAGCCTGCTCGCTGCAGAAAGGCACCACGGGGACACTTGGGAGTCTGGACACACTGGAGCACAGTTTATAAAAAGCTGGGAACATTTTAATGCTGGTTTTGCAGACATCCCATCGGCCTGGAGCATTGCACTCTAACAGGGAGTAGGTCAGGTAACTGTGGAAATGTTTTAATATTCTGAAATACAAATTTGAGCGTCGGTCTTGCTTCAGATGTTCTGAATCTTATTAAAACCCCATGAGTATGCACTGAAAGCAGAGTATTAATTGATCTGTTTTGAAAACCATCCTGCAATTGCCTCTATTGCTGTGCATTCAGAGGGGCAATCTTAGTCAAAGAGGCAGTAAATGTTCCTCCCTACTCACTGTGTTTTTTTAAAATTCATATCCTCAGCCTACAGGTACTCTAGATAATGTGTTAAAATGCACAACGAAGCATTCTTAGATGTTTTTAAGGATTTTCCATTCGTCAAGCATTGTTTCTTTCATCTGCAGTGTCATAAGTCTGTTTTCAGATGTCAGCAAAATCCGCCCTAACACATTTTCAGTTAACTTTTAAAGACACACACAGTCAAGATGTTTATGTACAGCCTCAAGGATACAACAATTACACTTGGGGCTGCAAGGATGTGAGTTCAGTGCCTGGGTTTCCAGGGCCCCAGGACGCAGTCAGATCTCTCCCATGCCTTGATTTCCCACATGAAACCCTCACAGTTATAAATCACTTTGAGACAAACCATAAAAAAGAATCTTTTATGAAAGCTGTTTCTGGCAATAATTCTGATAGATTTTTTTTCTTTGACCACATGATACCAATTGCCAAATCTTAGAGCTAGCACTAAACTCAGCCCAGACAGAGAAAAAACAGTATTATCATTATTGTCACAAACTCTACCTCTGTTGTATAGTCCTCTGCTCCATCAGGGGCTGCAGAGCAGAGCACCAGGTAGTGCGTGGCTCCCTGGGCTGCTTTCCAGCTCAGCCTCAGGCTGTTGTGGCTCAGCTCAGAGACACGCAGGGAACGAGGGGAAGACAAAGGCACTAAAGAGAAAAATAAGGCACAAAGGTACCTTCAGTGTATGAGGTCTGCAACAACTCAAAACCCAGGGGACACCTGGCTTTACAACAGCTACTGCACGCTGGCAGGCACCCACCCCACATCTAACACAGTCTCTACTTTACAGAGAGTTTAATTCACTCAGCGCCATGGATAAAAAACCAGCGAGGAGTTGCAATATATTTCTAGCAGGGTGTGTTACTGCCACATTCTGCTTTGCAGAATGACGCAGGTGGAAAGGATCCCTGGAGGTCTCTGGCCCAACCTGCTGCTCAAAGCACAGGTTGCTCAGGGTCTTGCCTGGTTGAGTTCTGAGCACCTCCGCAGATAAAGAGAGCTGTAGATAGCCCGAACTTGGGGGGTGAGGAAATGTACAATGGCATTCTCCAGTCTAAGGTGGTCAGAGATCGAGCTCTGCTCGCCTTTCCTCAGCACCCCTCAGCACAATTCTCTCTACTCACGACCTACGTGTGGAGGTGACGCCTCTCAGCCCGTCCCCCACCGCGGTGTCGTACACAGGGATCACCGACACCAGGTACTCCGTGTGCGAGGTCAGGTTGGACAGCTGCAGAGAGGACTCTGCTCCCTCTAAAACCACCTGCAAGCACAAAGGGAGGGCTGTCAGGGCAGGGAGGTGCTACTGCCCTTCAGCAATGGAACGGCTGAACTGGCCATCCCTGGCCAGTGTGGCTTCTCCGTGGCAGATCTGTGCCCAGAAACATGAAGCCCAGTTGCCCTCTCTCTGCACTTTGTGATAGCTAGCATCTCCCCAAAGCAGAGAGGTGAGAGGCAAAAAGGATTCCTGTCCTCTAAACCTGGGATCTCTGCAAACACCGAGCACAGGACTCTAGCCACGCTCTCACTGAAATCAATGGAAATTCGTCCACGATTTGGATTTGCTTCTTTAAATCATATCCATCCCAGATATCCTTGGCTCTCTGCACCTGAGAGTCCTCTCCAAGTCAAAACACATTATTTAGGGAGGGGATAACACTGGCTAAGAGAAAAATCAGAGTCTTCTATCTTATCACCCTATTACCTCTTCACATTTACACTCATGGTGCATTTAATTTCATCTCTGGCTTAACTGATACCCCATTGCCATCCTCTTTTTGTCCACCCAAGCCTCCTTAAACTGCCAGCCACCATCTGGAAGCTGTGGCAGTCTCAGGTGTCCAGGGAAAGGTCTCTCACCTCTTTGGGTGTCCCACCCTTGGATGGATAATACACAACCCGGTATTTCTTTGGTGGTCTCAGAGGAGGGCTCCAGGCCAAGTGCATGCTCTTGGAGGTCACAGCAGATATTTTCAGGTCAGTTGGGCTGATCTGGGGACCCGTGTTGGCAGGGTTATCTTTCACAGCGCTGCCTAGGAATTAAAACCACAGTTATTTTCTTATATTCACACTTCTCATGCCAAATGTACTTTCCAGCTCATAAACATGAGTGACATTTTTCAAACCAAGTTGCAGTCTCCTTCCCTATAGAGTATAGAAACTGTTCCAGACTGCTCTGAAATAAATATTTTAAAACTGGCTGTACAGAGAACATAAATACTCCATAGAGAACAGGCTGTGTATTTTGCTGGGTGCTGCAAATAATTCTTCAACACAAGTCTGCGTTCCTTAATCTCAAAAATTTGCCAAAATTAACAAGCAAAAATTACTTTGGTTTCCTTTTGGACAAGCCCATTTTTCTTCAGCCTAACCTTCACCTTTGTAAAATGTCTAATTATGCCAAATACAAATCAGTAAGAATAAATGAATTTATTAATACGAATCTCCAGAGCATTAAATGAAAGTATGCTTGAAATTTAGACTTTCCCATTCTGCTTAGGTCAATCTTAGAGCAGAAAGAGGTGGAAATATGTACACAATATTTCTCTTGAGGATCTAAGTTAACATCTGGAGTGGTTCTTCATGCTCTTCATCATGCAAGCTGTTCCCAGCAAAGGAAAGAAATGGCTGCTTGATTTTAACTTGTTGGAGATCCAACATTAAAAGTTTTGTGGAGAAAAAACTAATATGTTTAGGTGCTTTATTATTTCCTCACCCTACCTCCACATTTACTCCATAGACTTTCCCTAGTATATTTTCCTATTAGTTCTCCTGCTTTTTCTGCCTCGTTGGAAGAAACTCGGAAAAGAAGATGGTTACAACACATTTATCACACCATATATAAAGGAAGAGGGAAAGGAAGCTCCTTTTCCATATAGTGGTTATTATTGTCTTGAGGGGATTTTATCCACCAAGAAGAAGGGGGATGGTGAGCAGCAGGAAGCTCTCACCAAGGAGGTCCCACATCACCTGTGGTTTCCTTGTGGCTCCTCTCCTTGATCCTGGTGCACAGGACCCGTGTGAGTTTGCTGACCAGGGAGCTGAGCAGGGGGAAGTCCAGCACGTTGTACACGGTGAGCTCCAGCGGCTCCGAGGCCACTTGCCTCAGCTCCGCCTCGTCCGCGTTCTTCACCCCTGCGACCAGAGAACGAGGCTGAGAACCTCCCCAGACAGGAGCAGAGGGACTCCCCAGAGGTGGGTTTACCATCACCCTGCTCTCCAAGAACAGCCTCCCAGTTGTCCCAGTGGCAGAGTGGTGTCTTAGTGGCCCTGAGCTTTCCTGCAGCAACCACCTCAGCCCAGCCTGGGAAGAGCTTTCAGCTCAGAAGGCCTTTAGCAACCTGGAGACAGTCTGGTGAATCCTCCTTCTGTCCTCCTGCCTCCTCACCACTTGCAGGCTTTGCTATCAGGAAGGGAGGTATTTTTCAACCTGAGAGGCTGTTGGCATAAACGGATGAGGGACTGAATGAACAAACAACCATTTTATATTTATGAGGCGCTAGCACTCCCCACAGAGAGCCTGTTGTTCATCAGAACATCACTCTGCATCCCACAGAGTCAGGGACGAGCAAAAAGCAGCCCATTTGTATAACAGAACTTCTCCATCACAGAGCATCCTCTATCCCCATCCTTCAGCTCCTCATCCTCATTAACTCTCTGCAGACCAAGCTCTACAGTACAACTCATTTTGCTTCCCAGAGCTAGGTTCAGGGTTCCCTACCACTGTCCAAGGAGGCTCAGCAGCTCTCCTCACTCCATAAAAGCCACTTACCCACATAACCCTATGCAATAAACGCTCGCTTGCATGTTCCCAACACAGCTTAGCACAAACTTTTGGAGACTGCAATTTCAGGAGAGTTTTTATGTAACTTTATTGCTCATGTATCAGTCTCTAGCAGACCTTGTGGTCATCAAGGCCGGAGCTGCTCAAGGCCATTTTGTGTCTTGGTGTTGCTGCTGGACAGTGAAGAGCAGATAATGCTGTTATTTAGAGAAATGGGAAGTTGCGAGAGGCAGTAATAATACAGGAGGTCTCCTGCCATCCCCAATACAACATTCTCTTGCCTAATTCCACAGCTGAGAATATTTTTCTCATGGCACAGGTCCCTGAGGCTCCCAAAGGTCTTTAGGTGGGAGGTGTGACATCTCCCACGTGAATGCTTTTCCTAAAAAAAAAAATATTCTTTGAAAACACTGCCTGTGCTGAATAAATGAGTTAACTTTCCTCTTAGCCTTAATGTAATGAGGTCTCATCCACTACTTCAGTTTTACAGCCTTAGGATCCTTCTGTCAAAGTTGAGGGAACATAACCTTCAATTTAAAGATGACCAAAAATAGGTTGGCTTTGTCCTACAGATTATCAATGGCTGTGATCTTACCGATGGCAAATATCTCTATGCCCAGGTTTTTCAAGGTCTGAGCAGCCAGGTTGGCATCATCCTGGGATTTCCCATCAGTCAGGAGGATTACCAACTTCTCAGCCTCCAGCCGGGCACCAGCATCTGGTTTCAGATTCTGCTCCAGGACGTGGGTCAGTGCTAGACCTGGGGAGGAGCAGAGATGGAGGATGTGCCAGAGCCCTCCGAACAACCTCAATGCCTTTACTCTTTTTTCTGCTCCCCAGCAGCCACAGCCCCACAGAGCACACTGGCCCATGGGAACAGCTTCCCCCACTGTGGCTGCAAGGGCTGTTTAGAGCCCTGTAAGGTGGAGTTACCTGTAAAGGTGTTGCCACCCTTGTACCGCAAATTCCTCACGGCCTCCAGCACCTGTTCCCTCGTGGAGTAAGCGCTCAGATCCCACTCCGTGCGGGGGTCACTGCTGTACTGGGACAGCCCTGGGAAAAACAGGAGCTATGGGCATCCAGCCAGCCCAGGTGAGCTGCAGGAGACCCACTCTGGGAACCGGTGTCAGGATTGCCAGGAAGGATGACACAAAATAATGAAAGGGACTGGGGGTGAGCAGATGAGGCTTCTAACTCCACTTCTCTGTGTGGTTCTGAGAAAATAGCATGAAGCTGAGTCAGGGGAGGTTTAGGTTGGGCATTAGGAAAAGGTTCTTCCCCCAGAGGGTGGTTGGGCACTGAACAGGATCCCCAGGGCAGTGGTCACAGTCCCAGGCCTCACAGAGCTCCAGGAGCATTTGGACAATGCTCTCAGGCCCAGGGTGGGATTCTCAGGGTGTTCTGTGCAGGGCCAGGACTTGGACCCGATGATCCTTGTGGGTCCCTTCCAACTCAGGATATTCCCTGATTTTATGGTCCTGCCATGCAGGCGGCAAAGCGATGCCTCAGACCCCACGGGGTACAGGGGTACACACCCCTCTCATGATCATCTCATGATGATCAGAGGTGTTTGATAAGGTGTCAAAGTTAATCAGGGTCAAACAACCAGTTTCAAGGGCTGAGAGAGATTTACATCATCCTATTTCATGTACAGCCCGGCTGTCAGTAGCATTCAGAGCTGGAAGCAGCCCCATTCCAAGCTGAATTCACAGCAGCCCCAGTGTCGCATTGCCACTGCACACAGTGCATTGGTGGCTGAGCACCTCGTCACAGATGGCAGCAAATCCCAAAAGTATCTCAGCATCACCACCCAAGCTGGTGCTGCCCAAAGACAGCACTTCTGTTCACTGTGCAGATATTTTTCACAGCCACTAGAGGCCAGAGCTTGCTACCAGATGGGAAAAGCTTCCAAGAGCAGCTCTAGGACCGCATCCTAAAGGAATAAGAGCTCCCAAGAGGAGCACATAGCAAGAGACCAAGGCCCCTTCAAACATCAACATCCTAAGGTCAGGAAACAGGAGCATGTCCTACCTACTCTTATCTTGTCTTCTGCAATACTGAATGGGAAAATCAGATTGCTCAGGAACTCCTTAATGAGCTTGAAATTGTTGCGTCCAATGCTCCAGGACCCATCCACAAGCAGGACAATATCAGTCATTGCAGGTGTGTCACACTGAAACTGGGAGCCTGCAGGGGAAAGGTTTGATACTGAGAGAACCAATTGTAAGGAGGAAACCCGCTTCAGTTTTAAGCTAAAAAGCGAATCTGCTGTGCAGGGCCTTGTCTGGATGGTGGAATAGACCATCTGCCAGTCTGGCACATGCCAGCATCTCGTGAAAACCACAGAGCCAAGCATAACCCATGTCAGCACCAAGAAACGGAGTGGTGTGGAGCTGCACCTCTGCAAAGAAGGGGTTAATGCTCTCCAGAAGCGTGTGCTAACCCAAGCACTGCCCTCTGCAAGCTGTCAGCTCCATTCCATCTCAGCCCCAGCCCAGTGCTTCCTTTTATCTAGCCTAAGTCTCCAAGAATTGCAGGTGATTGCTTAATTCCATTCCATCACGAGATCCCCTGTGGGCTACAATTATTTCATGGCTTTATATTAAATCCAATCTCCCCGTAAAAACCTGCTGGCACCATGGATACTCCAGCCCTGCCTTCGTCCCCACCCCAGGCCTTCAGCTTAGCAGAGGATAAGATACAGCATGTTGCTAATTGAATGCATCTTCCTGCAGTATTTCTCAGATTTTGCATCTTTGGTGGAGGGGAAACAGATTATCCCATTAAGATTTATCAGGCTCCAAAGGGGCCTGTCTCTTATCACAGACACAGATTCTCTGGCCCATCCCATTCACACCATTTCAGCCAAGCTGGGAGCCATCTCAGTCTCAACTGAATCTGAAGGATCCTCATGGATCAGTTATCTGTGAAACACGAAGAACAAGCCCAGAAGGAGGAGCAGGCTGGGTAACAAACATCCCTGGTGTTTGGAAAGGAAACACCTTGGAAAGGTCCATGGCTGGGGGTGCTCTGCTGAAGAACACAAATGCTTACACGAATCTGCCAGAAGCAGGGGGAGATGACAACATTGAAGAGAGAATAGTGCCAAATCAATTAAAATCAATAAATTAAATCATCTGGAAGGAATTTTTGGCCTAACTCCAGCTTTCCTTAGAATTCATGTTGTTCTACAGAACTCCAAATTTCTCCAGTGAGCTCTGACAGCTCCCAAAGCATGACCTAGTGATTGGAAGCACAACCAGCAGCACTGTACTCTGGGGGGGGCAGAGGGTGGGGTGGAAAGCTTGAATTCAGTGTGTGTTAGGGAAAAGAGCAGGGAAGAAGGAGCAAGACATGTTTGAACCCCTTCTCACCTCGCCTCAGTGAATCCTTTGGGGGTTTTTCTTTTCCTGGAGACTCTCGCTCTGTGTTTTCAGGAGTAAGCGGGGATGATTTTGGGGTTATTGGTGTTGTTTCTGTCACGCTGGCCTCCACACTCGGCTGGTTTCTTGTCGTTTCTCCGGAGCTCTTTGGCTGAATCCCCTTCTGCCTTTTCTTTTCAGCTCTGTCCTTTGCTGTGCTCCAAATAGAAAAATTCCATTGTCCCTAACTGTGTTATCCCCATGGAACCCCACTTCTCAGCTGATTTGAGCCACACTTGACACAGGTATAAGGACCTCAGAGAGGGTAAAATTCCTACAGATTTATGCAAATAGGTGCATAGACTGACACCACCTTCATTCACACCTGAGAGGGCTGCACGTGTGCTCAGGAGTTAGCGTTAGTAACGGATCACATCAGCAAGTTTGTCCCTCCCATTATCCTTGATGATGAAAAACAATGAATGTTTGTAAAATATAAACCAGGGAAAACATCCCAAGGGACTTCATACCAGTTGCTCTCCAGAGCTCAGCAATCTGTGGCTCACAAACACCCAAGACTTTATGGATAATGGCCATGATGGATCTTTCTTCCATCAGCAGGTGTAATTCCCTTTTGAGCTCGTGGAAACATGAGACTCTGTAGTTACATACAGTCCTCAGCCAGGGAGGTTGAGGAAATCCTTCTTGTAGAGCACCGGCAGCCAGCCTTGGAACACAGAGCTTAGGGGGAAAAGCACCATTAGCCGCAGTGCTTAGGGAGCAGCTTGTTCTCCAAGGATCCACATTCAGTTGAAGGATAAGTTTGCATCTGCTGAATTTGGACACTTGGATGTGCATTGTCAGCTTGGCTGGAATGAGGGGCAAATATTTTTAAGTGTTTTACTGTGTTCCTGTAGCTAAGAATTGTATGCAAAGGATGAGACCAGGCTAGCAAGTTTCACTGACAGAATATATCTGATGAAGGAAGGTTGCAGGGAGAAAGTGGGAATGGTTTTAAGGACAGCTGTGTGCTCCAGCCATGGCAGCACGGCACAGTCCGTGGCTCAAAATCAATCCCATGTGACTCCAGAATGGTGACAGCACCCACCTGTCTGGGACAGAGCAGTGTTCAGGGGTGGTGGGGTGGCCTCTGCCACCCAACTGTGCTCAGCTGTCGAGCTCCGCGAGGAGGTGAGGTTCTTTCCTGATGCAGCTCCTGCATTCCTTCGGTTATTTCTAGTCTGGGATGCATTTTTGAGTTCCTCTACTGTAGGAAGACCAAAAACAGAGAAACTGCCCATCTAGAGAGGCCTGTGAGCCACAGTCCCTCCCTCATCCCCTGAATCTTCCCGATCTCCCTTTCCAGCCTTCCAACCAAAACAGTACCAGGCTCTGTGATTGCCAAAGAGTCTGCAGGGTGTGTGCCAGAGGATGAGCTCTGTGCAGCCACATCCCCAGGAGCCTCAGGAGCTCTGAGTGGTAAAATTTAGCCCTCTCCACTTACTCACAAATTTCCTCTTGGCAAACAGGGCTTCCTGGGAGCCGTTGAGCACATAGACCTGCAGGGTGTATTCCTTGGTGGGGCTCAGCCCTCCCACCGTGGCTTTGGGAGTCTTGGTTTTCAGCATGACTTCTTGCTCCGAGTCCCCTGAGGTGGGATGAAACCACAGTTCAGAGCCTGTCAGAGCTTAAAGTTAAGCTGACAGTAGCAAAAGCAGCACCGAAATGCAGGGAATGTCTGCCTAGGGACCGCAGTCAGCTCCTATTTATTCTTTAAATTTTGAGGAGCTCCGATTTTTACTCTTTTTCTCAATGTAGAGTGGAGAAGATAGAGGTGGGGTTTTTAAAGTCCCTGATATGTGCCCAAATTAGGAAATTAATTCCCACCCAGTATTAGTGCAACTCTCACCAGCTTCCCAAGGAGCTGTTGAATAAAAAGCTGGTGTTCAGAGTGTAAAGACTGGCAACTGCTGAATGAAGACACCCAACTGATTGAGGTTATATGTGACAAAATGAGGAAGTGACTCGATGTCTCTGGAGGTCACCACTGGCACTTGGGACTCATCTTACTTATCCCAGCTGTGCTGTCTCTGCCCCATCTCTGTGCAAGGGCAGCTGCTGCCTGCAGGAGACAGCTCATTTCTGGGGCTGGCACTGCCTCCAGACCCCTCCACAGCCATGTCCCAGGCTGTTGGACCCTGTTCTGGAATGCCTTGACCAGCCAAGAACTGGGCACTTCTGTGTTGGCAGGGCAGCGAGCAGATAGAGTGAGGCAGCGATTGCTCCAGAGAGAGGCACAGCAGCTCCCTAAACCCCTCTGACCAAGAAAGGTCTGCAAGCTTGAAATTATGGAGATGGATCTGTTTCTGACCCAACCATCCCTGTGCCCCTGCCTAAGGCTGGAAACTCCCCAGCCTAAGAGGGAAAGCCTCAGGCATGTGCTAGGAGGCCGGTGGGGATTCCCTGCATTCCCGGGATGCTCATCAATCTCTGCTGAGCTGAGGCTCAGGGGAGGAGCAGGGCAGGGAAGGAATGGGAAACCTCCTGCTCCAGCTTGGGAAACAGGTGGGGGCTGAGCTAAAAGCGGGCGGATGATCACAGGAGCTGCCGCCCGCACTCCTGCCTGGCAGCTCCCTTTTCCGGCTCACTGGGAAAGCGGCAGCGACTGGAAACCGAATGCCAGCCTCGACTAAGGATGCCTGCAGCCCCTCCTCCCCACTACGGGACATCGTGTCCTTCCAACACCACCAGGTTCAACATCTGAAGTCAGGGAGTAGGGGTAGGGAGCAAGAGGGATGAGTCTCCCCACACAAAT
This sequence comes from Corvus kubaryi, assembly GCF_017639235.1. Lineage (NCBI taxonomy): Eukaryota > Metazoa > Chordata > Aves > Passeriformes > Corvidae > Corvus > Corvus kubaryi. The sequence goes on along the minus strand of NW_024580668.1, from coordinate 6,027,485 downwards.
AGGGTCGAAGTCTTCCCATTCCATGTGTCTGCAGGTGGTGGGAGAGCTGGGAGCTCCCATACAAGAGCCAGGCAATGAACTTTTTTCGTATTTGTCTCACAGAGTCCTAAAGAACAGCATTTCTGGCTAAACCTTTCCCCTGGGATGAACAGTGCCTCTGCGTCCTTTTTGGAGCAGTTCCCACTTAGCCCGGTCAGCTCTGGACGCAGCAGGCTGCGGGGACCAGCCTCCGGACTCCGGGAGACCAGAGGTCTGGCTCGTGGGTCCTTCCACGGGACCGCGGCAATAGAGGCAGGTGGTGGAAGAAGGAGGCAGGCTCAATTGTGGATGAAGTCCAGAAGGTTTATTGTGTCTCCGAACAGAGGACCTCGCCCCCCGCGGGTCTCCAGCAATGAGCAACCCTGAACGCGCCTGCCAGGGGTTTTATGGGGGGGTGGCGACAGGGGAGGGATGACAATGGCATCGAATCAGGGAAGGAGAAGGACGGGTCTGCGGGATGAAGGACACACAAGGGAACCTATCTTGGGAAAGGAAGGGAGGGATCCTCCCCCCAAGACCAATCACTCGACGCCCCTGCCAGAACTTTCTAGAAGCTTGGGAGGGGTGCCGGGGCGATTGGCAGGGGTCTGGGAGGAGACAAATAGAGAAAGCAGGGTTATGGACACGAAACCAGGAGGGTATAAACTGGGATGGTACAGTAACACAAAACCCAAAGGGGAGACCCGGACTGAACCAAACAAGACACACTCCCACAGAACAGAGCTGAATTTCATCTCTTTCCTGTGAATGAGTGATAAAGGGACTGTGCCTGCACTGAGTGGCACTACAGACTGCTCCCACTGTGGCCAGAAAGGCTCCTTGTCCATACTGCATGTACAGCCCAGTGAAATCAACACCTGGAACCAGAACAGGATAAGTCCCTCTGCCTTGTCTCTATTCCCTTAAGGTCTAAATAATGCTTATACTTAGGTCCTGTTGGCCACCAGACGGAAGGTGGAGCTCAGTCCCTCCCTCTCACACAAATCTCTGCTGGGTCTGATGTCCAGGGTGTCAGCACATACCTGCCATGGGCTTTACCCGAACTTTGTAGCCACTGATGTTCCCTTCAGTCTCTTTCCACTTCATCTGGAGCCTGTCTTCTGAGAGGACAGTGAGTTTCAGCCGGCCTGACCCTGGGGAGGAGGAGATATGTCCGTGCTGTTACGGTGCAATTCCTCCCACAAAACCTATGTGTGCTGTCTCCTCTAAGGATGCAGGAACAGCTGCAGTACAAAGGGAACCTTCACCATCCCAGGCAAGTCCTCAGCATCCCCTGGGGTTGCATGGCAGCTCCTGCAGTCCCCTTGCACCTCTGCAGGCCTGGAGCCTCCCATGCAAAGAGCAGTTTCTCAGGTACTCATTTTATACCCCTGCAGAAAGGCAAAGCAGCCTCCCACAGAGGTGAGGGCTTTCTCTGCACCCTTCATGTCTTGAAGGGCTCTTCCAGGAGCTTTCATGCTGAATGTTTTTGTACAGCAAGAGTGTTCAGTGCAAACGTGAAATGGGAGGGCAGCAAACACGTAAATGGGCTCAGCAAGGCTCTTCAATAGGCTTGGGCTGCTGAGAAATACAAAAATTCCCCAGGTGATGGATCCCACACTTCTGCAAAGATCATTTCAGAGGCAGCTCCAAGGACCAACTGGGTTTAGAAAGAACAGAAAGAAAAAAAAAAAAAAAAAGGAAAGAAAAACCTGATAAAGTGTAAATAACAGCTCCTGGCAGGACCATAACTCATGGGCACCAGCTTCTATCAGTTTGCTGCAGGGAGCTGCAAACTAAATGACAAATCCTGAGGAAAAAAATAGTATCAGACAAGGAGGTAAAGAGAAGAAAGAGCACATTCCCTTATCATCTCCAGATTTCACAGCTATCTGTTAACCCCAGCTAGAGGTTGGAGCTCATGTGTCACTCCTTGAATCCATGATTCCTGTCGTACAAATGTCACCATATGAAACTTTTTCACTTGGCTGGATGCAGGATGGCAACTCAGCAGATTTCTCTCCCTTCCTTCTGACACCGTGCCCAGAGCTGCCTTTCCAGCAGGATGCCCTAATTTGCAGTGAGTGAGCACACTATAAACATCTGCACCCAAGTGTTCCCCTCACTTGCAGCTATTACCAATCTCTTTCCCTTTACAATTACTCACAAAAAAAAAAAAGCTTAGGCTGACCTGGAGTTTCTGGTCAGTGCTGCCAAACTGCCACCCAGGGCTCCTCAAGTCCCTGCTCTGGTCTTGCATGATGCCCAGACACCTCCTGACATCCCTGCCATGATGTCACCACCCAGGAAAGCAGTGAGAGCTGGCAGTGAGGTCTTGCTTGCCTCAGCTCAACATCTGTGCCTTAACCTTTCCTTGCAGAGACTTCCTGCAGGCTGCCCAACAAGCAGACAACTATTTGGGGAAACAAAGGGCAGATTCACATCTCACCCCAGGCAAATCTGAAGAGGAAGAAAGAAAACAGGGGAAAGAGGGGTGAAGGGCAAAAAGCAAATCCCAAAATCATGCCTAAGAGAAATGGTCAAAGATCATGAAACAATGAGGGGAATTCAGAGTTAGATTAAACATGGAGTTTTCTTCTTTTGGCCAAGTGTGGTCCAGCTCCTTGGGCATCACTCTAGGAGCCCAGAAGCTAAAAAGACAAGAATGTCCCCAGACATACCAGAAAGGACATCATCCTCTAAAGCACCATTATGTGCTGGATGCAAATGATCCCCAGTGCCATGAAAGCTCCACTGTTTCCTTGCCCTTCGTTAGATGTGCACTATTCGATGCTGTAACCTTGCTCTCCAGCTGACAGGGAGTTAAGACCAGGCTTAAGTGCAGCAGTGTGGAAGATACACAGCAGGGAGACACATCTGTCCCAGCCCTGCAGTGCCATCACCTTCTAGAAACCTTTGTGCTCTTCCACACAACGTTCAAGCATAACATTAAGGTGGTTCTTCCACATCAGAAAGGCTGTGCTGAGGTGCTGTAGGTAATTTCTGGTCCCTCTGGGGAGCAGGATGATACAGGAGGAATCACCTCCTGCTTTCTCACCCAGATGTTGCACCACATCTCATCATATACACCCAAAGCAGCAGGAAGGTGCCGTGACTAAAGAAGTAACACCCTTTTTCTTCCTATTTCTCAGGCTCCCACTGATCACATAACCCCCTCATTGCTTGCACAGGCTGAAATGCATCCCTGGTGCAAGGGAGTGGCTGGACTGCTGCCAGAGATGAGGACATGCCTGGCAGAGTGGGGAGGGATAGAGAGCCTCTCCCCAGATGGGCCCCCTGATCCCTCATCTCTCTTCATGCATGGGAAAGGCTGTTTGGAGCTTCACCAACAGACACCAGAGCACAGCAGCCCCCTGAAATCCAGCCTGCCTTTGGCAATGTCCCTCACAGTGGTGCCACTGCCAACGGGAAGGGCTGGGTTATCCCAGGGGACAGACAAGGGAACAGCCCCACAAGGGCAGGCAGGCTCCTTACCTTGGCCCACTCGTCCCCAGACATGGCTCATCACAGGTAGGCAGGCAAGGAAGAACCAAGTGTGAATCAGCATTGTGACCAGGACCTACAAGAGGGCAAATGTCAGGAGGGAGAAGTAAAAGTTATATTACATCACATCTAAATCCAGTTTTTTGCAGCTCTCAGTTAAGCCACCACAACCTGGGATCTGCAGCTCAAGGTATCATTGATGGCACTGAAAGGGTGGGTGGAGAAGAACACACAGATTTTCCTGCAATTCCTACATATTATTTTATCTTTTTGGTTCTCCAATACAGCTGTTCAGTGCCTTGGACTAAACTGTGTTTATAAACCTGGTGGGGAACACTCCTCTCAGCCTGCTTGGGTCTGGGGCTGGGCACTGCTCTCTGGGCAGGACAATCTCAGCAGCAGAACTCAAAGCCATGGGTTCTGCTCTGATCTGGAAATGAGCAACACTGGCAAATGACTGGACAGACAGATTCCAGAATAACTTCTGGTTTAAATTGTACAGAAGTAATTATTTCTGATTATCATGACCAAGATCATTACAGGTGTACAGACAGCACGTTTCTCATGTCCCTGCCATGCACACACAGATCTTAAGATGAAAAGCATCAAGAGGAACAGCCAGGCTCCTCAAACCACTGATTTAATGACCTCAGTTGCTGTGATAAAGCAATTTTGTAGCAGGAGGGATCCACAGACCCGGTGGAGTTTGTATGTGAACAGTTTAAAAAGAAAGGGTTTATTTATAACTTCATTCCCAAGAAGTTGCATTCAGGACTTGCTGGAACAGTTTTGCTTTAACTGAACGGACTGAAAGCAGTGGCAGTTACAGGGTTAGCCATGGCAGAGGATCAATGTGACTCAGAAATAACCTCTGCAGCGTGGCCAAAGCTGACTGACCGAGGATAGCCAGCCTCAGCCCACAGACCTCAAGCACCTGCAGCTGGCTTTGCTGGCCTGGATTTCAGTGCTCTTCAGTTTGGGTGAGGAATTTCACGTCAGCAGAAAGTCACCCTGATGGAAACAGTGCCATCCCCTCATGTGGGTCTCAACAAACTGGGTTTTAAGCGCACATTGTTGGCCTTTTGTCATCTCTGTGCTCTACATTTCAGCCTCACTGCTTCTGGCAGAACCAGCCCTGCCTCCTGCAGTGACATTTCACTTCTATTCACTTCGATGGACAGGTATGCAGAGGCTCCTGGCAAATGCCTGTTTCCCTTCAAAAACAGCAGCTTTGTAGCAATTTCAAGGAAAAATAAATATGCACGAGTGACCCAGGCATGATCTGTTTAAATCAGATCTAAATTGCTGGAAGAATGAATGGAAAAACATGCAAGTTGTAACAGGGAGTTGTTAACCACCCTTCCCTGCCTGTGATTTTTTTTTTTTTTGATTGAAGATGAACCGAACAACTGCAGTGTAACTGAAGCCTTTAGCCATGGGAAGCACTTGCTTTATATTTCCAGCTAATAAAGTGAGGTCATTGTTTATAAAAAACAGCAAACATTTTACAGGTGGGTTTCAGGGCTCTGACTGTCGCCTCCAGGGAAGCAGAGCCTGCCCTGGCTGCAGAGGTGCATGTTCCAAACAGCAGCAAAAAGTCGGCATTTTTCAGATTCCTTGAACTAAGAAACAGAGTGGCAGAGAGCAGGGGGAAGGTTCTGGCTTCTCTGAAAACACCTCTTACAGAATTTTCCTTTCTCCTGATTTGCTTTAACTGGGCATAAGGATTATTCTCTTTCAGAAGTGGAAAAGAATTAATTTAGAGTTCTGGAAGTTGTGAAAGGAAGAATTACGGAAGAACTGATCTGTTCAGGTGAGAAGAAAAGCAATAGATCATGTCAAATAGGCCACGATGGTAACTGAGTGTGGGAAGGCAGGCAGGAGGGATCTTCTGAGACTCACAAACAACAGCAACAGGTTAAATAGCAGTGCAGGGCAGGAAGGCTTGGACATCAGGAAAACCTCAAATAGCAGAAGGTTCTGATTGCAAAATTCTTGACTGATACCTCACAGAGGAGCTTTGTAAAGCTTACTATAAAGATTACAGAAACAGCAAAACAAAGGGATTTTTCAGCAACAGAATATTCTGGGGTTTCCCTTTTCAATCTCTCTCCCTTTATTTTCCTCTGGATTAGCCTCAGCTGAACACATGAACATGTTAAGTGTGAAATTTAAGTTATACCCATTCCGTATTCCAGAAAAAAACCAGTCCGGGTTTTCCCCCATTCCGTACTCCAGGGAAAATCCAGTCCGGGTTTTCACAAGAGTCCATTCCGTACTCCAGGAAAAATCCAGTCCGGGTTTCCCCCCCCATTCCACACTCCAGGAAAAGTCCAGTCCGGGTTTTTTCCCCATTCCGTACTCCAGGAAAATTCCAGTCCGGGTTTTTTCCCCATTCCGTACTCCAGGAATAGTCCAGTCCGGGTTTTTCCCCAGCCTGCATCCCGGATGGAATTGTCCCGTTTTTTTCATGGCTCCCCGTGTCCGGCAGGAGCCGGGGTGTGCTGAGCTGCACCCTCCACCCGACACTGCAGCACTGGAACTTTCTCCAAGAAAATTCAGTGGTGCCATCCTGAGAGAAAACACAACCCAGCAACAAACAGAGCAGCACCTCACTTTTAATGTAGCAAATATACGGTACCTTTGAATTACAAGGTCACTTTCCCATGGAATTACTAGCAAAAATATCCACAAAAAGTTCAAATAAATAAGAACACATGAATACCAACATCAAAAGCTGGGCTGCAAATCCTCAGTTAATCAAATTCAGTCCTTCCAGCGTGGTCTGTTTATTTTTCAGATGAAAAACCACTAATGCAATGGGAGCAACAAAGGCTCAATATCTTTAAAATAAGGCAAAAAATTAATATATTCTAGGCAATTTCATACTGTAGAAATTTAAGTATAATATCAGTTCCAAAAAAAGCACATACTGGCTGAAAAAACTGTCAAAATTCTCTCAGAATTCTGACAAGATCCTGTAAATAGCAAATACAAGGTAACAGTTACCTCAAACAACAATGAATGAAACACAGAAAGGACATGAACAGTGACGGGATTAGGGCAGATTTCAGCAGTCTGGAGTCAAACAGGACAGTTTAGCCCAATGAAATCAGCACAAGCCTCCTCACAGCATTATTCTGCTTTATCCAACTGAAAACACAGTGGGAGAGGGTGCAGGGCAGGTAAAACTTTAACTGCCCTCAGTATGAGATGCAAGCAATGGAGAAAAAAGGAACATGTCAAGAGAAAAACAGTATTGCTTTAGATTTCTTCATGTGATGCACTAAAAATACATTAGCATTACTAAGGAAAACAGTTTATACATATCGGAGTAAATTCTGTTTCCTCACATCTTCTAACAAGGTCACTTCACTAAATTCACTTTTGCCATTTTGTAATGCCACCAAAGTGCTCTTGATTTCCTTGAAATTTCTGTGCAACTCTCCTGACAAACAGGATGCCAAGCTCCAGCAAAACACTGGTCTGTGTGTGATCTTTTCCCGTTAACCAGGGTTATATGGGATCTGAAGTCCAGAAAAATCAACTCCTCCAGCCTGCACCGATCTGGGCTTACTGCAGGCTCTGATTCAGGCAGGAGCTTCCACCCTGATGCATCAGTAAGGATCAGTTCAGTATTATCATAGAACCACAGGCTGGTTTGGGCTGGAAGGGACCTTAAAGCTCATCCCATTCCACCCCCTGCCACGGGCAGAGACACCTTCCACCAGCCCCGTCCAACCTAGCCTTGGACACTTCCAGGGATGAGGCAGCCGCAGCTTCTCTGGGCACCCTGTGCCAGGGCCTCCCCACCCTCACAGTAATCCTGGTTTTAACACAGACTGGGCACAGTTGGACCCCAGGGTGTGGATCTTTACTGTGATTTTAAAGCAAGAAACAGGGACTTCATCTCTTCTGCCTGCTCAGAGGCAAACCCATCGCCATTCTGCCTCTTCTCCAACATTCATTTTCCTGCCTGTAAATCAGGAATAACAAATGCACCTGTCTGAAGTGGTGGAAAACACATTTCTGGAGGAGCTCCCTCTCCACAACTCGCCTGCCACATGCCAAGCCCCCACCCCAGGACTCTGTGGTCCCTCCCCATCCATTTCTGCCATCAGTGGTACCCCCAGCCAGCCAGGCTGAGTGTGGACCCTGGGACTGAGGGGACCACAGTGACAGCAGCCTGCTGGCAGGCAGGGAGCCCGCAGCACGCTGATGCCTCTCCCCTGTTACTCACCCCCAGGGAAGGAATTTGGAGGCAGCAACATATGGAGCATGTGGTGAGTATTTCCAGGGCCTGGAAAATAAATGTGTGTCGGGAACACACCCCTTTCCACTTGCTCCAGCTGTGTGCTTGGAGGGGATTTGGAGGTTAAGACAGTCAGAGATCCCCTTTTTTGTACAGGAAATCTTACATGTTGTCACGTTAGTTAAAGGGAAAAAAATGCCTGCCACATATTTAAATCAGCACAACTAAAGGTGAGGATTTGGAGGCACTGTGAATTATTTCCATCCTCCACAGCCACAGTTTGGGGACATTTCCTCATGCCAGAGGTCATCACTGTCTCTGCACAGAAGTGCTGGCAGAAGCAATGTCACCTCGTGTCCCACTCCCTGCTGGACACATGAGCAGCACCAGGGGCAGCCCTGCAGAAGAGACAGGGACCTGCCCGAGGCAGCCAACTGCAGGGAATAAATCTGTTCCACATTCCCCGAGTGCTTTGCTGGTTAAAGGACCTAAAACGGACTAAAAAACCCCAATTCATCAACCCCTTTCTGTTCTCTCCTGGAAAGTTCCTCTATTTCAGTTCCACTATTGAACAAAAGGTCTCAAACATCACAGCACCAGACTCAAAACAGGTACAATTGCACTCCCAGGCTGAGCTTTTGCAGCTCCCCCAGCCTATCAGGCTGAACCCACCCACTCATCCAGGTGGGAAAATCCCACACTGGTAGCAAACCCTTCCAAGTACGCTCTGGCAGCAATATCCTGCAGTTTTGGACAATTAACCACAAAATAGAAGGCCAAAAAAAAAAAAAAAATCAAACCAACAAAAAAAAGTGCATTCCTCACAGCCCCGAAAGAGTTGCCAAGGCAGTCCTGGCAGTATTTAGACTGACTGACTGTCAGGGAATGCGTCTTGAAGCCACTTCACCATAAGAGGATGGGACCTGTCACCCCTGCCCGGCGCTGCACCAATTCCAAGCTTCCCAGAGAGCAAAACCTTACAGAAATTCCCTGCTTGGGATACCCACACGTGCCCCAAAACAGCACAGCCCCTCCTCGGCATCGCTGCAAACCCAGCCCCGAAGGCGAACGCGGCACCGACCTCTCGGAGCGGCGCGGCTTCCCCTGGAGTCAGCCGGGACGGGCGGCGGGTCCGGCTACATTCTGGAGCTGTGGGACAAGCTGCCCTGGCGCCTCATCTGCTCCTCGGCGTGATTAAAGATTTCAATTCCCAGACGTCAGGAGGGATAAGGAAGGGGAGGGAGAACAGAGGGAGAGGGATGGGATTCCCCCACCTCCCTCTCCACATGCACGGCTTGGCCCCTTCCCGCGGCCAAATAAAGCATGAAAAGCAAGAGGCTGCTTCTATGGGCAGCAGTAAACAGCTTTTAGGGGCTTTGCTAATGAAATAAAATAAAATCTCTGCCTGGGAGGCTGCACGCTGATTTCCTAGAACGCAGCAACAAGTCCTGGCTTCCGCCCACCCTCAGACTCCCCGGGATGAAGTCAGTCCAGGCTCACTCACATCCCATTAAATAGTTTTGAGAGCCCAGCATGTGCACTGAAGGGGAGTTGTGTTTCGTTTGCTTAAGGAAATTAAGCACATCTGTAAGTTTTGCAGGGCCAGAGGCTGAATCATGAACTGGAGCTCGATGGTGCTGCGGGCTCCCCAGCTGTAGGATCCAGCTCTGAGCTCCTCTGGGATGAGATCCTCAGCACCAGGAGCACCTGGGAGAGACACCCAGCTCCCTGCCAAAACTTATTTTGGACAGATTTGGTCCTCATTGCCAGGAGGGAATGACTGACAGTGACATTTCTCATTACAGACAGAGGCCAGATTTTCAGCTGCATCTGTAGGGACTGTCAGCATCAGTCTCCCCCTGCAACTGAGCGAAGTTTAAGATGCATTGCCATTCAGCAGGAAACAGGGACACCTTTGGAAGTTTCAAGTTAAATGGGAAAGAAAATATCACACTTTTCAAAGTATTTTGCACAATAAACAAACATTTGTTAGTTCTTTGCAGTTTTGTTTTATAATCTTGTAAGCACTTAAAAGCATCACAATATACAGACCAAAGAATAACACCAAAACGAAGCACTTAAATGATAGAATTACGGAAGGATTTGGTTTGGAAGGGACATAACTGAGCATATTATTCCACCCCCTGCCATGGGCAGGGACACCTTCCACTATCCCAGACTGCTCCAAGCCTCGTCTAACCCAGCCTTGAACACTTCCAGGGATGGGGCAGCCACAGCTTCCCTGAGCAAAAAGTGGGCAACAAATCTTAATAAAACAAAGCATAAAGCATTTGGTACCCCACGGAGAGAGGGTTGTCACTGCCCTATGCATAAATACCACAAATTACCTCTTCTGTAGTTCCTGTTGGGTTTCTGAGGTTGCTCAGAGCTGCTACAGTTTTCTTTAAAAGCAAGAGAGAAAGAAATGAGCACATATCTCCTGTGCTTTCAAGGAATTCAGATACAGAATTAAAAATTCCTGCTTTGACACAGAAAAATCTGGAGCTGTTCTCAGTGCTTGTGTTCATGGTGCTGTTTTCTGGCCTGCCTTTCCCAAGGTGCCCACACAATGCCTAAATCTTCTGGCTTTGACCTTAGTCCAAGCCAATCACCCTGGGTTAAACCTTTGGGCCATCATAGACACCCAAACTCTCCCTAAATAGAATTTAAAAAGCAAAAAGGCAGATGGAGTTTGCTTAACTCGTGCACTGAATGCTACAAATAACAACTGTGAGTTTATTGACAAACGGCTGAGGAGATGGTCTGGTTCCACTTAGGGGCTGGAAAGACCCCAATTATCAATGCAAACGTCTTGCTTGGACCCTGTTCCAGGAATTCTGTGCTCCAAGTCGTCCCATTACCTCAGCACCAGCACTGGGGGAGCAGATATCCCTTTATACCAAGGGAAAAAAGGCAGCCAGCACTAAGGCAATACCTGATACACAGCTGACACCAGATTTTCCAAGCAAGTCAACCCCATCTTAACACAAATCAAAATTACTATTTGGGGCCTTTTTGGTTTTTTTTTTAAGGTTTGGTTTGTGACCAAAGGAGCTGCACTGAGGACCCTGCCCTAAGCAGGAGTGCTGGAGATCATCCTATCTATGCACAGCACTGCAGGCTAATCACAAACAGGATGCTCTGTGAACTGGAAAGAAGGAAACCTCCCTAGCTTCTTGTTATCACCTGTTTTTCTATATTTAGTTCACTTTCAGGGCAGTTTGCAAGGAATATTTTGCACTGACTGCAAATACAGCCATCTTGTAAGCAGCAAGGGACAGGGGGGTGAATTTTGGTGGCTTTCACTCATTTTTGTTCCTTCCCAGAGTCAAATTCAGACTAGGACACATTTCCTTTCGGGCACACTCTGGTTTTGGTCCCTGCTTTGCCTCGCTGCCTCCCATCACTAGGTTGGTAGCAGCCTATGATGTTTGGGATTTCTGCCTGCCTCCTTGCTGAGGCGAAGCTGATTAATGAAATCAAGCATTGTTAAGGGGTGGAGGCACAAAATGCACCATCATGGAAGTGTCGCCTTTTCAAGAAACAGCTGGGAACAGCGATTAGCCCTGGCTGTGAGTGTGGCTAAGCCATGAGAGTAGCAGGAGCCTCAGAATTTACAAGGAAACACACATTCCTGTATTCATTTCCTTATTTTCTTGACAGAGCCGGTGGCACAGCTTATGGGGCCATCTGGGGAGCACATTTGTGTTCTCGGAAGACTGCACAGACAGCTCAGGGCAGCTCAGACAGACTCACTTGGTTTAAACTTCTTGCTGCTTACCAGCTTTGCCACCTGCCTCCCAGCTTGGCTGGTGAAAGGTGGGGTTCATTAAGTGCTGAATTCTCACAGTGGCTCCTTAAAAAGGAGCTGCAAGAGCTTAGACACTCTCAAGAGCAGGTAGAGACAAATATTTCAAGAGCATAAAAGTCCAAGATTTGTCCATTAGAATGTATTTATTTGAAAATACATCATAACACCTGGGTAACACATCATAGTGAATGGTTGAGCTTGGTCCCTCCCCACAGTCCATCCCTGCTAAGTGGAGAGTCCTGCCTTTCCAAACAGCAGCAGGATGAGACTCCTTGGCTCATTCAATGGCTTCCATGACTTCCATCACCAGAGTCCGGGGTCCTGTCATGATGAGGCTGCTGATGGTCTGATAGTCCAGGTGCAAAACATACACTCCATTGACTGAGAAAACAAACTGGCACACCTGCAAGAGAGGAGGGACAGGTTACCTCCAGCCCCACAACACCTCCTGCCCGTGATTAACTGGAACCAGGGGCTGTGATGCAAATAACTTGTGTCAAAATCCTTGAAACCTTAAAGCATCACCGCCTCGTAGCTACACCAATAATCACAGTGCTGCAATCACTGTGTCATAAAAACAGGACCAAAGGGATTTAGATTTGAGCTAACAGAGGAAAAAAAGACTAATTTAGGAGCAGTGGCTCATTTCACACATGGAAATGAGGCACAATATTAACATCCAGCAATTTGGTAGCAAATGAGATTAGGTAAGGAGAAATTAACTGGGCTCTTGAGTAAATGAAACAAATTCATCCATCCCCTTCCAATCCTGCCTGAAGCAAACAAGGAGTCACACTCTGCCTCTGAAGAATCCCACTGTTTCAAATATCCATGTGACTTTAGACTTATATCAGCTTTTAGAAATTACTCCCTCGCTGTTGGGGTTTTTGTAGGGAACTGGAAAACTCAACACTTCTTTCATTCATGCCTGAAACTCTACACATGAAACTCATACATGCCTGGGCCTAAAGTGAGTTTCAAGCTCGAAGTTCATTTTACCTGAGCTGGAAATACTGGAAGTTACTTGATGAATCAAATCAAGGCATCAATTTAATATTATTAAGGTTTTGTGTACATGGAAAAGAGCTCCATGCAGAAGTCCATTGCTAATAGCAGGGAAATAAAATGCGCAGGAACTGAAATGAGCAGGTGATTCAGGACAAAGCTCTGCTCCTTCCCTGCTTCACTGGGGTTATATAAAGTCACTGGAACTGAGCTGGGAATTCTCTGCTTTGTTTTTAGTAGCTCAAACAGTTTTGACTGTTCCAAGGTCTGGCACAGGGATGGTTTACTTTTGACAGAATTTTTTGAGTTTTAGCTGCCCACAGCCCCTGTGCTGCCCTGAAGAAGGCAAATCCTCCACTCTGTCACGCACACAGGGCACTCTGCCTGCAGAGAGCATCCCTCCCTCCACCTTTCCCAGAGCTCCATGTGCCCACTCCATCAGTTTGATCTCCACTGCAGGAAGGGATTATCATGGAGGATGTGTTCAGCCCAAAAAGCTCAAACAGGACACAAATCCTGTCTCCTGCTTGGTCTCCATGAGTAAGAAGTACCTTCATCCCTGCAGCAGCAGCAGGTCCTCCTGGGTCCACTGCCTGGATGTGGCAAGGTCTTCCTCCTCGAACCACAAACCCCCAGCCCACCGCATCCCCCACAATCTGCCAGCAGAACAAAAGGGGTTTAAAAATCAATGAATGGGCTGGAGAGAGGAGATGCAACAGTTCCCAGAGAGATGGAGAGCTCATGATCCTAACCCGTTATGGGTGGGAGAGAAAGGGCTGTGCACTGAGATGCAGAACTGATTAACTGCTCCCTGCAAAGCTGCTTTCTGATTAACTCCCTGTCAGCAAGTGCAGGAAAGAGAATCACAGGCAGCATCAAGCTGAAGTGCAAGGCATGCATCACAAGCATGCTTGAGAACATTCCCAGAGCACGCACACGGCGCCTTTTCCTTGGCACAGCAGAGCATTTCCTGGGTGGAAGGAGCTGCTCTTTCCTTGCCCCACTCTGATGTCAGCCTGCCAGAGCACTTTGCTGCAATACTGCGGCCCTCTGATGTGACCAGAAGAGAAAAGGAATTCCCAAGGCACTTTGCACATCACCCATATAAATAAATAACAGCAACTGCAGAGCTAAGCAGGAGGAAATGAGCCATGAAAGGCCCAGGCTGGCAGAGTTGAAGGGCAGGGCAAGAGCATTCAGGAGGAGAATGAACAGCATGTCCTCAGACGTGCCATGCTAATCACCACCTTGACTTTTCTTGCCACTTCCCACTACTTTCTACAGCACACTTAATTTGGGAACCTGATCCACAGTTCCTCTGCAATCCTGCTTGTGCCAAACCAGCACGGCAAGGCAGCCCTTACGCTTCCTACACTGCTCTCTGTGAGACTGCCCCTTTCAGAGGTGGGCAGTGAAGGGATGAGACACAAAAATAACCAAGTGTGATAGGATCCACAGGGCAGGAGCTGCCTTGCAACATTTCCACCCAGCACCCACCATCCCTGCCTTGACCAGTCTTACAGCTTTAGAAATAATGTAAAAAGCAAAAGCCCCAAACTCAGGTTGTCTGCAGTCCTGGAGATGTAAAAAGCCCAACATAAGGAAGGCAAGAGCAGCCCTTGGATGCTCCCCCCATTCCATGCAGCTTCACCAGATGCTGATGGACCATATCAACACCCCTGATCTGCAGAGGGACCTGAAAGATGCATAAAGCTGTGCCTAAAGCCCTGGGACAGAGGGTGAGTGTCACAGTCCCAAGTGTCACAAGACTTACTGATTCTACGGTTTGCATGGAGCTGGATGGAACAGAAATCACAGAATCTTGGAATGGTTTGGATTGGAAAGGACCTTAAAGATCACCTCATTCTGATCCCTCTGCCATGGGCAGGGTCACCTTCCACTATCCGAGGCTGCTCCAAGTCCCATCCAACCTGGCCTTGAACACTTCCAGGGATGGGGCAGCCACAGCTTCTCTGAGCACCCTGTGCCAGGGCCTCACCAATGCCAAAAAATCTCCAAAATGGGAGGTTTTTTCTGCCCAGGAAACTTTTTTTCCTGATCTACCTCATGGATATACATTAAACCCTCAGAGGGGCTGAGCACATTTCCACCCACAAGAATATGTGAAGACATTGGCCCCTAGAGAGTCACCAACAAAAAGCCACGATGATGTGACATGCAGTCAAAGTTTTAGCATAGAGAGGTCACAGCAGCCAACAGAAAACCACCAAAGAGCAGGCAGGGAGCTGGATATGCTGGATTAGCAATGCCAGTCCCCATGGTCACTCACAGTCAGTGTTTTCTTGACGTAGGGGGCCCCAGGGGACAGCAGCTCTTCGTTGGTGACGGGTCTCTTTAACACTAGAGCAGAAGGTGACAGGTTCTATCAGCATCAAGGGGTTTGTACAGTAAAGTGCATAACAAGGCAGCCTGGGGATTGCCCTGGGCTGGAAAACAGATGTTAGAACCACAGTTCCTGCACACAGCAACCTTTGCATCCACCTCAGCGACTTTTCCAAACACATGCACAACTCTTCAAATCAAGGTGCAGAGGTGAGGCTGACCCTCTCCTCTCGATGGGTCTTGAGCCCGTGCCCTGAAGGAATCAATGTATCCCATATAACAACAGGCAATGCAGAAGCCCAGACCTGATTTGGGGTTGCACTCAGCCACAGGAGGGAATACTAATGTAGGAGGAGCACTGAAGTAGGTGTTGGAATTTCCAGAGAGGGAAGTGATGCTGCTCCTTCGAACCGCTGAGACAACTTTGATCTCCTTGTTGGTCTGGACTGAAAGAGGCAGATAAAAATTTTTTCAATGAAAAAATAGAGTAGTTTAAAGTAACAAACTTTCCCCCAAGCCTGACCTACACTTGAAAGGCATGTGTGGATTGAGGATGGCATTTGAGCTCAGAAAGAATAAAACCAGTTCAAAGAAAGATCAAGAGCTGAGCTGACACTAAGCTGTTTTCCTGGGACAGGGGTCTGTGCTAGAGACTGCCACTGCATTGTGACATCCACCACAAAGCAGTGGGATGGGTGTTCACTTCATGGGATGCCCAGAGAAGCCTCTCAAACTCTGCTGGAGCAACACCCTCGGCCCTGGGATACTCTGGTAATGCAATCCTTGCTTTCACTCCCCTCCACAAACACATCCACAGTTACCAGAGAGGAAGCTGGTGTTGCCTGGGTCTGGGTTGAGCTTGCGAAGGCAGAAGGGGCTGTCAGGGCTCTCGGAGAGGGCACGGGAAGAGTTCTCATTGAGTAACTCTGTGAGACGCCGCCGCCGGCGGAAGTTGATCCAGAACTGGTAGACGGTGTCACTGTCAAAGAAGTGATGCCGATTGGAGACTAGGAGAGAACAGGGGAGGAGGCAGAGGCTGAGGGGGTGGAAAAATATATAACAAATATCCTGAGGGACCCTCATGAATTGCTTTTAATGCCCCTGTGCTCTACTGCAGCTTTTCTGCCTGGTTGGGAGTGCTGCCTGCAGGGAGGGAGGAACAGCAAGGCCACCCCCCCAAGAGGTGCCATCTCCCAGGGGTGCACTCGGTGTCACAGCCCTCCACCTGCTTCTGTCCTGAGACACTCAGAGGACTCCCTGCCTTCCAAATTGGAAGTTTAATTATAGCAGATGGACGTGATCTGCCAAGTGGAGCTAAACATCACATCCTCACACCCCAGCCCTCCAAACCCAGGGGTGCAGCCCAGCCCTGTGGCCGGCAGCTTTGAAGAACTGAAGAGCAAGGGCTCAGATTTCATCTCAAAGCTTTTGTGGGTGGTGGAAGACTGCTCTGGTTTCAAAGGTCACCAGCTCCAAACATAGAACTAAAAGGCTCCATTGCCATCTCCAAGTGGGCACTTGACCAGCACTTGTTGCATGGCATGAATGGGGCTTTGTTCCTCACACAGCCACGCTCATCCCTGGCTTTCCACCCCGGCTCCAGCCGGGCCCTGGCTCACCATGCTGAATGAGCCCGTGCTCCAGCAGTGCCCGTCCCAGCTCCACCGCTTCCTGCCTGTTCTCCACTTCTCCCTCCTGAATGAGCCAGTCGATCATCTCAGAGCCCAGGAAAGTCCTCTGGTACTTCACCGAGTTCTCCTCTCTCACCTTCAGGATTGACTCTTCCACGCTCACCAGCCTGGCACAAGGTGGGACAAGGCTCCCGTGATGCCAGACATCCCTGCCAGTCCCCACGGGAATTGCAGCCGGGTGAAGCAAGGCCAAGAGAAGCAGGCAAAGCACTGCAGCCAGAACATTCCTGCCGGGGAGCAGCGGGAAGGGAGGGAGGAACACGGAGCTGCAGTCGGGTACCTTTGTAAATCTTCATCAGAGGCGAGGAAGCAGCTCCAGCAAAACCAGTTGGGCTGTGACCTCAGCTAAAGATCACAGGGAAAGCCAAGCAAGCGACCGAGCGTGGGTAACACATGGCAGACAGTCCGAGTGCATGGATAAGGTGCGTTTCAGTCAGCAGGTGTTCCACTGGCAGCGTGTGAGAGCTAAATCCAGCGTCTCCACGAGAGGGTGCAGCCGGCTCAGCCATGAGGCTGCCGGGATGCTCTCCCCATCCCACAGTCACTGCTGCGGATCAAGAGCAAAGTACAGGGATGCACATCTGGCAAAGGGGCAGGGACACACCCCAAATCACCACCCGCCTGGATGAAGGACTTCTCCTTCAGAGCCAGTTTGTGACTCTCCTTGCCAGAGTGGGAGGATGTGAAATGTGAAGAGCATGTTAAAGGAAACTGGTCCAGAGAGCGGGTTGGGGTTGAACTCTGGAAAGATGGCTCGGATTTAGAACCATAAACAGTCAACACAAAGAAAACTAAACACTTGGAGGTGGAAGGAGTTTTCTGTACTCTCTGGAAATTAACTTTTCCATTACAAATTTTGCAAACAGGCTAAGTGAGGTGCAGGGACCCAGACCCACGAGGATCCTGAAAATCCCATACCCTGCTGACTTTGGCAGGACGTAAGTCCTAATACAGCCAGTGGAAGCAGCTAACACGAGGAGGCTGGAAGAGTGCTGGGAATGTACCAGATCCCAGCACCTGCACTTGGGCTGGAGCCCCTGGAGGCATCCATGAGTTCATAGTAAGACTCCTGTCCCATCCCCAAGGATGCTGGTTGTCCTGCAGCTGTGACAGGGCTCAGGAAGCAGCACTTCCCAGCGGGACAGCAGGGAGTGCAGAGGAGGGAAAGCAAAGCCAGTAGGAGCTGTGGCTCCCAGCTGCAGAGCACCAGCAGCCAGCACCGCCAGCAAGGCACAGCCAGCAGGGCACAGCTCCAGCGCCCCAGTGCCAGGGGAGGACTCACGTACTTCTCATAAAGGCTCTGCCCTCGCATGAACACCTTCACATCCTTACTGAGGGGGAAGGTCCCGTCATCCTTGCGGAAGCGGTAGAGCAGCTTGGCATCCTTGTAATCCGAGTGCTCGTCACAGACTGGAAGAACACAGGGCAGGGATGTCAGTCCGTGAGGCACACACAGGGCTCACACTCAGCAGGATGTTGTCTCCAGGCTAATAGCTGTGAGGGCTTCATGCCATGTCCTTCCCTGTGCCCCTTGTCCCATGGAACAATCAGTATCCGAGACCTCGTCCCCAAAAATTACCTGCTCACAAATACTGGAAGCTCATACTGGTGGCAGAGGTCAGTCCCAATGTACAGACCTTGGGAAAGGTGGAGTCTGCATTTTGTTCCAGACACTAAAACATCCATTAGAAGAAATAGGGCTTTTTTTTTTTTTTTTTTTTCATTTAAGTGTTGTTGTTTGGATTTAGATTAAAAGAGGATGAACAGAATTGCCTCCATCAACTTTTTAAAAAAGCTACAGCCACATGGAAGCAGACTTGGAGGACAGAGGAAAACAAACCACACTGCACTCAAACCCCCACAAAATCACCTCTGTCAAAAATGCTCATAAGCTAAAAAATAAAAAATGGCATAAACTTTTCCACACCATTTGGTGCCAACCCAGCCCAATTCATCTGCATGGCAAACTAACCTCAAGAGAAAATTTCCTTCAAAGCCAGGTGCAATACAACTGGAATAATTAAATTTCTATGAAAAGCCTTGGATTCATCTTGGGGATGGGCACACAGGTTGTAAATGCACATTTTTATAGTTCATGTAACCTTTAGCAGGTAAATATTTGGGATATAGTTGTGAGATAAACCTGCCTGAAACAGACTCCTAGACTACAAGTACAAAAAAAGAACTAAAACAAAGACTAAAAACCCAGCTCAAAAATCATAGTTCAGATCTTAAAAGTCAGCCTGCCTTCAGGTCCACCCATGTGAAGCAAGAAGAAGAAAGTCAAGTGGTAAAAAAAACCCCAAACAACGAAAAACTGACAAAAACCAGAATGAAGAATATGCCTGGGAAACAAAGAAAATTAGTCAAAGGGAAAAAGAAAAACCACAAATGTTTCCTCACTAAAGTAACATCATCCACTAGAGTGAAATTCAAAAGATTCAAGATACTTCTTGTGAGAATTTTAACACTTTTTCATCCATCTGAGCAGACCGGCAAAACCACATTCCCCTTCAGGTGAGCAGTGAAATGCCAAAACTCGTCAGATTATCTCGCGTTCATCATTCCTGCAGAGCAGCTGTCTCAGATGCAATCAGGACTCTAAAGCCTGTGACTCACCGAGCACGAGGGCAGGATGAGAAGGTTGTTTCAACAGTGAAAGTTCGCAGCTTCATAATTCCAAGGAGCAAATATCCCAAAGCCATTGCAACTGGGAATAGAACATAAAACCCTATAGGGCTGTGCCCATAGAAAACCAAAGCAGTTTTACTATTTAAAGACCAATTTCAATGTGTTTCCAGTGTGTAATAGAACCAAAGCTCAAAGCACACCAGACAATTAAGAGGCAGCACGATGATCTGCATGAGATAATTATCTGGATGCCAGGGGAGAAGAGGGCAAACAGTGTAGCCAGACAATTGCCAAGCACCCAGAGCAGTGCTGCATTAGCTGGCAGCCCTCTTTCCACAGGACTAACAAAATTAATAGACAAAAAGCAAGTTGGAAAGTCAACTTCTGTGTCCTGCCAGGAATTATCATAGGAGCAGGAGGGACATGTCTTAATAAGTAATCAAAACAGTGCTGGTACCCAGTGCTGCACAGGTTTAATTAACTAATGGATTTGTTTGAAACTGTCAGCTGGAGAGATGGAAAAATAATCAGGTTTAAGTGTTAATGGTTAACTGAGAACTCCCTGCTTCAGCTTTTTGTGATAAAGCCCCGCAGCAGTTTATTCAAGGCAGTTTAATGTAAAGGGCATTACCCTCAGCAAGGAGCAGATGGCAACAGGGAGTGTTTGCATTGCAGTGGTCAAAGGCAGCTATTTTTGGACCCCAGAGAAGAGGGGAGAGGAGAGGGTTTGGTTTGGTGTGGTCGTCATCTGCTTCTGTCTCCGCAGCTACATCCCTGGGTGACAAACCAGCACCCAGCTCCAGGCTGCCACAGCTCCTGTCCCAAAGCCCTGGGAGCAAGAGAGCTCAACCACAGCGATGGCAGAGGCGTCCCAGGGCTGTTTGACAGTCTGGGGCTTTTGTTCCTGGCTGGGCCTGAAAACCACATGGACAGAAATTGCTTTTTGCCCACCTGAAGCACGTGTTTTCTGTTGTTACATCACGACCAAGGGCTGGACCTTGGGGATTGCTCTGCAGCTCAGAGCTCAGCACGTGATCGGAGTTAATCCAAAACTCCTGAAAGTTCCAAAGAAATTTAAAAAGAAAAAAAACCCTTGAATACTGCAAAGAGCTGGGCTTGAGCCTCAAGGTGATTTTTCTCCACACTTTTTTTCCTTCCTTTTTTTTTTAAATTAGGTTTCACAGACAAGCCTTTGTAATGGCAGCACACACTTAGATCCCAAGGGAGGCTTTCCTACAGGATTGCTGCAGCTCCAGGTCCACAGGTGTCAGATTAAATTTGCCTTGGAGTGTTGTAGACTCCACAGCCGTATTTGTCCCAGCATGGGGAAACTAAGGAATACTGGGGTCTTATGGTAAGAAAATGGATTTCCCTGAAGATGTGAAGCGTGTGCTGTAATTCAGCCTCCATTTCTGTGTGACATAAACATGAGCCAGACCAGCTTCTATACAAACATCCTCCTGGCTGGATACAGGGATACAGGTCAGGAATACAGCTCAGGTGCCACTGAGCTTGATTTCAAAGAGGAGACACTTTAGATGTCATTTACCAGTGCACAGCCCAAGCCCTTCTCTGGCGCACAGGGAACCGGCACATCCCCCAAAGCAAAGCAGCTTCACACAAATCCAGCCCCATCCAGCCTCTCCAGGAGCCCTCACCCATGGCAGGGTGGCAGACAGGGACCTGGCCACGCTGCTGTGGCTGGGCTGAGGGACACACAGGGTGAGCAGACACACAGCCCCCGCCCTGGGGTGGCAGGGACGCCCACACACCGTGGTGGATGATGTAGTGATCCATCAGCTTCTGCATGAGGCGGATGCCGGTCTCGCGGTCGGGCGCTTCCTTGTGGTCGATGAGCCAGTCCGTGAGCTCCTTGGCCACGAAGCAGTTCGGGTACGTCCGCAGGTGGTACCGCCTGTCCTTGATCAGCTTCCCATCGTGGAGGCGAAGCCTGGGGGGAAAGGCAGCCACTGAGCACAGCTGGGCTCACAGAGGAGTTTGGATCTGATGGCCCAGATCTGTCCAGCCGGGAGAGACCACCCTGGATGAGCTGGGACTTGCGCCAAGCACTCAGGGACTGATAAATGCAACCAAACCGCCTGGCACTGCCACACTGCACCAGTCAATCCCAAGGAGCCTCTCCACCATCCCCTTCTCTCCTCCTGCCACCACTCAGGTTGCCTGAGCAGACAGTCTGACCCATATGTAGCTTTTTGTTCTAAACAAGCCTCTCAAACCCACAGCAGCCAAGTAAAGGGGGTGAAGAGGGGCAAAACTCACAAGAAAAAAATAGCAGTACATGTATTTATTATCTTGGCATGATTCAGTGTCTCATTCTCCTTCCCCGTGGCCATGAAAGCAGGAATAAAGCTTGGAGGACAGAGGCTTACTCAGAAGTCCAGGTGGGAGCAGTAACAGGAGCCCTCCTTTTTTCTGTCCAAGCAATGAGTGCCAGGTGGATCCCATCACTACCTAATCCATGTACCCACTAACCCACAGCAACAGTGGACAACAGTCCTGACATTTTCTGGTTCCAGCTGGGATTGACTGGGACAGAGCTTACCCAAACAACAACCTTCCTATCCCGAAAACCCTGCTGTTATGGCTGGTCTGTGGCTCTGATGGAAAGATACATGGGGGAAGGTTACTCAGGTGAGCATGGCTTTGACTTTCAAAAGGACCTTAACACCTGAGCGAGTCACAAGGCACAGAGTTCCTCTGTGTTCCAGCCAAAGCCAGCCCAGTTTGGCAGGAGATCTGTCCAGGGGCCAAACTTTTGCCCTGTAGTCATGACCGTTCCCAAAACACCAGCGCTGGAAAATGCGCAGTGTGTGCAGCAGGCTCTGAGGAGAGATACTAATTAAACACCACTGTAACTGCAGGATGGTTTTCGTTTCAAATTATTCATCACAATTCCCAGTTTTGCCCTGGGCCAGTGAGTTTTACTGAGCCATTAAACACTGCAGCCTTTCGTTATTTCATGTCTCAATTTCTTTTGGTTTTTTTTGGAAAAGTTATGCCTGTTGGATTACACTTTTAGGTACCTCACAAGAAGTTTAAGTACCCTAGAAAGCTATCAGCTAATAGTGGATTGTCTTATATTGTAGGATTTACCAATACTAAATTCCTAAAAGTTTTACCATAAAACATTTTATTAGGGGAATAATTAGTAATTGATTGTTGTAATTAATGCTGAGAAGTTGACAGAAGTTTTCAGACCTTCCTGCTAATTAAAATACTAAACTAAAGATTTGTGCAGAACCAGCTCCTGGCCTTGCCTTGCACAGACCTCCCTCAAATCCTGAGGTCCATATCCAGTATTTCCCTCTTTACCTGGAAGACTCATTCCCTCATGTCACCAGCACTTGTTCTGCAGATGGATTTTACCCAGACAGAACAGTCCTCAGACAGCTGCCTTGCTATTTTTAGAGTTTTTGTCTTTTTTCTTCCTTTATTTCATGGTCCACCATCACAATGCAACCAGACACAGTCAGCAGTGACTGCAAAAAGAGGCTCCCCACCTATGAGGGAAGACACAGCCAATTTTTATGTTTTCTCTCTTTCACAATCAGCAAGTGGGAAGGCACTTTAGAGGAATGCTTGGTAAAGATAAGAAACGTTCCAAGAGTTCTCTATTGCCATCAAGAGTCTGCAGGACTCCATGACGAATATATATGTGTGTGTATATATATATATTTACACTCACACACACCCCCTGTACATACAGTAACACATGGACCATAATCACCCAAGGCCTGAATAGAAACTGGTTGTGTGGACACTATTTCCCCTGCTTTACTCCCTTTTTAAAATCATGTTTCAGAATACAGAAAAAAATGCACGGATTTTGAAGGAGAAAAATAAAATAAAATTTTTAGCAAGCAATGCTGCTAAAGCCTAAGGTTTAAAAATTTAAAAATACACTTATTCTGGAAATATTCTACTGGGACCAATTGCCAGCACAGGAATTAAGTGGTGTTTCAGCACCTCTGGAGCAGCAGCATCTTGGACCTTTAAGGGCTGGTTTAAGCCTGTGACAAGTTTTCCCTCTGCCCTGCAGACCCAGGGCAGCGGAAGAGGCTCGGCTTGAGTGTCCTTGTGGACTTCTCACTTTCCTCTTGTTTACTGTTTCCTGTCAACCCTGAAGACACAAACTTTGTCCTTCAGCACAGGATGTAAGAGCTCTTGTGTGATGTTGCAAAAAACAAAGCTGGTGAAACCATGAGTGGGTTCTAATCATGCTTCCAGATAAAAAAGATTAGGGGAAATATATAATAATATGCAATATTATGAGTTTTCTAGATGGCAAAATCTACCCTGTGGACATATTACTTCTTCAAAAGGATAAAAAAAAAAAAAAGGAGGCAGAATAAGGTCAGGATAAAACACTTGCTGGAACATGAGAATGGGCTCTTATGAAACACTCCTGGCTTGGCAGCCGGAGCCTCCACGTGCATTTGCTTTGGGTAGGTTGTGTTGGGTAAGCAAATTGTTTCTTTGTCAAGGTCACGACAAAGCCATCATTAGTCACCCCGGGTAACCTTGTTGAAAGGGACATCCAAACAGAAGAGGAATAAACTCTCCCTCACCTCCCACGTAAACAGACCTTGAGCATCTCAAATGACAAGGTGGATCTTTCAAGGATATTAACTCCAGTTCATTCTCACAGCAGCTAAGAACAAATGAGTGGCCTTGGAAAGATGAATCATCCAAAAGACCTTTTCTGTTCCTATCTTCACAGGGGAAAAAAAATCCAACAAATTTTTAAAAATCCCCAAACAACAAACAACTAAGTGCTCACTAAAAGGCAGCAACAGAAACAGGAGCATTTCTGCAAAGCAGCTGCTGCTGGGGAGGCACATCCAGGCAAAAGAGCTGCTGCAAACAGGCTCAGGAAACCCCAGTTTTCATCACCCCCAGTCTGAAAAAGCACCAGTACATCTGGGGACAAGGGAGGGCTTTGCACGCCTGTGACAGCCCAAAGTGGTACTGAGATGTTTTATTTTCCTTGTATTTAAATATAAGTATAGGAAGGCTTAAATCTCAAAAAGAAATCACAGGAAGCACAATTCTACTTCCCAGTCCTCCCTTTCACCAGTGCTAGAAATTTAATAATTAGCTTTTTAAGGTCATTCTGACCATGAAGTCTCATCTTTGAATAACACTCACTGCTACATCAAGCAGTGTCCCGTGATCCCTCAAGGAAGTCATGCTCACTACAAGAGATCCAAGTCCAACAGGGAGCCACCAAACCTCCTGCAGACAAATGACTTTTGGGCAAGAATACAAATTTTGGCACATTCAGCTACACACCTTAAAGTGAGCCCAATTTCCAGAGCACCAAAATAATGAGCACTTTATTTTGAGTATCCAAATAAAACACTCGTCACCTCTGAAAGTTTTGGACAGTGGCAGAAATTGCAATTTTATTCTTTGCAGGAAAAAAGCTTCCTTCTCCTCTCACTTTTTCTGTGCAAGACATAAATTTACTGAGTATATTTTATGTTTAGGAGTGATTAATGCAGCTTAACAGAGCTATTAGAGCACAGCTGCTTCTCTTGACCATGGGAATACCCAGACGAGAGTGCACCAGGGCTTGTCCATACTTGAGGAACTCCAATTACAGCAGGGTGTGAATGCAAAGCGAGGAAGCTGTTCCAGAATCTCTCTGTGTAGATAAGTCATTTGTTGCAATTAGAAGTGACTAATTGGGCCTCTCTTACAGAATGCCACCCAGGAATACCCAACGCCTAGTAAAATCGATGTGATTTTCATGCAAGTTTTTATGCCTGACACAAGAGGAATGACAGCAGACGTGAGGAACGAGCCCGAGCCAGCAGCCCTCTCAAACTCAAGGCCAAAATAGCAGCGAAAATTTTATCTTCATCTTTTTAGTGGAGAGAGACTCAAAATACAGAATTATTTTTCCTCCTCCCTGAACCAGGCAGCTGTTGAAGCAGAGGGACCCTGGCAGACAGGCAAACCCAAACCACACCAGCCAATCTCCCAGCAATTCCTTCAGGATCCGCTTCATTCCCGGTCATCCACACGGAGCATTCTGTCAGCCCTCACTCGTGCAGCTATTCCTGGCTGGGAAACCCATCCTGACACTGAACAGACTCACCCCTCTGGCCAAGCCAAACTCGGAGGCATTTGCAAACTTTCTGGGAAGCCAAAGAACTGCAAAGATGGAGCAAAGGTTTGTTTGATTTAATGTAATAGTGGGGAGGCAGGGCAGGAAGTGGGGAGCAGGGAAAAACAAATGTTTGATGTTTCATGTGGACACAGCAGCGTTATTTGCTGATGGAGGTTTACAGAGTCAGGCCAGCTGCAAGGCTCCTTTCCATGCCTCTGTATTCCACATCTGGGGAAAAGCAGAGGACAATGTGGACATTTAGCCCTGTCCATCTGCTGCTGTCTGAGACATCACCCAGCCCCTCTGCCTCAGTTTCCCCACTGCTCTCCACCAGCCATCCAGGTCCCAGGAGATTCATACCACTCTAAATCCTTACCTGCCAGGCTGTGAGATCCCCAAAATACAGAAGAGAAATTGAAACACTCAGCGTGTTCTGCCTCACTCAATTCTCCTTCCAGCCAGAGGTTCAGTAGAAGGAGCAGCCCAGCTCCAGGCTGGGGTCCATCTCCTCATCCTCCTCCCCAGGTTTTACACCAACAGCTCCTTCCCATCCTTCTGCACTGGGAACAGGCTCCTGCCCAGACCGAAGCAGAAGGATGCAGCTGCTGTGTGCCCAGCCCCAGCAAAAGGACCCTCCTCTCCCTCACTGTGAACTCTCAGATTCTGGGAGCTCCCGAAACCAAGAAACTTTAAGGCACTGCAGCCATGGGGGAAAAAAAAATGAAGAAAAAAAAAAAAAGATGGATGTCCCCAAAACTACATAAATTTTGTGGTTTCTATTCAACGTCAGCCCAGTGTGCAGTGTACTGGAAGAGTTCTGTTCACAAACAAATTTACTGTATCCCCTTCTTGTGCTTACAGTCACAATCACCAAATGGTCCAGGGCCTGATCTGCTCCTGTCCTGCAGCAGGTATGGGGAAGTCACATCACTCCCCTCATGTGGAACACAGTTTCAACACACAGCTTGGTTATTTTATGTTCTCTCTGAATACCTGACCCCTTCCTTTGGCCCAGGCTATGGGGCTCAACTTAAACCTCAGTCACTCCAGATGAGTAAAATACTGGAAATATAAATATGAATAAACTGCTCTGTCCCTTGGCTGTATTTTCAAGATGGGGCCCCAATCCTTAGCTGGAAGTTATCAATCCTTGGTACAGTACAAATAGTAAAGCCAAAGCTAACAGTGCTCACTGAGAATGAACAACATACCTACACCAAGCTCATTTCAGGGATCTGATGATAGCACACTCAGGCTCTGGGCTACTTACATTATCAAAGATATATTTCCTAGTTTCCACCCTCATTTCAAAACAAACCAGAATGGCTCCAGATAGAAACAAGCAAACTCTGCTCTAGAGCTAGGAAAGCCCCAGTCACATGCTTGGAAGTAAGGAGATGGTTCTGACCCCAGATACACGAGGAACACGTTTTCTCAGCCACACATAGCATAGGAGAATGGATTTCTGTCTCCATAAGAGGAAATCCCTCAGAAGCTGCTGAAGAACGGGGACTACAAACCAGCAGAAGTTCCCAAAAGAGACTTTCAGGAAATGGAAGATTCAATTCAGGCACATGGCACCCATGGAATGCTCTTCCAAGTCACCCTGAAAGTCCGAGCATCCTCAGAAATGCTGCTGTCCTCATCCAGCCAAGGATCAGGGACCTTGTGGGGGCTGCTCAGTGCCACCACATCACTCTCTGTGCTTGGGGGAAGGTGGAAAGGGACAAAAAAATCTGTTGCCATCTAAACTCGCACATCAGTCCCCTGGCACCTGGGGGTGAAGGGCAGGAGACGCCAGAGAGGAGCAGCAGGACAAGGTATAACAGGAAAGGAACTGGTTCACCACTCTGGTGGGTGTAGGAAGGGTCAGCAGGTACTGGGGAGGGGGGTACCAGCACCTGGGGGAAGGAGCTTGCTCAAGGATAAAACTTTGAGCCTGCTGCTAACGGGACACAGCCCAGACCCCCGGGTACAGCCCTGCCCCGGGCTGCAGGAGGACCCCGGGACCTCCTACCTCAGCTGCTCTCCAGCAATCATCACTTCAGCCCTGTAGTGGTGCTCCGTGGCTTTCTTCTTCAGGCTGCTGCTCAGGCTCTCCATGCCGGGCTGCCGGGGGGCGGCGCGGGGGAGATGCTCCCCATGGGATGCGGGTGGGGAAGATGCTGGTCCCCGTGCGGGCCCCGCCGCTGGCGCGGTGCAGGTGAGGCAGCCCGGAGTTGCTGACTCCAGCTCCACGCCTCTGCTTCCCTCCCGGCCGGCTCCGGAGGAGGAGCCTGCTGCAATCCGAGCCCGGCTCTGCCGGCTGCTCACCCGCTGGCTCCAGCTGCCAGCCGGGAGGGTGGCCGGGATGCTCCCAGCAGGCTGGGACAGTGTCCCCTCTGCCGGGGGATGACTCCGGCAGGCTCCGGGCACACACGGGCTGGAGGAGGAGTGGTTTGATGAGCCATAAGGTGGACAAAGCACTTCATTCCTTACGCTGTAACTTTCCTGCAAGGGTTCAAGATGTGCCATTCCCCAACGCAAGCCGTGGGCCTTGTTCCCATCTTCCTCCCTGAGGACTCTGCCTTTCCATGGGTTGGGATCCATCCAACACCATGGGCAAGACTTGCTTAAAAGAGGACTCAGAGCAGCTTGAGCCCTCCCTCTGTGCAGGAGCCACCAGAGAGATTGGATGGAGAAGCACAGGCTGTAAATAGCAAGATTGGGCACTGGTGAATCTGGAGCTCTGCTGGTGCCAAGCTGACACTGATACCACCTCTAAAATCTGCCTCCAGGCACTGGCACCTGCCTCAGCTACCACTTGTCATTCTCATTATTTGAGGAACTTTCTGCAAGGCCAAAGCTGACCTGAAAGTGATGGTGACCAGCAAAGAAAAAGGCAGAGGAACTGGGATGTGGAGGGGGTTAATTACATCCATCACTACTGTCAGATTCCTGTGCAATCATACTTCCATCAGTTAAATCAGGAGTGGAAAATACTGCCTGGCACAGGGGACCAAACCTCAGAAACACAAAAGAAACCTACCAAAAGAGAGCATGGAGAAGATGGGTGTGAGGGCAGGGAAGGAAATTTTATCAGCTAAGGAGGTTTTGCTTCAATTTAAAGCCTAGTAAAGCATCAATAAACTAAATGCTGTCCTTAATTAGCTCCTCTGTAGCAGCAATTCATCAGCAGGCGGTGAGCGTGCCGTTGTCTCCATCGGCAGAGACTTCCAGGCTTACATCCCCCCATGCCATAAACGCTGCTAAATCCAACCACCTGGCTTGGGGATTCGGGAAGTGCAGCGTGGAGCGGCCAGGAGTTCCAGAGAAGGAACAGGAGACACAGGGCTGGACAAACCTCGCTCGCGGTGCTCCCATCCAAGTCAAACAGCCAGGGAGCAGCAGGATGGGCTGTGCCAACAAGACTCCCTCTATCCAGGCTGTCCCAGAGCACGCTCTCTCCACGTCCCGCTGTTCAGGCCAGGCCATCAAGGCAGGCGAACAGGCTGCCCTTGTGCGCACAGCCGGGCTCAGCCCGCAGCCCCGGGGCACGCTCGGGACGGCTCCTGGAGCCCGCTCCGACGGCGCCGATCCCGGCGTGTCCGAGCCAGTCGCAGCAAAAGGGCCTTTGAGGTGCCCCCAGGGCAGACTGGGCTTGTCCCTGCCCTGCTGCAGCATCCTTCATTCCCAACATGAACGCGGTGGGGAGAGCTCCCCAAACCTGCCCATCCCATCGCTCGCTGTGCTACTTCAACTGTGGAAAATCTGCTGCTGTTTTAATCATTGGACAATAACTATCTTCCTTAAAAAAAACCCCAAAAAACCAAAAAAGAGACAGCTCCAATCCTGAGCGTGTTTTACAGTAACAAGGTAAAGGATTTCAACTCTTGCCAGCTTCTTCCATGAAAAACACAGGAGGAAAAAAGCTTATTGTTCCCATAAATAACCTTGTAAAACGTGCCCTTTAAATTAGACTTTAATGTTTCTACTTAAGACACAAAAAAAAGGAAGAGATGCTACTAAAAATATATTATCTCCCCATCTCAAGCCTGGGAAACAGTCAAGGGAGCAGAGTGAGGGCACAGGAGGCTGGGATATCCAGGGCTGCTGAGGATGAAGCTGTGCTTGGAAAGCTGCCTGTGGGGACGATGGGCAGGGAGATGGACTAAAACTTGTCCTGAGAGGACAGAGCACCACTGTAAACCTGCAGCTCCAGGAGGTGACTGGAGTGGCTGTTCTCCCAACAAGGACCAGGGCCAAGCTCATGAAATGAGTCAGCAGCCTCGAGACAAACTAGAGGAGGGTTTTCCCCCTTCAGCTGCATAAAATTAAATTGTACAAATTATCAATACTGGATGTTAAGCCTCAAACTCTAATCTAAAAAAGGAATTGGGTAAATTCATGCAGGACAGGCATTGGTATAGAACATGGAAATCAAATGACTGCTTCTGTTTTCAGTGATGGAAGGTACAAGAATACATTAGTGGAGAGTTCACTCACAATTTCTTCTCTTTCCCTGATTTCTGCTCCTGGTCCACACCAGAGCAAGGATCTAGGCCCAGAAGAATTTCCATCAGCTCAACATCCTGAATGTCACAACCTCAGGGCTTTTTACACTGACATTTAGGGAGAAGAGCATCTCACCAATTCAGGAGAAAAGGGATGTTAAACCAAAGCCCCGTGCTCACAGCACCGAGCTCTTATTTAACCTCAGCAGTGTCCTCTGCAGATCTGACAGCTTTCCCCCAAAGCATTTTGTTCCCTTTTGTGAAGGGAATACAGGGAATACACCCAGCAAGCTGCTGTTAACTCCATCCTGGAGGTGACAAAATTTCAGGGCTGGGAAAAACAATCCCTGGATATGTCTCCCTCACTCCCCATACCTGCAGGGATTAATTAAGTTGAATCCGTTATCGTCTCGATCTACAGATGAAAAGTGCTTTCCATGGCATGGCTTCAGAGTCCAATCTACAACAAATATGCAGAGTCCATCTAGGTCTCCCCTCCAGAGGAACTGCAGTGTCTGAATTTTTCTGTTTCCATGGATTAGCAAGTAGTTTGACTCATTAAGTGTTCAGATAATACAGAGGCACCTCTGGGTACAGCCAAATATTTTTGTTCTCGGTTCCCAACTTTGTTCCATCAAATAGAAGGTTTAGCATCCTTTCATTTTTTTTGTTTCCTTCTTTTTTCCCTGGCAGGGCTGAGGAAAAGACAGGAAGAAATCAGATGAGTTTGTTTTGAAAAGCTGTAAAAAGATAAAAGAACTGTTTGTAAATCTTGCCAGGAGTGAGCACAGAGGATACCAAGAGCTGTCACAGCCATCCTTGTCCCCAGCTGCAAAATTTGCCTTAGTCCTTTGCCTAAATTTTGTACTCCCTGTGGCAGTTCAGGCTCTGCATTTCAAGCAGAGAGATGGAGAAATCTCCCGTGCAGGGGAGCAGAGCCTGGCAAGAGACAGATTCAGATTTTTCCTGCTCTGAGCTGGCACAGCCGATGCCAGCAGGCTGCAGCCGGCAGCCAGCCAGCACTGCTCACCCCACACACCAAGTTTGATTTAGCTTAAGCAAAAAAAAACTTCAAAAAAATTTAAAAATGAGTTTGCTGCCAACATCAACACAATAAAATCCCTGATTTGCATGGCCTGTGTTTCCTCTGGCCTTCCCCAGGCCAGCTGACACGGTTCTCCTTGCCAGAGAGCATTTCCCTGGGGTAAGTCCTTGTCCCCGGCAAGGTGTGCTCACCTGGGCTGGAGCCCGGCCAGCCGGGCTGGCAGCAGAGCGCCCAGCATTGTTCGGGAGCCAGGCCCTCCCTGCTGCTTTGGGAAAAGTTGTTTCTATTTGGCAGTACAGGTCACAGGCCACCCCCGGGGCTGTTTGTGCTTAAATCTTTGGTGTCAGTGCCACAGCAAACGCGGGAGGCCACCTCGCATCAACCCCCTCCACTTGGAACAGCACATCGGCAATTCTGGGGACATCTTGCGTGGAGATCCCTCATCCACAGCAGCCAGGGAATGGTCCCGTAGCCATTAAAGCCAGCCTGGAGGTTGCTGTGCACCAGGGAAGCACATTGCACCCTGGAGAATCCTCACTCCTGTGCTGGAAGCTGGGACTGGACAGCAGCATTCTCAGAGCCCGAGAAAAGCGGGAAGATTTATTCCCACCTAGTGGCAGAAAACGAACACGTTATTCAGCAATTTCTCATTACCCAGTAATAAATCTGAGCTGGAGCTCTCCTGTCATTGAGTGTCCTTCCTTTTGTTCCAGAAAAAAACCTGGATGTTTGAGCAATATGTTGCTTCTTTCCACAGAAAAGAGAGGCTGCTAACCCCAAGCAATCAAATCCAAGTCCAAGTAATTTGCTTGGCTTCAAAGTAACAAACAGGGAGATCTTTGTTGCCCTTAAAATTGTAAACTAATACAGTTCAGTTGTGGTTCTCCAACTACAAGGAATAAAACTTTAGCTTGGAAAAAAGACAAACCCAAAAACAAACACTGAAAAATTAATTTTTCCCATGATTGCATTGCTTCAGGACCTGGAGCTTTAATGAAAACACCACCAAGTACTCACCTTCTTTATGAACTAATAAAAGTTTTCACTGGGAAAAAAGAAAACCAACAAAGAACAAATGACAACAAAAGAAATGCTCTTACACAACAAGACACAGAACCTGCATCACCTCCACTTCCCCATTCCTCAACATCAGAAGAAACATTTCAGACTGTCAATAGTCCTTACCTTTCAGCTCCCATACCAGTGTGTGGGTGTAAGACTTCAAAGCAGGGAAGAGGAGTTTAATTCCCTCTGCTCACCCTCAGGGTGAGGCTCTTCAGTGTGTTTTTTAAAGATCAATCAGGTGTTGCAGACCACTGGGACAGGGACACAGAGACTTCCTTGTCCCTGCTCTGGGACATCTCTGAGATGCACCTCTGCTGCCCCAGCTCCACAGAAGCCCCCAGGACTTGAGAATCTTACAGGTCTCTTCCAGTCAAAATGATTCAATGATTCAGGGAGGAGCAGACTGCAGGGCAGCACTCAAGAGTTCCCCAGCATGGTCTGAACACCCTGATCTGGGTCAGGGCCATGCCAGGGCCAAATCTAGATCCACATTTCTCCCAGAGAAGGAACGCTCCAGCTTCAGAGATGGGGAAGTCTCCAGTCTCTGCTGTGATGGGAATGTGCTAATTATGTTACAATTAGCCTGGACTGAACACAGCCAAAGGAGCCACTCCTGGCAGGGGAAGTGTAATCCTATCATGATCCATTAAAAAGAGCTGCTGGCTATTGCTGTGCCAACCTGTATTGGGAGCAACGAGAGACAGCCCTGTCCTGGCTCTGCACCATGAGTCTGCTCTTCCTCGTCGTAAAGAAACGGCTCTTACACTGCTTTAACAGCAAGGGCCAGGATATCAGGGGTAACATAAAGCCTAGAACCTGGTATTTGTTACAGCGTGAGCTTTAAACTGCCTCCATCCAGCCTGGTGCACTCTGGCAGAGAGATGGGGGAGCTGAAATCCCAAGGCAGGATATAAAATCAAAGGAGCACCTGTGTGTGGCTGGAGGACAGGAATTTGCCCCGTGTTGGCTGAATGCAGCATGAAAGTCCCAGGCAGAGGACAGGATGGGGCTGTGGATAAGCAGATCCACGAGCAGGAACACGTTTCCAACCCTGCATCCAGCTTTCAAACCTTATGTGAGGTTCCCTCAGAGCCATCCATGCCCAGTGACACAATCCCCTCTAGAGGAAGGAAGCTGAAGTGACAAGTGAAGATCTCTGCCAGCAGCTCTGAAAGGAGCATCTTCACAGAATCATGAAATCATTTAGGGTGGAAAGGACCTTCAAGATCATCTAGTTCCAACCCCTGCTCCGTGGGCAGGGACACTTTAACTAGGCCAGCATCATCTGTGTGAGCTGGTGCATTGCCTCAGTCCTTCCTCACACCCAGTGCAAGAGAGGCTTTTTGTGGCCTTTAGCACATGGTTAAAGCCCCTTCCCAACCACCATCAGAGTGAAGACAGGCATTTAACAGACATGGGAGTGGGGGAGCTTATTCTGCAGAGGCTTAATTTGACAAGCTGGGATCTCACCAGCAGCCTAGATTACACAAGAAGTATTTATTCCACTTCTCTGATATGCTTTGTGCTCCCTCCCAAGGTCTGTGACCAGCTTAGAGACACGCCTTGGTGTGGGCAAGAAGTTTAAGAGAGTTGCAGTAGCCTCAGCTTCAGATTCTATCTCTTCTTGCCAGTCCTGCAGTAACACTGGGCAGCTTGTCTTGACCAGTGAAGCCCTGTCTGGGCAAACTACATTTGTAATTCAAGTCTAGTGCATTGAGCTGCACCCCTAAAGTGACATCCAGTCACATCCAGTGAGAGCTGGTGGCTGGAGTCAATAGGCAATTTGTGAACACAGAATTAAAACAGCAATTCCATCTCGAATGGTATCAAGCTTCAATGCAACAACACCACACAGAAAAGCTTCTGTAAGGAAGAAAATTCCTAGTTTGACCTTGATCACAACGGCCTTTATATAGGCTGGCACATCAATTTACATACACTAACCATCCATGTCAGCAGAGTAGGGAAAAAAATGTATGTACAAGTAGTTTTTGCCCTAGGTAGTAAAACACCATTCCATTAAAGGCAAAATGAGCAATCCAGTGCAGAACTGCTGATACTAAGGAGCAGCACTTCTCAATCAGAAGTGGTGAAATTTTTTTCATAAAAGATGCACTCCAGCCTTTCTGTGCTTCCCAGCAGGAGCTGATTTATCTATTGTAAAATTCACCAGCCTCATCAGTGCTGAGCAGCCTCTCCAGGGGAGCACACTTTGGCAGGGCTTAGAGGAAAAGACAAGAACTGGTTTCCAAAGTGTGCAGAGCTGATAGCACTGGATTTTCCTGCTTGAGCAGCGGTCACGATGCTGGTGAGGTACAACATGACTGTTCTTGGCAGTCCTTGCAGCCAGCCCTGCCAGAGACTCTCTCCCACTCATTCTCAGCAATTTCAAGTGCAAGAAGGCTTCTCCTTGGAGATCTTTTCAGTATTTCTTTAATCTCTTTTGATTTTAGCCGGTTTAAACGTTGCCATCAGGGCAGTGTTGGTGAAACTCAGATTGGACACAAAGCATCATTTGAGGATAAAAAAACCAGGGCAGTTTTATCTCACCTAAAGCAAAAGTCAGCGCCTTGCTCAGAGGAGGAGCTGACCTTTCTTTCCCGGCCTCCTTGAGGAGATGCAGCTTCTTGCTGACAGAGCACAAATGGCTGGAGCTGACACAGCCAGGCAGCATCTCTTGGCCTCCTGCAAATCAGTGACTGAACAGACAAGGAATGATCACACTGCAGGTGTGTCAGAGCTTCAGGGTTTGCAGCTTCCCAACAGGACAACGCAGCTCCCCCTTGTTTTCCTCATGGGATTTTCAGTTTTCACTCCATGGCTGCATCCTGCAAACCTCTGTCAAAGCAGTGGAGGCCCTCAGCAGGTATGGGGGTACTGGGCTAAGCCTGTGGAGTTTGGGGAGGTGATGGCGAAGCTCCTGAGCCCAAAGCCTGCTGCAGAAGGCTCCTGTGGATGAACCTTCTGGAACAGGTGGAGTGCAGGAGGAGGAAAACCAGGGCACATCCCCAGTGCCTGGCTGCACACCTCAGAGGGCATGAGAGTTTGGTTGCTTAAAGTGAGTGAGCTGTGAAGCCCAGAATCACCTTCTGAGCCTGCATCTACCTTGGAGGGCACCTACACAGAGAAATAATGGCAGAAAGCTCCAACTGGACTTGCTGCTGGTACTGGGATCAGAGCACCGAGGGGGCCATGGCAATGCAGCAGTGACCTGTCCTCCCTCAAGTCCAAGAGTGATGTTTTCTGGTTTAGACTCCACTTTCTCTATCAGCTTTTACTGACTGTGCTGTCTGAAATCCAGAATACACATCACTGCTTTCATGGCATTCTGTTTTTAGTCATTGGCTCTGGATGTTGTCAGAATAAAGGGCCAAAATCCTCTCTCCAGAAGCAGCATATCCTGTTTACTGCCAGTAATCCCATGTGAAAACTTTGTACCTGACAGAGCAGCCCTTATGGCAAGAACAGATACAGCCAACCCGTGCAGTCATACCAGTGATGTTATCAAACACAAATGTCCATTTGAGTAAAAATCAGTAAAATTACCTCTACAGGGCAAGTAGGATTCAGTCCTGCTGACCAAGAACATAACAGAAGATATTTTAAATTTGCACAAAGCCCAGTGCAGTCACCTGGAGTACTCACGTGGCCATTTGGCTCATGAAGGAAACTGGAACCTGAATATGAACCACCACCATAGCTGAACGACTTGTCAGAGAAATCTCGCTTCTTGCAGGAAAACTGCTTTAAAAGTTACCTTTTTCTGCTGTAATAAGTGCCTTTGTAGACAAGCTAATAAAAATCTCAGTACATAAATTTATTTGTACTTTAATTTCTATTTTATAGTTGCCCTTCAATAAAGGAGGCAAACAATGTCTCCAAATTGTTTTTAAGTAAGAGTTTGAAGTCAGACTGTGAAACTCCAATGAAATATAAAGATGTTTTTGGCTCTATTAATGTTGGCAACTTCCTTTCTCCTTTGTTACTAGCAGGGAAGAAGATGCCTGATGCCAGCACCTGGGTTGAAAATTAACTGAAGTCTCCTGAAAAAGGGCTGACCACTGTTCTGCTCCATATCTCTTTGCTTTATTATAATACTCTTTAAAAGATGACACTGCAGTTCAAGTCCAGAACCACTCTACAGAACAATGAATAGTGTTCACTGAAATCACCATTCCTGTGAACTTCACAAAAAAACACAGCAGGAAAATTAAAGATACAGTACTCCAGACTGACCAAGGTTCTGCTGGCATGGGAATGAAAGAGGGTTCTGCAGCTAGAGGCCACTAAGCCATTAGGATCAGACTCTTAATAATGGCCATGGAAATGTTTCTGTTCTGTTTAAATCACTGATTGCTCAAACCTTTAATTGGGTCACTGAAATTTAGTATTTCAGCCAAAACAAGCTAAGAACTGAAATAATTGTGCAGACTGCTACTGTCCAAGAGGACCACTGTATCTTTAAATGTATCCTGGATTAAACAAAGGTTTTATCTACACTTGTTAAATTATTGCACAGACCATTACACTGACAAGTACATTATGAACCCATGGAATGTTACAGTCTGGCCTGGAAAATAAAAGCAGCAGCATTATCCTTGAGGTCTCAGCCATGAGGGAGAGCTGGCCAAGCACTTCTTGAATTGTAATAATTACTAATAGGTTTGAAGACACAAATGAAACATTTTAAAATAATCCCTAACTGCTAGGATTATGTTTGGGAGCATTCTCCAACACTTCCACTCTTTTGCAAATGGCACTTAGTTTGATTTCTTGACATTTTTCTTTTATCAGGCTACCTGCAGAAATCCAGCTGCTCTGCATTTTCCAAAGTTGAAGCCATACAAAGAAATAAAAGCTTGGGTCACCATGGGATTTGAACCAGCCATTGCAATGTCCAACTGGTGCAGCAATTTCACCTACTGCACATCTCCTGGCAGTTTGCTTGTTTGACTTAAAACTGCAACTCCACGGGGTGGGATGGAAAGGGGAGCGGAGCCCTGGTCACCCCAGCACAGGGGGAGCCCACGGCGACACCAGGGCCCTCCAAACCACACACTGAGGCTCATGGCTGGATCCTCACTCAGCCAGGCAGCCTCAGCTCCAGCAGCCTGCACTCAATGCCTCTGCTCCTCATCAGGCCAAAAAGGGAGGATCTGGGGAGGAGGAGGAATTAAAAAAGAAAAAAAGTCGGATTCATGAACGCTTGCTCCGCACCCGCAACTTGATGGGATGCATCTCTTCATAGCGCAGAAACCTCCCAGCCACCTACTCTGAAAAAAAGTAAAATTCAGTAAAACAGAGGGTGTGCAAAAGAAAATGCCCTCGTTTTGTCCTCTCCTCTGGAAGACATGATCACACGTTGAGGCTCAGACAAGCCATTAAAAAATGCCCATGTGCCTGTCAAACTGACCAGCTGGCACACTGGTTTTGTGTCTGCAGTTACACCTCCTGCCATTATACTGGGTTTTTTGGATCTTCCAGGAACATCTTTCTGCCAGTTGTATCATTTTGTTGCTTCCCTACAACACTGAAGAAAGAGAGATGGCAACTGTTCTGTCCC
Organism: Corvus kubaryi; assembly: GCF_017639235.1. NCBI lineage: Eukaryota > Metazoa > Chordata > Aves > Passeriformes > Corvidae > Corvus > Corvus kubaryi. Next base: position 5,989,928 of record NW_024580668.1, on the reverse strand, counting down.
TGTCTCCTCAACTGGAGGGAAAATCCTTACCCAAAGCTTCTGCTTGAGCAGGGCACTGGCTGTTTGATTTAGAACATAAAAGTTTCAAAAGCTACAAAAATCAAATCAAAAGAACAAATGGCTCATGCCAATCGTGGCTGCAAGTGATACATAAATAAACCACTTCTGTCCCAGGCAAAGCTCACAGCTGAGGAGAATGTGCACACACACATCACAATACCATTGACTGAGTGCACTGAAATAAAGATTCTCCTGCCACGAGCCATTTCAGGAGGTTTATGAAAGAGAAACTGTAATAAATTTATACAGAAGCAGCTGAATCAGCTTCAGACTGGGCAGCAGACATGTTGACAAGGAAGCAACAGAGGTGTAAGCATAAAAAAACAAAGTTATGTTTGACATGCAGCTAAGCTATGACAAAATTATACTTGGAACTGGAGAAAAGCAGAAAAAAATCCTTGTTTTACAGTCGGGCTGTGAACGCTGCCAGTGGTACCACGAACAGCACTGCAAACCAAGAGCTCTCGTGCCTTTGGCACTTCCAAAGGGCCAGTGACAGCAAGGACACCTCAGGAATGGCTCAGCCTGGAGGAGCACTTTCCAGACGTGGGTCTGGAGCAGCTCTGGGTCCTGCTGCAGAGGCTCGGAGAGCACGAGCTTCAGACCACGCTATCAGGAGAAGCCGGGGGGAAAAAAGAAATCCCAACTCTTGTGGAACAGGATGAGAAAAGACTGGAAAAATATTCTGTTCACCATCCGAAAGATCCTTCTGATAGAAATACAGAATCAGGTTGTAAATAGAGCTACTTCTACTCAGGCTTAAGCCTTTAAAATCTGCTACTTTTGAGGAAATTCATTTTCTTTCCTTTTTAAGCTGTTGATATTACTATCTGCTCAAAAACCTCTGTGAGGAGTAAAAGAAGTGAAGTGTTATTTAAGGTAATTTTGACACCTTTGGTTGGTTGTTGAACAAGTAAACCATTTTTAAAAAGTAAAGGCTTTTTAGCTCAGTAATAGGATCTACAGGGTTCACAGAAAGAACTCCATGCTGGTAAAGCAGAGCACATAAAACATCATGATTTGAGTTTCAAGCAAGCTGATTGTTTTCGTGCTGAGGGTACATTCACAACCCATCCCCCAAAATAAAATGGGATAACTATGACACCTTTGATGTTACAGTCACAATTCTTCTCTAGAAGTTATGGTTTGTGTCATGCAAAGCGATTTGTTGGGTCAAAACTGACACATAACTCAATCTCCTGTTCCAGTCCTTAATGCTGACAAGGAGTTTCTCAAGTTTCCAAAATAGTGTTTCTTTAACAAGATCCAGGAAGAAAATGTGGAGAAATATATGACAGAAACAGAGATACAGCTTGACACACGAAGAATCGTTTGGAAAACATCTGCTTAAATTAAATTTTACTATTAAATCCAGACACCTACTCATCTTGAAAGGGGCTTGCTGCCAGGCTCTTTCCTCAATGTTCTCATATTTTCCACCCATTTTTTCTTGCTGGAATCTTCTCTATAATTTTTTTTTTTCACTGCCAGGTTGCCAAACAGATGTCCAGAAGGCCGTAAGCAGCAGAAAGACTTCATTTTTAACAGCATTAATAAAATACTACACAGGTAGAAGGAAGAAAGAGAAAAAAGAGAGCACATAAAATACTAAAACTGGGGCAAGGGTGTAGGTGAGGAAGGAAAACACTACAGCTTTGCTTTTCTGTGTGGCAGAGCTGCACAGTACCAACTCAATCCACTGAGTAAGGTGGGCAAGTAGAGCCATTCTGGATGTCCCTTGAGAGCTCAGGTCAAACCTGTCAGTTTACACAAATAATCATCTAGCTCTAGATTCCTTCTGAATTCTAAAAGGAAAAAATACGTTTTAAAATATTAAAAAAAAAATAAAGTAATGTCACAATGTTTAAAAACAAAGCTCCAATAAAAAATATGTTAAAGACCATCTTGAATTGCCAGACTTCCTGTAGTCAGAGCAATCCGTAAGGCATTGGAACGAGATGTATCCAATTGCAGCTTGCTCAGTTAATGGCTGTCTTTCCAAGTCACACCCTGTCCTTTGTTTGCAATAAACACCCCAAATCTCAAATTAGATGAGGACTGGATGAACACCTATTAACCTACACATGCAAGGTTGTGCCATGGAAGTGTCCTTGCACTGATTTCTTTCCGTTAACATTCGTGTTAAGAAAGTTGCTGTAGCGAGCTCCAGTAGTGCAAGGAGAATACAGTTACCACTATCCTTAAAAAAGGGAGAGCCACCTTTACGTAAGAAAAGATTCAGATGCTACTTTTTTTTTCCCTAAACCGGGGTAGAAGGAAGGAGAATGAATGGGAAGCACAAACAGATCAGAAAGGTCAACCATGATACTCCAGGCGTGTGTAAAACTTCCTCCCCTCCATCAGCCAGCACAGCCTCCCTTTCCCAGCTGTGCAAAGCAGGGTTAACAGAGTCCTAGAAGTCATCCCACGCATTTTTTGTTGCCTTAGGAGGTTTTCTGGTTTTGCTCTCCCCTCCTGTGTTCTCCCAGTTGGTCTCCCAGTTTTCCCAGCTGTCGCTGTTACTGTTCTTGTTGGAGACCGTTCCCGAGCCCCACACGTCCCAGCTATCCGAGCTCTTCTTCTCTGTGGAATTGTCCACATAGGTCCAGCTCTCACTGCTTGGAGATTTATGAGCTTTTGGTGGATCTGAGTTGCCAAAGGTCTCCCAGAAGCTTTGATCTATAGCATTGTTCTGGTAGCCCTCCCCTCCACTGTTCTGGTAGCTGTCTCCCTCAGCTGGTCTTTTGGGGAGTGGGGAGGGGGGAAGGAAGGTAGAAATAAATTAGTTTTGCCAAACATAACAACAAAAATCAATGACTCCAAAGAAAACTATAATTCTACTGCCCTTTGCTTAAAAGAAACCTAAAAACCCTGATGATAAAGGCAGAACTAAATATTGCTCCAAATGATGTAAGTTTGCAGTCTAATTCAAAGATTGTTAATAGATTTAACAGGCCCAGGGCAAGGGAATGTGCATTTGGAGTAAGTTTTAAACCAAGAGGTGTGCGTTGCTTTGTTCTCAGTTTAAACAGAGTTATAAACAAAGTTATATTGAATTCCTCCCTATTACATAGAGGAGGACTGTTAGCAAAGACAGAATAAATTATTAATATTGAAAAATTACCTTTCACTATTATACTGCAGAGAATGTACAGGAGATAAAATCATGTGTTTAAAGAGATAGAAAATAGGAACAAAAAATTACCTTTCAGAATTATCATCTGGTTTGCCTGAAAAGAAAGTGGTGACATCTCTCCATCCCTTACTTCCCACTCCCTGAACCTACAGAATAAAAAAAAGACGCTCCATTCATTTGGATTGAACCAACACCTCTGCCAAGTCCAACAGCAAAAGCCACAACACATTCCCCCACTTGTTCCAATAAATCAAACACATTTAACTGACAGCTCATTCATGTTTTTGATGGGCAGTTACGTGGTGGATGTAGATAACATACATCTGACAGCATCATGATTCTGGAAAGGGTGGGAAGCAGGTCAGGCTTAGCTTTTTCACCCATTAGTGTAACATCTTTTAAATTCTCTCCTAGACTTCCTTGACAAAAATACTGGAATTAGTCCTTACATAAAATTCAACTTAATGAAAGCACTGATATTTTATGATTAACATAACTCTAATTTATATTTCTACTGTTCTAAAAAGCTATTTTCACTCTGTTTCAGCATTATTTCACTACCCCTGTAAAACAGGCCAAAAGTTGAGTCCCAGAATTGGATTAGAAATATAAATTCTGAAGTGTCACCATGAAAGGTACTATTCTGAGTTACAGACATAGAGGATGAATCCCAGAATTCAGCCTGAGAGCGGCCAGGCTCTAAACAGAACAGGTAACATCATTTATTTTATTTTATTCAAATAGTACCAAAATCTAAGACACTGAGCTGGTCTGTGAGAGTGTTTCCAGTGCTGACTTTCCCAGTGCTAAAAGACACACATTCCTGGGTAACACCATGCAATTTATCACCACAGGTGTTAGTCTGTGCAGGATTTCTGTGCTTGGCAGCCTCAGGCAGCACTTACCGCGTCACCGAGCACCGAGAGCAGCGGACGGCAAAGGAGAAAGGTGCAGAGCATTAATAAGTTTTACTGGACCAGTGGAACACAAGCTGTCTCCATATTCCCTCACACATTTTCTTTGCTGTTTAGGACACTGGCTGTTTATAACCATACCATGTCCTCATTCAAATTACTAAGAGGACACCACCATGCCTGTGCAGCTTTTAACACCCCAGCAGAAGTGCTGCCCGCTGAGAATTACACTTTCCAAATTTCTGTATTCAACACAAGCACAGACCAAAGCTGCATTGGGGTTTTCTATCATTTTTCATAAGAATATGGAGACTGGCTTGACTTGTTTGGCCTCCTTAAAGCCAGGCAGGCCACCTCATACCTTGCTGGCCAACTGCGATACTCCCATGGTGACCTCCTCAAATATTTTCCCCTCTTTCACCTATGTGGACCAAAGTATTGGTAATTAGTCATAAAACAGAGGATTACTGAAACCTTCAGACACGCTCACTTGTGCTTAACAGCTAAAATATATAAAAACCCAACCCCAAACTGAATTAAAATAGGTTTAAGTCAAATTAACAAAGTTAAGAAAATGATATACAAAGTCCGTTGATCTATAGTGGAGTGAACCTCGGTCCTTTGAGTTTGTGGGAATTTTCTATGGCTAAACACCCAGTCTGAGGAAGGTATCACACCCAGTTTGAGGCAGGTATCATTTACACACAGTTCAGCTAGCATTACACTACTGCTGAGCATAAAAATACCAGTACAAAAAACATCTGCAAACATGAAGCTTTACGAATATATTCTACCACGTATAAAGATTGTGTTTAGAAACTTAACAGATCCCTTTTATTCTCTTTTACAGATGCTTATTTAAATATTAAAAGGGATTTGAACTTTGCTGAAACACAATACAACAGGTACCTTTCACCACTTAATAAATGGCAGTTGTTCCAAAGCAAGTGACTTTGTATAACCATATAGAGAATAGTTATTTCCAAAAGTAACACTTATTTAGAACTAACAGCACAACATCCTAAGGGAAATGGATCTCTTTTTAACACAGAATACGTAATTCCTCATTAAATTGTCCTACAAAATAAAAATCAGCTCAAGGAAATGCACCCTAAAAATAACCCTGAAAATAATGCAACTAAGCCCTCTGAAATAAGCTGTGGATAATTCTAGGGAACAGAAAACCAGTTAGAGTCTTCTCCTGTGGTTTGAAACGCCATGTAAAGAATGGTGAATTAATAAAGGTAATGAAAGAGAAATTAGTCTGCAGTATCATTAAAACATTCTTTTCAAATGGCTCAAAGATATTTGCCTGAATTAAAATAAAGCTGGCAGGTAGATGGTAAAACACTAGGAACTTAACTGAGATACAACTACTAATACATATAAATATCTATATATACATATTTAAATAACTGATTTTATTTCCATTTAGGGTGCATTTTCCCCTTGTTCCATCGTCCACTACTGAAAGCATGAAATCTATAAAATGGTATCTAACAAGAACGAATGTGACAGACTCTGGTAGACATGAGAAAGGTTGGTGGAAGGAATTTACCCCTCATCAACATTTTTCTGGTAACAGCCTAACTTTGAGTTGTTTGATGTTTCCCTTTTTCAGAAAACCCCCCTGAGAACCTGGGCAGCTGTGACAGGAGGAATCAACCACTCCCTGAGTGAGTATAACCGTTTTTCTGCAAGTCATTTACTAGTTCCAAAGTTACCTTTTCCTGTGCAGGTTTGAGAACATTTTCATTTAATGTCTGACCTAACTCTGATGCCTATTTAAAAGCAAAACAAAAACAAAGTCAGTTATTTTTTTTAAAAAAAACCCCAATAAAAACCCACAGGCAACACCTTCTGCAGGCTCATTTCTCAGCATTATCTCCAAAAACACATGAAGCCTTTAGCTTTGATTCATACAAGCAGAATGAGCTGAAAAGCACACACAGCAAAGTGCTGTAGGAGGCATTAAAAGACAATAAATTAAAATCAGATAGACATGGCAATAGATGCCCAGAGCCCAAGCAAAATCTGACCTTGCACTGGAAGCAGAAGCAATGGTTCAACCAGCAACAGCTTCAAGGATGGGCCCCTTACTAATGCCTGCAGCTGAATATTTGGAAAAACTGACCTCATTCCCCCCTTATTTTTCCATACTAATTAAATTACTTGTAGAATTAGATCTTTTGGGCTGATTTTCCCACAATTCCTCTGTCTTGTAGTGCTCCAATTGTCATCTGTTAGTAAGAGCCTAAGTGTTTCTGAGCAATACACAAGAGCCAAAGCTGTGACAGAAGATTTCTGTTATTTTTTTAAAGCTCCAGGTTTGCAGGGTGAAAAAACAATGAACTTCAGAAATCTGTTGCAATCCAGAACAAGATGCACAAGGATATTGTACTTCAGAGGCAGTTTACAAAAATGTAAGCCCACAGTCTAAGTCACAAAATTACTTTCCTAAGGCAATGCTGACAAGGACAGCAGGTTTAGAAGAGTTTGAAATCATTCATTTCTCTATGACCATATTAAGCCTTTGACAGATTTAAGCTTTCTTCACAACTGCCATATCATACTAAGTGCCTTCTGAATGATCCTGGTTAATCCAAGAGAGCCAATATGCCAGGCAATTAAGTTTCATTTCCTAAGGGTTCATATTTTATCACTGCCATTGGTCAGGGTGTGAGCCTTCACTCATGTTCTTCCCAGGAATGGAGCACCTTAAACACCTTTCCTCCACAGACTCCCAGGTGTCTAAGAAGCCTTTCTCTTAGCCACAGCATTCCCAGGATCTCCCCTTTCCCCAGCCATTGTCTCCAGTACTTCTACTCCTTACTGGATAGAAGTTCTTTGAGAAGCAAAGGCAAAAGCAAACCCCACTTCCACCCTGTGAGAAACATGAATGCAAATCACAAAGGGCTTGTTACCTTTGGAAGTGAGGCTACAAAGTGTTTAAGAAAAACAACAAGAAAAGGGGTGTTCTCACCTTTGAAAAACCCTTTGGAGTCTACTGAACCCAGCAAACTGTTTATAAGAAAGAGTGTAATGCACCCAGACTAACAGTTCAGGTGTCCTAAATAGAGTCACTGCTACAATTAGAAAGAATTCTTATCTGATCCCTCTTAGTCAAGCGCATAATTTTGTAAATGTGGAATGGAAAGATTTGGGTACAATTGTATTTTCATCTGAATCACTTCATCTTCCCTTCCTATTGCTGAATTTAGGACAGCACTCTAACCACCATTACAAACACTCCATTCAAGTGTCTGCCTTCCAACAACACCCAGCTCTTGGCACATTCCTGGGGCAGACATGCAAACAGAAATCCTGAAATCATCAGAATGTGGACAGCAGCACAGTCAATTTTCGGACAGCACACAGCTCGGGTATCTCTACCCAACTGAACAAATTTTAAGTAGGTTTGAAGAAATGTTACCATACAAAACACACAACATAATTCTAAACAGGTTTGACGTAAGGCAGAAAAAGAAAAGACAGCTCAGGAGCAAATGCACATATTCAGCACGAACAGACAAGGAGTCCATGCACAAGAACAGATGTGAGGGTGTTACCGGCTCTGGCTGCTGCTTGTAGCCCCAAAACTTTACCCAGAGAGCAAAAGAGAAAAGAGCAAGGAAGGTAGAAGCAGCTTTTAGCAAAAAATTGGCAGCATTTTTTCAGGCAAGTTAAGTAGCATGAACCTTTTCCAACTTTTAACATCTACTGACAAGAGAAACAGTGAAATGTGTTTGGTCACTGGACCCCAAATACACTTTTAACCAATGTAGTGCATCAAAAAAGTGCTAAATCTTTTCTGCAAAGGGTCAGAAGTTTCAGGAACAAAATTTAATTTTCAGTAACACAGCTTAGACTCTAGAGCGCCACGTTGCTGTGGTCCTTGTCAGTAGATGTGATGAGCTTTTAAACTTAATATTCTATTTGTATTTGTTAATAATACTAAAGAAAGAAAAGCTTCTAAAAGGGAAACTGCCAGAAGGAGTGAAGAGGAAGACCTGTAGAAAAACTAGTTTTTCTTAAGTCAGGCAGTAAACACTTTAAAGCTTTGAAATAGGAAGTTTGGGTACTTTAACAAGGCATTTTTGTTGCAAACATGCCCAAGTTTGGCCATTTGAAGGATTAATATCCCAGTGCATAGACCTGTCTGAACACCAACGTCTGCAGCTGGCACATTTGTTTTGAGCAATACTTTCTATGCCTATCAAAAAGCCAACCAGGCTAATGCTGCACATACACAAGAGTTAGAGTTCAATTAAAACTCCTGAACCATCTATAAATATATATAAGGCTTATCTCACCCAGAACTAGGCAAATTAGGAATCCCATTCTTTTATACATTTCTACATTTCAATTTAAAACTTTTCCTTGCAGACAGATCTTGGTTATGTCAGAGCTCTGTGTAATTCTAACTCTGTTTTAACCCCAGTTTGATAAATGAAATGCTTTTGTCATTGCTACTTTTTAAAATACACACAGGCAAATTGATTTATTAATAATGAGCAGTTCACATTTGTAACACCTTACTAGGCTTCAGCCATGGGAAGACCGCTTGCATTGTATTTTATCACCACGAAAACTACTTCAAGATAGTTGAAGATTCACAGAAGTAAGATAAGGGGATGTTAAGTTTGTAAGCTCTGCAGCCTCTCCAATACATCCAACAGGAACAAACAGCAGAGTATCCCTGTTTATCTCTTGCTTAATTTGATCACTGCAGCTGATTGCAACTCCCATGGAATTAAAAGCTAGAACTAAACACTACTGTGCACTGTGAAGGAAAAGCACACTGGTCTGTTGATGATCAAATCTAAGTCAATTGGTGCAGGCAAACACATGGCATTTAAAAATAATTACACTGACTAAGAGCTAAATCTATAATCACCTTCTGACTTGCTTGAGATCCAAATCTGGTAGCCTGTGAAAAGAAACAAAAACATTCAGGTTTATCAGGAATAAATCCTTTGATTTTTAAAGACACACATTTAGAAATGCTGCATTATCCTCTCCAAGGTAATGGAGCTTTGGTAGAATTTCACAATGAAAAGAACACACCCATACCACCACCCCTGGCATTCCATTGCTTTGGGGAAGTGTCAGTCTTTCCCAACTTGCAGCAGAGGGAAGAAAGGGTCTTCAAAATGGACTAGACCTTGGTGGGCCAATGTAGGTGAGTATCAATATTTTTGTCTCCTATAATGTCACCCAAAGTACCAGGTAATTGTTATGTCTATGAAGATTTGGAATAATATTAAGCAAAACTGAAAAAAAGTTGCAATGCATTATGTTCACAAAAATATTTAGTCTCTTTCCATCAGCATCTATGCAAAATGTAATACATTCTTATTTCCTCTGGTTTTAAATGACAGTGAGTCGAATCACTGTCACTCAAGTGTGCAAATTTGTAGAACATGCAGAACATGAAGACCATGCCTCAGTTTTTCCCAAATCATCCCACTGGACACAATCTTGGCCCAATGAGCTTTTTATTTAAACTGACAAAAATGCTGCAGTTAAGACACAAGACAAAGCAAGGAAAAATAGAAGCCCATCACCAGTTTTTAACTTGGTATCAAATTCCTGCTGAAAAATGCAATTTAGCCTTGCTTGGCACAGATTGAAATTCTGAATTTTCTGCTTTATAATGAAAGCTTTTCTTGAGTTCTTTCTTGATGCTTAAATCCAGTGGACGGATTTACAAAAACGTCCATCCAGAAACATGAGAAATGGTTAAGAGATCTCCATTCAATATGTAACTATTTTATGAGCCATAGGCAAAGACAGGAGAGCAAAATTTAGCTAGTCTTGGTAATACTTTTAAGGATTCATCACTATTAGAACACAATTGGAATCTCCAGAATTCACAAGAATTAACTAAACCACATTTTATTTACTTACACCCTCTTTAGCAGCTGAGGCAATTTTGCTTGCTCCGGTTGTAAAACTGCTCCATCCCTTTAAAGAAAGCAAGAGAATCATGAGCTACATGTTAATAATAATAGCAAATAATCAAGTTTTAATGAAAACAGATTAGCTTAAGTCAAAATTCTCTAATACAGCTTGTCCTGTAGTCCTAAGAACTACCTGCTAATGAGAGAAAAACTAGAGCCCTCTCACTTAACTGAAATAGAGCGATGAACTGCAGTATTTGTGTCAATGTGAACAAGCCAGAGTGTTTCAGATGTCACTCTGCTAAAAATGGCTACAAATGTGGGAAAAATCATCCCGTGCAGTGGAAGGCAAATTGGTTTCCTCACCAGGATGAACAGCCATGCCAAGAACTCAGCCTCCCAGAAATACAGGACTTCAGAGCACACGGCAATGTGCGTCTGTGCTCACACGAGGGCATTTCAGCCAGGACATTCAGGGAGATCCTGCGCTCCAAGAATGGCTCACACGAACGTGAATAGTGTCCCCTCTCCTTGGCTGTCTCAGCTCACCGGCAATACATTGCAGATGTGCTTTCTAATCTGAACTCTCTGGCCTAAAAACTGTGAGACACCTAGATAATACTCAGCTGATCCCAAGCAGCCTGTGGGATCACCTGGAATATGGTGATCAACCTCTTCAAAGGCTCAGGCATTACCTTTCTGTGGTAAGTTCTAGTGAAAGTATTTATTTATTTTTAAATAAACAGCAGAACCTGGTGTGGGTATTTAGGCCAGTGAGGCTCTACAGAGGGCTGCTGGCCACTAACCTTGGTAGGATACCTTACTCTATTTCCAAATGACTCCAAACCCCAAATATTGTTCAGCACTGTGACTTTGCAGCCTGTCAAAGCACCAGGATGGCCCTGACTGCCTCTGACTTTATTCCCATTTTATTTCAACAATGCATCTTTCACTATCTTTACTTGAATCATGACAACTGTTCAGCCATATGCTGTTATCTGTTCACACCCTGTCACAAGTATTTCAAATGTTTTCATCACTGCTCATGGCTTCTGGCACTCACATACACACACATTTCAGTTGTTTTCCTCAGAACATCCGTAATATGGTTAATAGATTTAATTCCCTACAGGTAATTACATTTTTTTCCTTCAGCCCTGTTGATTATGTCTTAATCCACTGCTATATCCTCACTTATTTCTATGAACTGATACCAGACATAACTCTTAAGTTTTGCTCAAATTTCTCCATTTTCCCTTTTAAAGTTCACCAATATCTTCTTCACTCTTTGAGAATACAACCAATACTCTGCATCTCTCCGTATCCACCTGCAGTCTTTAGTTTCTCTTCTCTTCTCTGCTTATGTTCTCCCAAACCAGGACAAAATAGAAGAAAATGGTAATACAGAAAGCTCCAAGCAATTCCTTACTGAGTACAACGAGGACATGGCATTATTCAGGAAGTCATCCTCTTTTTTTGGAGGGTTTACTGTGTTCCCAAACCCCACGTAGCGATTCTCTTGGCCACTGCCACAGGAAAAGGAATAAATAGTATCTGTATCAGCATGCAGCCATTAGAAGAACTGAAAAGCATGGAAGAATGACAATTGGTTTTGCACCTGGAAAATAAAGTCCTTTAGCACCCAGCACCCAAAATACAAAACTACTCACTTCATAAAGACATAGCACCAAGGATCCACTGAGGAATCCTTGGACAACACAATTTCCTCTGTGCAAGCTAATGTGGTCTTAATGATTCTCCAGGTTTAACAGATCACTGACATCAGAAAGCTGAGTAAATCCTAATAAAGTGATACATGAAAATGAGAAAAGGAATGAAAGAAGCTTTATAAATGCCTCTGTTTAATTCAAATCACTGTAAGGTACAACATACAATCAGAATTCGCTGGTCTTGAACCCACCACAGTAACATCTGGAGTTACAAACTTTTTATTCAATGCTTCAAACATTTTGTTATGCTAGAGAGAGGCACTCAGAAAGTCAGTAAATATTGCATTACCCTTGGTAGGAGCTGACATCATCATTTAACCAGTCTTCAAAAGCCTTGTCAGAAGAGGCAGTTGCAGTGTGAGATTGTCCAGCAGAACTGAAATAAAACATTGAAGAATCAAAGCCATGTAAAGCAAAACCCACTAGCTCAGCAGTGCAGCTTCATGTATATCACCACAATACAGGTTAAAAATTGATTAATTATATCATCTATCAAGTAGGGAACTCTAATGCAACCACTAAAAGGCATGAAGCTCTTGTTCCTTTGATTTACAACTACTTTTGCAGTTAACTTGTATCTTTAGTGCACAGAGTAACAACCACTACATGCAAAAGCAGAACAACAGAATTGCTGTGGTACAAGAGCTTTGATGCTCCTATGGTAATTAGCACCACAAGGGAAAAGTCTGTTTCTTCTTCCCTAGCATCCAATCCATCATCAAACTGGCACAGCACCACAGTTAAGGTGAGGATGTCATACACTACCTGTGAGTGACACAAATGTCTAATTTCAGGTGCATTTCAACTCAGGATAACACAAACATGGCTTGTCCCCTGCTCTCCCTCACTTGTCTCTGCCATCATTTAAGGTTCAGGTGCATGGGGTGGGAATGATTCCAAAAATAAAAGTCCTGTTACCTCATACTCCATAACTTCAGCTTGTTCAGACACCAACAGCAACAGAGTAAACCCAGCAGACACTAAATATCAGGTTTTGATGTTGTATCTGTATCTGATGCTGTATCTGTACCCACATTAGATAAGCAGGGCACATACCGGTGAGCAGAAGACAGAGACATTTTAGGTTGAGGTGGGGTCCAGTTCCTGGCAGGAGAAGTTTCAATGGACCACTCCTTGCCTTCAGCTACTGTAGCTACCTACAAGAGGAAGAATAGTCAAGAATAGGTCAGAGATTCCATAGAAGTTATAAACTGGTTCTGTAATATGAGGACAACCTATTTTTGCAATCTGCTGCCAGCTCCATGGATCAATTAATCTGTTTTCACAATAAACCATTTTTTTTCTGGCTCCCAGGCTGTGATGTTGAATTGAACACTGGTTTTATTTCAGGCAACTGAAATAGAAAATTAAGACAATTTCCTCAAAGAGGCAGGTTTGGTTTGAAGAGGAAAGACTGGATTAATGAAGACAAGTAAGCCCTAATCACACAGTAATGGGGGAAAAGAACTACGTTATTGTTGTACGTTACTACATACACTAAAGATTTATCAAAAATCACTTTGGATACAACTGTACAGGTGAAATAGTGAAGTGAGGAGTGAGACAGCTGCACTTACTAAACAGCTGCAACAAACTGCAGCACTGAAAATCTGAGCTACCTCAGCTAAATACAGAAATTAAAATTTCAATAGAAAACTCTGACAAGACTTGGGAAGAAGCACTCTAAGACCTGCAGGGTCCCAAGAGGGCAGTCCTGGACTGCCTACTCTGAGGTACCAGACCCTCTGGATACCGTTGGGCTAAATTAGAAAGAGTTACCCAAAATAAGGAAGTTAGTCCAAAAAGGCTCCTGCCTGCCCAAGACACTCTTTTCTAACCCCACCGTATCTCCCTGGCAGGACAACATTCCTTTTCTCTTCTGCCAAATACTTGAGCCATGAACTCATTCAGGTTTACATTAACTCTTCCAGGATTCCACTCTCTCACATTTACCTTTTCAGGAACCACTGCACAGATTCAGAGTTGCAACTTTGCCTCCTTTCAAAACCAAGTGCTTACAAAGCACTTTGATATTTTCAGATCCTCGGGGTGAGCACACACCTAAAACTGAGCTTACCTGGTCTCTAAACAGAGCTGCAGCTTTGCTGTTGTATTTCTCTTGCATTGTCCAGCATGGATCATAATCATCTTGAGACTCCAAGAACTCTCGGAATTTGCTGTTACCTCCAGCCTTCATTTTCTCCAGCTCAATATCCTTCCACTTGTCCATGGTTACAGAACGCACAAAACTGAAAAGCAGGTTTTAAAAAACAATTTTAGACCACAGCTTGTTATAATTTCCTGCTGTATCAACAGTGACACAAAAAAGCTTATTACAACCTATCTCAAAAGTTGAGAGTATAAACATGTTAGAGAACACTCTCCAAGTACAGAAAGACAGATCATCATAAGAAGGTGGGCAGATCCTCACTGAAATAAGCCAAAATCATGTCATTTATTGGCATTTAAAGGAGACAGTCAACAGAAGGCAAGTGACAGAAAAAGCAGCTTCCTTCGAGTCCAGAAATTAATCTAACCCACTATGTAACAGAAACTTTTCCCATAACTTCACTCTGCAATTTTCTTCTCTGTCTATTATCATGTATCCTGACGGTTGGACTCGATGATCTCAGAGGTCTCTTCCAACCTTGGCAATTCTATGATTCTATGTCCTCATCTCAAAAATTTCCTTTTTTCTTCCAAGCCACATACACAACAGTTCAAACCGCTCCTTTCCTGTGCGATTTCTACTCACTAATGAGCTTCAAATCACCCCTCGAAAAGCAAAGAATGTACTTCTGAATGGCCTCCTTGCTTTGGTGATTTCCCTCCTGGACTTTCTCTCCTTTCCTCATTTGAATAACTGTTCCCTGCTTTGGCCCTATTACATACACACACTGTGGATCTCCAGAACCCTTAACAGTTCTTATTCCATAGACTCCCATCTCAGCTGAGCATGTTTCTTGGAAAACAACATAAACTATCATTTATACTGCAAAGAGAACAGGAATCTCCTGAACAGAATAAAGCTGTTTTGTACTCTAACTTTATACCCAACTAGTTACAGACAAGGCACAGAGAGAAAAGCCCACTTTGGAGAGGAGCATGAAGCAAAACTGCCAGTGAAATGTTGGATTTGAGACATTCTATACATTTCAAAGCAACACAGGCTGTTCACAGCCATAATGCACCCTGAGGTAATGCAACTCAGTCCATGGTCTGTTGGAAAGGCTGACCTGAGGTGAACTCCCAAGCCTCGGTGTTTTCCTGAGCACTCAAGACAGATCCAAATTCCATAGGTCACACTCACCCACTGGGGGTTAAATGCACCACATTCAAAACAAACCTGTGAGAGAAGAACAATTATTTCTTCAATCTGCCATAACTGTCTGTGGGAAGTTTTCATAGTGCAGCTCAAAAAGGCAAATCATGAAAACATAGAAAATAATTTCAGAAGGGAGAGTTCTTATTGTTTGGAAACACCTTCCCTGATAACATACATTTCCTTCAAGTATTTATTTATGCTCTTGGATTATAAAAATTACTGTACTAACTACAAAAAAACAGAGAGGAAATACACACAAGCAAATGGAAATTACTGAGCAAAGAATTGGTTTTGATTTCATCTCCATCTAAAGATCGTAATTTTCTCACATTGTTCTCATCTTGTGCTCTGACTTCCTTGAGGACTTTCCTTGTTCTTGGACTTGCCATGATTCTGCAAAGGGAGAAAAAGAAAAAACTAAGTCATGATCACAGAATTGATTTCGGTAGGATGCTCAGTACCTCACAAGCACAGTTCTGTGATAAAGAGCTTGGAATCTAAACCACTGACTCACAACCAGCTGCAGAGGAGAAACAGACAAACCAAACCACCATAAACCCCACAATCTTACTTTTCCATTTACTTTGCACTTCTAGGGGGATTTAGTCATCTTAACTCCATCACTGGAATGGTGTAATTCAGTCATGGCTGAAAAGTGGGCAGGGGGTGATAAACACGGGAATTCTTCTATGCCACAAATTGTATCAAAACAGACTCTACTGGATGCTGCTCCCAGACCCATCCACTACCCTTCCTGAAAGCACTTCATAACATCCATGATTTCACAGGATCACATGCACACAACTCATCAGATCTATGCAAAAAATAGCAGAAACTCTTACACTTAAGAGTGCTGAACACATTGCTAAAAGAACCCCTTACTAGATGATACAAGAGCTTGTAATTTTCCAGAAATATTGAGTTTGCTTGTCAATTGAGTTCTAAGAAATTAAGGCAATTATTGGGACCTTTACACAAAATAGAATTCTAATTCAACAGACATGCCTCGCTGGCAGACCACATCATGTCAGTCTAATTTTTATGACGCAGAAAACAGCAGGGAGTGCTGTCAAGCTATAGCTAAAATTCACATTAAGACAAAAAATGTGATTCACACACAGTACACAGCCTGGAAAAACCCAAAGTACACAAAGCACTCATAATTAGGAGAACTGTAGTGTAGGGTGCAGCGTAAGACTGCAATTTAGATAAAAAATAAATTCCTATTTCCAACTAATAGCATCATATTTAACTTTAAATAAATAACATCTGTTCTCCCTTTTTGCTTCCTCTCCATCTTTTCATTTCTACTCCAGAAAACAAACTTCTAAGATGCAATAAAAGACAGAAGTCGCCAAGCTGACTAGAAGCAGCACCAACTACAAAGAGTCAAGCTTATTGGCCAGTCAAGATGCAAAGCATAAAACAGCAGGTTGGTATTTTCACCAAGCACTGGTGTGAGAGGCAAAAATACCTTTATGCAACTCTCTGACACTATTTCACTGTGCTATTTGACAAAATAATCAAAAGTCCTTAGAACATCAATAAAATGAACAATCTCACAAAAATTTTAGAAGGTAAATGATTAAAGTGTTACATACAACTGCCACAGCCCCAGGGCATGGAGGGAGGGTGTATCTTTAATAAATAAAGGAAGGGTGTTTAAAAAGGAAAAATGCTACAGGTAAGAAAACATTGTATTTGTACGACTTATGTCAACTTCTTAGAAATCTCTAGAGCAGAGTAGTACAATAAATAGTGCTGTGCATCACCAGCTAAGATAACATGACTCAGAAAGGAAAAAGCTCAATGTTGTACCCACATATTGCCACTGCTAAAAGCAGAAGGTGCTTGTAGCAGAACTCACTGCCTTTTATCTAAAGCACTTATTCCTCTGTAAACATCTTGCTGACAAATGCTTAATTCTGTGGAATTTAAGGGGCAGTGTTTTCACTGATGTTTAGAATGTGCTACCTTTTCAGCCTTAATTACTTTGCATTAGGCAAAACCAGGTAATTGTGATAAAAGTGTTTTAGACTCATAAGGTTACTACAAGTAGTGGTGAATAAAACCTTCCTGTCATCCTGTGTTAAAATAAAACTGAACACAGTTATTTTTGTCAATAATCTGATAAAAATTATGTAACTTTCAGAATAGGAGAATGAAAGTGTGGCAAGCGACCCCTCATATAATGAAACACACCTTTTCCAATAGCATTCCAATAACATTTAGCCTTCCATAACTTACTCCTGTGCATGTGAGCAGGAAGGGAGATAACACTACATGCATTTGCTTATGCCCTAAATAACAACCATAAACACATTTACATGGCTCCCAGTCCATGTCCTCAATTCCACTATTTGTCCCTGGTGAGATAAGGGAGAATTCTTCCTTTCTTCTGCAGTACAGAAATTAAGTAAATAACTCAGCAGGAACAGCCAGACAGACAACAGTGCACCTTCTGGGCCCTCCTCTTTGCCATTATTGCTGCTTTCTCTTTGCATGCCAATGCCTCTTCCTCAGGAATGAATTTCCCCAGCATCTTCCTGTGCATTACTGACAACTTCCAAGGCTCCTCTCTTTAGCTGGACGTTCAGTCCTCTTAGCACTACTCTTCCTTTACCATTTTTCCTCCTTTTTCACAGGTTTTCAATCAGAATAAGCAACAAAGGCAGTCTACATGCAAAGGCCTTCCAGCCTCAACAGCAGATGGGCACTGCTGGAGCTGAACAGGAAAGCTGAAGAGTCTTCCCACTCCAGTTCTGCACGTGCCAGGAATTGTCTCTAAAACAGAAAGTTACACCCATCCTCCAACAGCCAATATCCAGCCCCCCTTGTGTTTATACACGAGTTTCAGATCTCCAGCTCCAAGGTGATAGAGGAAGCAATTGCTTTCGGTTCTGCACCAAGTTCCCTGCCCAAACTATCACATCTGTCTGGTGGGAAGGCAGATCTTCATCCACGCCATGACGTCCAAGAAAGGAGGAGGCAACTAAAGCCACTAGCTTTTCACCTTGTCCTCCTCTACCAAAGCAATTGGAATTAAAGAACAAGGAAAAAATGTCATGTTCTGAGCTTTCTAATAGGTAATGTCTTTAGAAGTGGCTAGTTTATTTTTAGTGATTTTCCCACAAAGTTTTAAGTGTTCAAATTGTCATTGATTACCACCAAAAAGCTGAGCCCTGGTAGCTGACTGGACATATAACCACGGTGCTGTTTAAGTTTAATGACTAAATACTGAAGAAAGAAGCTGCACAGCCACCTTAAAGAAAAATACATTGCTTTGATCTAATGTAAGTAGACATAAGCAGTAAAGAAAGTGTTTCGTTTAGGAGTAAGTTTCCATTGAAAAACATGAATATTTTTGACTACGGGTTCCAAAGTGGAAATAGACAGCTTCACACAGACCAATCTCACACTCTTATTTCCCAAACAATCTGCTCCCAGAGCAAAAACTAGATGTGCACAATATGTGTTTTCTGGTTATGAAATCTTTAGTTTCTAAACACAAGCAAAAAGACAGAAGTGGACTAGAAGTGGAAATAACGTGTAATAGGACTTTGCTCCTCTGATGCAGCAGCAAATTCAGAGCCAACCTGCAAAGGCCTTTGCAATTCAGTGCATGAAGAGTCAGCGGCTGACGTGGCCTGCTGACTTGATGGACCTGAAGGCTCCCTGTGAGTCCCATCAGTGCAAAAAGGCCACAGCGGCTGAAGAAACCCTTGGAATCACACACTGCGCCTTTCTCCGTGGAGCTGTCACGGCTCACGTTCACAGATACATCAAAGACACACTTTTAAAGCGGCGCAGTTTCACACTCACCCGCCTCACCCAGCGCTTCGCAGGGCCGAGAGAAGGGCGATTCCTTCAGGCACACCTGCGGCACCCGGATCCCAGCGGCGTCCTGGAGCCTCCCTCAAAACATGGCCGGGTTCCGCCGAGCCCTCCGGCCTCTGCTTTCTGGGCAAGAAAATAACGCAGAAAAAGCTGAAATAGCGGGCAGGGAGATGCCTCCTGCCCGCCACGCCAGCCAGGCACCGGCACCTCGCCCTCGGCACCGTCCCGTGTCACAGCGCGGGGGCCGGGCCCGAGCGCCGCCACCTCAGCGCTGGGCTGGGCTGGGCTGGGCTGGCGGGGCAAGGGAGGCCCCGGCACAGCGAACCCCGGCTTGGAGAGCCGCGGCGACGGGGACGCACCACGGCCCTAAGCAGCACCGCCAGCCCTGGTCCCGATCCCCGTCCTGCTCCCAATCCCGGTCCCGATCCCAGTCCCGGCCGCCGGCCCGGTCCCGCCCGGCGCCGCCGACGTTGCAGGGCGCGAGGCATTGTGGGCGCGAGCCTTAACCCGCTGCGGTCCGGGGCGGGCGAGGAACGCCGAAAACGTCCAATTATATCCAACTCCGAATGTTCCAGGGAGAAGTTTAAGGGATTTGTTTCAACCAGGCAAAGTTGAAATAAATCTTTAAAGCGAACCCTGGGCGCGCGCTGCTCTCGGTGCGGTTCCAGGCTGCAAAAACGACCTCCGGGGGTTATCTCTGAGGAGAGGCTGCCCGTGGGGGTGAATTATATTGAATTATGTGAGTTTTCCTTAGACACTTATTGGTGTGAGCGAAGTGGGGTTAGCATGTGATGCCTCATGTTGCTCCCAGGCTGGGAATAGCAGATTGAGGGGCTGGTTGGACCTCCAGGCCTCCCCCAGCTTCACGTCCAGCTCTGCCTGCGCTGCTGTGGTCACACCTGGAGCACTGGGGTGGCTTGGGGCACCACACTGTAAGGAAGATCTAAAGCCACTAAGGAGCATCCAAAGGGGGCCACAAGGAAGGGGAAGGATCTAGGAGAAGCCATTAGAGGAGTGGCTGAGGGTACTTGGCTTGTTCAGAGGAGACTGAGGGGAGACATCATCCGGGTCTGCAGCTTCCTCATGAGGGGAAGCGGAGGAACAGCTCCCATCTCTGCTCTGGTGACTGGTGATAGGACAAAAGGGAATGGCTGAAACTGTGTCAGGGGAGGTTTAGGTTGGATATTAGGAAAAGGTTCTTCCCCCGGAGGGTGGTCAGGCACTGAACAGGCTCCCCAGGGAATGGTCACGGCCCCAAGGCTGCCAGAGCTCAAGGAGCATTTGGACCACGCTCTCAGGGATGCACAAGGTGGGATTTTGTGGTTTCCTGTGCAGGGCCAGGAGTTGGACTCAATGATCCGTGTGTGTCCCTTCTAACTCAGGATTTTGTCTCCAGAGATCCTCCCAAAGGTGAGGGTGGATCAGATGGAAAGAGCACCCGGAGTTGCTTTGTGGTGCTTGGAAGCACGGGCCAGGCGAGCACGTTTATGCCATCGTTAACTTCTTTTTAATCATCAGCTGTAGGCACAGGGCAATGGTTTAGTATTTATGTCTGAATCCCACAGAGACAATACGCTGCTCATTTCAGTGCAACTCCTAGTCTGGCCTCCGTACTTAATAAGTAGGCTATTATCTGACTATCAGTGCACGGGAGATTAACGGGAGCCATTTTCATTACCATTAATGGTGGCTACACACATAATGCTCTCACATCAATGAGAAGATAATGGGCCCTTAAGTGTGCGTGTGTAAGGCCGACAGAGGAAGGAGTATGAAATATAAAGCAAACTCGGCTTAAATAATTTGCTTTTCCAGTTAAGAAGAAAGTAATCTCTTCTCATAAGCACCATCATTTTCTGGTAAACGTGGACCAACAGGTAATGAGGTTCCCATTACACAAATGCTGTGTTACAGGCTCTAATGAGCATATTAATCTTTGTTTTTCCAAATAATTGGTAGATATTCCAGTGATTGGTGTTGGCATTGGCTCTGCAGTGGTTCTGGTGAATGTGTGTGCTCACAGCCTGAGCCAGGAGTCATCCTCAACCTCAGACACACAGGGAGCAGCAAAGACTCACCTACGTGAGGGCTGTGGGATGGGGCTGTCTGGTGTGCAGTAGGAATGAAGGGATGCCACAAACATTTGCCTTTCTCACCAAGCAAATAAATGCATGCCATTCCCTGGCAAGTCCAGTTTGCACCGTTCCTGGAATTTGGGATGGGTGCATAGCTCTCTCCCCATCTCTGCTATGTATGGCAAATGTCTATTCTGAGATAATAGATAATGCCAAGAAGAAACATTTATAAAGGCAGCCTGCACTGCCTTCACTACTTGTTCTCTTTTTCTGCTTATGAACTGTTTCTAGCTTGAAACTAAATGACAAATATTTTTAGCACAATTGCCATTGTTATAATTGTTATGCCCAATGTCAAGAACATATGAAACATGATGATAAGGAACAAATTACAGCATAAAATAATACAAGGCAGGCACAGTATCCTTGAGCTGTTTTCCATGTTGAGATTTTCCAGATAGAAGTAATTTTGCTTGGCTTCAAAAGGACAATACACAAACATGTAAAGGTCAGTCTGATTTGAGAGCACAGAAAACAGCTAGAGCCAAATTCTGCAGAGATTTCATTAATAAGTTCACCATAATTGCCATGAAGAAGACTAATAGCAAGTGGAAGCTTACTAAGATAAGCTACCTAGTGTGCAATTTTGCTTGTAAGTTACTGATTGTGTTTGATGGCTTTGAAATTTCTTAGGGGGAAAAAAATCTCTGGAATAGGATTTAAACCAAAGAGCATTCATTTTCGTTTTTTCCTGTTTTACAGATTTACTAAACCGTTTCTAATCTATTAATAAGACTAGATTTTGGTTATTAAATATTGCAGTCCTTGACATAAATGAAGCAGCATTACCGCTCGATTTAAATCGCACAAAAATACCTGAAAAATTCTCTAGAATAGCTGGCAGCCTGGGCTTCAAATATTAAAGGCAAAAGAGATACCACAAAAACCTGTTTTGACTTGTTTACTGATACCTATATGGGCTGAATTACAACACTCAGTAGTAGCAGCACTTGTCATGGACTGAGAAACTATGGATTTTTATTGCCTTTTTCCCTCCCAACACACCTGAGATGAGCCACTATATCAGGATGTCACAACACTTAAATTGAGGGGGAACAAGAAGAAACGCAGATCCCTTCTTAGATAAATCTACTTAATAAATCTGAGGAGCGAGGAGCGAGGAATGGACCTGCTTGCATGATAAATATCACCACTGGAGTTCTGAGCTGTCATTGTGTGTGACTTACCTTACTGTGTGAATAACATACAACTGTGAATGTAACATGGAAGTGTGTCTGTAACACGGAACTGTGTCTGTAACTGTGTGAATAATAATGCAACCCCAAACTCAGCCCTTCTAATGCCAGGAGAAGTCTGGTTAATTGATGGGACTGTGGTTAACACCCTTTTCCTGCAGGGTTTTTTGGCACTTCTGCATGTTGCATGCTCTGAGTAGCACCCTGTGAACTGCAGGTTGTCACCTGAGCCACCAAAGACTTCATCTCATTTTCAACTTCACGGGCTGGAGAGTTCAGAGTGACTTTGGAGTGGGTCTTATCTTTGTAAATCTCGACAGAAGATTCCTACTAATGTTATGTCACATTAAAAAATACTAGAAAAATAATATGTGAAATATTTTCTGCCATGGGATGAAACACCAGTTGTTATTAAATGTTTATTTTTATGTTATTATTTATTATGCTGAATGAATAAGAGTTACTTTTGTTAATCATAGCACTCAGGATTATTGATATTCATTGCATTTGGCAACCACAGCCTAGCAAACTTACCCAGCTACAATGAATATTGCCATTAAGCTACAGAAATGTCACAGGCACTTAATAAAACAATCTCTTTCCTTTCCTTGTACAGGGGAACATTACTTTTTTCCTTCCTTTTCAGCTGAGAAACCCATGTTTTCTGATACATTTTCTTAGTTAACTTGACACTAACACAAATCAGTAACTCCATCTAATGACCAGCACTGCTGGTGGTCAGGCACCAGAAGCCAGACTTCAGGCAGGGGTTTAGTCCTACAGCTAAATCAGAGTCCTGCCTATGTCATGACCGCCCACCACAGGCTCCAGCACTGAATTTCATGTCCAGCTCTTCAAAGCACAGACAGGATCAGGACAGTAATCAACCCCCATCCTTCCCTGCATATTTATAGGGAATTCACTGCTGACTGAGCTCCCTATGCCCACTCCCCCACACATCTGGGAGGGCATTTTAATGTGTACGTTTCTACTACCCATCAGGTCACTCAGACATCCTTTCATTATATTTTTCCACCTCAGAGCTAGAGCCGAAACAAAACTACAAGCAGACACTTGTAATTAGAAGCCCCCATCAGCCCTTCTCCCTGTACACGTATTTTTCATTTCAAAAATTAAACAAAATTTGGGAAGCTTTTATATGAGACAACAGGAAGCTTTACTCTGATATTAGAACAGCAAACAGAAAAGCAACCTTTTATTTTAAAAGCAGCTGTTACTCCACGCAGCTTTAACTTTGTGTTAATGTCACGTCCGTGGGTTTCACATCACCATTTGTAGCACTGTCAATCAAAGCTGTCAAAGTGGCCAGCTTGGTCCAGGAGAGGGAAAAAGCCTGGAAGTGCTGCTTGAATCTACTCTGTGGATATTCAGAATGAACTCTGGGAGGCTGGTTCAAGTGGCTTATTTCCAAGGCAATTAAGTCTTTCTTAAGTAAATGTGTGTAAAAAATGCTCCCTCAGCCTGGTGGTACCTGACACTGCTGACTTCTTAATACGCATTAGCTCTCCCTGCCTGGGATTAGAGAGAATATCACTGAAAACACAGCAGAAGAATAGCTGGGTTTGTGTATGTATGTGTTGGAATATCTTTGGACTGCACGTTCCATCCCTTCCTTGGGGCAGGACTCACAAACGCCGGCTCCTGACACTGCACACCCACACTGCTGCAGATGTCCTTCAAAAGACATGCTGAAAGAAACTTGTTATTGATTTCTTCTCCATCACATCACTTGAGACTTGTTAAATTGGCTTGGGGAAGTTTGTAATCATTCGAGAGGAAAAAATGGTTCCTAAGCAAATGGGGAAGCAGCTTTTCTAAATGAGACCGCCCTAAGCCAGTGCCCGAAACTGGAGACTGCTCTCACCCTTCAGGCTCTCTTTTTTGTCATATCATTTGAGAAATGCAACTGTTGCATGGAAACCTTGAATAATCACTTGGTATCAATACCCAGGGACCCTGGCAGCTGCACTGAATTACTTCTTGGTCACAGTGCCTAGTGAAACTGCGGCTTGAAATGTGGCTGCAATCCTGCCAGCTACTCGGATTGCATGGCTGAGGTGCTGGGGTGTCAGCTGTGCTTCCCCTGCGGGGTTTAACCCTTTGGGCACTGCCTCCTCTGCTCCAGGCTGTGCCTGTTTTGTCAGGAATGCTGACATAGAATCATACAAGGATCACCAAGGTCCAACCCCTGGCCCTGCACAGGACAATTCCTTCATGTGCCTGAGAGCATTGTCGAAGCACTCTGTGAGCTCTGCCAGTCTTGGAGGCAAGACCACTTCCCTGGGGAGCTGTTCCAATGCCCAACCACCCTCTGGGGGCAGAACCTTTTCCAAATTTTGAATTTAAACCTCTCCTGACACAACTTCATGCTGTTTCCTGGGTCTTATCCCTGCACATGCCATCTCCAGAGCTACTACAACACTAGTTTGAGTAGCCTTTCTCAAGTTCAGTAGCTGTTACATGGTTTTGGTCTCCAGACCGATAAGACAGATGGGGAATTTCAATGGATGAGGGAGGATTTTCAGGGTTGCTTCTCAGGTGAGGTGGTTTGTGACACCCCTCTCAGACTAACAAAAACGCTGGCAGCTTCCAGGGTGTTTGTGTCTCAATGTTTTTCCTTTATAGACATGGAGAAATAGAAAAAGATGGTTGTGAGAGGCTGTTTGTGGGATGTTATGGCAGAATTACCACATTAGCAGAGCTGTACCGGTGTGAATTTGAACCTTGACTCCAGTATAGAGGTAAATGGGTGCTGATGTGTTTGATCCAGGGGAGGAAGGAGGCCAGTCAGGTTTTCTTCATGCAGGCCCTTGATCACACAAACAAGGCAGCTGCATCAGCCAGATATGGACAAATTGTTCACCTTGCTGTTACTCTGACGTACCAGAGAGCTTGGTGAATCTGCCTTCTACCTCTGTCTACTCATCAAAGAGTGATGAGAATTTGCTGTGCAGCTCAGCAAGTTAATATTAGAGAATTACAAATGTGAAATGCAGATGATGGTGGTGTAAAAATGCCGAAAAACCCTGATTAGGAGCTGCCTCCCCCCAACATTGGAGACTTCACAGGGATCAGAGAGAAAATGACAGATTTCACACACCAGTTCTGATGAATTTTACAGATCGCCCTGGGCTTCTGGGAACCATTTCAAAGCGTTAAAAGTCATTGAGAATTTTCCCTTTCTTGTCTAGTGATGAGAACAATTTTTGAAACATTGTGCTTTGCTGTCATCAGGCTGTTTTCCTCAGCAATTAATTCACCAGGCTGCAAAAGGAGGGGAAGATCAGTGTGTGGTTCTTTTGGCCATGGCCTTCTGAGGGTGTGCCACTGTGGTGCTGCTCAGTTTGGGCATCTCTGCCCCTCTGGTCCCTGTGAAGAGCAGAAGGACATGTCTGGGCTATTGCCACCTCTCTTGGGTCTTCTACCATGATAGTCTTGGCTTCAGCTGGCTTCAGTCCCAGAGCAGCTGAGCTCTGTAACAGTGCTCTAGTTATTAGCCCCGGGTAATGGCAGGTTTAAAAATTTACAAGTTTAAAATTAGAAGGTCAAGAGTTCTTGTCCTTTTTTTCATAATCTCTTTCTAGCTGGTTCAGTAATCTTTATGTAGAAAATCTTCAGTAAGACACATGGGACACATCACAGAGTCAAGTTCTTGTAGCCAGAGCTGGCTGCCCAAGGTGACTGGAGGCAACCTCGGGTCATGAGCAGTTAGATCCTCTCCCTGCATCCAACATTACCCTTGAGCAGACAGGAGAGAGCCCTTTCCTCCTTCCATGCAGGAAGATGATTTATCCTAATCCATTTGTACCCAGATATATTCTAAACTTCCACAGTGTCCTGTGGCAGGAAGCTTCACAGCTCATGCCCTTCGTATGTGAAGACTTCCCAGTTGTCATTTTGGATGTGGCTGCAGGAAATCCTGCTGTGTGCAGTGCTGAGCTGCCGTCACTCAGGCCACTGGCAGTGGGACTTAGTTCTAATTGTGACAGAGAAATAGGATGTGACATACCACCTTGGGAAGGCTGCTGTGTGCCCTGGAGCAGGGGAGCAGGCTGGCTGATTAGCTCCTGGAGCACTGGGACAGGCACGCTTTGCCTTTGGGGTGTGGATGGAAAGATTGGAATACTCTGACACGGCTGTGTTTGATCAGATATCTGCAAAGGCACTGTGATCCAGCTGACGTTATTAAAGTGGAGAGGAGGTGGGTGTGAATGAACTGAGTGGAATAATGCACCCCATGGTACCGTGGGATGTAAGCCCATCTCCAGCTTTCAGCAGCTGTGACAATTACAGGTTTGGGCTGTGAAGAGACATGTCCCCAGCTAATACTTTTAGCCTCTACTGTTCCTCTTGATCTGTCAGAGGAGGAGGCTGCAGGTATTAGAGATAACAAGCTGTGATAAGGTACTGCTGCTTTGTTTCAACCTTGCTAACTTTGTTTCTTCATTTCTCCTAAAGTAAACCTGGGACTTCTCCCAGAAATCTGGATGTAATCTGACAGGTGATAACAAGGTCCCTCTATCTAAGGTTAATCATCCCTAGCAATGCAGCTGGAGCCATGCAAAAATAAATTTGGATGGGAAGAGGATCCTGATTCAAAATCTGTCTAAGAACAGGGACATTCAATCTCTGGAGTATTATCTGAACCTGAGGATATTTCCCATCCCATGGAGGGATTCCATTCCCTCCATGAAGTCAGGATGTGCATCAGAACCTTAAAATGAAAGCACATCCTCAGGAATTAAAGGAGTATAAAAGAAACAACCAGGATCTCTTAAGCATCTCTGTGGCCTGGCATTTGGAGAGGGCTGCAGTAATGACTGCTTGACCAATTCTTTGTCCTTGGTCCTCTCCTGATGGTGAGGGATGCAGCTGCCTGTGATTGCCTTGCTCTGTGTACACATATCCCTGTACACCGACATCCCTGCTAATAATCCCTCAGACCCCATCCAGAACCCCTTAATAAGGAGAAATCCTTTCTAACATTCAGACTAGACTCTTGAAGCAACATTTCATCCATCAAAAGCTTTATACTTCAGGAAATAAAAAATTCAGGATACTGAGCAATTTTGGTTTTCTTTCTTTTTTTGCTAAATTAAAGTTGTAGTTGGTTTTACAAATTAAACTTTCAAGATAGATGTGTGGTCCTGCAGCACTCATGCAAGAATTCAGATGGTCAGATAGATAAGAAATCATATGAATGAAAATTATAATATCAGGCCCTGGGAGATTTAAGTCTCTCTTTGAAATACAGAATGCGTTGTTCCTGTGGCTTCACCCTTATTAAAAAGCTCAGGAAAGTCTGTGTTTTCCTTCACATGCATGTGGAGTCCCAGCCAAGCCAGGCTTGCTTTCTGCACAGCTTATCAAGATGAAAATGCAGGTGGAAAAAATCTTCTTTCTGTCAAACTCAGCCTTTCAGCAGCAATGCCTTTTGCTGTTTCACACAGTGTCTCCTTTGCAGTACAACTGAGCTGGAAAATAGCAATGCCTACAGGAGGTTTTTTGAGGCAGGAGGCAGACCAAGAGATGCAGAAAACCTTAAGAACTGACACAAAAGCCAGGTTCTAACCTGCATGGCTGTATCCCCGTTTTCCCCTGTTGTTGCCAGCAGTTTGCAGAGCACGTAACAAGACCAGCCTAACCCCAGGCTGCTTTTGGCCGACTTGAGCTCCTGTTGTAATTCTGATGTCAGGTTGCCTGACCCTACAGTGCAGAGTGAGACCTCCCTGTGTGGTTTGTAAGGAATGTTTTATCTGCATTCATGAAAAAAATAAACTGGTCTTTGCTCCATTGCCTATTCCATCCAAAATCCACCTTCTGGGGATTATGAATACTGCCAAAGCTTCCTCAGTCCACAGTTTTCTGGGCAAAATAAATTGGTTTCTTCTCTGGGTGTTTTCCTTTCACGTATAATAAAACGTGTTTTATTGCACCTGACTGCATTAGTTGATGCCTTGGTTATGCACAATGCACAGGTCAGATAATCAATATATTTTACCATTTAAAACCAGAAGGATTTTCGATCAATTCAGAGGCTGCCTTCTAATCTCAGGTATTCAGAGTTTGTTTGTTTGTTTGTTCTGTTTCTCCCTGTGGCTGATATGAATAACAATAATGTTGTTAATATAAGGTTTTAAACGTTCCTAGCACTTGAGGACCAATCCTGCTTCCTTAGGATATAGGCAGGCAGTGTTTTCCTTGAGTGAAATGATAGAGCTGCTGTGATTTCAGCCGCCACCTCCTTCTCACCCCACTGCAACGAGCAGTGGGCTGTGCTTATTTAAAATGAAAGTGGAGCTGATCACTTCTGGTGGGGACTCACACCCTGCTTTGGAGGCAGAAATGAAACACTGACTTGCTTCAGAGGAAGAAGGGACAGCCAGAGGCAACAGAACAAACTGTTGTGCAGACGCTGGAGCCACCAGAGATTGCAAAGAGACGACCTTGTCACCAGATGAGGCTCTCCCAAAGCTTCTTATCCTGTTGTGTTGAGCTTAGCTACAAGTCTGTCCCGATGACAACGTGTGGCGTGTGACCTGCTCCTCAGGCCGGCCGCAAGTGTGTGCAGCAGGAGAGGCTGGCATGAGCTGTGTCTTCTGGATCCTGCTTCTCCTTCGGGAGGGGAGGCAATGGGAAGGACTCGGGCATGTAAAGGAGGTGGTTGTGTGCTTGTGGGTTTGCTCTGCGTTCACAATTAAAGCTGACTGACTTGCTTATCTGCAGGTGCAGGGTACAGCGAGTGGTGTGTACACAGTGCTCAGGTAGAAGCACTTTTTGGAGGTAGAGAGATGCTCTTCTACATCCCTCTGCTCCCGGTCAGCTGGGATTCATTCTCAAACCTGGGTATACTTTAAAATACCCACAAACGTTCATTTTAAAGAATTCCTTGTCTTATCGCCCTTTAGGAGTTTGTCTTCCACGTGCACCCTCCCTGACAAATTTTATGGGAAAAACCATTGCATTTTAGGTTAGTTTGGGGCTTCATAATGTTCAGGGCGAACATGCCAGCACCAGCACGGGGAGGCATATGTGGAAAGAGGAGAGGAGCTCCACAGACCGTGTGTCCCGCACACACACCTGGCCAGCACAGCCCTCTGCCCCAGCACGGAATGATCACTCCCGCGTCCTGTCAAGGGAAAAACGAGGGGCTGCCCTGTCCGGGGCATCGGAGCTGCCCCCGCCTCCCGGGGGAGGGCCGGGGCCGGAGCATCCCAGCGCGCCTGCGGGGGCGCGGGGGCCGCATCCCGGCGTTGGCGGCAGCCCCCGCCCCGCCAGCCCGCCCAGCCTGCGGGACGGCAGCGCCGCCGGAGCGTTGCCCTTTTAAGCTGTGGCCCCACTCTCCTCCTCCCCGGCTCCCGGAGGAGCTCCGGCAGCCGGCACCGACCGAGCGACACCGAGCGACCTCCGTGCCCGCCTCGCTCCCCGCGGCCGCGGACCGGTCAGCGCGGAGCCCCAGGGCGGCGGCGGGGCCGCGGCCACCGGGCTGCCCCTGCCCTGCCCCGCTGCTCGGGGACCATGGGATGCTGCACCGGCCGCTGCACCCTCATCTTCCTCTGCACTTTGCAGCTGGTGAGTGGAGGCGCTCGGGATCAGGGGGAACCGGCGGGGACCTGCGGGTTCGGCGCCCCGGGACGGGGCCGGGAACAAAAGCGCCTCGGTGCCCTCTGCCCCGAGCAGGGCTGCGCTCCTCCGCAACTTCGGCTCGGAGCAGCAAGGTGGAGGGATGTCGGGCTGCGCTCCGGCGGCGCTCTGCTGTGCCGGGGGGATTTACCGATGCTTAAAACTCAAGAAAAAAGGTGTGTGGGGGAAGTAGTTTTCAATTAATAAGTTTGTGCTTATAAAATACAACTGAAAAAAGAAGAAAATTACTCTGTGAGAGGAGTCCCGGCGGCTCGGTGGCGATGTTGCAAACCAAACCAAACTTCATACGTGCTAAAACCCACCGTGGTACCTTAGCCTCTTTTCATGGAAAGGTCCACCCGCATCCCACCCTGGTCGCCTGCATCCTAATCTGCTGGGGATGAAGTGCTTAGACAGAATGTGCCTATTAATATGCATATATTTATGTAGGAATAAACTTCCCAGTGTGCGGAGAGTGCGGTCCCTGGTGGGCACGGGTCGGTCCCTGGTGGGCGCGGGTTCCTGGTCCTTATGACATCTGCATAGATGATAAACAAAGGTCTGGTTGTTCCCTGAGTGTCTGTGCATCCAGCCTGGATCTGGAGGGTCCCCTTCTTGTCAATAGCTAATGGGCTCCAGGGCTCCTCCAGCCTTAAAAAGGAAATGACAGCATCTAGGGTTTTAATTTCCTTGACTTCTCCCAGATTTGCTTTATTTTGGAGCATTAGCAGTGTGCAGGAAAGGGCAGGCTTCCTGCGAAGTTCTTTTGAATAGCTTGCTGGTGCCAAGGGGTGAGTTTGGTTAAAACTCTTTGTTTTGGAGTTGGGTGCTGTGACAGCGTTTCTTTTTCTGCAGAGAGTCAGGGAGCAGACACTGAGCTGAAGGTGGGAGAGGAAAACTGGGAACCTGCTAGTTTTGAAATTACACCCATCAGCCTAAAATTGAAAGGGAGGAGAGTGGGAATGCACCCCAGACTAGCACAATCGGAAGATGAGTGTGGAGGATTTGACTCATCATTAAACGAAATACAGAATAGAAGTGATGGGGTTTTCTTGCACAAAGCGTCTTGCTCAGCATATTTATGAGTGAGTTGAATGGCTGGGGAGTGTATTTAGTCGCCTGGATTATTTCTTTTGATTTTTCACCCGTGATCACGCAAGAAAGAAGCTGCACCCTGTATTACGTTAGAAATTGGCATCTCAGCACTCACTGTCTCTTAAACCCATCACTGTGTCATCCTGCTCTAAGCACACACACACTGGGGTAAAAAAAAAAAGGGGGGGGGAATGAGAAAAAGAAAAAGCCATGAGCTGCTGGTGCTGTTCTGATTTCTGACAAGCGTGGGAGTTTTCTTGTATCCAAGATACAGGGACAAAGAACCCCCAGCATTTTATTTTCCTTAAGACCCTCCTCCTTGAAGAAAAGAATCAGTTTGGCTCATTCTTAAGCAAGTTTGGATGCCTCAGCCGTAGCGATTTCCCATGGCACTTGCTGAGTGAATTGGTAGAGCTGGAAAAAATGTGAACTATGGTTGAGGGAATTTGTGGAGCTGAGCTCTGGTGGGGGTGAGGTCAGGAGATCCTGGCCAGTTCCCAGCAAGCGCTTGGGTGAGGGTGAGATCCAGCACAGTGCTTTTTTATTTACTTTATTATTTCATTAAGCAAACTTTGTCTGTAAATCATCACATCACTTCCACATCCGCACAGCCAAGTGATGTGCAGGACTCGCTGCTGCCCAGGATGGGCTCTGCTAAGACAAAACACTGAAGCAATCAGGCCAAGATCATCAATAAATTATAATGACGTGAACTTCCTTTGTTCCTCTCATGTCTCTGCTCAGCTTCATTTGATACTTTGAACCCTTCACAGCCTTCCCTGTTTGTTGCCAAGCTCCGTGTCTCCCACTGCCAGAGTCCCAGGGGGGAAATTCTGGCTCTTGTGTGGACGTTTTCCCTCTGACTTAAGTGGGGAGGGGATTTCGGTGCTGGGATCTCCCACTTCAGTGCTGCAGCACACCCCTGAGATCTGTTACATGTTCTCGTGTCTGTTCCTCAAAGTTTCACCAGGGCTTTTTATATAAATGATGAAACATGAAACAACCCCCCAAAAAACTCACATCAGGGATTTGAGTCGCAATGCTTCATATAGACTGTTTTATTATTAGGTGCAAGTAGTTGAGCGAGCGTGCGGGGAAGTGTTTGCACACTGCAGTCTAAATGTTTCCCTGGGAAAAAAAAAAAAAAAAAAGGCAGAAAACAAACAAATTCATCATTTGCAGTGTGTGCTCCCAAAGAAAAAGTTTGTGCTCCAGCCGGAGAGCAGAACAACGTGTGAATTGAAGGAGCTGCTACACAATGCGAATACCAACGAGCTCCTCAGCCCCCCACGGGCTGAGCCTCGTGGCACAGGGAGAAGAGGAGAGCGTTTGCATCTGTCTGAAGAAAATCAGGGCTGACTCCCCAGCGGTTTGCTAATCAAGGGGGGAGGGAAGGCTGTAGTTTGAATAAATAATTTGCCGCGTTCCAATTTTAGATTATTGTTTCCTTGAAGCATCCACGTTAGGCTCGGTGCTTTGCTGAGTGGTGCTGCAGGGAAGCTGCAAGAAGGTTCTGGCTCTCCCTCCCTCTGTCCTGGTGTGCATCCCTGTCCCTAATCCTTCCCTTTTTCCCAGTCCAGCCCTAAATCCAGCAGAAGTTTGGGTGAAAGTTGGCCCAGGTCAGGGCTACCCTGCAAAAGGGCTTATCCTCAGCCATGGGTGGCATGGAGGAGGACCATCAGCAAGGTGATGGGGTGTTTTTCCAGGGTTTATCATTCCCAAAGGGGTTGTCGCCTTCTTGTGCTCACTTTGCCCAGACACCTCTGCCATCCAGGAGCTGGTGTCACCTACAGCAGATCACCAGCCCTTCCTCATCCCTCCCAGCCTTTGGGTAGATGCATATTAAGAAACAAGAGCAAAGTTTAAATGAGCCATAGGCCTCCCCAGGAGAAAATCGTGACTCTGTCAGGGAGCCTCTCTAGTGGGCTAACAAATGCCCCTTGTAGGAATTAGAATTGAAAAACATTTGCCAAGGTCAGGATTTCTGAACCTGAGTGGAATGAGGCTGTCACACCCACCAGTGGGCTGGGTGGGTCATGGTGAGGAGCCACAGACCAGGGCTGGGTCTCAGGCAGCGAGATATTAAATAATCATTGATTTGCTGCTTTCCTCTCTGCCAGTGTGAGATTGCACCCAACTGGTGAATTTTCTGGAGCAGTAAGTGCCTGTGCACCGGAGGCACTATGTGAATTTATTTCCACTGAGCATGGAAAAATTCCCCCGCTCCCTGTGCCCTGTCCCAATAAATCAAACAACTGTAGTTTCTTTACATTCTGTCCATGGATTGAGAGCTCAGATGCCAAGCAAAGCCTGGAGACAATTTTACAGATGCATTATAAATCCCCCTAGAATAGCAGCTTCTAATGGAAAAAGTGACTAATACTTCAAATGAGCACAGAACAAGGCGCCCTGGGATGGGACTGCACATCGAGACTAACCAAAAGTAACGATATACATTTATTTATTTATTTCCTCATGCTCTCTTTCTGCCTCGTTCCTTTCTCAGTGATTCCTTTCTAATCTCTTACAGAAGAGGGTGACCTGTTCTGGAAGCTATTTGAAACCAGCACAGATCCTTCCCTAACTACTCTCTTGAAGTGGTTGTGTTGGTTTGATCAAGGCATAAAGTGGTGCAGAGCACATGAGGAGTGATGGCAGAAGGGGAGTGTGGCAGACTGGCAGTGGTATGCCGTGGAAAGGCACGATCTGGGCAAAAATAAAGTGTGAGTTAAAATAGTTGGAATAGAGGGATTTTTTTACAAGGACATGTACTGATAGGACAAGGGGGAATAGATTTAAATTGAAAGAGGGTAGGTTTAGATTGGATATTGGGAAGAAATTCTCCCCTCTGAGGATGGTGAGGCCCTGGCACAGGGTGCCCAGAGAAGCTGTGGCTGCTCTATCCCTGGAAGTGTCCAAGGCCAGGTTGGATGGAACTTGGAACAGCCTGGTCTAGTGGTAGGTGTCCCTGCCCGTGGCAGGGGGTTGGAACAAGATGATTTTAAGGTCCCTTCCAACCCAAACCATTCTGTGATCCTGATTCTGTGACTCGATCCATCACCACATGTGGGCTGCAAGAGGGAGGGTGGCAGAGCATGAACCTCTCCAAGGCAAGGAGGAGACAGGATTGCAGTGTCTGGGGGCTGTAGAAATTACTTGCTTGGCTTTCTCCTCTCCACCCCAGGGATCATTTGGGCTCAAGTTTGGAGAGGAGAGCAGGACTTGTCTCTCCCCTCCTCTGCAGCTGCCTCTGGAGCCAGGGCAGAGTCAGGCTGCCCTGAGGGAGCTGTGAGCCTGCACAGCTGCTGTGTGGCTGAGCACAAAGCCTTGGGGGGAAGAGCAGGTGCAAGGGGAAGCACAGCGTCCCTTTGCTCATCATGCTGCTCAGGACCCCTCCAAAATTACCTTGTGCTGTTTATCTTCTCCATGGTTTGTGCTTAAATTATAATCCCTGCAGGGAAAGGGCCATCTTTCGTGGATGTGCACAGCACCCAGCTCTGTGATGGCTCAAACCTTTCCTGAGGTCCTTGAACAATACTCCAGGCTAAATAATAATGTAAGTCTAAAGACTACGTTTGACAGATGCTGTCTTCTCCGTGTCTTTTCCAGACAAAGGAAAATTAAAGCTGTGCCAATAATAGAGCTCGTCAGCATTTTCCACTGAAGCTGACTTTCAGTAGAAACCTGGGGATTTGACTAAATGAATATTTTCATGAGAAGTATCTGCTTTCCACAGACAGTCCTGAGTTTTTCTCCCAAGTTTTGGCCAGAATATTTTGGCGAAAAGTCAAAAATGTGCTGGCAAATGTTTGCTGTGCTGGCAAACATTTTTAATTTTGGAGTGGTGGAGCTTTTCTTACAAAAAGTTGAATTTTTGCATGAGATTTTCCTTTTCTCCCCTGTTTTTCCTGAGCAGCTGGAGTCAGTACACTGCAGCACAAGGGAAGCACAAGGGAGGAGCAGTTTGGGGTCTGGATTTCAGACATGCCCAGGTCTCCTGGCTCCCCACATCCGCCTTTCTTATGGTGGTGCTGGAGATTGCAGATGACTCACAGGAACTGTGTCCTCTAACCAAACCCGCTCAGACCAGGAATGAAATTTGGCCAAAGCCAAGCCAAAAAAGCAGCTGAGGGCAGGCTGGTGTTGAAGTCAACTCTCCTTGGAGAGCTGGGGTTTTATTTCGGCTGACACAGTATCTTTGTTGACCACTCTGATTTTTCCCGGTCATTCTCTGCTCCTTTGGCTTCTCCTTTTCCTCTCAGTAGAAGAGGAGAAGGAGCTGGTTTTCCCTGATGGGGACCCTCTCCCTCTGGCTGGTGTGGGGTTAAGGGAGCTGACGTTGCTCCATTGTGTGCTAATAATATATGGAAACTCAGATCATTTTGGCTGGGGTGCAAAGTGGAGCTCTTCCAAGAATCTGCTCCAGGGGCCCTCAAGTATGAACTCTTGGAGAACAAACTGGATAACAAAGGCCAGATTGTGATCTCTTTTCCTCCAGGAAAACCCTGGACTAGCCAATTGCTTTTTGAGCACTTAAGAAAATGCGTATTATCCAGTGAGCAGCAAGTGCCCAGCTGTAGCGTTGCCTTTCCCATTAACAAAATGTTGGGTCTGAGGGCGGTAGAACTGAACCTTTCTTTCTCGTTAAATACCCCCCAAAACCAGGGTTAATTTGTGATTTAATGTTCCATTTGTCCCCACTCCTCCTGCAGTAGATGTGATGAGCACACCCAACTGCACAGGCTGTGTCTCTGTTTCAGTTTGGTAGAAAGAGTTTTCAACCAAGTGGAAACTTTCGTCTCAAAAGCAGCACATTCTTCATCCCTTCCCTGTCCAAAGAACACGAGGAGGGAAAAAATTACATTTCTGGACAAAAAAGGAAGAAAATACTCTGGCATTTAGCAATTAGGGGTGTTTATTGTGCCAAACCCCAAATATTTTGAACTTTTACAGAAGCTTGAAAACACTTCTGAAAAAAGTTGGAAAGTCTCCCCAAAAAGAAATTGGTTCGTTATTGGTTTTTTTCATTGGGGTTGTGCACCCTGGATGTTCTCATCTTTCAGATATCTCTGAAAGATGATCATGTCTCTCCCAAACCCAGCTCACAGTGGGGTTTAAGGAGAAAAATCCTCAAAGAGAAAGCACAGGTTTGGGTGTTGCTCAGGGTGGTGCTTTGCTGCAGTGACTCATCTGCTCACAGTGGTTTGGGGTATTTTTGTTGCAGAAGGAAACTCAATGAATAAACGCCCTGTGGAAATTAGAATCTGAGATATTTCATAATCATTCCAGAGTCATAATATTACCTTAAAGTTCATGGGATTTCAGACTGAGAACAAACAACTTCTGCTTCGTTTGTTTATTGATCTTTGGTAAGAGTCAGAATCTTATTTCATTTTCTTCTTGCCAGGGGTAATAGTAGGAATTACAAAAGTATGGATTAACAGGAGTAAAAAGTAGGGAATCAGTAGTACTAAAGTAATAATAGGAGAGTAGGTGGTAATAATAGGGAGGAGAAAAACTGAAGTGATTGAAATATCTGGCAGAAATCTCTGAGACAATGTTTCAGCAGAGCCGCTGCTTCTCACCAGTGTGTCAGAATTGTGTCTCACCTTGAGCACAGAAAAGTCACTGGTGGTGCTGCTCTGGCTCCTCCTGCCTTAGCCAAGCCCTGGCCCCACATCTGAGAGTCCTTGTGAAGAACAGAAGTTTTATTTTGCTCTGTGTTCTGAGGCTTCACAGACTATGGAGGAGCGAGCAGCAGATCTCTGCTGGGGCAAGATCAATATCTCCTCCCTTGACTTTACTGTAGCTCATTAACATCAAATGTCTTTTCCAAGGGGTGCTTTCTGGTCTATTTTCCACAAGGACTTAATTGCCATTTTCCTGGTGTCTGTGGCTCGTTCTCAGCGCAGCTGCTTTTGTGTCAGAACGTTGGACACAAATATGTTGTTTATCAGGGAAGTGCACGTCCCAGATTTTCTCTCAAAGGTGAGAATTCATGGAAATGAGGAGCTCAGCTTTTCTGATCCCCTTTCCCCCATTGTCCATCAGGTGCTGCTTGGGTGATTCCAGGTTTAGTAATTGAGATGTCAGATTCCCTGACACCTTTGGGCTGAAAGGATGATGGTGTGGAAGCGGTGACCTCCGCTGCCATCTGCCTGGGCCTAATGAAAATATACTGTGGGAATCGAGGCAACAGCTTGTCTTCATCACCTGCTCGAGGCGGGCAGACGTCAGAACTTGCTGTGCCAGCTTTCTTTGCCACCTCTCAGTGACTGGCCAGCCCCGCAGGCAGCTTCCCACCTGCTCCCCAGGCTCTCTCAGCCCAGCAAAATATCTGCTTTCTTCCCTCTTTTTTTTTTTTTTAACCCTCCATTTTTCCCTCCAGTGCTCAAAACTCAAGAAAACCAGGATCATCATCATTTTTTTTCTGCACCAGTAGAGTAAGCACGCAGATGTGTGCCCAGCTCTGATGTTCAGGAGTGTGGGAGCACAGGTTGCCCCTCATTTCAGCAGCAGAGCCATCCCAGTGCCCAGCAGTGGGGTGGAAGGGCTGGATGTGCTGTGCTCTGTCATTGTGCCATCCCTGTGACCTGGGACATCACTGACCTGAGGTCAGAATGATACAGGACGCAGACTCTGTCCTTCATTAGTGAGCAGTTGGTCAGCTGGTCACCTGGGCTAAGAGGAAAAAACAAGAATTTAACCTTACTGAGAATAGTTGGGTTTTGCTGAAGTCCTAAATACACCTTATAAAAAACGGATTCTGGTGCTCAGATGAATACACAGTTACAGCAAATATACAAAACCTGGGAAGATGCCTCCTGTGACACCTCTCAGGGGACCAGGGACCTGTCTTGTGTCTGTGGTGACCCTGACAACAGCCTCGGACCCATTAAAGCATTTGGTGCGGATTTATATTTTCCAAGTGCTGTTCCCTGGGGATAGTTCATCTGTGAGCACCATTTCGTCTGAGCAGGGAAGGTGAGATAGAGGACACTAAAGAAGGGGATGGAGCTTTTTATTACCCACACACAACTTATAAAATATTGAGTGTAGCCTTGCATGGCGCGCTCTGAGTGCTGTGGTCATCCATCGTGGACAAACAGCCTCCCCACAATTAACAACACCTGAACATTAGCTCTGTAGTAGCCAGAGCCCAATCTCAGCACCAGCACAGCTGACCTGCTTGGAGATCAGGAGGAATCTTAACTCCTGGCCTTACTCAGGTTTATTCATGTTTAGGAAGTTTGGATGTTATTCTACAGTACTACAATGAGAGCATTGCCTTGCATGTTAGAAATGGCTTCTTTGGGTTCTACTCTAAGGTCTCCAAACAAACTTCTTCCCTACCTGAATCTTAGCAGAAGGATGGTGTTTTTGTGGAGGGGACGTGGCAAGGTCTTTGCTTAATATTACTGCAATGGTCAGGTTACTTATGAGAGTGTAGCTCCATGCTGTGGGGCTTGGGAGCAACCTTTCCTTCTTTCAGAGATGCTGGACCCTTGATACTCCTTTAAGAGCTCCCACTTTGGAGGAAGCACCACATCCAAATGCTCCATGAACCAGGATGTACTCATGGGCACTTAAAAAAGAAAACCAAGTAACTTTTCTGCTTCCCTGAGAAGGAATTACTGAGTGAAGCAGCTGAAGGAAAAACTCCTCTTGAATCAAAGACCCACCTCAGCAGGACAAGAAAGAGCTGACCTGGCCTGGCCTGACTGGCTTGGACCTTCATTTAAGGTCATTCATTCCAAAAGACCTTGGAAGTGGCACAGACCACAGATAAGTGGATGCCAGCTCACAGGTTCACAGAGATAAGGACCAGGCCCTCGGGCTGATGAACCTTGTGGAAAATGACCAAGATCTGAGCCCTGAGTCTTGGGCAGACTCCCAGAACCTCCCCAGAACCCAAACACCTCTGAGGTTCTGAGCCAAACACCTTCTGTTCAACTGCAGCACAAAACAACTCCTGCAGCTGATCCCTGGAGGATGGTGAAGGGAATATCTGGATCTCTGGCCAGATTTGAGGACTGTGCTTTTAGATAACTTGCATGAAAATCCGAACTGCTGGTTGCTCAGCCAATACAAACCCAGCTCCCAATTCCCCATGGCTGCTGGTAATCTGTTAGCAGATTTCCATGTGGGAGAGGGGAGTGGGCTCTGACGGGCTGCTGGCATCCCTGGCTCCAGCAGCCAGCACTCTTCTTGTGATACCGTTGTGGGAAAGGCCATACACCTGCTTATATTGTGGATGTACAGAATTAGGGGAGAAATCTGATTATCCTAATTACTCAGAAATGCTAAATATGTGCAGAATACCGTTTGGCTAATTAGCTTGGGAGATTGCTGGCTGTTCAGCAGGGAGCAGAGCAGGTGCTGAGAGAAGTGTGATGGGAGTTCACAGGCTGTTTTGTGCCCTTTGCTGTCTGAGCATGTGGAGAAAAGTGAGCTCGGGCACTTGGAGATGTGATTGCCAACCTCAAAACAAATTAAAAAGCTGGGAGAGTGCAATTTTTTTTTCAGATGTCTGACACTTTTTAGGATTCTGGGTCTTCAAGTTTCCCATCTCATTATTTTGAGCAGAGACAGCCAAGGCAAGGATGAGTTTGCCTTAGTGCAAACAGCTGGTGAGAGCCCTTGCGCAGCACCTTCTCAGAGGGATCTGTTTTACTCCTTGTCCTACCTTGTGCTGACACAGACACAGCCTCAAATGCTCCTGAAGCCTGAGGAGACCATGAAGTAGCTGGTTCTCTGAATGGTGCTGCTTTGATTGCATTTAATTGCTCATCTGCACCACTGAGGGGGTCTTGTGGCCCCAAATCTGACCTGCTTTTCCCAGAGGCACAGAGCAACTCAGGCAGATGCTAAGAAGGATGGGGGGTGGTTCATGCTTCGATCCCAAGGTATTAATCCCCAGATATCCAGATAACCAGGCTGGTTCCTCCAGCTGCATGCTGGACATAGATCCACCAAGGAAACCCTGAGGCTGTTTGGGAGGGCTGCAGGGAGGCTGGGACAGGTGATGTGCGCAGCTTGATGTGTCCTACAGGCTACACAGCTCTGCCATCAGGCCAGGGCCAAACCCCAGATCTTCTGGATAGGGTACATAATCAGTGCCCAAAACTCACGTTCATCCATCTCTCCTTGTAGCTGTGCTTCCCCATGTCTTTGAATAACCCTGCCTGACTTTACTCCTGACCTAGCAGAGATTAATGTCCACCTTAGGCTTTTCTGGAAAGTTTTCCCTTCCTGCTCCTGTGAGCTCGGGGTCAGTCCTGCAGTCAGTCCAACACAGCATTAGCTGGGCCCTTAACTGGGAGAAGCTATGAAGTATTTGGGCCTCCAGGGCTGCTACTGAGACAGCTTAAAGCTGAGTTGTGTGGCAGTGAGGAATAGATAGGGTGATAGAAAAACTCTGCCATGGCTTCAGACAATAAAGACTGTGTCTCCCTTGTGATGAATAATGACTCTTTGTTTTATTCCTTAGATGACAGGGCTGTTAGAACTGCTGAGAACTATCCCAGTGCTAAATATATGGGTGTGCAATAAAGGCTCTGCAGTCCATGAACTGAGACTGAATGGATACTTGAGTGAGTTATTTCAAGTACATGAATTTCTGGAGCAGCTCATGGTGACAGGAGGTGATGGGGCAGTATCCTGTAGGATGCTTTCCTTGCATGAGACATATCCCAGGTTTCATGGCTGCCAAGCTTTTTCCTCATGAAGCCTCTCTTGGCCATGTAAAGTTCCTCACTCCCAGGTTTGGCCACTAACCTGCAAACACAGGGCATTTCAGATGGAGCTCCAGGGTTTGATGGTGAGACACTGTCCAGATTTTCTATCAGAAACCCCAGAATCCCAACCTGGCGCACTCAATGGGAATGGAGCAGTAAATCCCAGGTTCAGCTGTAGCCCAGGGCTGAGAGCTCATCAGAACCCATCAGAAATAGGGTCCTGCTGCAATCAGGAGGAAAATGCTGCATCTTCCTGCTGCAGTGTCACCAGGCTGGAGGAAGAGGCGATGCACAGATGTTGTTGTCACTGTCTGGAGTCACCTCCGAGTCCTGCCAGATTAAACTTCCTTGGAATTACTTATTGTAGCAGCAAGGATTTGAATTTCCATAATGTGAATTAGCACTTTTCTGTGTGAACTAATCCTTGCACTCAGACCCACAAGCAAGAAGATCAGAGGACTTGGGGGGAAGAAATGGCCAGAAAGTTTGAAGTAGGAGCAAACCAAAGATACCGTTGTTCCAGGGATGAGGAATCATCTCACACCTCCAAGGCGAGGTGTGGATGAAGCTTTGGTGTCACAAGCTGATAGAGGACAAGTCTTTGTCCCTTTCCATGGCTGAAGGAGACACAGGACTCCGTGGGGGCCCCATGTGTGAGCTGCTCATTGGGACTCAGCCCCTGCAGGGTCACCAAACTCTTGCCCTGTGGAGACACGACCACAAAGATTCGCTGCAAGTGAACTTTGTTCTCCAGAGCTGCCAGAGTGGCATCTATTGACCAGCCTCTATTCTTAAAAGGAGGGGAAAGTGGAAAAAGAGAAGGAAAAGAGAAATTCAGCTTTGCTGTTGAATAAACCATGAGCCATTGAGGAGCTGTGAGTCTGCAGCAGGGGAGGGGCAGGGGCAGCGCAGAAATAAGGGGACAAAAATGTCATGCGAAAAATGAAGGGCAGGAGGGGCCTGGCCATTGTGTGACACTCCTGGAACTTGGAGAGTTGGTTGGTGGGAGGCCAAAAGATGTATGCAATGAAAGAGAGACACTCGAGTGGACTGAAAATGCAAACAAATTGGGTAGCACAATGGAGGAGATAAATTATGCTCATAAAATAAACAATGGCTGAGTGACACTGGGTAAACAGCTACATATAATAACACCACTGTTTGTCCCAGCCACCCTAATTGGGAGGCTGGGCAGCATCCGATGAAAACTCTGCGTTGCACATTTTCCCCTTTTAATGAGGAAGATTTTCCCTCCTCCCTGGAAGCCTCCTCCCCCCAGTCCTATTTAGCAGCAAGCTGAAAGGCCTGGTTTCATTCCACTTTCCCACAGCAAACTCGTCCTGGCAGGAGCTGCATTAAGGAGGACAAGTAGAAAAT
The DNA here is from genome assembly GCF_017639235.1 of Corvus kubaryi. Taxonomy (NCBI): domain Eukaryota; kingdom Metazoa; phylum Chordata; class Aves; order Passeriformes; family Corvidae; genus Corvus; species Corvus kubaryi. Next base: position 5,947,839 of record NW_024580668.1, on the reverse strand, counting down.
GATAATAAATTGAGGACTTGCTCTTATTTCACCTTGTGACAAATCTATCCAGTGGGTGACTCAGGGAGGGTGATAAGAGCATGGACTGGGCTGCTGCTTTCCTTTTGGTGCTTGGTCATGTGGAAAATAACCCCATTCTAGCCTTCACTCAAAAGGGCTTTCCTCTAAAAATAATGCTTTTTAAAAGGCACTGAATCCTTATTTACCCTATTGGAAAGCCAGCAGCTCGCCTCCATCAAAGTGAACGTCACAGCTCTCATTTCATCACCCACTTGGGCTGAGGAGCAACAACAAAGGGCATGCAGCACCAAAAGTGAGGTGGTCAATGCCATCAGTGCCACTGGGAGAACTCATTAAACCTTAGTGGGTTTTCAGCATGATTCTGTATTGCTGATAAATCCCTGATGAGAATCTTTAGTATCACTGAGCTCCTCTCAAGAAAGCACAGCGGTGCAGGGGACAGTGGGCATGAGAAAACCACCGTGACTTCCCCCACAGCCACTCTCATGCTGTGAATCCCAGAAAATCCACCCTGGAGCCCTGATTCCCAGCACTCAGACTGTGTTTGGCAGCAGGGCTGTGCTCTCACCCTTCCATGACTGCCCAGAGCAGATTGCAGTTCCCAAACTACTCCACCACCCATGAAAGAGGGAGGCACATCTTCAGCCTCAAATCGTGCCTAAACTTTTTGCCAGCTCCCTCTTTAGATATTTACTTGATGAATCTGTTTGAGCACTTTGTGTGTCTCTGTTTTCTTGCTTTTATTTGAGGAAAATAGTAGTTCTGCTCTGCAGCCTGCACTGCTCGTGGGGAGGTACAGCTGAGGAAGAAGCCCAGGAGGTACTCAGCCTTCCTCACCTCTGAGGGACCATGCTGAGGGTGCTGGTGATTCCCGAGATGTGGGAATCACCAGCTCAGAAATCATCTTTCATTCACATAAAATTGGCTTTGCCTCCTAAAACGGATGGAAAACTGGAATATCCCTAGTTTACATGCCTTGACGGAGGCAAGGGAAGCCAGTTTTTTACCTGTAATTGCTAAGGTAACTAATCAATTACTTAAGTAGGACTGATTTTCTTCCAGAGAAGCAATCAGATGATGAAAACCAATAGTGATTGATTCATTTTCCATCCACTTCTTAGAGGGATGTTCTTTGTGGGGATTGTGGTTATTGGAAAATTCCTGCAATACCCCAAAAGCCTCTGACAGTCCCTGTTTTGAACAAAATCGTTGTTTTCCTGTTTGTTCCAATTTAAAACTCTTCCTGACAGAAGTGTTTTACTGGAACCAGAAGCTGAATTGCTAAATGTTTTTCTTGTCCAAAGTACTATTTTCTTCCCAGTTCTTTTTCGTTTCATGCTCTGATGACAGGCCTGGTACATTCATTAGGGGAGAGCTGGTCAGTATTTCTTCACTGATACCTATTTTTCAGCTGATAAAAAAGGCTACATGTTTTTTCAGTTATAGTTTTTCAAGGGAAATTTTTCTTTTGTCCTTTATTTTTAACTGATATAAACACATTTTTGTGTTTTGGTTGGGGTTTTTTTGGGCAAAGCACAAACATCAGTGTTACTAGTGATGATTAAAACTCAGCTGTCACAGTGTGGGTCGCTTTAGATGATGATAGTGTGGACGAAATGCAAACAAACCACTTGGCTTGTTTGCAGCCCAACTCCTAAAATACCTCCAGCTTCTCATTTGGGGAATGCAGGCATGGGAACAGGGAGAGTTCACCTCTCTGTGTTGAGAATGTGACAGTGAAAGGAAAGGTGAGAGGTTTGGGCTGGTGCTGCCGTCATCGTGGGAGGTTCCCAACCTAAAATGCCACCTCTTTTTGCCTCCACGAGCAGATGGGTGTCCAAAAAACCACAATGGCAGTGAAGATGCTGTGCTGAGGCAGGATTATTGATGTGGAATATGACAGAAGCTTTTTACAAATAGGAGCCAAGTCTCCAGCAATCCTCTGTGTGAAATGAAGTTGTTGCTCCTAATTTCACTGCATAGATGGGAAGACAGAGAGTCACCAGCTGTGCTGGAGGGTTTTGGTGGAAGGAGCAGGAGCAGGAGCTGCTGCCTGTGGCATTACAGGGCGGAAAAAGCATCGCATGGAGCTGCTGGCAGGTGGAAAGGGAAAGCTGCAAAATAATGGGAGCTGCATCCCTTTGCCCTCATGTTGTCTCCTTCTAACACCCCCAGCTTGGCAGCTAGGTGCTAAGAGCACTTCTTGTGTCCTGGTGGGGTGAGAAAGCCTTGCTCTACGAAAAAGGGTCCATTTGTACAGTAATTGCCATGGAAGTCTCTGGGTGACTGTGCTGTGTCCCCTCCTGCTTCAGGCTGATTGGGATGAGCTCTCCTTTGAGGAGCAAAGCTGCAGCAAGACCATGGCAGATCCCAATTTCCTAGATTATTAATAATAACAATATCATTTTCTCTCACCCCATTTCTCACCCACTCTGTGCTTCCCTTTTAATGAATTCTTCTCTCTTGCTGTAGACTCTGCAGTGACACCAGCCTGATTTGTAATGTAAATAGGCAGCCCAGTGTAAAGGCGACCTGCAAGAGCACCGCGGGGCTCTAATTATAATTTTCATTAAATTCCTTCTGTTTACGAATATCCAAGCAATCTGGCATTGCAGCAGAAGCAAGAGGAAATTAAAGCAACGCTACGACTTAGCTCCAGTGTCAGGGAGCAGGGGCCCTGCTGTCGAGCAGAAACTGAAGCAGGGCTCCTGCAGACAAAGTTTTGAAGAGTTATTTCAGCTTTGGCACCTTTCCTCTCCCGAGCTTTTACCCCAGTTGCAGGGCTTGCATGTTTTTCCTTCAGAGGATCTGGCTGGTGCAAGTGTTTTACACTTAATCTATTTGTGACCTAATTAAGGGGATCAGCTGCTGGAGCTCCCAGTGCCGTGTGCTGGAAGGAGCTGTGGGAGGCGGCCAGAGTGGGGTGGGAGCTGTGGGGTGCAGGGAGGGGGAAAAACAGGGACCTTTAGCTCACAAGGCCCTGGAGGGTTCCCACAAAAGTCCAGCAGCACAGGGACCATTTGCTCTGTGTGCTGGGAGCATCCTGTGGAGCGAGGGCTGCTCAGACACAGACCTGTGCAAAGACTGGGGTTTTGCTACATGGCCACCAAAAAACTCTCATCCTCATCTTCTGCTGGATGAGAAAAAGGGCTTCAGGTGGCTTTCTGCAGGTGTTTTGCCTTCAGGGAGGCATTTTTGTCACTCAGGCCGCAGCTGACCCTTCCTGAAGAGAAAGTGCTGCAGGTGCCAGCCATGAATTAGACTGGCAGGGGACACCAAGTGAACATTTTTGTTCATAAAGCCAAAAGCAGGGGGTGGTCTCAGTGTCACTTGGTCACAGTGAGTCTTTCTTCGGCTGTGTGTGGACAGGACAGAGGGAAAACTGAGCTTGGCTTTTTGAGCTTGAAGCAAGAGTTACTGCTCCCTTGGGGAAACTCCAGTGGTGTATTTACAGCTGCAATTTAGCTTTGGGGTGAACAGCAGCAAAATAAAATTGCACTTTGTAGTAAGAGCCCATAAAATAGCAAAGAGAGAATTTTTTTCTGAGCTGGGTGAGTCCAGCTGGTGTCTCAGGGGCTTTATATACAGTGAGAGTTGTGGTCAGGCCCCTGAATAATTTGAAGTCTTTCTAGTACACTTGAGAGTTCATGGGATCTCTGAGCTCTTCACACTCTGCTGCTCCCACACCCAGGAGACTCCAGAGGGCTGCATCAGGAGGGCTGCTGACAGGCTGGGCAGTGCTGGCCCAAGCAGTGCTTCAGGGCAGCCTTGTGCCTTCTGTGCCAGCCCTGTCAATGGTTTCCCTTCTCCCCCCAGCAGCAGAGCTTGCTCTGGTAGCTAAGCAGATGATGCCTAGGATAGCAGGTCAAAAGGATCTAGGTTACATTCCCTAAACACAACAACCCCTTGGCTAATTTTCAAGTATTTTCACTTTTTCCCCCTGCATCCTTCTAATGGGAATGAGCCTGAACTTCAGATAGCCTTCATGGCTGAGCAGAGGCAGAGGGATCACACAATGTAATGCCCTGCTGGTGGGGGATAAATCTCCCTATTAGAAAATTAAATTCCTGCTCATCTCCAGCACTGCTCTGCCTCACAGCCTTTGGAGTGTTTAGATGGGTTCATAACTGGTAGCAGATCTCCAGAGGGAAATGGCTGCTGAGTTAATGGCACATTTTTAATATATATATTATTTCATGCAACGGGGAAATTTGTGCTCCTGGTGGGAGAAGTTTCCCCCCAGAGCTGAAGCTGTCAGCCACACCGGGATGCTGTTTGGGGGGCAGCTGGGATGTTTGCCCATGATCAGCAGCATGAGGTGGGATAAGACAGCTCAGCAAGTTCTTCAACAGGTGAGGGAGAGCCGGGAGTGTGGAGCCTGAACCTGGGCATCTGGGTGACAAAAATGTCAGGCACTTGTTGAAGAAACTCACTGGGTTTTATGTCTGTTGTGAAAATAGTCATATCCCCTTCACCCCAGTGCCTCCTCTCTCTGTCCCAAAGCTGGAGACCCAAAGCTGAGCCATGAAACTCAGCGAGGAGAAAAACATTCAGGGGGTTAGGGAAGAACACTGTGGGCACAACAGATTAATTTAATTATGTTTGGGGAACGTAGGTTGGAGTGTTGATGTAGGTTGCAAATAAAACAAGTTTGTCAGAGCGCTTTTCTGCCTGGATCACAAAGGCACTTGCTTATTAATTTAGCCTGATTGGTGCTCTCAGCAATCAGCAATCACAGCAGTGTGCAGAGCTGAGGTGCCATCAGGAGACACAGGCAGGAGCACAGGGAACAGAGCAGCTCCCATATCCAGTGCTGCCTGCATCCCTGGGGTCTGAGCCCCAAGGGGAGATGGAGTCCAGGAAACCAAACAGGCCAGAGGCTGTGAGGGCTATACAGAGCACAATCCTCACCAGACACGTGACTGACGCTGATTTGGGAGAAGTTTAGGCAATCCAGAGCAATATTTTTCTGAAGTATTCCTCCTAGGAAGCAGTCTTTTTCCCAGGAGCTGGATTCCGAGCACCATTCAGAACCTCAGTGCTGGGCAACCTCTTCTCACCTCTGCAGCATTATGTGGGAGCAGTTAATTCACTGTCCTGCTGACCACCCTGCTGGCAAGGTTTTGGGGCAGGAGAGGGCACCTGTGGATGCCATGTGGAAGGGACCATGGGCTGTGGTGTCTTGCTAGAAAAAGTACTGTCAGCTCCTGGTGTTCTGCCAGTTCCGTGGCACAATCCAACACTTGGAGTAAAAAGGCTTAAGAGGTTTGCCTGGATGTGTGCCTCAGATTGTTCCAGGGGAGGTTTAGAGTGGATATGAGGAACAATTTCTTCACCAAAAGGGCTGTTAAGCCCTGGCACAGGTTGCACAGGGCAGTGTTGGAGTCACCATTCTGGGGGGGATTTGAAAGACGTTCAAATGTGGCACCTGGGGACGTAGTTGAGTGTTGGGCTTGTCAGTGCTCAGGGAATAGTTTGACTCCATGATCTTAGAAGGCTTTTCCAACCTAAAGGATTCCATGATTCTGTGAATTCTTGTGCATGGCCCGTGTCTTCAGCTGAGCAGGGCTGGTTGCTCTACGAGATGTACTTAGGAAACCTCAGTCCCTCTGAAGCCAGAGCCTCAGCTCCAGACACAAACAGCCTTCTGCACTGCTCAGTGCCAGTCTCATCCCTTATGTTTAGCAGGATTGTGCCTTCCCTGGAATGCTAAGCAGCATTTGGGCATGTGGTACTGAATAATGACATATCTTTGCAGCTTGGATGTTTCTGGGTGGCTTTGGCAGCAGAAAGCTCAGGGCTCAAGGTCACAGCAGTGGCACTTCTGAGACCATCACTGCCCACACACAAAATTATGCTGGGAGGGGTGAACTCAGAGCTCAGAGGTGCCAGGCCAGGGGGAATGAGGAGGTGAGGGCTCAGCACTGGGATGTTTAACAGCAGGATTCTCCAGTCTTCAGCAGCAGTTGTGACAAACCGCAGGGAGGGCGTTACACCTGCCCAGGCTCTGCACAGGATGGTTCTGGGCTGGGAGAAGTCCTGATCCTTGGATGTGGCACAAGGAGCCTAAGAGTAGGGTTTGCTGGAGAGTGATGCCCAGCAGCAGCCAGGCCCTGCTGCAGGGAGTGACCTGGTGCGGGATTGTGGTGGGGACTTTTCCTGCTGCCCCGTGGGGCCCTTTGGCAGGTCCTCCAGGCCAGCACAGTGACCAGTTTTCTTCTGAAATATAAATGACTTCAAGGTATCAGCTCTGCTGTTGGAGGCCTCTCTAATGTCTGTGTGAATAGAAGGGGTTTCAGCAGCTGCTGGGGAGAAAACAGACCAGGGGAGCAGAGAATGGAGCGCATTGTACCCCGTGGCCAGAGTGACCAAAGATGCCTGAGAGAGCCAGTGACAAACAGAGACCTCCTGTGCAATTACTCTCTTGACCTCTGTGGTTGGGAGAGGGATGCTGGGAAAGGAGCTGTGGATCACAAGGCCCCAAGGAAGGTTTCCTTGACAACACTTACTGAAGAGAAATGAGATTTCATGAATGCAGCGGGTGTGAGCACGAGAGACGCTGACTTTGGGAGAGACAAGGATGTGGCACCTCGTAGAACGAGCCCTTCCACTTGGGGATGGGAAGTAATGGCTCAGTGAGCTGCTTTTTCAGATAAACTTAATTACTACTGCAAGCACTCATATTTATTTAGAAATGCAGCCACTGTGGTAAAAGCAGACTTACTGTTTAATTGTTTTTCTACTCACAGAGTCTTCTCCACCTTGAATACACACTGGCACAGGAGGGAATTTTTTGCTCACTGCTGATAGTTTCAGCACCCAGCAGCTTAAGTTTAGGATTCTTTAGATCTAGCATTGTCCCAGTATTTACAAAGTCAAAGCAATTACATAGAAAGATGTGTATAATTGCATATTATATCACAATAATACCAATACATTTATAATAATAGTAATAATAATAATCATCATCATCATCATCATCAACAGCAGACAGGTGTTTAGTATTCCCAAACTTAAACCGTGTGGAAGAACCAAAAAGAAGAGATATTTGTGTTCAATATCTAAATAGATATATTTTTCAAATTATACAATGTGAGACTTTTTAATTTCTTCCTGCTGTTTCAGGTAGCAGGACCTAAATTTCCATCCTTGTGTGGTGTCTCACAGGGGTAGCAGCACTGAGACTTTGCCCTGAGCTTGAGCCACCACATTGCATGGCCAAAATACCTCAGGAAACCAGTGCAAGTTTTTCCTCAAGAAAAGGCCCGTGACCTTTTCCAGTGAAAGCTCCGATGGTGTTTGCACAGCAGACAAAGAAAGAGCATCTTCTTAAAAAGCGAAGCCACTTGGCAGGAAATCAAGCCCTGGATCAGGGCATTGGGATCAGCCAGGAGCCCAGAACATCATCCCAGCTGTGCAGTGGGGACCCAGGGCTGCAGCTGAGGCTCTTGCTGGGTTCAGGCTGGAGAGAAAGGACAGACGGGGGGTTAAGTGGCAGATTTTGTCCCAGCTGAAGCTGTAGGAGGAGGAGCAGGAGCAGGAGCTGGAGCAGTCTGTGGGGCTGTGTCCTCACAGCAGTGAGAGACAAGGAGTAGCAAAGGAGTTTTCAGGTTGTTTTCTTATAGGTCAAGTGGAAAATTGCCTGGATTTCTGGGTAAAACATTTTTTCTTCTCTTTTTTGTTGTTTGTTTTTTTTTTTTTTCTGCAGTGGGATCAGCCTTTCCCATTTGCTCCCTTTATTGTACACTTGGATATTTATTTCTAATGTTTCATTTTAAAAATAAATCTCTTATTAAAGCTGAGCTTGGAAAGGTTAAAAGCAGGTTTGCTTACAGGAACAGATACAAATGGATGTGTGACTGTACCTGTTGTGGGGTTTTCTGAGCACCTTTCCTGTGTCTGTACCAGTCATGCCAACATGTCTTGAGACTGATATTTTTTCTTTTGTGTACCAATTGATTTCAGAAATGCAGTGAAAGACACAGATACAAACCAAATAAGATTAAAGGCTTTAAAAGCTTAATAAATTAAGAAGAGCAACTCTAGCTGATAGCATGGCTTTGATAGTAGGCTATAAAGGACAGGGAGTTAAGGAATTACAGGCACCTGACTGTTCAGCAGCATCCCTTCCTCCTCAGCAGTGTGGGGGCACGAGGGAACAGGTTGGGCTCTCCAGCATTATCAGCAGGAATGGAGCAACAGAAGACAAAGTTGAGGGGATAGAAAAGATTTAAGGGGCTAGAATTTAAACAAGCACCCCCAGCCCACGCTGAGCCAGCTCAGAGTGTCCTGCTGGCAGCAACACCTGCCAGTGACACTGTCCTGCCACAGCCATTGGAAACACAACTGGAATGGCTTGAACCCCCCAGTGAGAAACTGTCCCACGCTTTGAGATGTTTTCTAAGACCATTTTCCTATTCTGCAATGGGCACCCCTCCAGCTCAGGTACAGCTTCCCTCTCTGGAGAAGGTTTATGGTGTGATGCCCCTGAGCATGACCAGAGCTCTCTGTGTGTGAGCTGTGGGATGGGCTCCATCAGCTGCAGAACATCCCTCTGCCTTTCATATCTTCCCCAGCTGTGTAAATGAATGATGGCCCAAGAGAGAGCTTTGGTGGTGTTGTCTGCCTGGCTAACAATTGCTTCACGTGGTTATTTGCTATTCCAGTTTCACTCAGAGCAGCAGAAATGTGGTCTATTTCAGGAGAGAAAATTCTGCCACAACTCTTCTGATTTTAGTGCTGCAATAAATCATTTAATTTAAAGAATGAAAGGCAAAAATATACTATGGGTAAGAGAAGCAAAAGGAGCAAAAGGAATCCTGGTTTTAATAAGAATAGTCATAAAGAAGAAAAATTTATCCTCCCTGATGGAAAGGTCCTGTCAGCTTTGAGTGGGTTGAAACCTGTGCCACAATCTGTGACATTCCTCTTTACAACCGGTATCTCTGGAATATAATAGGCTTTCTCAATAGGACAGTGTGAATCATTGTAAGGAACACCACAGTGAGGATATTGCTCTGCACAAACTTGGCAGCACAAGAGAAAGATGGCATTTCCCTGCTCAGCCAGAGGCAGCCAGAGGGGTTTAGTACGAGGGGACAGATAGATCAGGGCAAACCCTGACCCTGCCATCTCTGAGCAGGACTGGAGGGACCAGGACTGAAGGGCACGGTGACATTCTTCACATCCCAACCCCAAATCAAGGCCAACTTAGCCCAAACATCAGCCCTGTTTACCTGCAAATCTCAGCAGCATCTTGTGGGTAAGCCGTGCACACAGACCTGGAGTGTAATGAGTGAAATGGTTGTTTATCAATTTGTTTTCAGCAAATATTTCCCTAATTATGGTAGGTTCCTGAGGGAACAGGGGGAAGCCCAGGATAACTCCAGGCTGCATTTCCAATTGCAGCACAAACTCACTCCTTGCCTGTCACTAACACAGTGTTGGAGTTTCATCAGTAGCATTTGCTTGTCACCAACACATTTTACAGCAAATTGTAATTTTATTTTTATAAATGAAGAAACAGCTTGTGTGAGCTCGCACATCCCACACCCCCTCTCCTTCCCCGAGCCAGCAAATGGGCACAGCCCATCTCTGGACCAGCTGAGTCACTCCTGCAGCTCCCAGGTACACAAAACCAGTTTAATAATGCAAGGAAAGTGGCAAAAGAAAGCAAATCGGGATGGAAAGAACCTGGAGACAAGGAAGGTGAGGGAGAAGGAAGTACAGTGTGAAGATAATTTTTGGGATTATGGGAAAAAATTCAGAGACTTCTCAAGGAGCTGTGCCCAAATCTAAAGTTGTGTAGATTGGCAGGTCCATCTCCAGGGTGGTTGTTTATCTGTCACTTCACAGCCCAGTCTCTTTCCTGGTCCAAACAAACCAGGAAACATCACAAGCAGCGGAAGGACAAGCTTTCCCCTTTCCATACAGCCCTAACAGCAAATCCGCGTGGAGTAGAGTGGAGAAGAAAACACTTCTCCAGACATGGATTGCCCTGATTCTGGAGTGGGAGAACGCAGAAGGCATGGGTAGGAGGGATCTGTGTTTATCCTGATTTTCAGAGCCTGAAGGCAAGAGGCGAAGCTGAGCAGGCGTTACCTCAGCGGACACCCCCATTGTGCCCCCGGGCTGAGCGAGGCTCTCACGGCACACGCTCCTCCTGGAACACACAAAGCCAGTTAAATGCCTGATTGGATGAAGTGGTCACAGTCAAGTGGCCCGTTGCCAGCCAGTCAGGATCCCAAATTTCCCAATATCGTTAAGGTACGTGCGTTAATCCCCTCCTGAAGGATTAAGCGTTTAACCTGTGGCTGCTGTTTCTGAGGGGGCGCGGCAGAGCTGCTGTGCTGGGGGGAGCAGCACTTGCCCCACTGCAGCTCCAGAGCCCCGTGCGTGGCCACAGCATCTTCCAGGTGGTTCAGAGGGATCAGAGGAGGGCACAGGGTGTTGCTTCTAAGGGAAAATTATTTGGCAGAAGAGAGATTTGTTACCTTCCTCCATTCCTTCCCCATTTCTCTGTCCCTCTTTGCTTGGGAATAAGATACCGTAGAGGGAAAGCTGCTCACCCCCTCCTGACTGATTGCCCTTAACCACAGATTTCTTTGAAATACAGATTTTTATTGAACTTTCAAAGTAGCGTTGGGAACTGCAATCCCTTCCTAGCTCAAGAGAGGTGTGAAGGCAATTTCCCCACTGAGCCAGGAAGAAGGAGGAATAATGGCCATTTAATAGATGTGGCTTCTCTCATCATGGGGCTTGAGTGGCACCTGCAGCCACTCACATCCTTAATTCTTTAAGCCATCACAGAGCCCTGGTGCTTAGATCCCAGCCAGGAAAAGGTGTCACATAGCTGATTACTCACAGCAGACCAGGATTACCCATGGTTAATGCCTGATTAGGAGTTAAATTAATATTGACTGTCGATAGTAAACTGTAATGATTTATGTAGGCAAAAATAAATATGAAATGTCATAGTGCAATCCCAGTGGACTACTGTGATAATTAAACATACTTTCAAATCTTATACTGACAGGGAAGACACAGGTCCATGGAGGGGCTTGCACTGTGTTAGTGAAGACAAAAACAAGAGAAGATCTCTCCATGCAAGGCTGGACACAGGCAAAAAACCTGCACTAACAGTTTTTCCCCCTACACTTACGATTTCTCCTATAGATATATCATTTAAAGGCTGTGGGCATGCAAAGGCCAGCAGGCAATTGCATGTCCGTTGTACTCTTTCAGCTGCACAGAGGCTCAGGGCCAGGGGACCAGATGGCTACAGGTAAAAAGCACATCTTTATGCAAATGTGGTTTGAAAATCAGCCCCAGCACTTCCACAGTAATGGAGTTTTATGTCTAGAACACAGTACTAGCCTTGAACCATGTTATTAGTGCTGGAGAGGAACACAGCCTGTCCTGGGAAACTGATGTGTTTGCAGAATTTCCTTACTGGTAGCAGCATTTTCTGAGGGGCAAAGGTGGAGGAGAGAGTTTCTTCCTCTCCCTTACTTTGATGGATATGTGCTGGAGAGCAGAAAAATAAGAGGTGTCAGGAGTGATGGAGTGATGTTGAAGGCTGTGACAAATGAGCTCTGGAAAGTTACACTGATGTTTTTGTGAAAGTATTTCACGTTCAACATTTAAGATGTTACCATCCTGCTGCTCCCCTCTGTCCTCTGCCAGAGCCACCTCCCCAGAGTGCACACCACAGAGGAATGCCCCACACGGCACTGGAGCTCAGCCATCAGAGGAGCTGGGATGAGACCAGAGGGGAAGGGGGATGTGTAAACAAGCCTTGTGTCCTCCTGACCTGGTTCATAGGCAGCAAATTGCTTCGGGGCAGAGTCCCACCCTCAGCTGCCGCAGGGATGTGCTCAGGGAGCGTGTCAAAACCTTAAGAACAAACACTGTGGGTGCAGAAGCTGTAACTCTCCTTTTCCTTCTCCCTTCCAGCTTGCTGCACTAGAGAGGCAAGTGTTTGACTTCCTGGGATACCAGTGGGCCCCCATCCTTGCCAACTTCCTGCACATCATCATCGTTATCCTGGGGCTGTTCGGCACCATCCAGTACAGACCTCGCTACATCGTGGTGGTGAGTAGCACCTTTTGTTCCCAGCACCCAGAACCTGTCCCAGCCTGCACTCCCATGGCATGTGGGGCGTGCTGGGGGACAGAGTAAAGCCCCTGGGAGATCAGGCACGAGCCCTGCACGCTGCTTTAGCAGGAGGTGCCTGGCTGTGCTCAGGAACACACTGCTGGTGAGCTGTGCTTGTGCCAAACTTGGAAGGTTTCAGATAATTCTTACTGGTGCTAAGGTAACACTGCCCAAACGCTGCCCAGCAGAGAGGGAGGGTGAGGGGCTGGACAAATGCAGCACAGAAGCTCTTCCATCCCTCCAGGCTCCTGCCCCTGTGTGTCTTATCAGGCAAGAGAGCATCTGAATATGAAAAACAAACAGAGGAAGAGAAAAAGCAGCTCAGTGCTGACTCAGGGCATTCCACTGCCCCCAGCTAGAGCACATATGTATCTATATAAATGAATAAATATATATATACACTAATTCCAGTGACTTCCTAATGTTTATTGCTTGTCTCTCCCCAACTCCACTCCCTTCCAGTATGCCATCTGGACTGCAATCTGGGTCACCTGGAACATCTTCATCATCTGCTTTTACTTAGAAGTGGGAGGGCTCTCCAAGGTGAGTGAGAGCTGGATGGGTGAGTGCCCAGGCTTTGCAGCCAAGGGGATGGAGCTGAGTGGGGAGGTGAGGGCTGGGATGGTTGAGGTGAGGGGTGTGGGCTGCCTGGGAGTAGGTCCTGCTCTCCTGCCTGTGGAGAGGGCTGTTTTAGCAAGGATGGGGGATGCTGCTGCTTGTATGGAAAACTGAGCCACTACTGATTTCTGGAGCTCTTTGTTGGCTGGTGCAGGTGGTAGCTGGAATAAACCCTGCCCTCACAGTAGGTAGAGTGCATTTGCTTTCCAAAGGTTAGAGCAGGCCTGGCAGCAGAGCCATCCTGAGAGGAGAGGGGGTGTGAGGGCCAGTTCCCAGCCATGATGCAGAGGTGGCTGAGGAGGGCTAGGAGATAACCAGATTGCAGCTGATCCTCTTGGGATCTGAGACCACCTTGACACAGAGGTGTGTGATGGAGGGGAGGGCCCTCATGCAGCACTGAGTGTGGCCTTTCTGCCAGCCTGTCCCAGGGAAGGGCTGCAGCAGGGTCTGGCTGGGTTGACCTGAACCAAGGACTTTGCTGGAACTCTATACTTGACCAGCTCTTGATATTTTTGTGCCTCCCAGTCCTGCTGAAGACTTGCTGCACTTCAGCAGCAGGGATAAATACCTGGTTGTTGCCACACCAAGCAAAATATTTCCTGTTGTACCTTTGGGGAGAGGCTCCTCTCTCTGCTGAACACAGAACATCCCTCCCCAGAGGGATCTGGCACATCTCCTCGGGATGTGGCTTCCCTGCCTTAATTCTTCCTTCTTAAATACAGTGGTAGCTACTCATGGCTGCTGGCCAGGGTGTTGTGAGTTAATATGTAAAGCTCTTTGAAGACTAGATTAGCAGAGTGTTGCTGTCTGCCTAATGAGAGGTGAGTCAGAAATAATAAAAATGGGAGGCAGGCCCTAAATTAAGCCTGGGCTGTAAGCAATGAATTATGAGTGTTGCTGGAGCACAGCAGACTCGGAGTGATTGTAGGATGCAGGTTCATTCCGGAGCACTCCACATCTGGCCTAAATTCCCAGGTCAGGCACTGGAGTTGCAGTCATAATTGGAATTGCCCTGTGGTTTTATCAGGCCTACAGCAGGTCAGGAGTGGCAGCCTAAATCCTTTGCAGATAAGAAAATGTAGCTTCCTAATGTCTCTATTTGTCTTTGTTTCCCCCCTCAGTTATCTCCAGAAACTTTGAGGGAGTTCTTGCCCAAACCAGTGATTATTCATGGTCTGAAATCTCAGCCTGAGATGATCTCCATGTTGGCTGAGACCAACTAAAAAAAAAAAGAACTTTATGTAACTATTTAAATGCTCCCTTCTGCAGAGAAAATTTTGGCTTGATAAACTGCTCTGGGAGCTTCTCTGAGAGCCAGTGTTTGCTTCCAGCCAGCTGGATACTCGTGTTTGCTAATCCCAACCTGCCCTGCAACACGTCGGGTTGCTGTTCTGCAAGTCAAACAGCACTACAAACCCCCTTTTTTGTACCACAGAGGAGCTTCACCTGGTAACCTTGCTCTGTGCTGCAGCTCATTTCAGCCAAGCCAGCACACAGAGAGGCTTTATTTAGCCTACACGGTGACACTTGTGACTGGGGACATTTTTTGCAGAATTGGGCTGCAGTGTAAGCTGCGACTGACTCAGTGGACTTCCCTCTCAGGCTGCAATGAGAAATTAGTTCATTTAGTGGCAACCAGCAAAATCAAGAGAGAATTTGTGCTTGTTTGGCTGTAAAGTAGTTGACAGCCTTGCCTCTGTTCTTAATGAGTTATTTTCACTTTAAAAAGCTGTTTTGTAAGGAAAACTAATGATGCTGCTTTCCATCCTCCTCCACTTTCACTGAAGTAATTTGGGGCTTTGTAGTGGCAAAACAAATCTTCGCTTCCACAGGAGACCAAAAGATCCACCTGAAGCAGGAGCTGAGGCTTCTGTAGGACACTGTGGTGCTTCACAGGCTGGGCTGTCCTGCTGCATCTCTGGAAACCTGATCTAAAGCCAGCTGGTGTTTTATTGATCTCAGTCGTGGGATCCGACCCTGGAAGGACATCTGGGCTTGGATGTACAAGTGTTGGGCAAGGGCGTCAGCCGGGAGTGGATGGCACAGGGATGCAGGTACCTCTGTGTGCCCTCAGGGCCCTCGGGAGGAGACTGCCCTCTAGTCCTGATAAGAAGTCAAAGCTGACCATGAGCCTGGCAGTAGGCAGGGAAATTGCAAATATTGGAAGAAGAGCTTTGGTGGAGTGAGGCTGGTGGAGCTGGTCTGATAAACACTAACTCATCAACTATTAGACTGAGCATGAACAAACTGGGGAGTGCTTGGACAGGGTTGTGCTCCTGTGCGAGTCCCTTAAGGGGCTGAGAGCTCTGAAGGTGGTCTTCAGGGTGCTGTTTCCTCTGTGATTGCTGGTGAGCCTGGGGCAGTGGGAGAGCAGCATTCCTGCCAGCCCTGCACTCACCCTGCTGTGTTCTGACAAGGGCAGCCTGCCAGGATGAGCTCTGTCAGCAGCTCATGTACAGTGACAGAATGCAGAAAGGGCAAGGAACTCGAGAGAATGGAGTTTGTTAACTTGGTGCCTGGTAATGACAGCCCAGTGCAACTGAGACAGGTGATAACTCAGGTGGGGTGAGAAGGGAGAAAGGATTCAAGTGTTTCCGATGTAGCAAATTTAGGAAAAGCCCAGGGAATTGAAAAGATGAGGAAACAGTTATGTGCACTTGTTGCAAATAATTCTTTGTGCTCTGCTGCCTAGATCTGCTTTCACAGTGGTGAAGGAATACAGCATGGGAGCAGGGAAGTGCTGTTCACAAGAGTAGGGACTTTGTTCTTGTGCCCCCCTTGCTTTGGGCGCCTGGCTGATTTGATGAACAGAAGCCAGGGCTCCCACGGTCCCATGTCAGCCCATGAGTGATTTGGCAAAGGGGTTGAGACAATCTCTCAGTTATAAACTTTAGGTCATCAGTAGAATAAGGGCTTTAGGTGCAATTTGGATGTTTGCTTTCCCTTGCCGAGTAATCTCTGCTGCCTCTTTCCTCCGTTGCATTGTCCACCACCACTTCTCACCCTCTCTTTCCTCCTGTCTTTCACATTTCCTGAAGTGCTCCTTTATCCTCCAGGTTGTTCCAGCATGTCCATTCCATGTCTCCTGTCCATGGAATGCCTGAGGATGCTATTCTGGTCAGCCCTGCTCAGGGGAGTTGTAATTAATTACTAACCAGCTACCAATCACTAGTCACACCGAGTTGTTTATTGAAAAGGAAAATACATTTTACTGATTGCTGAATCTATTCCCCGCTTCTTGGAAGAGCTAAACTGACCTGATTTCTGTCTTTCTCTCCTGCCAGGGTTTTTTATCTTGGAATCTTTTCTTAGCAGGAGTAAGAGTGTGAAATATGGCCCAGCAGAACTTCCTTGGGTGGCCAGACACAGGTGGATCCACACAAGTGTCTAAGGCAGCACTTCCCTTGCTGCTGGAAGGGCCTCCCCAAGCACATAGCCTGTGCCAGCTTTCCTGGAAGTGCTTTGCCAGTGAGCAGGCGAGTGCTGGAGCAACCTGGATTTGCAGGGCTGCTCCTCAGCACTGGCAGGGAGGTGGTGATGTGTCTCTGAGCAGCTTTTGGCAGCGTTGCCTTGCTGACTTGCTCTGCTCGTAGTCCTGAGCACACTTGCAGCGTGTGGGGGGAACGCAGCATCTCCAGGTGCTGTGCCACTGCTCTGTGGTGGGGCTCACAGCCGAATTTCCAGGTTGCTGTTCCTCCTCCTTTCCCATCTCCCTCTTTTCCCTGAGTCCATGTGGCTGCTTGGGTAGGTGAATTGCTGGGAGCTAGCTCTGAAGTTTCCAGACTGTGTTTGCAATAATAGGTTAAGCTTCTCCCTGTCTACTCGAGCGTGAAACACATCCCTCCTGCAACCCCTCAGTCTGAGTTAATTATTAAAATCCTGCTGTTAAGACATATGAGCATCTGTCTGTCCAGCTGCCATGCTGACTGACTCTTCATCATGTACTTGAGAAATGTTCAGAGAGGTTTGAGGAATTGGTGTCCTGTATTTCAATGTATTCCTTTGTCTTTTCCCTCTGGGATTATTCATCTTGAATGGTGATTTCTAATTTTTTTTTTTTTTATCCTTTCTTTATATTCTCTCTTGTCTATGCACTGCTTTGATCTGAATCCAGAGCCATGGTGGTCTAAATCTCCTCTTGAAATGGAAGCAGCCCTTGTGAGTCAGATGGGGGTTATTTGTATTTCAGAGAATCTGGATGGCATCTTGGGATGACTTTGTACCTGGTTAAAATGCTGTGAGGAGGATGGATAAATGCATGTGTACGTAAAACTGTCCCTCAGCTCCGTCTAAATTTAGAACCTGGAAGCCTGGGATTTGTCTTCTAAATGCTGTGGCATTGTCACCAAGCAGTGAGAGCCACTGGGAGTGTTTCTGTGTCTCAAGGTGATGCAGCTACTCAGAACACAGGTCTGAAAGATCAACATTATATTTCCTATTTTAATAAGACATGTTTCCATCTAAAAAGATTTTAAGTGATTCTTCTGTCAAGCTCTGGTGGCTCCCAAACGAGGTGCAGTTTGTTCCAGAGCTGTCACAGTGTGGTTTTGCCTGATAATTAAGGAAATTTGGGGGAGGCAGTTCAGAAGTCTGTTAACAACAAGAAATAAAACCATCTCTGATAGTGCCCCTTAGAAAATAATTTCAGAACAGCTTTCAGGAAGCTATTTTAGCAAAGGAACGCAGCTGGCTCTGTGGGTGTTGGAGGTAGGTGTGAGTTTCCCGTGGGACACGGTGGGGAAAACAGGCTCTGTGAAATGTAGGTGCTGCAGTTTCAGTGCTGTTGTCTTCCCTCTCACCCTGGTGGCAAACGGGTGGCAGCCAGGTGCTACAACAGTTCAGAGTGAGATGTGAGTTTTCGGCTGGCCTTCAACGTGCTCGCGAGAAGGAGCTTGGATCGCTCCTGGCTCCGGTTTCTCTCCAGGGCAGAGGTTAAAGAGGCAGCGATTGCCTTGGCAAGAGACGGGGGGAGGGCAGGCACACACGGATCCCTCTCCCTGCAGCAGGGCTGGCTCACTGCTGGGGCTGATCAACATCTCCCAACCCACATTCCACTTCTGGGAGCATTTCAATGCGTTTAGATTTCAAATGCATCGCAGAAAGCTTTTGGCAAACAGCTGTTCCTTAAACCTTCCTAAAACTGGTTCTTTTCTCCTGATTTTTGTGTGCTGTTCTAATTCGTGGTTTCACTTCTCTCCGACTGTCTTCTCACAAACGCAGCTGGCAAACCACAGGAGACATCCTGGAGTTGTTTTCGTAGTCTCCCAGCAAGCTCAATTCTGAGCAACGGGAGGTCAATTAAGGGATTTTCTTGAGTGCTTTTTTTACCGTGCCCCGTCACACAGGTATCCCCCGAGGGCATCCAGCCAGGACACGGGCAAAGGAACAGCTCTCGTTCGTGCTGCCCTCGTGCTCCAGACAGATGCTGGTTCAGGAAGGTGGCTCTGAACACAGGGACATTCCGTAATCCCAGTGAGCAATCGGTATTCACTTCACATCTGAGAGATGGATGGCTCATGAGTTCGAGGCGTTGTGGCGCTTTTAGAATCCAAATGTGCTCAGTTTTTCCAGTCTGCTCTTCACTGATGTATAACTTTTTAATTTTTTTTTTTTATTTTTTTTTTTTGCTCAGAGCTGGAGTGTGATTGCAGGCAAAGAACAGTGAGTGCTGGTTAGGACCTCCTGTTCCTCCACCTGCCCACCTCCGGCCACTCCTGTTCTGCTTTTCCAGGCTGAATTTACAAGCAAGTTCAGCTTCTGCAGCAAAGTTGAGCCAGAGCCAAATCTCTGAGGGCTGACAAAAGGGAGATTCTAGAAGGAGAGCAGCCTGTTTCTTACTTTGCCAGACTGACACTGATGCCTCTGTAAGGAGCAGAGAAGACACTGAGGGGTCTGTCTGCATCAGTGAGGCAGAAGGTTTGGGAAGGCACCATCTGTGAGCTGGGAGAGGGAAGCCCTGGGGACTGAGGTTGAGAGTGGATCCTGTGGTGCCCTGGGGAACAGCTTTGGTTCTGTGCTAATTGGGGGGAGCCCCAGGCAAAGAAACAGGAATTCAGCTGGGGGCTTTCTTGGTTGTTTTGGGGTTTTTTTCTGTTGATTTGTTTGTTTGATGGTGAGGGTTTGTTTTGTTTTTTGAGAAAGATGATTGTTGGTGAGGGTTGTTTTGTTTTTTGAGAAAGATGATTGTTTCTTTCCCCAACCAAAGCAGTGAGTGGCTTGCGAGAGGGAGAAGAGCCCAGCCACTTGGAGGGCTGGCTGTCTCCAGGAAAAAAGCTTTGGCTGGGGAAAATCCATGAGCCTCAGAACATGCAAACTTGGGGGAAAAAGAACAAGCTTTGCAGAAAAGCTGTGTTTTGGTGACTTTGTGAGCTATCTGTGGGCCACTGAAGGGTGAAGCCCAGGAGAGGGCTGAACTCCCAGCTGTTAATGGAGTTTTCCCTATCGTCTTTGCTATTCCGGCTGCTTTTGCCCCGGTGCCACACTGCATCTCCGTGCCCTCCTCCATCTCCTGTGAAGCACATGCCATCTGCTGCGGTGATTATGTCAGGAGCTTGGCAGCTGTCTTCTCACTTAATTGTCCACATTTCTCAGCACGTGCTTCCTGCAGCAGATTTGAGCAAGGGCTCTGTGGGCTGGTTTTGGGTGTCTGTGGTGGATGGAGGGTCCCCACGCAGGGTGCGGAGCGGGGCACTTGGTGACTGGTCACTGGTTCTCTGGCTGGCATTCAGATTCCTGCCCCTGTGACTCGAGTTTGGCCCTGGATATGCTTTTCTGTGTCCATGTTTTATATCTGCAGGACTGCCTGGCTTGGCTCCTGTGTTGGCTGTGGAGACAGGCCCTGTCTCCGGAGGGTAGTTTGGAGCAGGGGCTTGGATAAGCTGCTCTGAATCTGTTTTTCCTTTTGACTCTACGGGGAGCTGACACAAAGGAGCTGCCATGTGAGGTTTTCCATGTCGGGAAGTGTGAATATCCCAAGCTCTGACTGCTGCTGTTCTGGGAGCCACTGCTTTCCTCCTGGGACTGTGCAGGACTCTGGCATGAGCAGTATGAAATAGTTTATGGATAGGTGCTAAAACCTTTAGTAACGGGTAGGCGATGTGTGTATATCCAGCATTCATCTCTCTGCAGAGATACAGGTTCTCTGCCTTCAAATTTTTTAATCTATCCTTCAGAATAAAACTTCCAACCCCTTGCCTTGTTTTGTGGTCAAAAGGGATTGTTTTTCTGCATCAAAGTGACCTGAGAGGGCTTCAGGGTCAGCCAGCACTTGGCACTCATCCATGAAGTGATGCAGCTGTTCAGCCAGTCCTGAGTTTGTCTTTTACCTGCAGGAGGGCTTTGCCATGTTCTGCAAGCTCAAAATCCCAGAGCTCTACTGAGTATTCCCACAAATACTTCTCTTTTCTCAAGTGTGAGGAAAGTGTGGCCATTTTTAAGTGAACATCTGGCTGCACACCAAAGCCCTGCACTCCTTGTGTGGCATTTCACTCTGTAACCCCCTCAACTGGTTTAAAGTATTTAACTAGCAAAGACAAGGGAGCAAAACAAAAAGCCTCTCGAGGTAAAGTTGGTGAAGAATTACAGGGGAGGTGTTTACAAGAAGCTGCAGTCAGCACTGTGAGGTCAGCTCGGCTGGGTAGGGCTGACAGGAGATGCAGAAGCACCAGATGTGAGGAGTGTGGAAGGAAATCAGGCAAAAATGGTACAGGATCTTGTCAGATGTGTTAAAAGCTAGGAACAGAGGAAGATCTGTTGGGTTTTGAAACTCACTTTGGGGTTATGAAGTTCGTATTTTTCAGTTGCTTGTGTTGATTCCTGGGCTGGGAAGACCCTGGCAGGACGCTTAGTGCTGCCTTTTTTATCTTTTAGAGTTGTAAGGTTCACTTCCCAAAGCCGAAACTTGAGGGTTCTTTTCTGGGTGAAGAAACCACTAGCAAAGTGTTCTTGGGTCTGCAGCCTGTGTCCAAACTGTGCTACAGGGTGGTGGAATAGGTTTGTTGCCTCAGGAATGGTTCTCACCACCGCAGCCTGCCTGGGAAATATGTTTAGGTTTCATAATAGGAGGAAATTCTTCCCTGTGAGGGTGGGGAGACCCTGGCACAGAGTGCCCAGAGAAGCTGTGGCTGCCCCATCCCTGGAAGTGTCCAAGGCCAGGTTGGATGGGGCTGGGAGCAACCTGGGACAGTGGAAGGTTCTTTAAGGTCCCTTCGAAACCAAACCATTCCATGATTCTATGAAGGAATATCAAGCCAATGTGCTTTGATCTGTGCTAGCGTGTTTTGAGAGTGGGGATTTGGAAACTTCTAGTTTTCCATTATTTTAATATGCACTCCATCTGACAGCATGTCTGACACTCTCAGAGTAAACAGAGAACTCTTTGCAACTTTTCTCTTTAGGACAGCGAACTCCTGACATTCAACATCTCCCGGCACCAGTCCTGGTGGAGTGAAAATGGCCCTGGCTGTGTAAGGAAGGAGGCTTCAATGTCTGGTATCAAGGGGCTGGATAACCATTCCTACATCTCTGTTATCGGCTGTGCCCTGGAGTACCGCTACATCGAGGTCATGCACAGCTCCTTCCAGATCCTCATCGCGGTGAGTGCCTCACTGAGGGGCAGCAGTTCCTGAGGAGATGCTGTTTGGCTTTGTTTTTTCCCAGGCACAGAGCTTGGCCTGTATTTTCCACCACTTTCTGTATCGTCTGATTGCCAAAGCCTCTGTAAATGTGTTTTGTTTGATTGTCCTCCTGTTCTCTCTTTCAAAAAAAATATTGCTTGAAAGAATTGGAAATGGGCATCAGCAACCTGATGCCTGAAGTAATGCATCTGTGCAACCATACAATAACAAATGGTCCTGAGTCCCTGTTGGGGTGTGAGAATTCATGTTTTGACAAGGACAGAGACCCTTCTGGAGGAGGGTCAACAGCAAAAGTTTTGACGGAACAGGAGGAAATGGTGTCAAATTGCACTGAGGAAGTTTAGTTTGGATACTGGGGACAATTTCTGCACAGAAAGGGTTGTAAAGCACTGGAGCAGACTGCTCAGGGAAGTGGTGGAGTCACCATACCTGGAAGTGTTCAAAAAATGTGTGGGTATGGCACTTGAGGACATGGTTTAGTGATGAATGTGGCAGTGATGCTGGGTTGATGATTGACCTGATCTTAAAAGGCTTCTTCCAACCTCAATTCCATGTTTCTGTGAAGGATTGCTCTTACTCCCCATGACTCAGTGATGGGTGATGGAGCACATACCTGCACAATTGTTGTGAAGGATCCCCAGGAAATGAGATAAACTTTTAGGAGGCAATAAGCAGCACATTTTCCTTCTGCTGATACCCAAGATACATTCACTGAATGTTTTCATCCACTCTTTCCTCATCAGTGTCTTCCTCAGGCTTTTGAAAGTACTCTGCAGAAATGCAGTGTCCCTAATGTTCACTGTTAATTGTCTCTCACTTGCCTGTGAAATTAACTGAAACAAAATGCCCATTGTGTCCCTCGCTTCGGTGGTGCTCTTGCATTTTGTAGCCCACATCTCTAATCTGCTTTGGGTTGTTATTTTGGGGTTAATGGCTTTAGTTACAAGTGTGAACTGGGGAACCATTCATGTTTTGGCTTCCAGTTTTGGCTTAAAAAAAGAAAGGCAACTTGCCCTGTTTAAATGCTGAAGGATAATACAGATTTTTCAAGTTTCTGGAGTGCCAAGTACTTCTCTGCACGTTTTTGGTAGAGCTTTCCACTGTCCTGATCCTGCATTTCCTATTAGCTGGGATGATCTGTGTTACCCAGTGAACTGCAGGGAGGCGGGAAGGCTCAGCCTTCTTTCTTGTCACAGAGAAGAGGCAGAGGCAGAAGCTCCTGTTTCCTGAGTTGGATGGACTCCCTGGCACATGTGCTGGCTGTTAATATTCCGTCAGTTCTCCTTTGGGGAAGATGATCTGCATGAAACTGTCTGTGAGCTGCTTCATGGCTCTGTGTGAGAAAGGCAAACCTGTGTGTTCAGGAGACCAGAGCCTGGTGTCTTTTAGAAAGGGCTATTAGGTGGAACAGGATGGGTGGTGTACCTAAATCTGGTGAAACAAGGACAGACTTTGCAGTCAGAACATCCCTTTTTAAAGCACAGAGGTTTCTCACTCTTAGAATCCTTCCTGAACTCCTGAGCTGGCACTGCCCCTGTGCCCTGGGCTAGAGGTTGAGCCAACAAATGGTCCTGAATTTGTTTGGAGTCGATCTTTGGGTTTTGGCAGCTTACTGACTTAGGCACGTGGCCCTGGGCTGAGTGATCACACTGGTATATAGCACCCACTCTCTGGCAGTGGCTTTTCCTTTGCTTCTTCCCAAAGGCACTTGACAACATTCTCTGTGCATCTGCAAAACACCACTAAGGGCCAGATGGGGAGACATGAGGGAAATATAAGACAAAATAGGATTTAGGGAAATATTTTGTCTCTCTCCCTGAGATTTAAGGTGCAATAAATGTTTGGATCCTAAACCCTGAAAATGGGGTTAAAATACTTGTAGGCAAGAAACCCATGTGGGCTGAGCTATGCAGTGAACTAAATTTCTACTTGTCCTGTAATAAAAGCAGAGTATTGAAGCCCCAGGTCTGTAACTGCTGCTGGCTCTGAAATGCTCATGTAATTTTGTCATGTAGTGGGAGAAATGGAGCTTTTCCTCTCTGCTTTGAGGTCAGGCAAAAAGCAAGTCTTCTTTCTCCCTCAGACCTTGCCTGATAGCAGTCAGCTGGTTCTCTCCCTTTTTACTCTCTGAGGGTCAAACTCTTTGATCCCTGCCAGTATCTTTTTCTGTTCTCTTTATCTCGCTTTGAGGCAGGTTTTATTACAGGCAGCTGTCCCCAGAGTGCTGGCAGGTACAGTGCTGCAGACAGGCAGGGACACTGATCAATAGTAAAAAAACACAACCAGCAACTTGAAGGCTCAGGGGATGCAGCAAGAGACATGACCTAGTTCCCTCCTTGCCTGAGAGCAGAATAGTCAGTTCCCTGTTAGGAAGGGCAAGGGACAGGCAAAACTGTACTTTCAGTAGTGTGTTTTTGCTTTGTCTAATGGTTTTTAGAAGTTGTGGGGTGGGGGGGGTGTGTTCTGCTTTGTTTGGTTTTTACCCCAGATACAGCACTGTGAAATCCACGCTGTTTGAATATGCCGTGCCCAACTGTGAACACTTTCTTTTGTTTTCCTGGAAGCTGAAATGCCTTGAGACTATTGAGGGACTGTACTGCAGTGTTGTGTACTTGGGGCAAGGCTCCCTGAATTCAGTCTTGCATGCCAAAGCAGAGGGAAAGCGAACCTGGACCCATATGGTGAGCACAGTGTTGGCTGTCAGCTTGACTCCTGCTGATTCTATCATCCTGCTCCTGGGCATACATTTGAAGATACGTAAGGTCTCAGTCTGCTTTTGCTTGGAGCTTGTCTGTACTCCTTGAAGGCAAAAGCAATTCCTTTAATCTAGAATGCAATCAAATTTGGGCATATTAGTCACCACACATGATACAAGTTGCTGTAGGGCCCAATAGGAAAATCCTCAATGCTTTAGCACAAAGCACATTGGAGAAAAAACTCCTTGTGGCAACATCTAAAAGTCTTTACTGGTATAGAAATGAATTGTAAAGATAATCCTACCAAACCAGGGAGGAAATGCAGCAGCAACTATTTTGTCAAGACAAGACTCTGCTTTGCTTTTGCCTTAGCAAGAATTCATCTTGCATGTCCCCAGCTCGCCAGCCAGCATGGACAGGAGCGATTCCCAGCTCTGAAATACCTGGCATAGCTCTGGGCTGTCCATATGGTACTTCTGGGAGTGGGGAGGGTTCGGCTTTTCCTGAGGCTCCGCTGAATGGGGTAGAAATTGGAAATGTCTTCCCAGCCGCCAGAACTCGCTGCCCGCCTGTCTGTTGTTTTCACTCAGACTGACAGGTTGGAAGGTTCCCAGGAAGGCAGCAATACAAGCCTTGACAGCAGATGTTATGTGAGAACCAACGCACAAGAGATGCCTTCCTCTTGGCAGAAGGTAGATTTTCAGTGGTTGAAATTGCATCCAAAGAGTAAAGAAGGTCAAGGAATTAAAGGATTTTGATTGCCTCTCTTTGGCTATCTGGTCACAATAGCTCTTTTACAAGCTGGATTTTTGCTTTCTCATAGCAGACTTCTCTTCATTTCCCCCTCTTGCACTGATGACAGTGTTCACACTTCATTAGCTCTGATTAGAAGTGAAACCTAGAGTGCAGCTGCCCTGAAAGAAGAGACTTTGCACCTATTCTCTGTGGTGGAAAAAGCAGTGGAAAGTTTGTCCATTGAGAGAAGAGCTGGAGAATCTTCATTAGGACAGAGGTAGACTAAAGCTAAGATCTTACACAAGTAACAGTAACACCTCCTAAAATTTGCCTTCCCATCCTTGGTGTATTTAGCACACTTGCAGCCAGCTGGTCCCTTTCTCCAGGCTTTTCTCTAATTTACTGACTCCAGCACATTAGTTCAATGCTGCTGTTTTATGAACAGTTTTCAACTCTCTATTAAAAACTGAACTTCAGAGGACTGAGGGGCAGGGGAATGCTCAGACATATGTTTTCCTCATTCCCTTTGAGCACACTTGTCTCTTCCTGCCCTATTTGTTTGCCTGCAGAGTGCTTGGGACACCCCAGCTCCATCCCCTCTTGTGGGGCAGTGTGTGTGTTCCCAGGCTGACAGAGCACACCTGCCCTCGACATGTGTTCCTAATAAAAAGCATAATCGGATCCTTCTGCAGCTTGGAGAAAGCTGGTACTGAACATGCAGAACAAGCAGAGAAACAGCAGCAGAGGCTAAAGCCCTAGAACATTCTTTGGGGAATTAGAGCAGAGGCTTAGTGTCATTTTACATCGCTGACGTTTTCCCTCCTCTTCGACCTCCCCAATGTAATTTGCAAAGATCCGGGAATTATTGGTATTTCCCTGGCATACAGAGCTTAAACCCCTCCTTTGTATTGAAATCAGCAACCAAGATGGCACTTGGAGCAAGGGTGAAATGATTCCAAATTGTTGGCCTCTGTGAAGCTTCCTGTTCTGTGTTAATCGCAGATAAACTGGGTGACGTTTGGGGGCTCAACACAACATTGTCAAAGATGCAGTCAGAAGGGAATTTCTGGTGTCTCTTGGAGTCTGCTCATTTCACACTTCTGCAGACTCTTCCAGGAGAAAGGACTGGACAACAGGAGCAGCATTTCTCCTCTTTAGCTATATTTCATTCATAATTTATTCCAGAGGTGAGACATGGGGATTCCCATGAGTTCAGTTAATATTACCACAGGCCTGGGCCCTGGGGTATATCACCGTGTCCCGCAGCCATAGGGAGGAGGAGGAGAAAAGATCCAGCAGGCAGGAATTGTGCAGCAAGATTGATTTATTTAATTATTTTACAAACTCTTTTATAGACTTTTTTCTTCATAGTCTAGTTGGACAAAGGACCAGCCACCCCTTGGGGTGATTGGCTAAAATCCTAAAACATCCATTGTCAAAATATTTTTCTACTATACCATAAACAAGACTTTTCAAGGTTGCAGGTGTTTGGTTGTTTACATTCCCTGCTACCTCTTCTGTGAGAGAGAAAAATCTCTCACGGACTTAGAAAATAACAAGAAAATCCTCGCTAACGTCATTTTTGTACCTACAAGTTAATCCTTGAGATTATTTATTTTGAGGTTATTTAATTACAGATGAATCCTTTAGAGTATGTAATTACAGTTTAGGTCAGCACATAAAAAAATGAAATTCATATTTATGTTGTACATCTCTTCCCACCTTGCCCCTTAAACTCTCCTGTTCTGGCCAGATCACAAGACAAAGCTTCTTTGAATAAAAAGTTCCATTAAATAAACAAGTTTTTTTATTGATGAAACTCATTTAAAGAAGAAATGAATTATAAAGTCAATAAAAAGTAAATTTTGAACACTAAGCAGATACAAACAAAGCCAGGAGCTGGAAGAAATCACAAAAGGAAACCCTCCCTTCCAATGGAGCTGGAATTAGAGATTCAGGGAAGTTCCCTTAATTCACTAGCTGTTGGTTGGTTGGTTTGTTTTTCTGAATGCAAAAAGTCACCTTAGTAATAAAGTGAAAAATGTATGGGGTGAGCAGAATGATGGTTGAGGGTTATGGGGCATTAATTTCTGAGCAAAACAAACTTCCCTAGTCAATCGCAGTGCTTGGTGCTTCTGAACCGTGAAAAATGTCCAGAGCTTTATCAGGTTTGCTGTGACAGTACAGCTGATAATCCCTCCCAACTCTGCCCATAAACTGGGCAGGTAAATCATTTTCATTGTTAATTCCATCAGGAGTTTCCTGGCACAGGTATCACATAAGATTTGCATCTACGTGTTATAGAGTATAATAACAGTGAGTAGATGTAGGGCTGCCACTTTGCATGGCTGTTAACCCAAAGTTCCTACTCTGAGAGGTGATGGGAGATCTGGGGAGGGAGAAAACCATCCTAGAGTTCCTTTGGAATCACGGTTTGTATTCAGGATGCATCTTTTCTGCTTGGATATATTTGTGCGTGTAAATTGCATTGTTTGACCTGGTGTAAAAGACTGGATCTTGCAACTATATCCATGCTCAAGCAGGTACAGAGGATGTGTGCGAGCACACTCCTAATTTGTTACTTGGGTTCAAATGCCTTTATGCTGGAGATGAGAGTGTGCAAATGGGTGATTGGACATCTCGTGGAGTTCTGGGACGTGCAGAAAGCATTCTTGTTTTTCCAAGAGCGTCTTGGAAAAACATCTCAGCCCAGGTCCCGCAGCCCAGGGACGAGCAGGTGCCTCGGGGCTTCAGCACCACGGCCAGAGCCCGGGCCGGGCCGGGAATCCTGCGCTCCTTTGGGTTGGGAAAGCTGTCCAAGATCGTCGAGTTCTCCCAGTACTGCTAAGGCCACCACTAAACCTGTCCCCAAATGCCACATTTACTTGTCTTTTAAGTCCCTCCAGGGATGGAGTCGTAGGGAGCAATAAGGTCCTTCCTCAGCCTCCTTTTCTCCTGAGCCCCCTCAGCTATTCCTCATCAGCCTTGTGCTCTGGACCCCTCCCCAGATTTGTTGCTCTTACCTGCCCAAAAACTGCCACAAACTTCAGGAAAGAACCCCAGTCTCCAGGTTTTATGTTAGCACAGTACAAGCAATAGGAGAGAGGAAAAATCTCTGATGTTCTGTTTGGTTTTGCTTTGTCTACCTCTAAACAGTAATAGTTCTACTCTGAGACAATTCTGAAAGGCAGCAGGTACAATTAGATTGGCCATTGCATGTGGCCAGAGGATTTATTTTTCCCTATAGCTCACAGGAACTTAGCCTGAAGCAGCCTTGGTTTCAGAAATGCCCAGCAGAGGAATGAGGGAGGCCCCTGAGCTACCCTTCCTCCACTGAGGTTCTGGGATGTGCTCCCATAAGGCTCACCCAAGAGGAAAGGAGTGAGCTGCCTTCTCTTTCATATGATTATAGAAAAAACTTCAAGGAAAAACATGGTTTAGTGATGCTACAAAAACATTCCATTTCCTCCCAACGAGGCATGTTTTGTCAGGGAGAGCTGGAGAAAGCACAAATGTTGTATAACTCCCCAGCAGAAATCTCATTATCTTGCCTTTTGTTTTCGGGTGTGATGTATTTTTCTGTCATATTAAAAATGAATGGACTCTACTTTTCAAGCCCTCCCATGCATCATTCTGTCTCCTCTTGGAGTGAGTCACTGTGTGCTACAGGCTGACTCCTGTTCCCAGGAATTGAGTTCACAGTGGAAAACAATTATGCCTCACAATAACTTTACTAACACAGTTACTGTCAACCAGGATCCCGCTAAGCAGGGTGTTATGTAAAGATGTAAAATGAAGGATGGGGAGGATATTTGATTAACAGGAAGAAGGCAAAGCAAAGTAAGACCCTGCTGCATCTGGAATGCTTAACTCCCATGGAGTTTGTTTCTGTTTAGGCTGAGGAACACCTTGATACTGAGGCCAACGGAGGCAGCTCTGATGCTTTAGAGCTTCTACAAACTACTGAGTTACTAAAGATTTTGGTGTCTCTGAACATTTCTGCCAGTACACCACCATTTTTATGGTTAACTACTCTTCTGTCTCACCTGCATAAAAACTACTCACCTCTTATTGGTAATTTACCCCATATGACAGAATGCTCAGAAATGCTGAGCTGATGAGTTCTTGTCCTGACTCTCAGTGTCTCCTGTCTGTTGTTGTCTGTCCCACGAGGCCCTCTCCTGTATCCCCATCACTTCTTACAGAGAATTAATTTAGCACAGTAGTTTCAGTTTCAATAAAGCCAAGCCATGCTCTTACCAATCATTCAAGAAACTGAAGGTGAGGATGGGTCTTGCAAGTTTTCCTTCTTGAGCTTTGGGTGTGCTCCCTCAGTGCCTGCCCTGACACCTACACCTGCCCCCCGCCTACAGCAAATGTGACTTGGCTCCACAATTACAGAAATGCTGCCAAGCTGAGTGTAAATAGTGGCTGTTGAAGTTGTGCCCAGTGGGTTCTGACCAGGCTCACACTGGCTGATGCTAAAATGATTTATTCTCTCTATTTTCCAGCTGGTGGGCTTTGTGTACGCCTGTTACGTGGTTAGTGTTTTTACAGAAGAAGAAGACAGCTGTAAGTATTTATCAACAGATCCCTTGGCAAAGGTTTTAGTAAATTTTATTTCTCTCTCAGATGTTCATCTGTCAGGACTGAGCTGCCATCAGACTTCTTTCCATCTCTGCCTCTGTGTGTCATGGCACTAACTACCCCTCAAGGATCAGCTATTTTTACAGTGAGGGTTTTTTTCCCCTGTGTCACTCTGTGTTAGATGCTGTAATTCTGCTACACTTAGAGCACAAAAAGAGCTTGGGTTTGGTTTCTCAGCTGGACTAAGCTTTAGAGAAGCTGGGCAGCTACTTCTTTTCTCAAGCTCATATAGCCTGAGAATAATGGTTCTGAAATATTACTGCTGTGATTAAAAGCACCTACAACAAAGCTTTCAGCCCAGGGCTCGAGCAGGAGACCTGCTGAGCCTCATGTGCCACAAGCTGAGGATGAGCAGATCATGAGAGTTCTTGCCAAGAACCAATCTGACCACTTAATTTAAGAGCAGGGGAAGTGCTGTATTTGAATTACGAGGAGGAGGAAGGAGCCAACCCCGTCGTGTTGGGTACACAAATCTCTTCAGTGACAGTGAGTCACTGTGACACGTGTCAGGGTAAAGACTCAGAGGTCTGTGGGACCTGTGCAGGTATCCAGTTGGTCCTGGATTGCTTTGCACCTCTAAAACTCCCTTTGAGACCAATAATTTTACAAACAGAAAAATGGATGCAGAGAGTTAAAATACAAAGTTCGGTTTGTTTGGCACTGTGTTGGGTCTAGGGCAGTTTACTCCAGCAAAGGATCTCATCCAAAAGTTTTACATCCAAGTATCAATTCTTCTAAGGCATTGATTAGGTTTGTGCAAGTAGCTTTGTTGTTTTAAAGAGCAGCTGGCACGGATGAGAGCTGGAAAACAGCAGCTTTGAACTGAATATTTGAAAGTATGTGAAGAATGTGTTTTCATAGGAGCGAGAGGAGATGCATTACTTATCTGCCTCGTCCTTATGTTTTTTTCTTCCTTCCTTCCTGCCTGAACTCATTCTCCTGGCTTTATTGATCATTCCTTTAGAGCTTGGCAGTGCACTTAGAGAAGGTGCTACATTATAGTAATATTTTTTTAATTAGGCTATAGCTCTTCTATTAGCTAAGTAGCTCCATTTCTGAGCCCCTGCTGAATATTGTAAAGCAGTAGCTTGACAGAACTCATTTTTATAGTAGGGGTCTGTTAGGAGAGACAAAAACATGGAAGGAAGCTTTATCTAGGAAACACAGAGCTGTTAATTTCAGGATATGTATTTTTTTCCCCACTAACAAATTCACTTTCCCTCCCAGTTTCCCAGCTTGGAGTTAAAATGCCAGCTTGAATAATTAACAATGACAAACCATCAATATTTCACACTCACAGGGGTAGATCCTTCCAGTGACCTGAATAAATTTGAGCTGCGTTTTAATTTTCTCTTCCATTTGTGGTTTCCTTTAAATGTTGCTTTGATATGCAGCATGAAGTAATTATAAGTGCTGAGGCACATTAATCAGGAAGCTCATGCTAACGTGATTTTCATGAGAAAACACAGCAGTAGGGATCTACCAATGCTGAATTGTGGGCAAGAATATTTTAGATGTGCTAATGCAATGTATTGTATCACAAGAAATCACACTTAAGATTTTTCTTTCAAGTGTCTTGGATTTTGAGTGCCCTCATGCTTGGGTGTTCACATGATAAGCCTTGTGTTGGTTCAGGGTACTAGACAGTTACTGAAAATTGCAGTTCTTCCCAATTCTTCCCAATTTAGGCCTTCCACAACTGAGATAATAAAGTTAGTATTTTGGGGTTTTTTAAGTGCAGCCGGTTTGGATTTAAAAATCCTCAAATGCTTTCAAAAGTGGCTGAGAAAAGGTAAAGTTTCACTGAAACTATTTGGGAATTATCCCAACAATTAACTTAGAACCTCTACAGATTTCACCCATTACCTGTCAGTTGTCCCAAAATCACAGTATCAGCATGAAGCTCTCCAGCAAGATGAATTTGTCAGAATCTGTTGTCCTTAAGAAGTCTTTTAAGAAGTTTGGGTTGTTTCACATCCAATATATTAGTAAATACTTTTTTCTATTATTTCATCAGTAAAAATCCTCAAACCTCTTCCATCTTAAATTTAAAATAATAGTGCCACCTTCAGGAAAGAAAAATAAGCAGGCACTTAAATAGTTAATAAAACTCTCCAGTTATTTTTAAATGGCACTTGGACAGGATGGTTTTCACACTTCCATACAAAATGCACTAACTTGGCACCAAAAAATGATCCAAACTGGGTCTATTTGAAAGGGTTTTGGCAAGGCCTGCGAGGTCAGTCACAAATCACAGGACCTCACACCCCTCCTGCCCTGACTGTGCTGGCCAGCTCTGTGCTGCAGGCTCGGCCTAAAGTCCAGGGAACTGAGACAGCCTTGGAAAATTCTTCCCTGGTTACTAAGGGAATTGTCACTTAGAACTCTCCCTGCTGAGTTACGCTGCCCTTCCGTGAACACTGGAGAAGGGAAGCATTGTTCCTACTTGTACTCAATTCAAAGAAATTGAGTTGGCAGAGGGGATGCGAAAAATACCAGAGCTGAAGATAACGAGGTGGTTGCAGTTTTCCAAAGCTGCTGTCGTCTTGCAGGAAAGACAAGTGGGGCAAGAAAATTCCCCCTTCAGTGTATAACCTTCACGGGGAGTGCTGTGCTGCCAACTTCTCCCTGGCATTCGCTCAGGAGCTGTTCCCCAGCTTCCTCCCCTCGGCTCCACGCGGAGCAGCTCCGGCTTTGTCTGCTCACTCTCATGTGCGGTCACAGCGTGGGGGAAAGACCCAAGGAGGCTTCTCTAGAGTCCTTTGTTAGCTCTGCTTTAAGTTTTGTGTTAGCTGAAATCTCCTCTTCGGCATGCTTGCCCATCCCAAGAGATCCCAGAAATCCATACCTGAAAAAATCATTTTTCTGTTCCGTCACTAATTTTTTGTGTTTATGCCATGACATGCACCAACCCTTCCTTTCATTTCCTTTCCTTTCAACTTTCTGGCCATGTTTGTTTGTTTGTTTATTTGAGTTTTGATTTTTTTTCAGTTGATTTCATTGGTGGATTTGATCCATTTCCTCTCTACCATGTCAATGAAAAACCCACCAACCTTTTGTTCAAGCAGACATACCTGTAAGTATCATCTGTGCTAAGAGACTCCACGTGCTTCTTGGTTTCATGGCTCAAGGGTACCACAGGTTTGGGTTTTTTCTTCTTGGCAGGTTGCTTTCTCCAACAGGCTTTTCAGGCATGGAAGGAATGAACAAATGGACACCAGGGGTGAAGCTGCCTTTTCTCAGCTCCAAAATAATTTTAAATTCTGTTGCCTGCAAGAACTGAGCCTTCCACGTGTGGGGCAGCCCAAGAGTTCAGCTGAGAGCAGGGAGCAGAAAGGGGAGTTGTCCACAGCGGCTTCTCTCATACCAATAAATGAAGAGCCACTCTTGAAGTCCCATTTCTGCACAAGATCACAATTTCACTCTGTCCACTTAAAAGCTGATTCTTAATGAGATTCTCAAACACAAAGGCCAGATTTGTCTGTTTAAAGCAACAATGAGATCTGAGCTTATATTCCTTAAATTGATCTGCAAAAGGCAGTTCAACACATGGAAGTTTTTTTACAGCAGCTGCTGAGGGAGGCTGTTTTTCAGGAACAATGTTACCAGAGAGTCCTGCCAAAAAGAAGGATGTATGTGAGGGTGGTGGAAAAGAGTGGGGCTGAGGGGACAAAAACTTCCCTGAGGTAGATTGGTAGATGAGCCCTTCTAATTTCATAAGGACTTACTGCCCACTTCATCACTGCAGCACACGATCAGGAATACAAGTAATTTTTGCAAAGCCATTGAATTCCCTGTAACTTTGGGAGTTCTATAGTGTTATTACAAGGGATGCTACAGGAGATTCAATATTGATTTCTCACAGTGGGGTGGAATTTTTCATAGTCTGCAGAAGCTGTGCAGCTTTAAGCAGCTCCCTGATTTACTAGCTTGATGCAGCAATGTGCTGAAGAAGCATCACATTTTACAGTACAAGGTGTGGGCTGCTTTTTTCTTAAAATGACCAATTCTGCTTGTGAAAAAAGCTATCACTTCCAAATGAAGATTCCTATATGGGGAGACTGGAATATGAAGAGAAGTTAGCAATGCAAAACTTTCTCCCAGGGCCTCAGGAAGATGGGAAGCTGCTGCTG
The DNA here is from genome assembly GCF_017639235.1 of Corvus kubaryi. Taxonomy (NCBI): domain Eukaryota; kingdom Metazoa; phylum Chordata; class Aves; order Passeriformes; family Corvidae; genus Corvus; species Corvus kubaryi. The sequence continues at coordinate 5,914,197 of NW_024580668.1, read as the reverse complement.
AAGTCCACAGATAATTTTGTTGTTCCTCACTCCCGTTCCTCAGCCCATCACTTCTCTGTTGATATTTTCTGCCAGCACAAAATAATATTTCTCTCAGGCCAACAGGAGGTGAAAACAGCTGCTGAGCTGTAGATAATGTGACCCTCTATAAATTTCAGTAGCCACCAAACAGCAATCTTTGTTTATTTATTTCAGCCTTACTATTGCCTTTTTTCCACATGTGTGAATGGTAGTGAGGGGAGGAAGGGATAATTGATTCCCGAGCTGTGGTGCCATGGAGCATTGCAGGCTGGGGCACTGAGTGCCAAATGCCCTTGTCCTGCTCTCAAAATCATTTAGTGATGACTTGAAGGCTTTTTTGTTTTTGTTTTTTTTTAATATCCTGTTGAGGAAGATGAAAAACAACAAATACATCCAACTTATCTGGGGTGTAAGTTTATAGAAGAGCTAGGGATCAGGAACATGGGCTTTCTGGTTTGAACTCCTTTTTGTTGATGGAAATGCTGAATGCACCCAAATTTATTCTACAACTGATCACTTGGAGCTGAGTGCTACCAGGAACTTTCCTTTTAGGATGGCATCACCCCCTTGTCTGCACTCAGCTGCACTCCTGAGAATGCATTGTCTGGGCTCCCACAGCTCTCTAACAAGATCAGTTTTCTTCATTCCCTAATGGAATTATCCTGTTCACTCCAGTTTTACCTATCTTTTTCTGATGAGACCACACTCTTTCCTCCCCACTGTTCCCTTCCCTGCATTTTTCTCTAGTCTCTCTTCTTCATCTCTCCAAATTTATGAGTTTTTAGAGATCTGAGACTCCACAGAACAATGACATGAGCTGCTAAATTCAATATTCAAACTGTGCACCCCAGTTCTGGCCTTCAGCCTCCAGCCACAGCACTGAAAGAAGTTCTTAAATACCTTTGCCTCCTACTAGGAGGAGAAAACATCTCCCCAAACAGTTACTGATAATAGATATTTCCACACCATAATCCAGTTATGTCCCAGCTTTATCATAATGATCTCCCTGACCTCAGCTGCAAGCCTCCAGTTAGTGGAAAACCTCACAAATTTTCAAGTCAGGTGTTATTTTTCTCTTTTAAAAAAAGCCAACAACAACAATCAACCATCATTTTGTACTGTTTTTTACAAAGGCAAGATTTAAGTGTGCTCATCTCAAATCACACCTTGAACACTCACACAGCAACAATGATATTCTAAAAGTAATTTTTTTCAGGTTCCACGACTGCTTTTGCTCCACATTTCATTGACTCCAGGGGAGTTTGGTTGTGATAGTTACTGTTTGAAGTCACAACCTTACATAAAAGAGGCTCAAATTAACATGAAAAAAATTGTTCTGCAAGTTTTGCTGCCTAAAAGAATTGCCTTTAATCTCACTGCTGATTACCAATCAAGGCACCACACTAATTATTTAATAATAATAATATATTAGGACTCTTGGTGGAAGCATGTTAGTCTTCAGTGCCTGAGTTTCTGTGTCAAGATACTTACCCAAAAGATAGTAAATCACTTCTTGAAAGCCAGAGGCTAAATGAGAATATTTCCAATGAGTTTTTAGGAAGGAAGGGTTGAACTCTTCCCCCTCCCTCAGCTGAAGCTCAAGTTCAGGTTGTGCCTGCTGGTGCCACTGTCTCCCTTTGTGCTGCACAGCACAGGACCTCAGCTCTGGGTTGCTTTTCTTCTTGTTTGTTCATTTGTAGTAACAGAATTCTCATCACTTGAGGCATAAAAGCATTTTTGCACCGATAACTGTGGAAGTGTTGGCCGAGCCAGCTTTGGCATTCCTCACTCAAGCTGTTCTCTCTGAGCCCCCTGCACTACCTGCCAAGTACCCAGAGCATCCTGAGCATGTCAGCACCTCCTGCCTGCTGAATCCTTTCAGTCTCCTGACATCATTCTCCAAGTTCGTTTTGTAAAGCAGCACTGTGCAATCTCAATTATAAAGCAGAATAGCCTCAAAGTGTGTTTTTTACACAGCTAAATCAGGAACCTGCTGGATGACAGGAGGTACTCTCTGTTTATTTAAAGGTACAGAGATGAGCACTGGATCTTCCTGCCTTTTAAAACTGTGTTTGTAAGGCCAAGCAGTGAACTGCACAGCTGTGAGTTTCCAGCCCCTGACACTGATCTGGCACCTCAAGTACTGCATCACATTAGGGCCTTAAAAGCTTTAATTTTAGTCATGTAGCCAGATTTTATGGACTTTCCTTTCCTCAGATCTACCAGTGGAAAGGGCCCTGTGTTAACACAGGGTGTGACTTTTATCAGATGGAGACCTCAGTATTGACAGGGCAGCAACAGGAGGCATTGGTTAATTGAGGGATCTGAGGCTCCAATTGCCCACTTTAATGGTCCCTCATCAATCTTTTGTGGGGCACTGTCTGCTGGCCACAGGCATGAAGCAGCTGTGAGCATTAAAGGACTTGTCCCCATACAACCATCATCCCTTACTGGCTTAAAGTGGGTTCTTCAATACACCAAAGTAGGTTCTTCAATACCAAACTTTGACAACCAGAATAATTTACAAAGGAAACTTAAACAGGAAAAAAATACCACTTTTTTTCTGAGGAGAAAAAAAAAACACAAAACAAAACACTTCTGCTTCTCTTTCTAGGTAGACTTTTTCCCAAACAAACAACATGAATTTGCAAACTCTTTTGATCATCCTGAAGCTGCATGTGTAAGAGGTGATGTTTCAGCCAAAAGCATTCACTCACCTTTACTGCTGGCTCCAAAAGTAGATCTGCTTATCCTGCTGCACCTACACAAAAAGCACATCACCGCAATTTCAAGCAGCTCTTTTATCCTAGAGATGACCCTTAGCTTTTTAAGTTCCTAACCAAATTTTATGCAGCTCCAAATGCTGAGGATCCATAGATCTAACACTCGAGCCTAACTGCAGCATATTCAGGTCTGACATATGCATAGCATTCTTTCCAGGCTTGAAGACTACTTAACCACATTACTTCTGAGCTCTCAATCCTATTCCTCATCTGTAGTCAATTATATTTAAAAGTCCAGAAGACAAAAGAAAAAAGCTGTCCTCATTATTTCCACACCCTTTCTGTTACATGAAGAAAGCAATTGAGTACTTGCTCCATACTCACATCCTGCCTTCACCTTTTTCCCCCTCTTACAGGCCTGCGTAAGTGAAGAGGAGCCAGAGGATGGATAAACCTTGCACTCCACCAAAGGTGCTGCAGGAAACAGTCCCCTGGGGCCTGGATCTTTGGCAGAGGAAATGCAGGATGGTGAACTCCATTCCATTTTTTTGGTCCTTGTCTTCTTTTCAAATGCAATGAATGTACATCGAAGAATGGCCACACAGTTGGTTTTTAATTCTCCAAGTGCCCTGACGAACCTTTCCTACCGCAGTCTGCTGGTACTGGCCCAGAAATGGCACAGGCCTGAAGACCTCTGGCAGAACAAGTTCACCAAGAGCCTCTCTCAAGAGCTACAGTTGAAGTCGGAGCTGCTTCCTTGCGCCATGGATCCAGAAAGAAGGAAGCACTGCATAACACCCTGGGACATTTCGTATGTTCTGTAGTTAGTTTCCTCCCCTTTTTCTGAACAGAGCCTAAATCCCCTAACACAACTTCATCTCCTCCCTGCCTGTATAAAACTAGGTGGGGTCTCTTTACACTTGAGTTACTTAGGCATTGTTGGGTTTTAAGTTACAGATGAGAACTCTTCCCTTCCACCTCCCCAACCACCCAGGACTCCCTTGCTCATTCTCTGTAGACGTGGCAGTAGGCATTTGTCCTGGAATTCAGTGCTCTGTGGCCTAACTCCTGTAATGCTGAACAGCTGAAAACTTCTTCACTCAGCAGGGAGCTTCTCCCCACTGCAACCAGCCAAGCCATTCCTGGAGCAGCTGTAGCTTACTCTGGGTCTGCCCAGCTACATTAAATTAACCCCGGTGTAGCCACATATGCAGCTGAATCCTGCTGCAGGACACTGGAAAAGACCCAGTTCCTCATGGATCAGAGGTGGGTTTGCACCTGCCTTCTTCACCTAGAGCCACACCTATTCCATGGTAACATCAAGATGGAAGAATTTCATCTGTGACAGGTTTTTCGAGGGGAGGGAAAGGGACTGAAGGGGGAATGTGAGTGTAATAAAGTTGCATTAATGAGCTGCAGCAATTAATTAAAAAAAACAACAAAACCAAGTCAGTTTTGTTAGCTGTGTCTCCTAGCATGTTAAGTGTCAAAAGCAGAGGAGGAGCACTTGTCAGCCAGCCCTGGCATTTTTGGGTTGCTACTTCCAAGTGCTGTTGTAATTCATTATTGACTTGCCTAATCTTCTTGGGATTACTTGGCATTTTTTGAGAAATGCTTTTCAGAAGGGTCAAGCTAGAAGCCATGCTAGGGAGAAGTGTGAGGGAAGAATTAAGAAAAAAATAAAAACATTAAGTGCTAAATCTTTTTTTTTTGTCTCATTCCAAGGGGCCCAGGAAGCAAAATCATCTTTTATAAACCCAAATGTATAAGCACTAAGAGTATTTTTTGCTTCTGTGTGACTTCTATTCCAGATACCCAAACATCCTAAATTTTGCTTGAGTGCAGCTGCAACTAAAAATGTTGTTTTCTGTAGGGTCTTTTTTCCCCTTCTTTTAGCCACCAAAAGCCACAGCTTCTGACTGAGCAAAACAGACAACTAGTTTCATCCTAGTTTAGCAACTCAAAGAAAAAAGCTCAACCCTGACAGCTCTGCCTGACAAAACACAACTACCTCCCTTATTAGTAATATTATGTCACTACCAAGTTAAGAAATATCAGTGAAACACAAGCTACTCTCCATTTTGAGATCCCACACAGCAGTGTGCACACACCATTAACACTTTCTCTACCTCTCCTTTATTCACTTCCTTTCTGTATCACACTCATTCCTGCCTGCCCACCTGATGTTCCCTGGAGAGGCAGGGAAACAAAAAGGAAAAGAATACACATCCTCTATTCAATGAGATTTTCCCATGAAAGATTTCATTTGTTTGGGGCTTTTAAAATTAATCTTTTCTCAGAAAGCACTGACTTCACACTTTTTGGTTTAATGTGATTTCTTTTCCTCAGAGAGAGTATTATCAATCAGATACCAGGAGGTACCAAAACCCAACACAGATGGTAGAAAAAGCACAGTTTCAGCTCTGGACAGGTGAAACATTTCACTGGTAGTTTCAGGAAGCAATTCTTTTAGGTGGCAATAAGAGGGAACTTCTGGAATTATTTTGAGGTCTGCATGTTTTAACACTACACCTCTCCAACTGACCAAGCCCTGATGCCACTTTCACCAATAAAACTGATCAAAACCACTTGCCAAGTACTCTAAAGAGATAAAGCATCAAACTCTGCACTTAACAGCATTGCCCCTTGGCTTTAACACACACTGGTAAAGATCAACTAAATAAAAGCGTGATGACTGAGTAGCTTCAGAACTACCACTCAGTTGCCTATGTTCATTGTAGCATAAAGCACCAATTAACAGGAGTAAAACACCAAGCCCATATTCAGGTAAGCCTATAATATGCAGTCCCAATGACTGCCATTAATCATAAGAAGAAAAAATATCAGCCTGAGAAGAAACAAAGCTACCCAGGGTCATATTCCACACTTAATTACCTCCTCCAGTTTTCATTAGCAGAGCCATTCATCCTCATGCTCTGAACTCCTGCTTCTGCTCTGTGCTAGACCCACTCCAAGTACCACAAGATGACACAGTGACCCTCTGTTCTGTGAGGGCACAGAGGGCCAAGTCCACTCCATCCCATCCCATCTCCAGCCTGATCCAGGAGCAGGGAGCAGCTGAAGGTGGTGCTCAAGTGTGTTCCCTTATCTCCCTCTGTTGGGGACAGACATCCCTGGAGATGTTTCTTGAACAGCATGGTACCTCTTTCTGAAGGGACATTTCCCCACAGGAAAAAAAACAGCTCCTCCCTTCCTGATGTGGAAAAGCCACAATTTTCAGTGTTCAGTAGGAGAAACCCCAGAAGCTGGTCCATTTCCAGCCTTGCTTAGGTTCCAGTCACACTGAGATGAGTTTGGGAGGAAATAACACTGCTCCAGCAGTGAGCTGCTGTTTTCCCTTCTCAGATTAGCACATATATTTAAACTATACACTTTTGCTGTATTTATAGAGACGAAACAAAGCCAGTGATATCTTGAACCCAAACAACACCTTATTTGGCATGGTGGTGACATTCTGCTCCCTAGGAAAGCTGCTGGGTCTGGCAGAGACCCAACCAATTCCTCCAAGAGTTGCAGAGTTTAAACCACTCAACTTGTAATTTCTCTCAGCTTTGCCAAGAACTAATATTCCCTTCTGAAGCAGGGATGAAGACAGCTGCCTTCCCATGTGATCCACATAGATAACTGACACCTTAAAGTTACTCATAGGCAAGCCCATAAGCCTGTTTAGTAACCAGAGCTGGAACCAAAGAGAAGCAGTTCCAGAGCCACAGACTAAAGAGCCACCTACCAAAACTCTGCAAAGGGCTCAGATGCAGAATTATTCCCCATTTGAACAGTTTCATGTATCAGATCCTTGTTCTCCTGCATCCTTATCCCTTCTTTTGCAGTTTAAGATAACCTGGACAAACCAGATTCTTCCCTGTGAGGCCCCGGCACAGGGTGCCCAGAAAAGCTGTGGCTGCCCCTGGATCCCTGGAAGTGTCCAAGGTGGGGTTGGACAGGGCTTGGAGCAACCTGGGATAGTGGAAGGTGTTCCTGGCCATGGCAGGGGGGTTGGAATGAGATGAGCTTTAAGGTCCCTTCCAACCCAAACCATCTGAAGCCTCTATGACCCATGTGCTGTCTGGTGAATTCCAAAGGAAATTAGTGGATGGTGAGAACAGTTGCTTTTCTTACTCATGCCCATGCAGCACTGAAGGACAGATGTGATTTACAACCTGATGTCACTCTAACATCTTAGGACACAATCACAGCCCTCCCCTGGTAGGGAATTGTACTACAATCAGATACTCAGACCTCTAAATTAAACAAAGGAAAAAATTTATTCCATGAAAAAGAACAGTTTATTTTTAAAAACATATTTCCTTTCCCGTTCAGTTAACAAGGGATACTGTGGATGAAACTTACTCTTTTTGGCTACATGATAGAATATTCCATTTTAAATAAGAATCACCAGTTTAGCCAGCAAAGAGATGTTCTAAAAAGGTATTTTTCCAGAGCTGTTTTCTAGTAGGATAGTACCCAACAGCCAGGGAAGAGCTCCATAAGAAGCTTCTAGGAGACCATTCAGTGACCCTGAGCAAAGAGCCTTTCACCTGGGGAGGTCAGCTGAGAGCAGAGAGGTTGGAGAGTCAGGCCAGGCTTTTCCACTTAGTTATGCAAATTTGAGTATTACTGAAACATTTCATCAGTTGTCAAAGATTCAACAAAAAGGGGAGAAAAAGGTAGATTCTCCCTCCCCTACAACACGTTGCTGCTGAGTATTCTAGTCTCAATGGAATGCATTTTGTACAAAAAATACTCCCATTTTCAATCAAACTTCCTGAAGGAATCCCTAGCAGAATAATTTCTAGACAGCTGCTAAGTGAGTGAGAGAACCAGAGAGTCTGCTGAAAACAGCCTTTGATTTCAACACAGAGCAAAGAGTCACTTGAGAACACAAAAATGTGGAGGAGAATCTCTGTCAACAACAGCCTCATTTGGAGGACAAAAGAGCCCAGCAGAGTTTTCCTGGAGTAGTCCTAAAGCAAGATCAGCAAGAGTACATCAAACCAGCAGCTATTCCTAGGAACACTGTGCATGGGAGGCACATTTAGTGAGTTTTCACACTTATGCCAAGCTACCCTGCAAATAAGAATGCTCCAGCATCAAACTCTTTACTTATTTCCTCCCTCTGCTGAGTTACAAATGAGTTGTACAGACTTATCTTTCCCCTCAGGTGCATCATGGCTCAGGACATGAAAGCTCTCACACTCCCCTGGATGACAGCTCTGCAGATGGGACACAGCCTCAAATTGAGGGCACATTCTCCACAAGCTACCAGGTGGCCACAGGGAACAAACACAACAGACACCTCTTTGTCCATGCACACTTTGCACATCCTCTCCTCTTGCAGGCGGCGGAGCTGTTCTTCTGTGCTCAGCTGAGGCTCATCTTTACCAAAAAAGAAAAAAACAAAAGCCCAAACTGTTAATGTTGTCACAGCTCCAGAGTCCCAGCTGTGACAGCTTAGGAAGTCACACTGCAACTTGCCCACTGTTTTGTTCAGACTGTGAAGATGGCAAAAGTACCTCTTAGGCAAGTTTCATTTAAGCTGGAAAACTACAGCTATTGTAGACTAGCTTATCTACACAAGATTCATCTTATCTACACCTGCCGGACCGAGCAGGGACACAGATCAACAGCATTTACTATGGTACATAATTATCCTGATAAACTGGATTCTTTTGTAACAGCTGCTTCACAGGGGCATTCCAATCCCTGAAAAAGGGTTTCTGTGCTCAGGTACCACTCAAACCAGCACTCAGTCCCCTTCAAAATTGAAAAAATGAGTTAGTATAATGATACTGTTATTCTAGAAGCCCTCCCAATTATGCCGAAGCTCAATTCCCCGCCACTGCCAGCCCAGAGCACCTGGTTCCTTTTGCTGCACAGATCGCATTTCTTGTCTTGATGTTCCAGTCTCTCGCTGAACAGCTCCTGTATAACCAGAAAAGAAGATGGTATTGAATGCTACCCCCCTTTATCCCTCTCCAGACAGTGCTGTGTGAAAAGATGAAATACCCTGGACCTCAGAAGCATTTAGTTAAAAATTTCTTTACTCAGCCTGGTGTGGCTGATGTTCTCTGTGGTGCTTCAGTAGCTATGTAAGTTCACTCCCTGCCAATGCCTGTCTGTCCATATCACATTCTCTCCTCAAGGTTGGTTTATCTATGACATCAGCTGGTCATTCCAGCTCCTATACTGCTATGTAATCAAAATTTCAGGTTTGTGGATTTTTTTTTCCCCATGTTAGCTACAGAAATGGCAGACCGCGCTGTGGAGGCAGGAGCTTTGGAACTGCATCTTCAAGTAAAATTCACTTGGCAAACAGGCTTCACAAAACAGATAACACAAGACAGACAGAAGTTAAGGAAAATATATACTATCTAGACAAAAAGCATGGCTGTTTCTGATCAAGTTATTGATCCAATTTTAAATAGGCTTGGAGTGATCATCCATCCTAGAAGCTTTGCTTCAGAAAACTGCCTCTGTCTGGATCAGATGTGAATCTATGCACAAGCCTCCACATCGTGGAGCTGCCGGTTACTGCAGCTCTGAGGGCAGCAGGAAACACCAAGGATATCCCCACCACAGCCCAGTGCAGGCAGATACAGCCACTGACATCCCAGTAACCACAGCTTCTCCAGGTTTCTTTAAATCAGAACCTCATTGCTCAGCCTCCCAAGGGAAGGCAGGCTTGGGGGCATTACTCCTCTTAATTCCAGCCTGGGCAGAGTGAAGGCAGACCCTCAAGACACTCCCAGAAGTGCTCCAGATGCAATGAGGAAGAGGTTAAACCCCAGCCCAGGTGTGAGTCAGGCCTACCTCTGCTTCTTCCTGCACTGCTGCTGGCCCCCCCACCTGACTGCAGCAGGTCTGAGATCAGCTCAGACTCAGACAGGTAGAAAGTCCCAGTCAGCCCAAATTTATTCTCTACCAGGATTGCCACCCAGGTGGGGTCAAAGCCCATCTGCAGGACATTCTGCACTATGGCACTCTGATCCTCAGAAGGATGAGCCAGCAATTTCCAATCTCTCAGAGGATCTGTAAAGCAGTGAACAGATACTTTACCAAAAAGGCAGAGCTTTGGGCAAAAAGTGTGCCATTCCTTGAAGGTGTTCTACATAAAATGGCATTAATATATTCTAGAACACTCCTCAAGCTATCCATATAGCCAGATTAACATCCACATTTGTTTTTTACTTCAAATCATAATTCACAAGAAAGTTAACCAAAACCAATTTCATAAAAGCCCAGACACTTATTTTGGATGGTTTATTTTACTTTATCAGTGAACATAGTCTCCTGTGTTTGGCATCAGCCCAGAATCCTTATCTTTGTTTTCACATCCCAGAACAGAAGCCTCGGAACTGCTTTCATGAACATCAAGTGGAACATCCCAATTAAGGCCTCTCCTACCTTAACCATTCATCAGTAACAACAGAAGTAGGAAATTCAGCTGGCAATCTCTTCAAAAGCTCAAGTCTTGCTTGAGCTTATGGGAGCCAAATTTCACCTACTTACATTTCTGGGAGCAACTGATAAATGGGAATAATCCCTAGGATCAACACTTTCATGAACGCCTAGACCCTCCACTGTTCTCTGGTTTCTTATCAAGCCTGTTTAAAATGTTTTAGTGAAAGAATTTACAGACAGACATCAACAGCAAGAGCATACAAAAGCCAAAGGTAAGTTAGGCAAGCACTCAAAATTCACAGGATCTCCAGACTAGCTAAGTGTCTCTGGTCTTCGACTAAGAGGTCTCACTAGAACAAGTAACTTTGTTTCTTGAGCTAGAGACCATTTCCTAAAACCAAAGAGAAACAGCTGCTAGAATATCAAAACATCTCACAAACACCCTGTCTACAGAGGGCACAGGAGCTGGGGTGGGATGATGGAACTCAGACTACACCAAGTTCACCAGAAGATAGAACACCATGGAATTGCTGCACTAACCTTGGGAAGGAGAGGAGTCTTGCTCAGTCTGATCCCAGGAATGTCTCTGAAAATGACACAAAAAGAAGTGTGTTCAAAACTCCACCATCTACCAAACCTAATCCACTACACACAAAATATTAATGACTCACTGGAGCCAGCAGGGTGGTAGAAAAGGTTGCCTGAACGCTGCTAACAAATTCTCTCCCCCTTGAGTGCAGTAAAAATTCACACCTATGATCAGAAAGGTTTAAAGACATTAGTACAGGATCTCCCAAGTGAAGCTAGCAGTAGTAGTTTGAATTTTAGAAGCAAAGGGTGCTATGAGCAATAAGCAAACCGCTATGTATCCATTAAACACAGGGTTTCTCCTGCCCACCTCTTGCACAAAGACTGAGAAGTAAGAGATCATGATCCCTCCTCCCCCTTAATTCAGTCTTCATTTTGGCCCAGGATGAGCTCAGTTGTAACATGCTTTAGAATAGACCACAGGAATTGTGATGAGAGAGCAGTTCACAGGAAGAAACAAGAACTGCTGCAGAAACCCAAGGTTTACAGTACATTTCTTCTAGTACCTCAGAGTGGGAGAAATGAAAGCTCTTCTTTGATGCCAAAGAAAGTTATTTTAATTGAACTCTTAGAAGGTAAATTCTAGGTCAAATTGGAGAATCTCAGGTCTGAACTGTGCCATTCCACCTGAATTTGAACATCTTATTTTGCTTTTAAGGTGAGAGGATCTAAATATTTCTATCCCATGAAAGAAATCTGTCAGTATGAAATGCATGACCTATCTTTTGGCCTTGCTATGAGGGGTATTTGTTAACCAAGACTGACTTACTCTGGATACCATTTGGCATGTTCCCTCCAAGGATCATCTCCAAAGGACCAGCTCCTCACACCTCCATCACAGTAAAAACACCTCACTACATCTCCTTGTCCTGAAAGAGACCAAGAGATTGTTTGATATCTGAGACACTACATGCTCTACACTAACCCTGAGTGAGAACCTGGGGCAAGACTCAGCACAAAACACAGGCTTTGGACAGAAGAGATGAAACATGACAATTTACCAGCACTGTGGACGTTGTACAGGGGCAGGAACTCAGTGTGAGCTCCCAGAGCTGCAGCTGGTTGAGATGATTCCAGAAGGCAGTCACAAGCTCACAGGCAGCATCTATGGGAGCAGCTGAGCTGCCATGCACAGCCCCCCCCAGCCAACCCCCCTGCCTGCATTTAGAGCAGAGCTGTAATTAGTTGTACCTGTGAACACACTTTGCTCACTAACCACAATCTGCCATAGCACAAATATTTCCTCTGACTGGTCAATTCAGAGATGAGTATTTCTTCAAACCTATCACCTAACCAGCAAAGCATTCTCAGAGGAAAACAATAACATTATATTGATATTCACATACACGTGATTACAAGAAATATTACAAGTCTTCCCAAAAAAAAAAATGTATCTTATTTCTGTATTTCAAATAAAGTGTTCTTAGAACAACAAGCCAGATGTGCTGACTCCATACAGCTTTCACTCAGATTTGGGGTTTTGAGAAGAAAAAGCTTCAGTGCAAGATAGAGCCTATGCAAAACATGACAAACCAAGCTCCTCAAGTCCTTTTAGCAGTGCAAGGAATAAATACACTCAATGGATCTTCAAGCACACACTTTTCTGTCAGTAAAACATCTGCTTAAAACACATCACATTTTCCACTCCTGCTGGCAGGGGAGTTTATTTAGTAGTGGACCCCTCAGTATCCAAACAGAAGTTAAATGTTGAAACAAACTGTGCACAAGCAGCAAGTAAAACAGCACAGGCACAAGGAAGGATGTGGTTTTTAACTACAATGCACACACTCACAGGTATTTATAAGACCAGTAACACATAGTGAAACTTTCAAAAGTTAAGGTGAGTAAGAGTTAAGGACACTTCTCCCAAGTACCCACCTGTGTAAAAGAACCCTGCTCTAGCCAGTTGCTCTGGATGCATGTGGGAATTTTGAGGCCAGTTCTCAAATGTAGACAGTCTCATCTCCTCTGTGACCATCTCAGGGTACTCTGGCTCATTGGGCAGGGCTGTCTCCTCACTGACTATCCCCTGCAAGAGACTCAGGATCTGCCCATCCACAGTGTCAAAGATCTCCTGCAGGGACAGCACCTCCTGGTTCCCAACATCCTCACCGCAGATGTATTTACAGGAAGGGAAGAATTTCATGTGCTCTATTATGGGGCAATCAATAGGTCTCCAGTCCTTCAGGACACCACCACAGCAAAAACACTGCACTTCATCCCTGGGGCCCACGTAGAAAAATCCAGCCTTGGCCAGATCCCGGGCAGACACAGGGGCGGTGCGGGGCCACTGCTGGAAAGTCCTCAGCCTCATTGCCATGTTCCTCATGCTGGAATCAAAGAGCTGGCAGCGAGCACCCCTGGGCTCCGGCTGCTCTGCTGCTGCTGCTGCGTCCCCCATGGCCGTGCTCTGAAAGAGAGGATGGGAGAGCCCAGAGCAGTCAGCTGCATGCCCAGCACCAGGCAGCACTCACCCCGCATTATTATTCCTCATCCCCACGCACATTCCAGAAAGCTTCTGGTATCAACAAAGCCCAGCTTGTTTCAGAATTGCAGCCCAGCCACAGACCCTGTGTTTCTGCACTTTGCTGTTGAACTTTTCTGAGCACTCACTGGTGTCTGATGGGAAGAGCCCAGCGCTTTCCAAACCCCTCTGCCAATTTACAGGAAAGATGGAACAGAGAGAGGAAGGCAAAACCTGTGCCATCTCCCAAGCTAAACCAATCCTGATTTTGGCATCTGATCTGCAAGATAAATCCCCAGCCATTTTGCTCAGCCTTTAAACTAACATTAGAAAGGCTCTGCTTTTTTATTCCCCAAACCAGGCACACCATAAAACAGAGAACAGCCACACCCAAACAAATGTCTCAATCTCCTATTTACAGCCAAACACCAGGCAAAACATCAGTAGATTTTTCGTGACCTTATTGTTATGATTATTAAGCACTGAATATCCAGAAAGAGCTCTATAAAAGAGAACCTTTCCAAGCCTAAAATAATTAGGTGCAGTTTCTATGAGGTGGTGTCCTTAAATCAAGGATTTTCTAGTTTTTGTCATTTTCTGCTCTGTCCTCCTTCTGCACAAGAGTAAGAGTGAAATTAAAGAAGTTACCAGTGCCTGATTATCCAAGCTCTCATCTTGCTTAAGTAACAGCCCTTCCCTGGGTGATTAAGCTGAACTGCAACTCAGCCACTGTGTCCAACACTTTCCCTATGGCTGGCAAAGACACTTTCAAACAGCCTTACAATGACACAACTGAGAACCAGGAACAAGTTAATTCCTTTGGAGTGAAGTTCCTACAAAGTGTAACTAAGTTAAAGGTGCAAAACCAAGCTTGCTCAGCCACATGCCTCTCACAACAAAAGGCAGCAAGGAAGAAAAAGCTCATTAACAACCAGAATTTCATTCTATAATGACAGTGACAGAAACCAGAGTTGGAGGGAAAAGCTCTAAAAGTGTCTTTCAGAAACTGTGCTTTATTTAATACAATAAAGAAGTTACTCAGGAACTATGCCACTGCTATAAAGAAAAATCCAAAGCCATTAGTCACTGATGCCCAGCAGAATTTGCAAGCTAAGCAAACTGAGGAGCAGACAGATTATTTGCTTTCACAGCAGATTTTACTCTCAGAACACAGAAGCTTGGTCACCAGGCACAGCTCCCCAATCAGTGCTGTTCCCATCTTGGGCCCTAACAAAACAAAAGCTATAACTCTTAAGCTACAACAAACTCTGGGTTTCACAGAGATGATGACCAGCTTGTCTTAGCCTCCCTCCACCTAGAAAGCCCTTGAGACCAAGCTTCACAGCTTTTGCTTTGAGGTGCAACATAGGAGAACAAACATATTTATCTTTTGCTTATTAAGAAGCCCATTATAGTGTACCTGCATATTCACGTGCTCAGCAGAAGATTTATTAACTTTGCTAACAAGACTCCCCAAACCAAATTAAAATTTTAAATAGCTATAACACCACTAAAAATTAATGTTCTTTCACAACCTGCTACTTACATAGTAATACAAAGCCAAAGCAACATTGCAGTTCATGCCACCAATTAGCACAAAAGAGATAAAACTATTTGTAAAAAAAACCAACTTTACCTGAAGCAAACGAACAAAAACCCAGAAGGCTTCCATGAATTAAAATTCTCTCAACACCACAAGCTCCACACAAAAATCTTCTCTCCTCAGAAGCCTCTCCCAAAGGAGAAACACCACCAAGGCATAAATGAGCCCACCTGCCTCAGAGGCCATTTATAATGCTTAGTTGCCCCCAATTGGTTAGGTTTGGACTGAAATTCTCTATTGGCTAATGAGTCCAAATTTCATCTTTATAAATAGGAGTCAGGAAGCAAAAGTTAGGCTCAAATTTTCTCCAGAAAACAGCTGATCTTGTTAAAACCTAGTCTAGTGCCAGGTGTGATATCCTGATTCCTATGATACAGTGGCCTCCCTATTTTGCTGTGACTGTAATAACAGTATGGCTGCATCTTTTCAGCTTGTTTTCACATGTGGTTTGCACCTGACATTTCTTAAGAAAATGTACTGTAAAATTAGCAGATAAATAGCAACAAGAATTTTCTCCAGACAGTTTGAACAGATTGCATTTCCCTTACTTTAGGAATTAAGTCTTTTTCTACAATCGCATTTTCACAACTTGAAATCCTCCTATTCCTTTGCCTTCCTGTGGTCACAATTCCACAAAATGGAAGATTTTAAGGATAGTTTTGAAAGGTACAATTACTTGAAAATGTGTTTTTCTTTACCACTGCCTGAGAAGAGGCATAAAGCTTCTTCTAAACTCTTGACAAAATATCAGTTCTCCGTGTAAACATAAGAACACGGGTGGTTTATGTTTCTTAGAAATGATAAATTAGCTTTTTTCTTTTAATAAAAAGATCCAAAGTCTTTCTTACAGGCAAGCCTATACAATCATTCTCATTAAAAAGGACAGTGTTGGGTTTTTTCTAATTAAATACTTGTTAATGAAAGCCCCTGAGCAGTAGAGGGCAGTGCTTTTATACGACATTTACAGAATCTTGTAACAAGAGAATGTGCTGGAGAAGTTTGTCCTTAGTGAATTTCTCTGTAATAAAATACATATAAAGATAATTGCACATTATCTTCTGCTCCATGGATCCTGTTCTTTCTAAGTCTATGCTGATTCTTGAAGAATGCATCCTAAAAATCCAAGGGACAGTGTTAACAAAATCCCTCCTACAGAGACTGTTTGGGGTCTGCTGATGGGTTGTAGCAAATCACCTGTTAATCAATAAGAGTGACTGATAATTCCGATTTTATGAAGCATTTTACAAGCAATGACCTCATCTTCTACTGCTTATAACCACCTGGCTTCTCAAAGGTGTGCACAATTCCACCTATTTTAGGAGAACACCCAGCCTGATTGTTAAAGAGGGAAAAGCTGTATAAATCTCAGAGAAGTTCAAAAGCAGCTTCTAAGTGAATTGACAAAATTTATCTGTTTCTGGAAGTGGTTATTTGGGTTTTTTTCTTATATACATAATATTCTTCCATCATAAAAACTTCAAGACAGGTTTAAGGTTGATCATCTGTGGGATACACTTGTGATTTTGGGGGGAACATTTCACCAACAGAGGAAAACTGAGAAGGACCAGTGAGATAACTGTAGCAGAAGAAGATGAAATGATACCAAGTGTGGTGCTGAGAGCAAGTAAACACAAGCCACCATGTATAAATCATAGGATTTTATTTTAGCACGCCAAGATTTGGAAAGCAAATAACATATTCAGTAATGTGTTGCATGCAACTTACATTGAGCTTTTTTAGCAAGTCATACATTTTCAGTTCCTTTTCAGAGCATTAAGATGTCCTACTGAACTTCTGAATGCGTCTTAAAATGAAGAGTGTCATGAGCTAGTGATAAACAAATGTGGGAATCAGTAAACATCAATCAGGAGTCCAGGACAGATCAGTGATAATGATCAACAGTGCCATCACTAGACAGTGATTGGAAACACTCGATGAAGAAAGTAATATAAACATGATTAATCAAAAATCTGCTTGCTGTTATCAGCCTGATTTGGAAGGAAAACAATCAATAAATACAAGGCCCAGAGTATAGCTGGAGACAGCATAATGAAGAGCTTGAAAGCACTGGAGTGACTGGAGCCCCTGGAAAAACTCCAGCAGAATTCAGCATCTCTACCCTTGAGGTGCTACACAGCTGTAAGGGGATGAAGCTTAGCTTGAGGAGGACTGTTGTGCTTTCATCAATAAATTAAGAGTTTACTGAGGAAAGAGGCTTTTATAACAGGGGAAAAAAAAAGGTATCAGTTGGCACTGGTGAAGAAACGAAGAGGCTGGAACATGAGACACTATAGCTTGCCACTGCAATTGATGTGTAAAGGAACCGGATATCAAGCAAATTTATAACATAATTCCTATTCCCACTTGCTCAGATATTAGCCACTATGAAGACATGGATCCATTTTGCAGAAAAAACCATTCAGACCCTGTGATATAAGTGCTTAGCAGCCTGAAACAGAGTAGACAAAATCATTACACTTAAAGCCCTAGACACAGATGACTGCTGCTCTTTCTCCATTTAGGGCCTCTCTTTTCCTCTTCTGGCTGCCTCCTCCTCGTGTGTTGTCCTTCCCCTTCCTTCCCTCTGCAGGGCCAGCTGGTCTCATCCTGCAGCACAACAGCTACACTGCTGCTCCCTGGGGAGCTGCTGGCACTGCTCCTGCCACAGGAACACCTGTGAGGAAGCCTGTCGGCTCAGCTGCCTCCCAGGGCAGTCCTGAGGGACCAAAGCACACTGCTGGACATTGACACAGAGCTCCACAGCATCCATAAAACAAATCCACTGCGGACAGGAAGCAGGATCCAACCCAGTGAATAGTGACAAGACACACTGAAAAGTGACTGGTCACCCCTGGGACAAACACAAAGCCATTCCCTCAGGGCAGGGCAAAGCTCAGAAGTCTCACTTTGCTGTTTCATGCAGCTCAAATTTTTCTTTTCCCATAACAAGTTCTGCTATACATCTGCAGGGATCTTCTCTGCCTATCAATGTCTTCCTTGCTGCACTTCCTTCAGTGGACTTTTCAATAATAATGAAAAGCAAATTTAACACATTAATAATAATAAATGATTTATTTCTTCACACATTAACAATCATTAATTCAGGAAGCCTGGAAAATGTTGCTATGAAGTAAATAATAGAATCCCAGAATGGTTTGGGTTGGAAGGGACATTAAAGCCCACTCATTCCCACCCCCTGCCATGGGCAGGGACACCTTCCACTATCCCAGGTTGCTCCAAGCCCCATCCAACCTGGTCTTGGACACTTTCAGGGATCCAGGGGCAACCACAGCTTCTCTGGGCACCCTGTGCCAGGGCCTCACCACACTCTGAGTACACCAAACCTAACATCAAACCTAAATCTCCCCTCTTTTAGTTTAAAGCCATTCCCTCTTATCCTATCACTGCATGCTCTTGTAAAAAGTACACATACTATACATAGAGACTGCTGGAAGTAGTGCACAGGTGAGTAACAAATACCTGTTTTGTGAAGTGATTTCCTAGGGATTCAAATCTTTCAATCTCCTGCTGTAATTCTTTCCCCTGACCCCCACTACCATGGCATTTGATTGCCTCAAAACTTTAGGTATTGTAATAGTTAGGAATAGCTAAATGTAGCTTGCAACGTGATTCATGGAAGTGCTTCAAATCAAATCCTATTAATATCCCAGCCCACAGAACAGAACACAGTACATATGAAAAGGAAAATCTGCAAAGCACAGCAGATACTCAAAAAATCAATAGAGGAACTGGCCTTAAAATCCTACTGTGATCTGAAAGAGAAGCAAACTAATATACCAGTTCTTTGAAACAAGGAAAACTCTTTCATAACTTTGTGGTTTAAGTGTTCAGCCTATTATAAAAAATATTTTTGCTATTGAAGAGTGGGTTGACTACTGTTCTCTTCTTTTTCAAAGGAAAGTGTTTGTGGAAAATAGCTTCTCTTTTATTTTTCTAAATGGCTTTTGGAGCTGAAAAATATGAGTTTCTTTTTCAAGGGTCATTTTTTCTCTTCATTCAGTTTTCTACCCCTTCTTGCCCTCGCTGTTGAACCCAAACATCATGAGGGAAAAAAAAAAGAAATAAAGAACAACCCCAAACCCATTATTTGTTGTCTTCTTTTGTTTCCCATAACATTCTGAATACTTGAAAAAAATCTTCAAACATTCAATGCTGCTGCAAATTGAATGAACTATTTTCAGTTTTCAGCAGATCAACAATCCAAAGATCCAAAGAGCAAGCAGAGTTCTTAGAGGCCTGAGCAGCAGCACAGGGATTGGGAATACAAATTAAAGTTGAGGAGAGAACTGTAGGGCTAAGTACATTTCCACAGTGAGTATGGAAAACATAAATCATATTCCCTTGATTTTTTCCTTCCTAAGTAGCACCTGGCAGGTTTCCCCAAAGATGAATTGTGCTTCTTCCTCTCCCCCTGACTGATCATTTCCCAGTTCCTTCCGATTCTGACATGGAGGAGCCTCACATCTGGGCTTTATTCCCTTTACCTACACCAAGCCAGGAGGTACAGGAACAGAAGACCTGGAGCCTCATGTAAGCTGAGTGGCATTGCAACTCCAAATTGTTCACATATAAAACTAACAGCTCCTCAGAAGAGATTCTTACCCACTTGTGACCAAAGTTCCACCATTCAGCCATTAAATTACCTGTAAAGAAGGATTTTTCAGGCATTGTTGTGATTCTAATGGAGCTCATCCTACTTTATAATTGGCAGAAAATCAGCCACCAAGAATCACAGAACATCTGATTTTCCAATTGAATCCTGCTATAGTTTGGACTGTGTTTTCATTGCAGAGAATGTGCCTGGCTGCCTGAATATTGCTTGGGCGACAGGCAGAAAGCTCTATTCCTGAGCTATTCACACTACAATCATCTGCTTTTCTCCATGCAAATTGGCCTGGAATAGGTTTAGTTTGTCCCTGTATCAATAATCAATAGCAAGATTGAAAGACGAGGAAGAAAGACAACAGACCAACCTGAAGTCACTGCAGAGAGCTAAAGGGGAAAAAGCACAACAAAGTAACCAAAGACAGACTGACCTTACAATTTAATGGAAACCCCACGACAGCAGCAAGAAGGAGTTGCCAAGGATGAAGATCAAGAGGGAGACAGGGGAGAGTCCCTGTGCTCAGTCGTTGCTCCGTTGAGCTCCCTGCCACAGCTTTCCAAGGAAGTTGTCTTGCAGGGAACAGCATGTGTGATGCTGATGTCAGATGGGATCTGTTCACAGGCCACACTCTTTGCATATGATTTCCCTCCTCATGTTTTCACAAACAATGTGTCAGTGACATGAGAAACAGGAGAGAAGAACAGATACAATTTCTCTGTGCGTCTGCTTTTATTTTTCACCCTCAAATGATGGAAGTCAATGCTGGATCCTTGGTTTGGGAACATTCCACAGGGGTGTGGGGTCCAGGAGGGAGATGATTCTATTATGGCAGTATTTGATTTTCTTCCCTGATCATAACAGAGAGTGCTGCATAAAATTCCTGAAAAATCTAAATTAAAAAAAAAAAAAAAAGAAAACACCAACAAAAGTATTCTGTATCTTACACATGAACTGTTCTGAGATTTCAGAGAGTATTAGCAAGGGGAAAGAAAGATAAGTACAACTTTTTCTTAAAGTAGAAGAACACATTTGTTTCAACTAAGACAAAACCAAACCCTGCGTCACCCCCTGGGTTACAGTGTTACTCTCCAAGAGTATCCTAAGTTATATAATATATATATAAATATGAGTATCACCTTACCCATATCCTTCGACTGAGACTTTTCATCTTCCTGGTCTTATTTCTAAAAGATTATGCACTTCTCAATGGATAGACAAGATCACTCTTAGCATTACCAGGAAGAAAAAAAATCCACATTTTCCAAATGCAAAAGACAAAAAAAATATTCCCACAAAGACCTAGATGTGTACATGCATGTATATATGTGTCCTGCTGCCTTTGGGTCTAATCTAACAGGTACAGCCTAAGAGCAGCCCCCTGTACATTGGGATGCTGAAGCAGAGAGCTCTAACGTTCTGCCCACATGCTCTCCTGGCGAGGATGATTCATAGTCACATCGTTTCTATATCGAGATGTGAACATATACAATCACATGGACTTCGGAGCAGTGCCCATCACCCAGGCATCCAGCCTTTCCTTCTCCTTCCACACACATGTTCCTCTCTCCAGCCACGATGGTCACTTTTTTCGTCCTGTTTTTTTGAAGCTCTGTGCTTTGGATGGCCTTTCCAGCTCACTCAGGGACTGCCCAGAGCAGGGATTTACTGACTTGCTCCATAGCTACACTAGAGACAAACAGAATTGGAACAGGCCAGGTTGGAAAGGGCTCGGAGCAACCTGGTCTAGTGGGAGGTGTCCCTGCCCATGGCACAGATTGGAACAAGATGATCTCTGAGGTCTCTTCCAACCCAAACCATTCTGGGATTCTAGGAAAATACCAATTATTACTTGCTACCTAAGTCAAACAGAGAACACGAAGCATCTCCAGGCGCTCTTTCTTCTTTATGTCTGATCAGAAAAAGGACAAAAGTGGACTCTTCATTTCAGATATTTTTTTAGAACGGTAAGTACAAACTCAAACTACCAAGTTCCAAACATGTGAACACAGAGAAGACTCTGGTTTTAACTGCATCTAAAGGAAAGCATGATTGTGTTGTTTAGTGTATTTCACAAGGATCAAAATTTGCCACTTTTACCCCCAAAATGAAGCATGGAGATGTTACAAAACTTTGTAGCTTGCGCAGCTTACACCTTGGCCCTATTGAAATCAATATAAACTGGGCTAAGGGGCCCACAATTCCACCCAGGTTCTGCAAAATAGCTGGAAGGAAAAAAAAATGAATTGATCTGATAAAGACCCATGTTGAGGGTGGCTGCTGCCAGTGGTCAGACTGGCTGTGATCCTCTGCCACGGTGGCCTGGCCATGGCTACTGTGGGCTGGTGTGAGGGAAAATGGGGCTCCCAAAGCTCTTGGGGCAATGGGTGAACTAAAACAGGCTCCCCAGGAAAGTGATCATGGCACTGAGCCTGATGGAGCTCAAGGAGATTTGGACAATGATCTCAGACACATGGTGGGTTTGTTGGGGGTGTCCTGTGCTGGGACAGCAGTTGGGCTTTGATGATCCTTGCTGTAAACAGGAGGAGACATGGTCCTAAGATGCACCTGGGGAAGCTTAGGCTGGACATTAGGAAGAATTCCTTCATAGAAAGGGTGATTAGACATCGGAATGGGTGGCCCTGGGGAGGTGGTGGAGTTACCATCCTTGGAGAGGTTTAAGGAAAGACTGGACATGGCACTCAGTGCCATGGTCCAGTTGACAACATGGTGTTGGGTCACAGGTCTGATTCGATGATGTCAGAGGTCTTTTCCAACCTAGTTGATTCTATGATTCTAAGGAAAGACTGGCTCTGGCACTCAGTGCCCTGGTGTAGCTGACCAGGGCTGCTGGGTCATAGGTTGCATTTGATGATCTCAGAGGTCTTTTCCAACCTAATAGATTCTGTGATCCTGGGTCTCTTCCGACTCAGGAAGCTCTGTGATTCTGCCTCAGTGATTCAGTGATCCTGTGAACTTGCACAGCTGAGTCTGTGGGCAAAGAGTCCTCGCAAAGGCTGAGGGAAGAACAGAGAAGGGACAGAATCAGAGAATATTCCGAGTTGGAAGAGACCCACAAGGACCATCGAGTTCAACTCCTGGCCCTGCACAACACACCAAGAATCCCTCCATGTGCCGTTGTCCAAACACATCTTAAGCTCTGCCAAGCTCGGTGCTGTGACCACATCTCTGGGGAGAGCGTTCCAGCGCCCGACCACTCTCTGCGTGAAGAGCCCTTTCCTCCCGAGGAAGTCGCACGCAGCCATGGCGTGCCCCTCAGGCTCTCGTGTCCCAGGCTGAGCAGCCCAAGGGCCCTGGGCCGGGCCGCGGGGCGGTGCCGGATCCGCCATGAGCCCCCTCGCTCCCCTCAGCGCTCCCGCGCGTGCGCAGGAGGCGCCGCCGCCCCGCGCGCCTTTCCCCCGCTCCCCGCCCCGTGCGCTCCCGGCGCGCCCCGCGCGCGCTCGGCGCTGACGTCACCGCAGCCCGGCGCCCGCCGCCATTGGAGTTGGCGGCCGCCGCTTCCCCGCTCGCTGCGGCCCCAGGCCCGGCCCGCGGGCATGTGAGAGACCGGGCCGGCACCGGCACCGGCAGCGCGACGGCTGAGCCGCGCCACCGCCGCCCGCACCGCCGTCCCCTGAGGAGGCGCCCGGCGGCCCCTTTCCCTCCCCCTCGGCCCCGGCCCCTTCCCCGCCCGGCCGCCGCTTGAGGGGAGAGGAGGCGCCGCCGCCGCCCCTCCGCCAGGCCCCGGAGCTCCGCGCCGTGCCGAGCGGCCCTGCCTCGTCCCCCGGCGCTCTCTGCTGAACCACGGCGGCCCTGTGCATGAATTATGTCTGCCACAAGCGTTGACCCTCAGGTGAGTGAGTGGTGGGGCGGCCCGTGGGCGGGGGGATTCCCGGGCCTGCGGCTGGCAGGCCCCGCGAGGCTTTCTTCTCCCTCTCGGCTGCTTTAGACCTCCATCGTTCTCCTTAACTTCCCCCGTGGGCACAGCACGTTCCCGCCTCCTCCCTGGAGCCGGGGCCATTTCTCAGGAAGACTGGTGCTGAGTTATACGCGGAGCACGCTGCTCCAACCCAGGTCCAAACAAACCTTGAGATGCTGCTGGCGTTTTTTTTTGAGTCTCTTCCCCGTACTCAGAATCTCCGGGATTTGCAGTGACTATGATAATATGAGCGTTTTTCTAAAATTAACTTTTTTATTTCTCTTTTCTTTTTTTTCCTAAATCACGTGCTGTGGCTTCCCAGAGACCGAAAGGACAGGATAATAAAGGTGAGAATCATGCTGAGATCTGGTCGCTTAAATTGTTACTGTAACAGATCAATTACACAGGTAGCTGTAGGTGAGCAGAAATGTATCACTCTTACTCTGTATGGAAAACATCTGGGAATGAGGGAATGTGTGCTTTGTTTCAAAAATAACATCGACTGCCATTCATCCGAGCTTGCCTGCATCCCACTTAATTCTGGTGGATTTGCAGTGGGAACAACTGTGTTGGTACTCAGTAATTCTCCTTGTTTAAGATGAAGCATGTTGCTGCATGAAGTCACAAGGATATCCCTGTACAATATATACATATTTACCTACTCTTGCACACTGTGAATGCAGTTGTGTTGCTGCTCTGCTGTTGGCTGAGACATTTACATGAGTCTACAAACCTAATAATATAAAGAACTTTAAATAAAAGGTAGCTAACTTCTGATGAGATAATATGCTTTTTTGTAACTTTCCTGCTTCATTTAGGAGTTAAATTTAATAACAAGTCATCTAAAAATATAGCTTCGTTCTTACTGTGATTGCTAACAAGTGTGTAACTGTTAAGGCTTAGAAAGTAATGATGTTCAACTCATAAATGCATTTTAATAGATCTTAACCTGCCTTGAAGATCTAGCTCCTTCTAGTTGAAGAAACACATTCCCTGTGTTTGTAAACACTCTTTTACCTCTACTCCCCCTGACAGACTTTGCAGAAATATTCTGCTAAATTCCCAAACTTGTTTGCAAAACTTGTTGTTTGGTGTTGTGTTTTATTTAGTTCAGCTGTTCTATGAAATAGGTAAATACAGAAACTATCACACCGTGTGTTTGACCTTGGTTTTTTAAATTTAAAGCAAACAGGAAATTATTTGAAGGGACCTAATACCCGTTTTGGGTTTGTATATCATTCAGTAATGGGTTTTGAATGCTTATCAAACATTCTTTTATGCTGAAGCAGGACTTTATGGCAGATATCTTTATTTTACAGATGAGAACGTTGAAACTTAAGTTTTCCTGAAAATATCAGGATACCAAAGCACTTAGCAGTCATCATTTCATAATTAAATGTAACCTCACCTCATCATATTTTAGCCAGCTTAAGCAGTGAATAACACACTCTGGGAGAACTGTGAGTTGGAGTGTTCTCATTATGGGCCAGAACAATAAATGTTATTTCCCAATCTTTTTTCACAAAATTGTTCTCAATAATTATTTTTTGAGTTAATTCGCGTGAGTTGTTTACTCACTCTCAGCTGTAGAATTTTTAATTACTAATTTTTAAAATTTACTCAACTTTGTTTTGTAAGCAGAAATATAAAGAGAAACCACCTGACGGGGGGGGAAATGTCATCCCTTGGTCTTTTTGTGAGTCTTCCTAGTTTGAAGAAGGAATGTACCTAAAGTACATAGGGTGGAACTCATCCCTGCAATGCTGCTGCTGGTGTTATAATGTGCTGTAACCCTTTTCTTGTAGTACAAAATGGTTCGTTACATCAGAAGGACACAGTTCATGACAACGATTTTGAACCTTACCTTTCCGGGCAGTCAAATCAGGTTAGTGTATTTTTAACTTAGAGGTTTTTTTTTTCCTTAGGCATGCTGTTGGCATTCCATTCATAGGATTGTGTGGAGGGAGAAAATGCCTTAAATAGAAATGGAAAAAGAAATGACAGCATATTGTGTTACTTGGTGATACAACCAGCATTTGTGTTCCCAGAGCTAATATTATTCTGCATCTCCAGATGGCCACAAGTGAAAATGAAGTTAATGCTCCAAGGAGCTGGAGCGGATTCCTCCTCCCCTTGCAGGTTACTGATGTGGCTGGACTGTGACAAACTGATCTTACGAGTTGCTTGTGGAAGTCTGAAAACTCTGCTTTTGGGCTCTCCTGATTTCTATTATTTATATAATCCTAGAAATTAATGTAGTTGAGATTTGGGTTGGATGCTCTCTAGGTAGTTTGTAGAGTTGTCCCATTTTTTACACTTCAGCAAATGTTGTTCTTTCATTTCCTCTGATATATCTTAAGAATTAAAGATGTGTTACTTAAGAGTAAGGTACTGTAATGTAAACTCTCATTATAATACACATTAAATCAACATCCATGACTAAAATACCATTAGAATAGAAAGTGCACTCTGAAGTAATTTTTCACATCATGTTCAAATCTCTAGAAGGAGCAAAATGTTCAGAAACTGGAGAAGCAAAAAGTTTTCATTCACAAGTGGGAAACACTGTTTCAGAGAGAAACACTTACCAGAGGTACATAATGGGAAGGCTAAGTTACATTTTAAAAAGGAAATTTATAATTCAGCCTGAAGCTGTCAGATGCCATTGTTAATATTGATGACATCACTGAGCTTGCTTGCAGCATAGACATGTTCTCCAGACTTACAATAATTTAATGGAAAGCTTTCCTTCTTTTGGAGTTAATGTGCTGTGGAAGGTAGAAAAGACTTCGTGAGGAAAAAAAGGAAGTAAAATCTTAATTTTTAATGCAAAATTAATTATAAAAGAAAATGAGGTTTTTGCCTCCCTTTGATTTTTTTAAATTGTGCTTCATCACATTTGTATGCAATTTTTAATTACTTTAAACCAAGCTGTATTTTCTAATGTTAAATAATACTGAATGTTCACATAAAAAAGTAGATCCATCTATTATAATTTAATGCTAGGAAATTCGTCTTTGCTGTCAACAAGCCCAATTATTAGGATTAAATAGAAAAATTGCTACGGCTGTTAGAATTTCCATAATTATAATAAAAGTTTTCTTTATGAAAGTGTAGCTCCATTGACCAATTTATTTATGCTGCAGTGAAAAATTGGCATGGCACAAGAAACAATTGTGTAGGCCCTCTTACAATTTTAAGTGGAAAGTGACAGTAGCATTAATTAGGACTGTTGAGATTTTGTGCTGAAGACAACCATGTTGCTAAACAAAGCCTTATTATCCAGTTATCCAGTCAGATTTATTCAGCCCTTGAAAATTACTGTAACGTACAAATGACTTAAAAAAAATTTTGAAACCAACTGGATATTTAAAAAAACTTAGGAAATTAAAGCTCCAGCTGACGCAATAATATATTTGATATCAAAAATCAAATGTAGGTTAGTAAGTGTGTTAATTTCATAATATAAAAATATTAATTAGTCTTTATAATGAGGATGAGCATGTTATAAAATCAAATAAAATATGATTGCCTTCCATCTTTCTTTTGAAAACTGAGCTTGAGTGGTACCTTCTTTTCTTCCCATAAAAGTTCTGGTTTCCAAGGAGCAGTAGTTAATACAGAGATAATGAGAGCTTTTCATTGTAAAGCACACTAAAAGTACTTTTAAGAGCAAAGGGAACTGAGTCAAGTAGACCCTTCATATAAAGATTTATACTCAGCAAGAAAAGCATCCTCCTGTAAAGTCATTTAGAACCAAGAGATTATTCCTTTGGAACAGGGAATCACCAGCAAGTAGCATATTTTGGGGGAAAGGAGATTCTTTCCTAAGTAACAGAACGATTGGGATGGGTGATTGTTTTTGTTTGGGTTTTTTTTTTTAATACAAAAGATACAGAATGGTGTAGAAAGGTCAAGGATAAGTTTATTGAAATAAATGTTCTGATGTTGCAGGAAAGAACTTCTGTCAGGGTTTCTTTTACACACTCTAGCATAAAGCCAGACAAAATAGATGGAATGTTTGGTAGGAATGGCTGCTGAAACTTTCCTTTAATCTTGTTAGAATCCTTGTGGAGACTTCACAGGCTGTGAGGAGATGACAGCTGCAGGAATTGTCTAAAATCCTTCAGCATAAATATTTCTGAGACAAAACGCTTTTCTGTAGGCTTACTCTTTTTGGTCTTACGTTCTAAATTTGTAGAATATATGAGCATAAGTATCTCAGAGAACTCCTTATACCTCCTCCCTTTCACCTGCCTTTGTTTTAATTTTTTTCTTAAATTAACACTTTAAAATATTACACACAGCAATGTTAAAGTAAAGTATTTCAGAAGAATGGGTTTTTATACTAAATATTGAGCTTGGGCGACTCAGAAAACTTGGGGTATTTTAGAGAATCATCTGATAGGAAGGTGATTTCTGTACCTCTTGTTAGTGATAGAATTTGTGTGTAAATAAAGGCAGCTTGAACAGTGGCAGAGATCATTTCCTTTGAATCAATAACATTGGATTTAGGCTGTTTAAATCTCAGAAGTGTTTGCAGTACTGTTTGGAAGTCTGAGGCATATTGTGGTATCCTTCTGTGTATGAAACATAAGGATATTGAATTACTCTGGCTTTGGGGTATCGTGGAAAAGAGGTCATTGAAAAATGAGCAGCCTACATGATTCTGTATCAGTTGGATATTAGGCTTATCTTCAGCAAGGAGGGGATTTTACTTTGTTTGTTTTTAGAAAGGTGAGAAATAATCTGATTTTTGGAAAAATGACTGAAGTTCTGGTGCAGTTTTGCTAATTTTGCAGATACATTTTTCTTTTCAAGTTTGAAATCTAGCAGTTTGAAAGAAGGGTTCGTCTTCTTAAAATAGCCTTTATGAGTAAGGAAAGGCGAGCTACTGTTTGACTCATTAACAGGAGATGTTGACCTTCCCAGCCCCTCTCTGGTAATTACAGTTGGAGTGTCACTTTGGAAGGTCTCCAATATATGTGCTTCAAGTTGATTTAAAAAGGAATAAAACCTACTTTGGAATATCCTGGCTTTGTTCTTTTGCATTGTTGAGTAGAAGAATCATATGGAATGCTTCAAAATCAAGTGCCAGCAAAAGTGTTAGCGAGAGGAAAAGCTTCTCAGCTTGGTCTAAGAAACAGCTGATGGGGAGAAAATTTCTGAGGGTGTCTGCTGGTTTATAAATGTTTGATCTCTTATTTCATGAGTGGGAGAGATGTCCTGTTTGGAAGGACAGTCAGAAACACTCCTGCACAGTTGTAACTTTACTACTGAGGGGGGAAAAGACTTACGCAAAAAGTTGGATAGGGTCTTTCTCCAAGAGTTTGGGTGGCCTGTGTCGTGTGCCATCTTGGCATGGACTTGTCTCTGGTGCACCAGTCCCTGTAATTTCAGTTTGTATCTCTTACCTGTGGCAAACTTGGCATGTGTATCAGAAGTAGCCTGTGTGTGTTCTACTGCTTGAGGTGTGGTTTTTTGTCGGAGCCTGTTGGCCCCTCAAAACAACTCCCTAATGAGGATTGTAGTAGTATGTTATGTGTATTGTCATATTAAGGTAATTTATAGTCTAAAGCTTCTTCCATGTAGCAGTCTAGAAGTGCTGAATATCCTTGGTTCTGTGAGCTACAAAATACAGTTAGATATGTTCCTTGAAATAATTTGGGGTGTTGGCTACTAAATAACCTTAGTAATGTAAGATTACATGGTTTCAAAATCTCAACTACTAACCTCAGTGTGAGCCCCTAGTCCGGGGGTATTATAAATGCCCAGATACTTCCTTTTAGCCCTGAATCCTTCTTGGAGTATGAACTAAGATCTGTCATTAGAAATTACATTACCTTGTCTCTAGTGTTCTTTTCTATTTGGGGTTGTGCCTATTTATAAATGAAGGGTTTATTTATCTGGTGATTTTTTTTTTTCTCTTTAACAGAACAGTAGCTATCCATCAATGACTGATCCTTATCTGTCCAGTTATTATCCACCATCTATTGGGTTCCCCTATTCTCTCAGTGAAGCACCATGGTCTACAGGAGGAGATCCTCCTATCCCTTATCTCACCACCTATGGACAGCTCAGTAATGGGGATCATCATTTTATGCACGATGCCGTTTTTGGACAGCCTGGGGGTCTGGGAAATAATATCTATCAACACCGGTTTAACTTTTTCCCTGAAAATCCTGCCTTCTCAGCTTGGGGAACAAGTGGATCCCAAGGACAGCAGACTCAAAGCTCAGCGTATGGGAGCAGTTACAGCTACCCACCCAGTTCCCTGGGGGGTACCATTGTGGATGGACAAACAGGATTTCATAATGATACATTAAATAAAGCTCCTGGAATGAACAGTATTGAACAGGGAATGGTTGGACTTAAGATTGGTGGAGATGTTACAACTTCTGCGGTGAAAACAGTAGGTTCTGTTGTTAACAGTGCCGGGATGACAGGTGGCCTCTCTGGGAATGGTGGATCTAATGTAAACTTGCCAGTATCTAAACCAACCTCTTGGGCTGCTATTGCCAGCAAGCCTGCAAAACCACAGCCTAAAATGAAAACAAAAACTGGGCCTGTAATTGGAGGAGCTTTGCCTCCTCCCCCTATAAAGCATAATATGGACATAGGTACTTGGGACAATAAGGGTCCTGTGGCAAAAGTTCCTGCCCCCCAACAGATACCTTCTCCTCAGTCTGTTCCACAGCCGCAGCAACCAATTGTGCAGCCTGTTCCAGCTCAGCCTCCTCCATTGACTCAGTCACAGTATCAGACCCCTCAGCAGCCACCCCAAAATCGCTGGGTAGCTCCTCGCAACCGAAATGCAGCTTTTGGCCAAAGTGGAGGAACTGGGAACGACAGCAACTCGGCTGGCAGCACCCAGCCCAACCCCGTTCCGAGCGGCGAGTCTCATCCTGTCCTTGAAAAACTGAAAGCTGCTCACAGCTATAACCCTAAAGATTTCGAATGGAACCTTAAAAATGGACGTGTGTTCATAATCAAGAGCTATTCCGAGGATGATATTCATCGTTCCATTAAATATTCTATTTGGTGTAGTACGGAACACGGCAACAAACGCCTGGACAGTGCTTTTCGCTCCATGAACAGCAAGGGCCCGGTGTACTTGCTGTTCAGTGTCAATGGCAGTGGACACTTCTGTGGAGTAGCAGAGATGAAATCACCTGTGGACTATGGCACCAGTGCAGGTGTCTGGTCTCAGGACAAGTGGAAGGGGAAATTTGATGTCAAGTGGATCTTTGTGAAGGATGTGCCCAACAACCAACTGAGACACATCAGGCTGGAGAACAATGACAACAAACCCGTTACAAACTCCCGTGATACACAGGAGGTGCCCTTAGAAAAAGCAAAACAAGTGCTTAAAATTATTGCTACTTACAAGCACACGACCTCCATCTTTGATGACTTTTCTCATTATGAAAAGCGCCAGGAAGAGGAGGAGGTGGTGCGGAAGGTAAACTTACTAAAAAATTTATTTTATACACAGATATGGGGAAAATGAAATGTGAAGGCTGCTATGGTGGAAAAATGTAAGTAGGAATTCAAAATGTTTTTAATACATCTCAACCGGATGGTTTCTTGTGTGTTTAACAACACAAATCTGATGCGTATTTGTTTGTGAAAGTTTCACAAGTCAATGAGTTTCAAAGCAGAAAGCTAAGCAGTAATACAGGTAAAGGACTTTATGTCCAGTTTATTGGAGTTTGATTTATTTTTTTATCTTAAAATGGTTAGTAGAAAATAGTTTCTGTTTCAGAATTGGGTTCTGCCAGTGATTGTCACTTAAGTTTTTTGCCTTAAATATGAGTTGTTTTAGCACTGTTTGACTGGAACTGGGCTATCAAAATTGATACCTGTATTGGTATTTGAAATTTGTACATCACCTTTAAGAAGAAGAAAACTGATTTTGTTTATTCAGTTTATCTCTCTGGAAAAGAAAGAGTTGCATAATATTGCTGGAATAGTGCTAGAAAGAGTGCATTTATGCTGCTGAAGTCACATGTATTATTTGGATAAATAAAGGTTTTCAGTTCCCAGGTTTAATCTGTCTACTAATTTTTGAAGTTTTGAGTGAAGATGTAGTGAGAGAAGTCTGGGCAGTAACTGTGAGAGTGTAGTAAAAATTTCCACACACACTTTCATGGCTCTAAGTCTTATCACAAGGGATCTCTGTCCCTCTCCATCCCACAACCTGAGTTTCAAGAATGCCTTTCTCTAATTAGGCAGTCTAGAAGTAATAACCTGACAAAATAATAGGTGTCAGGATGTGTAGTTGCTACTGAAGTAACACTTATATTTGCTTGTTGTTGGTAGTGTTTCCTAGACCTTTTTGTGTAGCATTGCAAATACAGCATTCGTTTGACAGGCTGGTTTAGTTTAGTGTAGCTCACATTTGTTTTAAGATGTTTTTAAAGCAAAGACTTAATGCATGTTCCTGCAGCTTAAATTTTAAAATTGCCGTTTTAAAGTTTTTATGGCCATTTAAAAGTGTAGATAAAATTGCTTTAAACTGTCTTCATAGAATGTACTGTTAAATTATATGAGAAAAGGAGTTCAGTGTCTTTAAAACTTCATGGCTGAACTTCTCCTGGCCATGATAGATGTGCACAGCTGACCTCAGCACAGCAGAAGGACAGCTTAAAACTGCAAGTTTTTCTTATGTACTCCCTGTGGGGTTCCATGAGGTAAAACCTAAAGGCCTTTGCTTGAACACTTCATTCCTTCAGTAGCTAATTAGCAATTCAATATTTAATGCAACCTGTATCTTGGAGAGGTGTTCCCTTATGTAGGAGAGAATCTTGATAAAGTGAGGTAGCCTGGGTTCCTCTGTCCAGTGTTTGTGGTGTACGGGGGTGTGATTGTTTTGGGTTTTTAATTCTGTCTCCCTGTGTTCTGCTGCCAAGGCTGGAGGGGAGAACTGTGGGTGTTCAAGGAGTGAGAGTACAGGGAAAGTGGTAACAGATCTACCCTTGCACAGATAATTCACTGGCCTGAGGAAGATCCCAATGGTGGCACAAACACCAGAATTCCTGTGCTTTGTAGGATCTCAGAGGGCTGGTGTTATACTGCTGAGCTGATCTCATTTTGGGTTGGTTTAATAAACACCACTAATTCTCACTATCGGCTCAAAAATATTCTTACCAGGTCACTGCTTTATTTATTAAAATAGGATCAGTTTTTCAAAATAATGCATTTTCCTTCCTCATTTAAAATGGGAGGCTCTGGCTTGTATTGCACATTCACAAAATAAACTATGAAGTCTAATTTAATATTTCTTAGATTCCTCTGAACAGCTTAGAAAATGAGACACCAAAGTATCCGGAGGAAGGTAATAGTGCCAGAGAGGTAAAGCAGAGCAGCAGTGAAGGAATGAAAAGTAAGATGCTGCTTGTCAGGTTGCGCTCTATAAAACTTGTCTGGAAAGTCACTATTTTTCCCCTTCATTGACAAAATGGATTTTAGAACTCCAGCTGATTACTAGAAGAGTTTGTTTTTTTACAGGATATACACACATTTAAAGTTCTTATTGTTAAGAAGTTTGTGCTGTTGAAGTTCAAACCTTCCTGTTAACAAAGTTAATCTTCCTAGGACAGTAATTTTTGAAGAATCTTGCAGTCAGTTAAACTACCGTATGACCTAATTGATGTTTTCAGATAGTTGTTTGTATATGTGGCATCCTAATTGGTTTTCAGATTGCTGGGTTTAATTCATTATACACTTGTTTAGCTTTTAAATTGTTGAAATTTTGTGCTTCCATTTCACTGCTGTTGTGATTACAAGAACAAAATTCTTAAAAAGCTGTACAAGGAGAGCTTGAATGATACAATTTCTTTTATACACAAATATTTAGTAGAGAATAATAATGTAATCTGTGCAGGGCACGCCATTGGCCTTTCAGCTCTTTAGATGGTTCCAGTTTGTTGCTAACCAGCATTTCCATGGCTGCTGTGCAGATCCAGCTCCAGTGTGTGCAGCTGAGTTTAACTGATGTAGGAGCTTCTGTGTCAGTGCCAAATCATCCAGTGAGGCTTTGGCAAGTATAATGCTCGATGAAATTCATTCAAGTGCCAAAGATTCAGCACTGTTGCAGCATTGCTGAAAGAAGGTATCCCTCCAGAACTCAGAGAGGATTTGGTCGTGCTGGGATGTAAGTCCAGCTTCTGATTTGCCACACTGAAATACTTAAGCCCAGTCTGGTGACCTAGAACATGGGAGGGGAGTAATAGAAGGGTATTGGGGTCTAGAATGAAATAGCAAAACAGTGAGTGGCGTGAATTCTCACCTGACCCTCACAGCCTTTTTCAGTCAGTTCCAGAGCTGCTACAGTGCCCACAAAGAGCTACTTCTGTCATCAAAGCTCGTGCTCTGAAAACTGTAAAAACGTTGTGACGTGTGAGAGAGCTTCTTTTAAAAGAAAATAGAGTATAATGTGGCATTAGTTGTTAATATTTCCTAAAGCATGCCCTCAGAGTCTTGACGAAGTTGTCTTCCAAAGTTTAAAAGCTTGTAAAGACATGAAACTTGTTGCAGTTCTTGGTACTTCACAGGTGACAGATGAGCTGTCAGCAGCTCGTGCTCCCAGATCTGCACCAAAGCAGATGGTCCCAGTTCCTGTACTGGGCTGCTGTGCTGTCACCTCTGATCCGAGCAGGGCACTCAGCTCTTCCAAGGTCTACACCTTGGTGTTGTGTTGGCAGAGCTGCGCAGCCTCAAAGCTCCTGAATCACCAGGATTACCAGTTCTGCTTTAGGTGATTAAATACTGGAAAGTGTTGGCTGGTGCATGTTGGCGCCTGGGAATACTCATTTTCTCCCAGCACTGTGTGATTCCTTTCAGTGATGAGCTTTCTGTGAACACACTCACAGAACTTTAAAGGATGGAATATTGTCCTTCCTCCAAAGTTCTAGTTAAAAAACATATTTTAAGAGTAGTACTGTGTTCCTGAGATAAAGAAAACATTTATATTTTTGTGTCTGAACATAAATGCTTTGATCCCACTGACTTTAACAAAGTTTAGTAGGAAAGTTGAAGCTACTCTAGCCTGAGATGAAGAGAAAAGAAGTTTGACAGGGATGAGTGTCTCCAAGATGGAAATCTCTGCAAATTTTGTGGAAACCCATTTTCCCTGTGTCTGAAGACCATACAGATTAGTGTCATGAAGGAGAAGTGTGCAGCTGGAGCTTTCCTGTGAGATATCAAGAGTATTCCACTGGAGAAGAGAAACTGAAGGCTCCGGATCTTCAGAACCAGAATGAGCACAGCTTTGTTAGTTGCTTACAAAACTGTTTGTTCTTGCTTGCAGTAGTGCTAAGTAGCAGTAAGGAAGAGAATTTGAGAGTTAGAGCTTCTAAAAAGCTGCCATGCTCAAGAGCACGAAGAATTGCTGCATCAGTTTATGTTGTTTCAGACATTTGTAAAGAGGAAGACTCAGATTAGCCCCCAAGAGAGAAAGCAAAAAGCAAGGTAGGAGGAACTGCTTGGGAACTTGCTCAGTAAAGAGCACTTTTTACTGAATTACGAAGTCTGAGCTGGGTTTCTGAATGCCATGAGCACTTCAGGTGGAGGTCTCAGGTGCTAGCCTGCCTCTGGTTATGTGGGACTAGTCCACATAAATAAATAAAACCTTCCATTTCTAAAGAAAGTGGAATTAGGAAGGTCAGTGGGTGACTACACAGAAAACTACGAATAAATTACGAGGTGGCAGTGGGACAGAATCAGCTCATGAACAAGGTAGGGCAGTAAAGGGGATGTTGGAAAGGGAAGTTGGAAATAGGATGAAACAATTACTTTTTTTGGAAGCCTGAAAATAGAGTTGATATGATTCAGTTCTAGATGCATTCTAACCACCTTTTGTTTGAAATGTCAGGCAGACATAAGCTCCTTTTATCAAGAACAACACCTAATGTTCTGACACTGCCATTAAGAAACGGCTTTCACTGATAATTCATCATAGTCAAGAGTTAAAAGACAGGAAGAATATAGATTTTTATAATAAATTCTACCACTTCACACAATCTGTTTTGTTGATTTGGTAAAACAACTTTGCTATCTCTTACTTGTCTTAAATCATAGATTAAGAATTCATTCTGGACTTCGTTGACTTAATTTTATTATGAAAATTGAAATATTAATATTCTGCCTGGAGGCAGAAATCAATATATTCAGTTTTTAAAAATCTCTTCTGATTTTTATGCTGTGACCAGCTGAAGCAACAAGTGCAGTCTGTTACATTTATGATGGTTGGTATATTTCCAAATAAGCTTTACATCACAGCAGAAACAACTGAGATGAAGTTTATACAGAATGAGTCCACAAAACAGAATCTGAAGGAGTTAGTTCAGGAGTTGGCTCTTGGTGGTGCTTGGGCTCTTGGTGGTGCTTGGGTTCACAGTTTCCTTGCTTGGAATAGGATTTAGTGCCATATTGATGCATTTAAGTACAGAGTCGAGTCTTTCCATGCCAGTTCTGCACTGTAAACAGCAAAAATGGGAAGGCTGAGCCCTTTCTGTTCAGTGTGCAGTGGTGCCTTAGCTGGAGGATGCACAGGACTGAGGACACAGCAGCCTGGTTTTGTCCTGCTGTTGTTGCAGGTTCTGCACTTGTGGGGCTCCTGAAACAGAGTGAACAAGTGCCCTGTTCTGTTGGGGCATCGCTCAGGGTGTCTGTGGGAGCCCTGTGCTGCTGGGAGAGCTCGGGGTCACTGATGTGAAGCTCACCTGCAGGCAGTCCCCAGGGCTGCATCCTTTGGGTGACTTTTATCTGGTTTCAGTATTTGTGATTAGCAGAAACTCTGGAGAAAGGCTCAAAGACCCTCCCAGCTGCTCAGTTGTTCAGTCCAGCTGTGCTGGGTTTTATCAGACTTATGTAGAAGCACAAAATCTACCTAGTATTTTTTTCCCTTACCCCCAAATATTTCCCAGTGCTTCCCAGAATAGTTGAACAAAGAAGAAGAATTAAGGACAGCATTTCTCAACAGCTCAAATCCCTGCTTTTACTGAATGTGACTTAACTCCAAAGTCATTTGAGTGCTTCAAAATTAGACCAGTTCTGTGGAGTTCACTAATCTGCCATCTGCTTTCTGCTCATGTATTGGTTGTGCTACTACTGCAGTAGCTGAAATAATCCAGAAAGTAAAATATTGCAGATCCTGTTTCTCCTTAGGAGTGTTGATATTTCATACCTTTCTCTCTCTGTGACCTTCAGCTGCTGTTGGTTTGAAGTGACTGCAGGTATTCATCCAGATGTTCCATTTGAGGCTGCATTAAAAAACATTAAGTTATCGAGTCCTTGGGTTTGTTGGGTATGAGCAATATATTTATAAAAAGTAGCAGCATTGTTTTAAGTGTAGAATTATCTAGAAGCACATTAGTGCTGTTAAACTACTAAAAACTCTTTGCTTGTTCCTTTGACTAAAATCTTAACTTTTTTCTCTTTGCAGGAACGTCAGAATCGAAACAAACAATAAGAATAAACATATACAGTTTGATATATATACTAGAACTGATATTAAATTCGACTATGAGAAACAAAATTAAGTATAACTGGTGCTGTATCCTGGCATCAGGACAAACTAAAGCTTTCAGCTCCAATATATCTTCTCGTGCAGGGGAAATTAAGTTGTTGCATCTTTAAGTACATTGTAGTTTATTTTTGCCCAAGTGGATCTGCATTAATTTGTATCTTTTTTCTATGTAAAATTCTGTAGAAATCATTAATAAAGGTGTGTCTGTTTTTATTTTTTTAAGTTGGTAAACAGTTATATTAACCTAATGTGGACCTATACATGAGCATACTAAAGTGTCAGTGCTTCCCAAAGACTTTATTTTGGCACGAATTATGTTCCTAGCCAGATATAGAGATTATGGAGAATACATGACAAATCTTCCTTTATCCTCCTCCCAACCCCTTTTTCTTCATGGCAGAAGTAAGAAACCATGCATTGATTTTTTTTTTGTCATTTAAAAAAAAAACCTCCTAAGATACTGCACTTCAGAATTTTGAAATGAAAAAAACCCTAAATTTTGATCACTTTGTGCAGCTGCTCTGCCTCTTTATTTATCTGTACAATTACTCTTTTAAAACTGCTGATGCGCCATGTTGGTCTGTCTAGTAGAAAATCAAATTGTCAGTGGAATTGTTTTTCTGGAAAATATTTCCCTTTCACATTCTGTTAACCAGTGCTTCAGTGTGCATCTGTTACTCCATATCCTGCCGAGGGTGAGCGAGATGCTTTCTCTCAGCCATAATTCTGCTTTACGGTTTTTGTAGCTTAATTAAATAATAATGTGATGCTATCGACATTGCAGGGGTTTTAAACAATGTGTTTAAACCTGTTTCAGCTTTCAGGTGTTATTAGTTAATTGCAGATCATTTTTAATCCTTCCCTTCATTACTCTCTCCCAACCCCCCCAAATCCTAATGCCATTTAAAGTTTTTATACCAATAATGCTGAGCTTTAACGTAGGAACTAATAGTACGGATAATATGATGGATTATGCCTCAGATGTTTAAAATTGACAGTGTGTATGTCTAATTTTTTTTTTCTGTTGGATGAGTAAAAAAACCTGTTTTAAGAAATTGAATTTGCTGTCATGTTTTTGTGGAGTGAGGGGACCGTCGGAGAACCTGTCACCAACTGGAGTTCCAGTTAAGCATGGAAATGGTGCTCATGTCCGCTGCTCTAGCACACTGAATCTGCACGTGTTTATTGTAGAGGATCTTTTACTATATTAGAAAGCAAGTATCTTCTGAATACTATTTACTCCAAAAGGACCTCCAATTTAAATAAAGTTTAATCTGTATCATTTAGACTTGTATTTAGAACGTATAACTCTGTCTCTGGACTGTTACTGCCTGTAAGGAGTAATGGACAGCATCAGATTAACTTTTTCCTCTAGGAGAATACAAGCCTTAATAAACAATACATATTTAGCAAGCTTGATGTCATTTTCATTTTTTCCCTGCATTCACTTGTCTTCCTCTGTTCCAGTCACCCTTTATGCTGACTCATCAATTAAATCTAACTTGAGAAGTGGTTTGATGGACTAACTCAGATGTTAGCTCTCAGCACACCTGAAGGGTGCAGAAGGGTTTCACAGGACTCTGCAGAGGACATTTAAGCTGCTTTGACTGTTCCCATTCCTCAGAGGACCTGCATCCGTGTGCAGAGGCTGTCACTTGTGCTTCCCTGCTTGTGCTTCCCTTGTACTCTAGAGAAGCTGAAGAGAGGACTGGAAGTTGTGCTGTGTCCTTCAGGAGGCAGCAGCACAGCCTTCGGTCACCAGGGTGGGAAAAGAACTTCCCAAATCTAGTAAAGCTGACCAGTTTCTTTCCCAGCACTTGGCTGTGTTTCCCAGCTCTAACTGTAGTAATTTGCCTTGATATCTTTTTTTAACTGACTGAAGCAATTCTGCTTTTTATAAACATGTTGTCATCCAATAAAAGTGCCTGCTGTTAGTTTCAGTTATGTCAGAACACTTCCACTGGTGATTCTAGAGCCAAAAATCTCTGCTCCATCTGGACCCTCAAGAGAAAAGTTAGTTACAAACTTTAGTACCTTTTTTTTTTTAATCTAAACAATCTCTGCTGTGATACAGACTTCAGGTAAATATTTGCTAAGAAAATGAAACACAAAAATTTAAAAAAAAATAATTGGGAGCCTTCAGCTGAAACTGGTTTGACTGTATTAAGGCGATGATGTGTTTCAGCAGCCTGGCTTTGTGGGCAGCAGAAAACGGCTTCAGCCTGAAGAGATTTCTTACTGATACTGCAGAGTTGTACAGCCCTATCAGAGAGGTGGGAGAAGATTCAACAGTGGGTAAAATGATCCTGTTCATCACGACCACGTTGGGTGCTCAGATAACTGCAGTGTTGGCTGCTGGTCCTTCTGATTTTCAGTCCCCTGCCACTGCAATTCCAAGGGATGACTCACTTTTTGTGTTTCACAGAGTTCACATTTCACTGCGAGGGGGAAGAAGCATTCTTCCAGTGTCTTGAAGAATAACTTCATGTCACAAGTCTTGCTTATTCTTTATTTAGTCCAAGTAATGGTTCTGAAGGAATGTTGCTGTGTGCTTTTGGAATTGGTGCTTAAATTCGCTCCTTAAATGAGTTGCTTTGCTTGATGTTTCTGGAGTTTGGGTGTGACAGTAACGCTGCTGCCTTTCACTTTTAAGTCAAATGGAGCTGGTAGCACCAAATGCTGATTAAAAAGTTAAATTATTTCTCTGGTGCAATTACTGGTTGGTGATGGCAGCCCATTGTACTGCTCTGAAGCTGTGAACTTACATCATGGGGGGAAAAACCTATTTGTTTGCAGGTCGTCACGCCAAAGGTAATCGAACTGAATAATTAAGTCTTCATGGAGATTATGTTTGTTGCTGGGAGTGAGTTGAGCTTGTAGAGCAAACGATGAAGTTAAACCCTACACAGATGTGTGAGGGCAGAAACAAGCAGACAGAAATTCAAGATTACTTCCCTCCCATAACACATTGTGCTCATAAGGCCAGACTGATTTCTTACCTCTCATTTTTGGGAAATGGAAATAGGGGATGTAAAATTTAAAATTCTACTTTTTTTCTTTTTTTCACCCTTTACAGTACTGTTTATGTTCAAAGATGTGAGATGATGTGTTTATATTCAAAGATGTTTCTTCACAAAATACTTGGTATTTCTTTGGAGAACTTAAAGGTGTTTATGAATTTACTCAAAGGGTATGAGTGAGATCTCAGTAAAAAAAAAAATAAGTATTTATTTCTAAGCATTAGACTGACCACAGTGCACTACAGAGCAGGGGTAAGTGGTTTGCTTTTCGTTTTTAATAATGAGAGGTTTTATTTGGCTATAGAAGATGGAAATTCCAGTAAATCTGGCCATAAAAAAACTTGTAGGCAGAGATAGTGCAAAAATACCAAAAGAAAACTCACTGATCTAATGTTACTGCCTTTTTCTGGTTTCTGCACCTATTGAGAAAAGTAGCTGAGAGGAGTAAGGGAAGTTTAGTTAAAACAGCAGATAAATGCAAAACAAGGCACAAACAGCTGATGGAGAGAAGTGTGTTTTGATGTAATGCTCCTTTTCCTGGGCTCTCAGCTACTTTGAATTCTTTATGTTGAACAATCTGTTTCCCTTGGAAAAAGCTCTGGCTCTTGCTGATGACGGTGCTCAGCATCTGCTCATTTCAGGAGAAAGCTGTTCGCTATTTTTGGGAAAGTGCAGGTTTTTAATTGGAATTTGTGATCCTGCCCAAGAACAGAGCGAGTGTAGCTGTGGCTGGGGCTGTGATCACTGCCTTGGCTGTAGCCTGCCTTGTCCACAGCTCCTTTGAGAAGGAACAGCTCTTGTTCAGCCTATTTTTAGAATTAAGGGAGTTGAGTCAGAATGTTGAAATGACTTAATTGGGGTGTGACTTGGCAGAGGGAGATTTTGGATTTCACAAGAAACATGGCTCAGCTCGATGGACTGTTCCGTAGCTGACATCATTCCCACAGTGCGACTTCCCCGTTCACATCTCTTGGTGCTTTGGCCGAATGTGAGGGTGAAGGGAATTGTCTTGGGTATGAATGTTGTCAGTTTCACGGCTTTCCTGTCTTCAGAAAGCTTATGTTGATTAAAAAAAGCTTTCCAATTGCCTGTTGCAGATGCAGCGCTGCATTGCACGTGCAGTGTGATGGCAGCCGGTGATGTTTCTCGTTTCCCTGCCAGAGCATAAGCAGGGCAGGGCTTTAGCAATTCCAAGAACAGCTTTTGTTCCCTGGTACAATATGGGATTAATTTCCTTGTTTTATGTAGGATCATTATTTCAGGGCACCTTTGTAATCCCTTGGGAAATGCTACATAGAAGAGTGCTGACTTGACTTCTGTCTCCTCATTTTGGTTCCTGCAGCATCCCTGATCTCCCTTTTGTTCACGTCCTGAGGTGAACTTCTGCCAGCGCGAGCAAGACCTTGGAGATGTGCCCTCTTCAACATGCAGGACTTTGTGGAACTGGCATCAACACTGTCTTTTACTGAATCTCCTTCAATTTGGAGAGCGTAGGAGGTTTTATGCCATCTGTCTGTTTATAAGTTATTCAAGAAATTATTTTTACCTGGGATGTTACCATGACAACAGACAGACAGTAAAGTCTTCACCAAACGCATTTCTAATGTCCAAATCAGTAGGATCTGGTGTTTTGCTGTGGTTTCAATAATGAAGACAGTGGGAAAGAGGTGTAAATACTTGTTTTACCAAATATACATTCTCCAGCTATTTTTAGATTATTAATGCATTGCCTTGGACAGTAATATATATTGCAAGCAACCTCCTTAAATTTTTCCCCCCTCACCATCTGGGTGTGAGAATAGGAAGAAAATAAATTTTATCAGTAAAGGATGCATTGATTTATACAGATATTATTAAGGAGCTTTTTTCATTATTTATATCTACTTTGATTTCTGTGCTCTGCTCTGTGGGTCTGCAAATTGTAACTTGGGCAATTTGATTATTGATAATGTCTAAGTCTCTACCATAGTTCAGCATGTCTCTGGAAGCTGAGATCTGCAAACCCTCCTGAGTTTGAAACCACTGATGTAGTAGGAGCTGTTCCTCCTGCTCCTGCTCTCTTGTGACAACACATTTCAGCTGAAAGCACTTGATGGCAGAGAAGTGGAATGTTCAGGTTCTTGCAGCTGAAAGCACTTTGCTGAAATAGTGTTTAGTCAGTTCTGGTGGAACTTCGGGGAGGAGTCGTTAGGCTGAGAAGTAGCAAATCAGATCATTGTCTGCACCTGGAGGGACAGTACTTTTCTAATTCAAGATTGCACATGCTCTGTAGTGGGCCCAAATTTACCAAGTTTGGAGTTAAACTTACTGGTGGAGTGGCTTCTTCTTCATCCCCTTTGTGAATAATCAGCCCTTTCAGGAAATAATGGATTTTGGAAAGTCTGGGGATTTACGGAGACTCTTCGGCTTTCTTAGTCCATTGCTGTGTATGAAAATCCTTCTCTAATCTAAATCTGTTCTTTACGAATTTGTAAAACATCAACAGTATACATTTATGTGAGTGCCAATAGTCTGATTTGTAGGGGGAAGAACTCCTCAGAGGTCTGCAAAAAGCTCCCACTTGTAACATCAAAAACTGTCAGCGGAGGCTTTTGGCCACTTGTAAAAAAGATGATTATGCAGAGCCCTTGAAAACACTTTGGAGAAAAGACAAGGTGCTTTGATGTTTTGGCCTGTATTTCACAAATACATCAGTGACATTTGTTACCTGGCATGAAGATTCACATTTGTTAAGTGCAACTGTCTGTAAACTTTCTAGACCTCTATTCCAATCTTGAACTCATGCAAAGCCTCTCTGAAAGGTGCTCTGAGATACACAGAAGCTGAGATCCTTCCCAGCTCTGCTGCTCAGGATTGGGCTTGGACAAAGCCTGGAAGGTGCAGGGTAGGACTGATAACAAAACTGTGCCATTGCAGAGGATTTTTGAACTGTTCTGTTTAAAGACTGAAGGTTTAATCTTTAAAAGAGCTATTTTCTACTTTCCCACAGGTACTCTAAGGTAGAGCAGGGACTGGAGTAGGAGCCAAAAAGGCTGAGCAGGGAGGCTGCTTGGGAGGTGTCAGGAAGGAGCAGTTTCTGGTTAGGACCCCATTTCTGGGAGAGTATCAAATTCTGAGGTACCAAAGCAGGTTTTATTTCTTAAGCCACTGGCAAGTTGTTGAGATTTCTCTCATATTTTATCCTTTTCAGTCCTCAACACTGTGTCACTTTGAGATCTCCTTTTGAATCAAAATACTCAGTTATAGTGTACTGAAATTGAACTGTTGGCAGCAGTTGGATGGTCAGACACTTAATCACACCAAATTCAGTGTTGTTATGCCCTGGTTTTTATATGTAGTACCTGCTTAACTGAGCTAGCTCATTTCACAGTGTTCAGGGATTTATGCTTTTTTTCCACTAATGCTAGATCAGCCACCAGAAGTTTGGAACAAAAGAACCAATTAAGGAGGTGTAGCTGCATGTTGTATCACTGGTGTGCAGCATTTAAAAAAATGAAAGCAAGGGAGACTGCTTTGTGTCCTCTAGCTTTATATATTTGACCTCTGTAAAAGAGAAATTACAACTAAAACATTGTAATTCCTTGTTTGCTCTGACAAAGAACAGGAGTTCCTAGTTTTAACCTGTTAGTCCCTTAAAGAACAATCTTTCAGTGTGCCTTGGACAGCTCGTTCATTCACTCAGCAGCAGCATCAAGGTTAGAAGCATGGTAGGGTTTTTTGGTCCAAAAGCTTTGTCTTTCTAAAAATGCCTAAGAATGTCTTTCTGAAAATCCCTAAGAATGAGGGAGTTGTGGTCAGTGAGCTGGGAGAAGAAATAAAGAGCAATTTCTATCAAGTGG
Source organism: Corvus kubaryi (assembly GCF_017639235.1). NCBI lineage: Eukaryota > Metazoa > Chordata > Aves > Passeriformes > Corvidae > Corvus > Corvus kubaryi. The sequence goes on along the minus strand of NW_024580668.1, from coordinate 5,870,443 downwards.
AAGCAAAGACAACTCCAAAAGATTTCCTGATGCTGAGCAAAGAGCAACACTAATGAGCCCCCATGGGAAATGTAACCTCCCCGTAGTGAGTAAAATAGTAGGTGGGGAAGAGGAGTAATTTTATGAGCCAGGTATAATTTCAGATTTTTTCCTGAAGTTACTGACCTTGATGAGGATGGGAAAACACTGCAAGTTGCTAATTCAGTTATTTCAAAGAACATGATAGCGGAAGATGAAAAGGAGGGTATTAATAAAAGAGCAGCAGACAGAGTGATCTTTAGACAGATTTTTAAAAGTTATTACTCCATTAGAGTTTTTTAAAATAATAAATACAAGCAAGGGTGTGAACCTGCAGGTCACAAATTGCACAGAGGTTCCTCCTGTTAAAGTCCGAAAGCCTCCTGGTGAAATGAGAGCGGGGTTGTGAGGCACAACCATCCTCAGAAACATATTCAAAACTGTCACCTGCTGTAGGGACTGTGACCTGCGTTGGGGCTTCAGAGAACACCCAGCCCCTTTCCCTCTCACCTCTTCCTGATGGGCTGATGTTCCACAAATCGAGTGGCCCATTGAGGTGATGAAGAGGGTGAGTAAAACCATCGCAGGCATTTGTGAAGCTGTGCTTTTGTGCTTTCCAGTCGGTGAACAGATGCAGTTTTTCACTCAGAAATACTTGGAGCATGGAGGTCATTAGCAGTCAAAAGCCTGTAGAAAGCCCGTTGTACAAGTGGAGCATGAGAGAGCCCTGCTCGGCTCTGCAGGGTGAGCAGCAAGGCACAGAGGGGGCCAGGGAAGAGAACCCTGAGCAGAGGGAAGGGGGAAGGTGGCAAATGTGAAAGCAACCCTGATATTTTTTGCTCTTATTTGTTTTTTAAAGTGTGAAGGCATGGTTATGTTAGAGATAAAGGGAAAGACAGGAGGAGGGGAGGGAAAACAAGTGGTGCACAGTATGTGCTGTCATCAGCTTCCCCAGCACACCTGCAGTGAGAAGCCCACATGGGCTTTCCTGAGAGGCTTGTGGCTGCTGCAGCATCCCTCAGTTGTTGCTCATAAAGCAATAAAGGTGGTGTTTGAATTATTCCTGGGATCCCAGCTGTGCCATTAGTCAGTCTGGTGAGGTTTGTCCAGAGGCACAAAGCGTTTCTAGCCTGGTGACTGCAGCAAGCGTTCTGTGTGTTTGAAAGATTAGTTACAGGAGCCATCACATCACAGAGAAAAGGAGGTTTATAGGCAGTACCTCTCTGACACCTCTGCCCACAGGAAATTGTACAAACACAGGCTCAGAGTCCTGGGCAGCTAAAATGGATTTTCTCTGTGAGCTAATGTCATCATTTCCAATGCAGTTACTTGTGCAGCTTTCTCAGACTTCATTCTCCAAGGCACTTTTCATCCTCGGTAGAATGAGAGCGTTCTGCATGTAATAAGCCATTAGTTTCTCAAATAAATCACACTCTGGAACAAACACTGGGATTTTTCTGCTGTATAATAGCTTTATGTATGCCAGTGTATATATTACATTTATGTACACACATGCATGCATTTGCTTCCAAGAGGAGATGGGCACGGACAAATAGTGATGGCTTTTTCTTCACACAAATGGGAAGGTGGCAGCTATCACTGTGTGTCTGAGCTGAAGGGAATTGGCACAGCCCCAGATGCTGCTGATTTCCACTAGCTGGCAATCTCACTGTGCTTTTTATAAGAATGCATTAAAGGTATTAATGATGCTAACAAAGAGGAAAGTGGGATGATTAACAATGAAATGAAATAGCAGAGGAGGGAGGAGGTCTGGAAGGCTCAGTGTACATCAGAGGCTGTTCTCAGAGATGCAAACCAGGGAAAGCAACCCCTTTTTCACAGCTTTTGTCAAACAGTTGGTCTGGTGTGATGCCTGCCCGGTTGCCCATGCTGTAAAAGCACATCCCACGCTGGGTGGTTCCAGCCCAACAAAGGGATTCTGAGAGGTTGGGTTCTCCTTCCTGCAAGAACTTGCCAATAAATAAAAAAGGGTTTGGGAAGCTCTGCAATTCTTTTACAGTGTGAAAGTGCTGGTAAGATAAGGATTTTATTCTGGGTTACCTTTTCTCTAGTAGCAACACTGGCTTACAGCACAGGCTCTCTGTCCCAGAGCGCTGCTCCCCTTCCCATTACAGTCCTGTCCATACTTGGTTTTTTAATTGAGCTCTAACTATAAAACCCAAAATACCTTAGTTCAGTGCTTGGATCTACACCCCAGGCTGCACAGTTAGCACAGCTAGTGCAGGGTAAAGGATCAGAATTAGCAGAGCTGGAGGAAATGTAATAGCAAACTTCATGCCAAGAGGCCAACTGCAGAGATCCTGATCATCTCCGTGGTGCTAATTTGGTGGTGCTGCTGTAGTTAACAGCATTGCCATTTCAGTGGCCATCAGCAGAGTTCAGATGAGCCAAAGAGAGCTAGGCAGGGAGTTGACTCTTTCCATAGGTCCAACTGCATATTTAGGATGCCTTTGAATTAGTTTAAAGCTATAGGTATATATGGATCACTCTGAGGTCATGTGATGTAGTTGGTAAATTGTTCCCAGGGTTCTCAAGACCTGTTGAATTGAGAAATAAATTCATGTGGAAATCACCAGGATTGTGGTAAATCATAAGAGTGTGGTGACCTCTCACAGTGCTTTGCATCCTCCTCTGGCAAACAGATTCCTTAACCTGTGTGTGCTCTGCTGCTCTCAGGTCAGGCTGGGTTTCTGTTCCCTGTGGGATGAGTGCTCCAGGAGCCAAGAATATTTTACCCTTTGTTTTCTTTTCCTGAGCTTATGCCATACTCAGCTCTGACTTCTAGATGTGACTCCCACAAGGGGAGAACCCCTCAGACTGTGGTCTTTGCAGGGATGTAGCTCGAGCTGAGAATCAGCCTGGCTTTTGAGTATTACAACCAAGTACTGAATTCAAGGACTAGAGCAAAAAAATAATCCTAGCTCCTGTCTTAGTCATGTTGGAGTATTCTCTTATGTCACTGCTCTCAGTCCTGGGAATTGAGATGGTTTTTAGGTGCCATTCGCTTGGAATTTGTTTCCATGTGTGTCAGATTATTGCACTGCAAGGCTCTCACCAAAGCTAAAGGGTACAAAATGAAGCCTTTCTGTTCCTCACCTGCCATTTCCATTTCTCTGCAGATTTGCAGAATGCAGGGAAGGATATGGGCAATGTAACTCCCGGTTGGCACCATCTGGCATAGCTCATGCTTGGCCTTCCAAGTATAGGATGTGATCGCAGCCATGCAACTGTTCCATCCCCACACTGATGGGGCCTGTGTGTGCTGCTTGGCACAGTTTGTTCTGAAAGAAGTTCCTAATTTTGTTAAAAAAAAAAAAAAAAAACAAAAATACCAACCAAACAAAAAAAAGTAACCAAAAGCAAAACAAGAAACCAAACCAAAAAAAAAAAAAAAC